>NC_052078.1:14547537-15211287 GCF_015852505.1 Tachyglossus aculeatus
GGTCCTCAAATCAGTCCTAAGATTTGGATGATATCGACTATTTTCTATTTTTACAGTCGGGTCTTATAGGGATAAAGAGAGAATACTGAGTTAACTAAAAGGTGCCTTGAATTTTCTGTGTGGGAATAAAGCAGCTGCCAAAAGTTAGAGTGCTTAGAAACTTGGTGACCTTCAACATTGCAGGTTTCTGGTTGCATATTTTCAAAGGCTACTAATGCCACCCCCTGGGTTGAAATACCTAATTGATTTAAAAAGGTTACTAAATCAGCAGTTTATATGTTGTCACTGAAAAAGTGCTTTAAACACCCTTTCCCCCACTGCACTTTTTTTTTTCACAGAAAGAACTTAGTCCAAGGGCTGGTGAAAGATGAATATACATGTATTAATGAGGATTATTCAGCCATTTTATTTCTAGTTGTTAGTTGTTGAAAGTCCTCACAGTAGGATTATTGTTCTGTAATCCTGAACCTCAGCCAGAGGTAGAACATTTTCAGAACATGTGTGGACAATTTGTTGAAATTATAGCCCATATCCCTTTTCAGACAATCATAACAGTCCCAAAAATACATTTTTTGGAAAATAGAATATAGTTTGTGAACTGAATTTCTTGTGTATTGCAATATCTGTGGCTTCAGAGGGGCTAACTCCTGCCAAGTGAAGGCTAAATTGGTTGCTTTTCTGTACGGTAAATAGTTGATGCTTTCAAACTTCAATTTTTAACCCAAGCACATATTAGTATAATTACAGTATTATCCTAGCCTTGGATGGCTGGTTCTACAGTTGGAAAGGGAAGAATTTCATTTTTCAAATGTATTATTAATAAAATGATATAAATGATTTACTGGAAATGGAATAGCAGGCAAGCAACCAGAAATTGGTCCTGTACATTTTTACTGTTACTTAGTAACAGAAAAAAGAAAAGGAACTTGTCTCTTTCCCCATCCCAGCTGTAATTCATGTCCTGAAATCTCTTAATCTTGCCGTGAGCCATAATGTGATAAAATGTCACAAAAACAAGGAAGGTTGAAACTCTTTTCTTACAAAGCTGTACCGCTCTTTGCAAGCCTAGACAACTTGGGTGAGAGATACTCTAGAAATGTTGAAAGAAGGGATACTGATGACGATATAGTTAAGTCTTGGCACAGGGTGGTTAAATGACTAAACTCTTGATCATTACTGTTTAGTGCAGGGTGGCTCTTATTTCTGAAGGCAGTTTAATCTTTTTCTTAAAGCTTTGGTTGAATTTGGTTAGAAAGCTTTTTACTTGATGTTTTCATAACTTTTACCTAATGTTAATAGTGAAAACAAAACTCTGGAGGAAGTTATCATATATTTGAGTAGAGTAGGTACTCCAGAGCTTTGTAACTACTATATGAGCAGTTTTTTAGAATTTGTAATTTTGACCAGGTTTGGGAGTTTATTTTTCTTTGTTAATTTATTTGTTGCTGGCTCATTGATGCGTTATCTTTTGATTTGAACTTACAGGAAACAAGATCAATTTTCTTAATGAAAAATGAAATATATTACTTGAGGGGAGTACTTGATATAGGTTTTGATTTAGTTGCTATTTTAATATTCCTGCAAAGGCATGTTTTGTTGAGGCCAGTGTGCTTGCTGTATTGCTGAAATAGCAAAAAGAAGTCTTCTTCTAGTCATTATTTCTTGTGCTTGCACCTTTGCGATATTGACATTTTTTGACAGAAGTTATAGTAAGCAAAATAAAAGCTAACATTTTTATATTAAAATAACCTTCATTTTTGATTGAAGCACCCATCGTATCATTTAGGGACAGCTTAACTGACTTTTGCTTTGTTTGAAAATTGCTATTGTTACCTTCCAAAACTTTTCCCCAAATCTGAAGAAATTTTGGATTGATGCTAAAGATTAGATATTTTGTTTCCTGGATGTGTTTTCAGTAGCTTTGTCAAAAATATCTTTGATAATGCATTTAGTGTAGTATATAAATGATCAATCAAGCTGCTCCCTGAACTACATTCTTTTTCCATTCAGTCAAAAAGATGTACTAAAATTATGGTTTCCAAGGAATTTATCCATTTGGATTTCACACGAACCATTTTCTTTGTCACATGGAGTTAGTATACGTTCTTGCCTGTAGTAACTATGGCATTTGTCAAGCATTACTCTGTGCAATGCACTGTACTTAGCACTGGGTTGAATACAAGGAAATCAGATTGGACATAGTTCCTACCCTTCATGAGGCTCACAGTCTTAATCCCTATTTTACAGATGAGTAGCTGAGGTACAGAGAAGTGAAGTGACTTGCCCAAGGTCACACAGTAGACAATCAGCTATTAGGAATGTAGCTCACCAAATTTTTTGTAATTACTTTTTTCCTTTGCACTCTGACTCGGGCACTCAGTACAAGCTTTGACTTTAAAAGTCTCGGAGATGC
Organism: Tachyglossus aculeatus; assembly: GCF_015852505.1. Classification (NCBI taxonomy): domain Eukaryota; kingdom Metazoa; phylum Chordata; class Mammalia; order Monotremata; family Tachyglossidae; genus Tachyglossus; species Tachyglossus aculeatus. Next base: position 14,549,951 of record NC_052078.1, read on the forward strand.
CACTGTTAAGTATGGGACTTTGGCGAGCGACACCTTCTCAAGGTCAAAGTTAAGGTTTCTAATCATATATGTGTAGATTATAGTGACCGTCATGCTTGATTACACTGCTGACCCTGGTTCCTTATCCTTGTATGACTGACAATACTGGCCTCAGTGTGCTCGTAAAGCTTGACTTTTGATGAGGTGCCATGGGAACATACCACTTCACGGAAGATCACTAAGTTTTGCCTGAGTGAAATCCCATAACTATAATAAGGGGTGCATGAGGGTGAGAGCAGCACTCTCTCTAAAAATAATAATAATAATAATGATGGCATTTATTATGCACTTACTATGTGCAAAGCACTGTTCTAAGCGCAAGGTGATCAGGTTGTCCCACGGGGGGCTCACAGTCTTAATCCCCATTTTACAGTTGAGGTAACTGAGGCACGTAAAAGTTAAGTGTCTTGCCCAAAGTCACATAGCTAACAATTGGTGGAGCCGGAATTTGAACCCATGACCTCTGACTCTAAAGCCCGTGCTCTTTCCACTGAGCCACGCTGCTTTCTCTAGCAGGAGAGCTTGCTGTGGATGAATGCAACTTTTGAGCCGTGGTGGGGAAAGTTTCATAGAAGTCATCTGTGGTTTCCAGGTGGTGGAGGAGAAGCAATCTGTGGCGTAATGGGAAGGAGTGTGGCCTAGAGGCTTGGGCCTGAAGTCAGAGGACCTGGGTTCTAATCCTGGCTCTGCCACTTGTCCGCCTTATGGCTAACTTCTCTGGGTCTCAATTTCCGCATCTGTAAAATGGAGATTGATTAGACTGTGAGCCCAAGTGGAACAGGGACTATGTCCAACCTGATTATCTTGTAACTACCCCAGTGCTTAGTACAGTGCTTGGCACATTGTGTACACTTAAGAGCTATCATCATCGTCATTATTATTAATAATGGAAAGTGCACAGGACTGGGAGTCAGAGGGCTGGATTTCTAATCCTTGCTCTTCCACTTGCCTGTTGTCTGACCTTGGGCAAATCACTTAACCTCTCTGCTGTCCTTCCCCCTTAAACTGTGAGCTCCACATGGGACAGGGACTGTGTCCAATCCGATTGTCTACCCTAGTTCTTTGCACATTGTTTGGCACATAGTAAGCCCTTAAATATCACCATTATTATTAAAATAAGGTGTTAAAGAGCGAGTAAAACAAGAAAAGTTTATAGGCCAGGAGATGGGAAAGAGAGGAGGGAGATCTCAGGTATTCAGATAACATTAATTTTTTACACATGTGCAGTACCATTTTTTATTAAAGAAGCCTAGAGTTGTGTCAATCAATTGTATTCACTTAGGGCCTACTGTCTGCGGATAACTGTAGTACATGCTTGGGAGAGTTGAGGAGAGAGAGGAAGTGACCACTTTGGAAGATCCTCAGGAAAGAATAATTCAACCTTGCTTCTAAATATTTGAGTTGCGGACCTCACAGGGGCTCGGTACTGTGGGTGTGTTGAGTGGAGTCAGCAGTTTTCTCTTCTTTCAACGACCAAGTGTCTCCCCCTTCTTCTGCCAGCAAGGCAGGGTGGATTATGGTGTGGCCAAGCAGATCGTACTTGCAGGAATATCGATGAGCCTCTTTTGGCTTCTAGCCCTTAGGAAATATCTAGATAACTACACCCTATTCCAAATCAGCTGCCAGGAGCAGAGGTAGAGAAGCAAGCAGGGCTGCTTCCAAGTCACTCCTTGGTGTAGATCAGCCTACCGTGGTTCACCCTGTTGACCCAGTGCTGATTAGTGGCCCTGGTTTATATGAAAGGACTCAACTCCCATTAGGGGAATTTAGTTCCTTGTGTTGGGTTCAAATAAACTTCCCCCAGTAAGCTCACATATCACTCTGATGGAAACATCTCTGTTGAAAGGGACAGGATATGTGCTTTTGTATCAGTCTGAATTTTAAATAAAACCGCACCCTTTAGGTGTTCTATTAAAAACCAGCCCAGGCTTGTAGCGTCCCTTGCCTAAGCTTTCTGAGCTTCACACAACCTGTCACAAAGTTTAATGAAATCACCGCACACTCATATCCTTTGCCAGATGCTAAGTTTGAAAACGAGCAATTGCTTGTGAGACCAGTTTGGGCTGTCCTGTCATTTTTACTTTCTCCGGGATACAAACGGACTGATCTGCTAGTTTAGGCTCTTTTCTGCTTCTCGATATTCGAGCTTGGAGAATTCCTATTGAGCGGCAAACTCTTGCAACTCTTTAAATGTTCGTTCTGTCTGGTGCCTTCTTCAAAAAACTTCTTCAGCATTGCAAGTCAGCGAAAAATGTACACACGAGGTGCGAAAGAAGGTCTCAGGGAGAACAAAGGACTGGAGAAATGGATTTACACACCTCTTTCTGAATAAACGGGACTTCCCAGGGAACTGTGTTGAAAGCTTTTGGGAGTTTAACTATCGGTGGTTTCAGGTAGAGCACTGCCAGTGTTTGCTAACCGGTTTCAAACAGCACAGGATGGTGTCAATCTGGGCTGCGGACGTGCTGGAGCAGAGCTAGTGCTCTTTGAAAATAAATGATAGCAGTTGTACCTGCTAATGTAAACATGTGTCATGGTGATTAAAGGGCACTTTAAAGAAAATTGCCATTCTCATAAGCGTGCAGTGGTTCGAAAATTGTATTTTTTAACCTTTTAATAAAAGGTGGTAATGATTTGCAACTGATACTTAAAGATTTAATAAAATGCAAACTTTTCCCAACCTAACAGCCTTACTTTTCTTTAGATTTTTTTCTTCATTGTGAATCATGGCTATAGGTCAGTAGTAATAACTAATGTATCGGGACAGTAATGTTTTCCTTCTGAGCACTTTGAAGGAGGCCTTCACATCTTTTGTTTTTTTTTTGAGGTATACAGGCGGCAGAGGATATTCCCATATTATAGATGGACAATCTGAGGCTATTTGTACATGCTTTTGCCCTTTATTCATTCATTCAGTCAGTCATACTTTTTGAGTGTGTACTGCGTGCAGAGCACTGTACTAAGCACTTGGAAAGTATAATACAACAGTAGAAACAATCCCTGTCCACAACAGGCTCACAGCCTTTAGTCTTCCCACCCTCAGTCCCACAGTACTTATGTACATATCTGTAATTTATTTTAATGAATGTCTCTCCCTTTAGCCTGTAAGCTCATTGTGGGCAGGGAACAGGTCTACCAACTCTGTTATATTGTACTTTCCCAAGTGCTTAATACAGTGCTCTGCACAAAGTAAGCACTCAGTAAATGTGATTGATTGCCATTGGCATTCCCGGGATTCTTGGCTGTTTGAATATTGCTTCTCCCATATATTTTAGTATCTTTAAGAGAAATTCAAAAATTGAGAGGGCATGCCTACTGTTCATCTCAAATCGCATATATGCAAACCTTGTATTTTGCTCCTAGAAAATTAATTCTGCCACTTGAATATAGCCTAAGCTGATGATTCTCAAAATAGCTAGGGAGCAGTGCATATAGGAAAAAAATGCTTGATTTTTATGAGTACTTGGCAATATTCGAGATCAGCTAGAATTTCACTCGTCACCTACTATGGAAATTATAAAGTTAAATAAATTCTTATTCATATAGTCAAAGTTGACCTAATCCAGTTTTATTTAAAAATTAATGAAACTAAAATCAGCTGCCCTGTGACACCTATGACCTAAATCTAGGTTGGCACAGGCTGGCAAATCACCAAAAGAGGCGACTGGTGGTATCAGTTATCGGTTTAAGCAATGATTGACTCAAGTATATATGTAAATGCTTGGTTTTAGATGACTGGCTATAGTTTCCTTTTGAAATAGAAAAGTGCTGTGGATCCTCCACTGAGGATTTGCAAGTGGAAATTTACTTAACTTATCCTCTTAATCTCCAGAAGCAAAAAAACTAGATCCGTAGTGTGTGGGAAGTCTTATTTTGATATTTAACCCCTTCTTTCCTCTATTAAGGGTCAGGTTTGTAGGTAAGTCAGTAGGTTTATTGACTAATGGGACACCTATTTTTTGGCTCTCCACCTGTTGCAGTATCAACATGATGGTCCTTCATTTTCTCACTATAATGAGGGTTTCATTGAAGGTCCCACGTGTTGTACCAGTTTCAATTATGTCATAACTTGAGGGACAAGAATTAGAACTTGGATTTGTACCCTTTATTCACTCCCCCTTCAGCCCCACAGCACTTATATACATAACCACAATTTATATTAAGGTCTGTCGCTCTCTCTAGACTGTAGCACCTATGGGCAGGGAATGGGTCTATCAACCCTGTTATATCTTACTCTCCCAAGTGTTTAGTATAGCGCTCTGCACACAGTAAGCCCTCAATAAATATGACTGATCAATAGAACCCTGCCCAAAGTTGAATATTTGGCCCTCAACCTGAGCTGACCCAAGTCTGGCCCGAGACTGACAGATCTTGAAGAATCAGTCTTGCCTGTCCAGAACGTGAACTTTAAAAATACAGTCCTCTTTGCTGGGACATGTTAGGTCTGTGATCTATCCTCTAGACCATGCTGCTTCTCTAACACCTGTCACCAAAATCAAAATAAACTAAAGCTTGAAGAACGATTCAGCAATAGATTTACTGGTTGAACCAAAGTCAGCTGTCTTCTTGGCCGAGGCAGAACAACTCCACATCAGTTGCACATCTTTTTCCTGCACAAGCTACGGCACCTGCTCTTCTTCCTGCCTAATGGGCTTCCTCACCTACTCTCTCCCCTGCCCTCCCTTCTCTACCCACCCAAAGATTTACTTTTTAAATGAAACTTTCCTTTGACTATGCATCTTCCACAACACTTTCTACACTCTCCTGACATCCATTCCAACTCCACCAGCGTGTAAATATTTCACTTCTGTCTAGTTCTCCATTCTTGTGTAGGTATTTGTTGTATTGGGGCTTCTTGAATGCAAGCAGATATGTTTTTTAGAGATCATTATTGTTAAGATGTGAACTTTTAAAAATATCTCAGAATTAGGTTTCATACTGCAGGATTACAATTTTAAACCTTGTCATAATCTGTGGAATCTCATCTACCAGGATAGGAGGATCAAAGAGAAATTTGTGGTTATTTCTGCCATAATAATAATGATAGCATTTATTTTTTTTAATGGCATTTATTAAGCGCTTACTATGTGCAAAGCACTATTCTTAGCGCTGGGGAGGCTACAAGATTATCAGGTTGTCCCTCTTGGGGCTCAAAGTCTCAGTCCCCATTTTACAGCTGAGGTAACTGAGGCACAGAGAAGTGAAGTGACTTGCCCAAAGTCACACAGCTGACAATTGGCAGAGCCAATTGCCATTGTTAAACATTACTGAAACCTTAGGCACAGAATTTAGTTCAGGATGTGGGAGGGAAAAAAATAGAAAAGGTAGATCAAATGGAAAGGTGTATACTTTTAATAATTATACAAGCTTTAGTAATTAAACTAGCAAAAATACATGAACTTCTTTAAACACGTGGAAGCTTTCTACATCTGTGCAAATTACTCAGAATTCACCATGTGAACAGAGGAAACTGCTCATCAGAGAGCTGAAGGACTTGAGGTAGCAGAGCTGTGGCTTCATCTCTGAATTAAGAACTCTGCTCAGCTTGCTACTCCCCAAAGATTCCAGCCTCTGAAAGGCTTCTAAGAAACATAGTCTTTTGGAGTATAGTTCACAGGAAGAGAAGAATTTCCAAATATATTTTCCTTTTCATTCTCCTTCTTTGGGTTGTAGCTCTGTCTCCAACTGAGACTTGGTTATTTCCACAGTCTGGTTCTGCCAACAGCTATTGGCATTTAAAAATTACTGTTTCATTGGGAAGGCAGGATCTGAGTGGGAAGAGGAGGATGGAGGGAGATGGCCAGAAGAAGCCGTCGAGCCCAGAGCCGGTTGGCTGATTGACAGGGTGAGGAGCTGAGAATCGTTCCCTTTGGGCAGTGTTTAAGAGGTCAAGGGAGTCGGGAGAGCCAGATGGAGCTACCGCTAATCGTTCTTAACCGTTCATTTATGATGACTCCTTGGTAGTTATACATTTTGGATGTTAATAAATTGGTCATGTGCAAAATCAATTATTCATTGGGATTTATTAAGCTCTTACAGTGTGCAGAGCACTGTACTAAGTGTTTGGGAAAGTAGGATACAGCCAAGTTGGTAGACACATCCCCTTTTCACAACCTATAGTCTGGAGAGTAACCTAGTGAATGAGATCTACTTTTATAAGAAAAACTAACCCATCAGTCCCCAAGTTGTATGCCCCTGTCACGTGAACTTTTTAAAATCCACCTTCATAATCTGTATGGATTTTTGTTTTGGGTTATCTTTAGTTTTGATTTGCGGGACGGGTCTGTGTCATATCCATTTAGCCCAGTGCTAGACAGTGCTTAATAAATGCCATTATTATTATTATTATTATTATTATTATGGTATGTGTTAAGCACTTACTGTGTTCCAAACACTGTTCTAAGCGCTGGGGTAGATACAAGGTATTCAGGGTTGTCCCATTTGGGGCGCTCAGTCTTAATTCACATTTTACAGATGAGGTAACTGAGGCATAGAGAAGTTAAGTGGCTTGCCCAAGGCCACACAGCAAACAAGTGTCGAGGCGGGATTAGGATCCACGTCCTCTGACTCCCAAACCCGAGCTCTTTTCCATTAAGCCGCACTGCTTCTCATCATTATTTGTATCACTTAACTTCTCTGTGCTTGTCATTAGGATGTGAATTTCTCTAGGGTTGTAGCTGCTGTACGCTTTTCAAAATTCCCCTGATTCTAGTGTGCATTCTGTCCAAAGTAGTCACGCAATAGCAACATTTAATAGTAAAGAAATACATTCAGCTCAGCTGCAGAGGAGATGGGAAGCATTCCCAATATCTCAAATCAATGCCAAACTGCATCTTCTGTTCATCTTTCTCTGACCCTGTTTCCTCTTTGTATCCTATCCTGACTCCCCTACTCACCATCTCCTCCAGAACAAAAAATAGAATAAAAGCACATGCCAAAAGAGAATTACAGTAAAACAAAGAGTTAATTAAACCCAAGAGAGTTCTTTTCTGGGACACTCTTAGCACTTCATACTGGGTTTAGAGAGCCATTAAAACTATTAGCAGGTCATTAGCCCTGACTTGAAGCTAAAGTTCTCACAATCTTGTCCAAAAGGGAAATAGTTTGAATACCTTCTGCAGGCATTTGTAGAAAAAGCAGGAAAATATTGTTCCTTCCATTGCTCACTGTTCTCCTATGGTAGCCTGTTTATACAACTTTAATCACCAGACACTTCTACAAGGTATGTCTTCAAATTACATTATAGTCTCATCCCAGTGAATAGCAATGTGATAGGTAAATTACCTCAACCTGGAGTTCTGGGACAATTCCTTTTAAACTGGAGTTGCCAGTGTGCATAAAAAACGTTTCATGCCTGGGTCCTTTTTTGATCAAGAGTGGCAAAGTATCTTCAGCATTTTTAGGTAACACTGGCAGAGAACAAGATAGGGCCCTTGTCTTTAATCTCAGCTACCCCAAGTAGTATTTATTGTGTGTCTTAATAGATTGGTGCTGTCCTAGTTACTATAGGCATTAGAAGTTATAGGGAATTGGGAGAGGAAAGCAAAGACAAAATTCTGCCTTTATCATATTAAGTTAAAAATGTTGTCCAGACATGGATTCTTCTAAAGAAATTTTAACCGGCCAGTAAGTGATGTTTACTGAGAGCTTACTGTGTGCAGAACACTCTACAAACTACTTGGGAGAGTACAAGACAACAGAGTTGCCCACAACAAGCTTACAGCCTAGAAGAGGGGGGACAGACATTAAAATAAATTACTGCTGTGTACACAAAGTGCTGTGGGGCTGATGGTGGGGTGAATATCAAGTGTCTGAAGGATCTAAATGCAAGCAGGAGGGTGGTACAGAAGAAAGAGCGGGTAGGGGAAATGAGAGCTAAGTTAGGGCAGGCCTCTTGGAAGGCTTTGAAAGTGGGGAGAGCTGTGAAGGAAGTAGTCTAGGCCAAAGGGAGGACGTGGGCAAGGGTTTGGTGGCACGGTAGATAAAATCTAGGTACAGTGAGTAGATTGGCATTAGAGGAGTGAAGTGACTGCGTTGAAGGCTGGTAAGAAATCAGGGAACTAAGGTAGGACTGATTGAGCTGATTGAGTGTTTTACAGCCCCTGGTAAGGACCTTCTAGACTGTGAGCCCGCTGTTGGGTAGGGACCATCTCTATATGTTGCCAACTTGTACTTCCCAAGCGCTTAGTACAGTGCTCTGCACACAGTAAGCGCTCAGTAAATACGATTGAATGAATGAATTCCTGTTTGGTGCTGAAATGAATGGGCAGCCATTGGAGAATCCTGAGAGGAGTGGGGAGATGGGTACTGAGCTTTTTTCAGAAAAATGATCCAGGCAGTAGAGTGAAGGGTGGATGAAATAGGGAGAAGCAGGAGGAAGGGAAGTCAGCAAGGAGGCTGATGTAGGAGTCAAAGTGGGTTATAAGTGTTTGGACCACTGTAGTATCAGTTTGGATGGAAAGAATTGGGTGGATTTTAGTAGTGTTATAGTAATAATAATAACTAGTAATGATGGCATTTGTTAAGCGCTTACTATGTGCCAAGCACTGTTCTAAGCCCTGGGTTTGATACAAGGTAATCAGGTTGTCCCACGTGGGGCTCACAGTCTTAATCCCCATTTTACAGATGAGGGAACTGAGGCACAGAGAAGTCAGGTGATTTGCCCAAAGTCACACAGCTGGTCAGTGGCAAACCCACTACCTCTGACTCCCAAGCCCGTGCTCTTTCTACTGTGCCATGCTGCTTCTAGTGTTGTGAGTGAAGATAGAACTGAAAGGATTCAGTGACAGGTTTGAGCATTTGAATAAAAGAGTTGAGTTGAGGATAAGGCCAAGGTTAAGGGCTTGTGGGACGGTGAAGCAGCATGGCTTAGTGGCTATCTTCGAGACTGTGAGCCCACTGTTGGGTAGGGACCGTCTCTATATGTTGCCAACTTGTACTTCCCAAGTGCTTAGTACAGTGCTCTGCACACAGGAAGCGCTCAATAAATACAATTGAATGAATGAATAAAGCATAGTCCTGGGAGGCAGGGGTCCTGGGTTCTAGTCCCAGCTCTGCCTTTTACCTGTTGTGTGACCTTGGGCAAGTCACTTAACTTCTCGGTGCTTGTCATTTACCTCATCAACAAAATGGGCAGTCAATCCTGTTCTCCCTCCCGTGAGCCCCAATTATCTCGTGTCTAACCCAGTGCTTATTACAGTGCTTGAAACATACTAAATGCCTAAAACATACCACAATTATTATTAATAGGGAGGTTAATGGTGTTGTCTACAGTGATGAGAAAGATGTAGGTGAAGTTGATTTGGATGGCAAGATGAGTTCTGTTTTGGATGGGTTTAGTTTGAGACATCGGCGGGCCATCCAAGTAAAGGTGTCCCAAAGGCAGGAGGAAATGCGAGACTGCAGAGGAGAGAAGTCAGGGCAGGAGGGAAATTGGGGAATTATTCTTGAAGAGATGGAAGTTGAAGCCGCGGAGTGAATGAGTTCTCTAAAGGAGTAAGGGAGTAGGGTAGGTGGAGGCCAGAAGGGGACCCAGAACTGAACCGTGATGGACTCCCGCAGTTAGGGAATGGGAACCCGAGAAGGAGGCAGTTACTGAGGATGGAGAGATAGCCGTGCTTGAAGTGTTTTCCCCTCTCCAGTATTGTGCACCACACTCACATTACATCTTTTTTGCCCACCCATCTAGCCTTCCTTTAAATCTGCGCGTATGGTATCTCTAACCTCCCCTACACATGCAGCAGAGCTGATTTCTTTCCCCTTCTTTTGCTCCCCACCATCTTTACCCCCCAACACACCTCCCTTAGATCAACCCCCACAGTTCTCCACTGTTCACAGAAGTATTGGAACTGAGCCATCTTTCTGTGAAGGGAAGAGCAGGAGAACAAGTAACAAAAGAAAACAACTCCTACATGCTTAAAAGCCTGGGGCACTGAGCAAGGTGCTTTCTTTTCACCTGCTCCTAACTTCTGCATCTTGGTGGGACTCTCTTCTCCTCCTCCTCTTTCCCATCCCCCATTTTCAGTCCCTCTTGTGAGCTTTATTTATTGAACGCTTATTGCGTGTAGACCACTGTTCTAAGTGTTTTCCAGAGTACAATATGACGAGTTGGTAGACATGTTCCCTGCCCAAAATGAGCTAGAGGGGAGCTATGCCTGCACCTCCGACAGTGCTCTGAAGTACTCCTTTCCCTTCACCTCTGCCCCATTTGTGAACTGGTTCTCCATATCTACTGTAGATAATTGTAGTATTTGTTTAGCACTTTGTGCAAACATTGTACTAACTGCTGGGGTAGATACAATATATATAGATCGGATACAGCCCCTGTTGTGCAAGGGATTCACAGTCTAAGTAGGAGGGAAAACATGTATTGAATCTCTATTTTCCAGATGAGGAAACTGAGACAAGTAGATGCTGAGACAGCTTAAAGGAACGAGACGCAGAGAACTAGTGCGCATAAAGCGGTATTTGGAGTTTCAGTAAATCCATGTTAATTTGTACTATGTACAATATGTGTATCTCAAGGTTTACTTTGGAAAACAGACATGTTGGTTAAGTTTCAGGGAACAACAAAAAGCAAAGTCCTGGCATTGTGCTAGAAGTAGGGTCTGAATCAGAATCGTACTTCTTGTGAGCAAGGCAGGTTATCCTGGGTTTTAACCAGACTACCCACTTAACTCTCCTCCAGATGTGCTATTGAGGTAAGACAAAAATAGGGGAAGCACCCAGGCAAACTCCCTTTTCCTTTGGGTGCTCAGATCGTTGGCGCTTTGCGGGGGGGGGTAGACGAGAGAGCAACCAACTCCCTAAATGGCTTGCTGGGGCCAGATCCATCCGCTGAGCGTTTAGAAGGCAGTTAAAGGAATTTTTAATGAGTAACTATAAAGAGGTTCAGCGCTCTCTGAGCTGGGGCCTGGCCTTTGGGTTCTGAGCCTGTAGGGCCAGGCTGGGCTGGCACCAAGCCCTAACCCTGTTCGATTTAGGTGTGTTCAAACAACTCCCCAGCCCTTTGAGGCACCCCCACCCCATCCAGGGTTGCTGCATGGTAGGCGGCTGTAGCCCCATCCCCACCTTGGTTTTCCTGCTCCAACCTAGCCTTTCGCCGGCACAGGGTGCAAGTGAGCGTGGTCCAATTTCAGTTGGCCAGCCTCTATTCCAGTTCCAGTTGTTTGGTCCTTTCAGGACCCCAGAAGGACTGTTTAAAACCTTTTGCTTTCTTCATTGTTCGATCTGTCATCGGCAGTGCCTGCTGAGCAGAAAGCTGTTTTTGAATTTCTTGAGGTAAAAGTTGAATATTCAGTAAAAAAGTAATTTTACCTAGAGATTGATTGTGAACCTACATGAGGGTAAGGCACTGAGTCTGATCTGACTGACTTTTATCCACCTCAGGGTTCGGTGAAGAGATTGTAACTCCTTTAAGGGCAAGGATCAACTATACTCTCCTAAGCCTTTAGTCCAGTGTCCTGCATAAAGTAAGAATCCAATAAGTACTATTTATTGACGTAGTAAATGCTGTATATGCATACATATATATGTTGTTAAGGAGTATATGCATATATGAATGTATTAGCTATAACTAGTTAAGGAATATATGATAATTATAGTTAGCTAAGGAATACATATACATTCCTTAGCTAATTAGCTTGACAGGGAATAAGTCTACTCTGTTGTATTATACTTTCCCAAGCACTTAGAACAGTGCTCAGTAAATAGCACTGATCCCCCCCCCCCCCCCCCCCCCCCCCCCCCCCCCCGCCATTACCTTTGTTACTGCAGCTGCCTGAATAGCTTCCTCAGTGGTGGATAAGGAGACAGAGTGAGTTTAGCCCCATAGTCTTTTGCCCTGGTCTTCCATCACCATGAGCACTATTGATAGCTCCAGAAACACATAACAAATAGTTTTATGCTTCCTGTTTGCCTCCTGCACATCTTTCATCTATTTAGATAGACCTCATCGTTTCTGATCCCCACTCTTCTTCCCTCCCCCCCCCCACCCCTTCCAGCAGTTTGAAGCAGAAGGGCAAGTTTTATTTAGAAGCTACCCTGATAATCTGATAACCACTGTAACTGTAGGCTTTTTGGCCTTATTCTGGGGCTGTTCCTAGAAAACAGTGAGATTCACGGATAGCTTTTACTCAGAGAGTTTTGAATCAGTCTCCCCAAGTGTTTGAATCTGGTGTCTGAATTGAGTCAGTTGTCAGGTTTGACACTTCCTTTGAAGTGTTCCCTGCCTGGGCAGCAGCAGCTGATTGCATATCAGCCTGTTTGTCTAGCTTAGGAGAGTAGCCAGGGTTGAATTAGAGGTGTACTCCATCTAGCCTCTCAACCCTGAAGCTTAGACCTCAGTGTACTTCCATTCCAGAGCTGCTGCTTTCCACTATGGGTCATTTTTCCAGAGGAAAATAACCAGAGGTTTTTAGAAAGTATCAGCTAAGATTATTTGGGTTTATATAAAACACACCCAGTTCTTTTATATAATGCGGGGATTGCATTCTGCAAAACCCCTTGTGCTATATACCATGTCCACCATGAGAATGTGCCCAAACTCTTACTTCTGACACTAGCTCAGTCCAGTTCTTTACTTCTGTTGAAATACTCCAGGGGATGTTTTGGTGTTCTTGAATCCACACCTTGTGCATTGGTTAAATTCCCTGCCCCTAGCCTTATGTTTTACACCATACCAGAGGTCCGTGTTAATGGAACAGTAAAACAGGCCATGTCCTGACTTGTCATTGTTGCAGTGTCTGGTTCTTGAAAGGACTGTTTGTGACCAGCAGAGACTAGAATTCCTAAGAGCACCTCTTTAGGGCTTAAGATATTTAGCTTATGAATTGAGGAGGTTAACCGTTTCCTTGTAAAAGTTAGGACTAATGAGTATGCACATTTATGACAAGTTGGATGAGAAGTTTTTGTGTGTTTTTTTTCTTTAAAGAAATGAATACCTTTTCTGTTGAAACCCTTTGGATTTAATTTATCTTGGATTTTTTTCATTTGGCTTTGTTTTTATTTGCACATCTCTCCTTTGCTAGCTCTTCCCCCTCCTGTCACCTTTTACCTGGGGATTCTCTAGTAGGAATAATAGTTTTTATTCATTCCTTTTTTCATTCACTCATATTGGTTGAGCGTTTACTGCGTGCAGAGCACTGTACTAAGCCCTAGGGAGAGTACAACAACAAGCAGACGTATTCCCTGCCCACAACGTTAGTATTTACTGTGTGTAGAGCACCGTACTAAGAACTGGGAAAGAATACACGGTTGGGAGTTAGACTGGGTGTCTGTCCCTAGGACTGAGAAGGGAAGGAGACCTCTGCTTTTCCTCCACTACACTCACTGTTTCTGGGAACTCCTGTGACTTCAGCCATCGCCTCTGTGCTGATAGTTCCCTAATCTACGTCTACCTTCTCAGATGCCTCGCAAATTTTTATTTCCAATGGCTTTCAGTATGTCTTTTACGTGGCTGACCCACTGGCACCCTGAACTCAGTATCAGTAGAAGCAAACTAATCTTCCCCCCTAGTTTTTCGTCACAGTGGACAGTACCACTAAACTTTCTGTCATGAAAGTTCACAACTCTGGTGTCAACGTAGGCCTCATCTTTTACTTTTCACATGCAGCCTATCTCCAAGTTCTGCCTACAATTTTTCCTCAAAATCCCTTTTCAACTTTACACTTAAGGTCTTGTCTTGTCTAATGTGTCAAGTTGTCTCCGACCCATAGCTACTCCATGGACACATCTCTCCCAGAACGCCCCACCCCATCTGCAGTCGTTCTGGTAGTGTATCACCTCTCTGTTTTAGACACTCATTACCACCTGGTTTGATCACTGCTCTTATTGCCTCCAGGCTCAGGCTAGTCTGTGCTCCCCTACCTGGACTGTCTTCTTGAAATATCATTTTGAACAGAAACCTTCAGTATCTATCCATTTCACTCCTGACACTCACTTCTGACCACTCTTATCAAACTCACTCCTGACCATTATTTTCAAGTCTGTTCACAACCCATCTCCTTCTTACCTTTCTGTACCCTCTTTCTGTTAAACCCCAGCCGGCTCCCTTTGCTCCTCCCAAGCTAATCTCCTAATTGCACTTGACTCTTGCATCTCTTTTACACATCAGGCAAAAACTCCTCACCCTCAGCTTCAAGGCTGTCCATCACCTCGCCCCCTCCTACCTCACCTCCCTTCTCTCCTTCTACAGCTCACCCCGCACCCTCCGCTCCTCTGCCGCTAATCTCCTCACTGTGCCTCGTCCTCGCCTGTTCCGCCGTCGACCCCCGGCCCACGTCATCCCCCTGGCCTGGAATGCCCTCCTTCCACACATCCGCCAAACTAGCTCTTGTCCTCCCTTCAAAGCCCTACTGAGAGCTCACCTCCTCCAGGAGGCCTTCCCAGACTGAGCCCCCTCCTTCCTCTCCTCCTCCTTCCCCTCCTCCCCACCTTACCTCCTTCCCCTCCCCACAGCACCTGTATATATGTTTGTACATATTTATTACTCTATTTTACTTGTACATATTTATTCTATTTATTTTATTTTGTTACTATGTTTTGTTTTGTTGTCTGTCTCCCCCTTCTAGACTGTGAGCCCACTGCTGGGTAGGGACCATCTCTATATGTTGCCAACTTGTACTTCCCAAGTGCTTAGTACAGTGCTCTGCACACAGTAAGCGCTCAATAAATACGATTGATTGAATGAATGAATGAAATCTCCTGTCTCTGACTCACCTTCCCTCTACATTGAAAGGCCTTCCTCTTAAAATCTGGCAAATCTCACCCTCCTCATATTCAGCCCCCTCCTAAGAATTTCCCAGTCAACCCCATCACTCATTAACTACCCACTGCACTCGATGTTGCCGACTTGTACTTCCCAAGCACTTAGTACAGTGCTCTGCACACAGTAAGCGCTCAATAAATACAATTGATTGAATGAATATGTACATCTCTATGTATGAATAACTTCTTCCAGGGAGTCAGAAGAACTTGGGTTCTGATCCCCACTCTGCCACTTACCCTGCTCTGTGACCTTGGACAAGTCACTTAACTTCTCTGTGCCTCAGCTCATCTGTAAAACGGGGATTAAGATTATGAGCCCCATATCAGACAGGGGCTGTGTCCAACCCCTTTTGCTTGTATCTACCCCAGCACATAGAAAGGAGCCTAGCACGTAGTAAGCGCTTAGCAAGGGCCACAATTATTATTCTGTTCCATTTATTTAGTATTTTCTTTCGTTTTCACCACTTGGTTTTTTTCTTGTTTCTATTGTTTCCATCTAGCTCCTTGGGAGTAGGAACATGTCTCCTAAATGTACCGTGTGCTCCCAAGTGCCTAGTACAGTTTGTTCCCTGTACATGGTAGGTGCTCAATAAATATTGATGATGCCGATTAAAAGATTCATGTTGTCCATATGCATCAGGGATGAGACAGTGCTTGAGGCACTGCATAAACCACCATCACTGTAATCATTCCTTCACCCAGGTTCATGTGTGAGATGCAACAGAAGTATAGGCTGATCATTCTCTGAATAAACAAAGCACCAATACAGAGAGTGTTCCCTAATTGTATTGTGTAGCTACACAGCTACAGATAGAGGCTCAGTTATAAGTGTAAATAGTTAAAGCCCATTACTCGTATGACTTCATTATTCACATCACTTTGCCATAGTCCATTTGTCCTAATGCATGCAATTCTTCCAGAAATAGACTTTGTTCCTTTCAAAACCACCCTTTCTGTCCTTAAGCTCATATGCTAACAGCCTTTTCATTGGGCAAGAGTTTTGAACCAAAGAGCATAAAATACCACAAAGAGATAATGGGGGGAAGGCATTAGTCCAGCTTAACATTGATTCTCATAGGGGAATTGATTTGCTTTATATCCTGGGAGGGTAGCTGAAATCATTAAATGCCACCTAGTAAGAAGAAACCTGGGTTAGGTTCCACTGAGAATCCAGTGAAGATGACAGAATGGGCTCTATTCCCAAAATGTCTAACTATTGACTGCCTTCAAAGCAAAAGAATAAAGGGACCCTAAGCTATAGTTTTATTCCTGTACATCAACCTTGGCATATGAATGCTTAGAAATATTTTTCTAGTATTTGCCATTTTTCAAGGTCTAACACGTTTATCCTATCCTTAGTTTGGGTCTGTCAGAAAGAATTAAGCTTATTTATGTAATACACAGTTGGTAAGGCCTGGAATTACAGTAAGCTTGTTGACACATGCACAATGTTTTAAACAAGGATGTGTTTAAATTTAAATGTGTTTAAATCAAGAAACTTGATTTGAGGTTTGGAGGAGGGTAGAATTATGATTGTTAAAGCACCAAAGATGTGTAACAGCTAAACAAAGGAACTGGTCTGAATGAGGAAAATGAACTATTTATGTCATTTAGTTCCATTTCTTTGAGATTGATTTTAGGCCATTATTTTATGATCAGCAGTGTGATTGAGGAAAAAATATGGAACACTCATTAATGTATCAGAACTCTGTGAAAATTCAAACTCCTGGAAGATATTTCTATTTAGTACAATAGATACATAAATGTCCTACAAGCTCTTTTTTTTTAAAAAAAAACTTGCAAGTTACCACAGTGTGAGCCTCCTTTGACTATTGCTTATCTGTATTAGCACTGTTACCCTGACCTTGGTTATGGTAATACATTGCCTTTAAAAATTTTTTTTTCATCATATATTAGTGTGGCGCTGCCAAGTCGGCTACCCTTGAATTAGTTGTTTCATTAATAATTTCCTATACTTTTATTTTTACTGTCAAAGAACCAACTATAGAATGGGTGCAGGTGGTATTAGAATTATATACTTTTTATCATAGGTTAAACTGGGAGAAGAAACTAGACTTTACATTCTCTTGATTAGTTCTCTTAGATCAATATTTACAAAACCAATTTTCCTTCAATTATCAGGGTCTCAACTGCGTGAACCTTGAATGAACTGTGAGGTTGTTTTTTCCCCCTTAAATGGAAATATCACTACGTTTTTTGCTGAAGTGATGTAGGGTAATTCCTTACAGGATTACCATCCTGACTCCCACAAAATGACAGTTAGCTTGCCTTACAAGCCAAAACTGAAAGTGTTGCTTTTTGCCTCTCCCTGCCTCCTTCCTCCTCTCTGTCTCCCCTGGGAAAGTTTTGGTAGCCTTTTATATAGTCTGGTTGTAGTGGACCTTAATTTCTAGAAGGCATGCTCATTTTGTTAAGCCTTTCTCAGTTTAAATTCCCCATTTTGTTGGCCTGTGGCATTCATTTTATTTTCATTTTGTTATCTGGGCTTCCCTAGTAACATTTAGTAGAAACCCTTGATCCTGGTAGCCAACCCTTGACCCTGCTATCTCCCTTGATGTTTATAGTTGTTTTGTACATGTGAAACTTGGAAGCAGCGTTACCCAAGTTTCAGGCACACCCATGCAATATTAAATTGGACTTTCCTGTATATTTCAACCCTTCCTTAACAGTCCATCTCTTGTGAAAGCTCCTTATCTTTTCATCCCTCAGTCTAATAACCATTCTTTTGCCATCTGTGTATGAGAGTAAATATCTGCTAAATTAATACTGTTTCCAGAGAAGCAGCATGGCCTGGTAGTTAGAGTATGGGCTAGGGAATCAGGAGGACCTGGGTTCCAATTCCGACTCCGCCACTTGTCTGCTTTGTGACCTTGAGAAAGTCACTTAACTTCTCTGGGCCTCAGTTACCTCATCTGTAAAATGGGGATCAAGTCTGAGCCCCACGTGGGGCAGCGGCTGTGTCCAGCCTGATTACCTTGTGTCTACCCCAGTGCTTAGAGCAGTGGCTGGCACATAGTAAGCGTTTAACAAATGCCACAATTATTATTTTTATACTTATCAATTGAATGGGCTCTCCATATCATCTTTGAAAATGTTAGGTGCTCTCTTGAAATAATTTTCAAAGCTCCAAAATCATAAGGTTGGCCATCTTTAATGGAGAGTTGTGGGCACAATGACACATTTAAGCAAGACAGTGGTTAGGGTAGAAAGAAGTAGGAATTGAAAATAGTAGACTTATCTGTCACCTTCAGTTTGAAGCTGTTGCTGCTGGTAAGAATAGTCTGAATGCTGAGATTCCTGGGTGCTGCAAAGTCCCAAATAATTATAATTATTTGTTAATATAATAATTATATAATATTAATATAATAATTATTTGTTAATAATAATAATAATAATTATTATTTGTTATTAGAACTGCAGGAGGGACTCCTTACTCCACAGTCTGTGCCTTCCTGGAACTAGAGTTCTTGCGGTTTAAAGAATTGGCTCAAGGGCAGGAGAAAGGCCAGTCAAGCTTGGTGACCAGTGGAGCCCCCAGGCAAATTTGGATTGTCTTTTGGGCTTTCCAATTCCACTTATGTGTAATTTCGTTTCGTTTCCTTGCTATTATGGCTTGACACCCTATTGCCAAAGTCAGCCAGGACTTTGCAGGAATTATTTCAGCTTTACCTGAGAAGATGGCTTGTTTATTGTCTTATTTTTTCCCTCCCCCCGAAATTAAATATAAACTTGGCTACAAGCTAGGAGAGTTTCTTGCTTTGTCAGGTTTCTATTTTGTGTCTTGGTGAATTTGTGTCTTCTACTGTGCATTTTGGGCTTTTTCTGCATAGGCAAGACATTTTGAGGGACTTTTGTAGCAGAAGCAAAAGTCGGGGTGGGGGACATTAAAAATGAGGTCATAGTCCCTTTGGCAGGGGAACAAAAGATGTTGCTGTTGGTGCAAAGAAGAAATATACAGAAATTCCTTTCTGCTTTTATTCTGACACATACTATTTACTCCCACCCAAGAATCCAATTTTTAGAAAGCTTCATAGTGCAGGTATCATCTTCTCTTCCAAGTTATAGTAAATTGAATTTACAAAAAACGGAGTGGCGGGTGGGGAATTGAATTTCAGAAGGAAGATGCAGGAGATGTGAGAGCTGTGTACAAAGAGCTCTGAATTCCCCCTCAAATTTCCTAGTATTGAATTGCCTGAACCAAGTGCTCGGACTGAGAGAACAAGGATAGAAAAATCTGCCGATCAGTTGGGAAGTAATCTGAGAGCTAGTGTCTGTATGTATTTTAGGATCATAGACCACCAATATTCCCCTAATGTTTAGTTCTGAACCAAGTTCAAGACTTTGCACTTTGGTAAGGACTTAAGATAAACTTACCTTGTCTCGATATAGAGAGCCCATGTGACCTGGAGTGTGGACAAGTGGGACTGGAACCTTAAAAGTACAGCGCTTAGAACAGTGCTTTTCACAGAGTAAGCGCTTAATAAATGCCATTATTATTAAAAGTCCTTTGATATTTTCCCATCTGTATTTATGACTCATTTTGTGGCACAGAAATAGGTCACTGAATCTTTCATGGATATCAAGCTCCCAAATGTTATTTGGTAATTATCATTTTGGCCAATTATACTTAGAGTAGTTTGAAAATAAGCGTGTGGTAGATTGCAAGGTCCTTGTGGGCAGGGATCATGTCTACTTATTCTGCTGTACTCTCTCAAGTACTTAGTACAGTGCTCTGCACACTATAAGCACTCAAATACCATTGGTAGCCCTGGGATAAAAGATGCATTGTAAAAAGTGTTTTTCAATGGTAACATAATCTTCCATTTTTGTTCAATGTGGAAGGATAATAATAATAATAATAATAATGGCATTTGTTAAGCGCTTACTATGTGCAAAAAACTGTTCTAAGCACTTGGGGGGATGCAAGTTGATCAGGTTGTCCCACGTGGGGCTCACAGTCTTAATCCCCATTTTACAGATGAGGTAACCAAGGCTCAGAGAAGTTAAGTGACTTGCCCAAGGTCACACAGCAGACATGTGGCAGAGCCGGGATTCAAACCCATGACCTCTGACTCCAAAGCCCGTGCTCTTTCCACTGAGCCATGCTGCTTCAGGATAAGAGACTGATAATTTGGGTACCCACGTTCCATGTCTGCTGAAGGAAAAAGAGCTAAGTTTTCCTTTTCTTCCTAGATTCTGACCACTCTCCACCCTCTCGAACGTTGAAGAGTGTTATTATTATTTGCTTACTTTGTGTGATGCATTGTTCTACGTCCTGGGGTAGATACAGGGCAAACCACAAATGCTAGTAATGGCTCACCCAAAGCTAGTGGGAATTCACCCTGGCTTTGTGGTGGAGGGCTTCATTGGCAATCAGGAGCAACCCTGGATCTATGATCAGAGCCCGGGCTTTGGGTTTATTCTGGGGGTGCTGGAACTTACGGCATTTTGGAGTGACGGGATGTGTGCTGGATATCATGTATTTTGTCGAGAAGTTGACTAACATCTCTCTCTCCCTCTTATTCCTGATGCTTTTCTGTTCTTCTCCCTCTTGCTCCCTCCACCCCCATGCTGTTGTTTTCATTGTTAATTTGCACTTCTTCTTTAGCCTTTAATAATAATAATTGTGGTATTTGTTAAGCACTTACTATGTATCAGGTGCTGTAACAAGCGCTGGGGTGGATACAAGTGAATCGGGTTGGTCACTGTCCCTGTCCCACATGGGGCTCTCAGGCTCAGTCCCCACTTTACAGATGAAGGACTGAGGCCCAGAGAAGTTAAGTGACTTGCCCAAGGTCACACAACAGACAAGTGGTGCAGCTGGGTTTGGAACCCATGACCTTCTGACTCAGAAGGAAAGTACAATTGGAAAGTACAATTCGGCAACAGATAGAGACAATCAATGAATCAATCAGTCGTATTTATTGAGCGATTACTGTGTGCAGAGCACTGTACTAAGTGCTTGGGAAGTACAAGTTGGCAACATATAGAGACAGTCCCTACCCAACAGTGGGCTCACAGTCTAGAAGAGGGAGACAGACAACAAAACCAAACAAGTAGACAGGCATCAATAGCGTCAAAATAGATAAATAGAATTATAGATATATACACACCATTAATAAAATAGAATAATAAATATGTACAAATATACACAAGTGCTGTGGGGCGGAGAAGAGGGTAGAGCAGAGGGAAGGAGTAGGGGTGATGGGGAGGAGCAGAGGAAAAGGGGTGCTCAGTCTGGGAAGGCCTCCTGGAGGAGGTGAGCTCTCCTCCCCATTGATGCATTGTAAGGAGTAAACTCGCAAATACTGATGATGATAATGTGGCAAATCGAGTTATTAGCAACCCTTTTAAACACATTTGAAGACTTTGTATTCCAAGGTAACAAAGATTAGGAAATCTTTCCTTACCATTGACTGCAATGATGGCATCAGGGATGCACTTGTTTTGACCTGGAGTAGGGAAAGAAAGCTATATCTCTTTGTGTAGAAATCACTAGCTGTATTCTTGAAGTCTGCCCTTTAACCTCTGTAACATGTAGACGTTGAGGTGTTTTAAAAGATTTTTCCTTTTACTTTTGGAGTTCAGTGTTTGTTGTTGTAAATGGAAGTATTTGATCACTTAAAACTAGAATTGGTAGGTAGCTCATATCCCTTAAAATGTCAGGCTGTTAACTCTTTAAATCCAGCTACTCAGAATTCAACTATAGATTTTTACAAGAACTTTTAGTGGCTTTTGCTATGGTTACAGGAACATTCATGTGGCACTACTTAAATGCTATCATATTGTGCATATAACATAAGTAATCTAAATGGTTTGCCTATCACAAGCATTTCCGCAGTTCTGTACCTACTGCCAAATTGGTATTGCAGTGTGCATATTCTGACAAGTATCTTATTTCTGTCACGACTGGCTTGTGAGGCAAAGTGAGACCATTACATTCTTACACATCTATACCATTTAGAACTAATAAAGTTTACCAACAGAGAGTTCCTCTCTTTTGGCCTGAGGCTGGCAGCCAGTGAATGTAGCAGGAATTTGATCTACCCCAAAATTTTAAAAAAAGGATTCGTTAAGTGTCTTTGACAGTGGCACATTCTGCTTCCAAATTGGCTAATACCTCCTTTCCATATTCCCAAACTTCAGTAATAATAATTGTTGTAATATTTAAGTCATTACCATATGCCAAGCACTGAGGTAGATACAGTCCAATCAATGGTGTTTATTGAACGCTTCCTGGGTGCCAAGTATTGTACCAGGTGCTTGAGAGAAAACAGTACAATAAAGTTGATATTTTCTCTGCCCACAAGGAGCTCACAGTCTAGAGGGAAGGGGACGTTTATTCCCCAATTTTCCTCCCTTCAAAGCCCTACTGAGAGCTCACCTCCTCTAGGAGGCCTTCCCAGACTGAGCCCCCTCCTTCCTCTTCCCCTACTCCCCTTCCCCATCCCCCCTGCCTTACCTCCTTCCCCTCCCCACAGCACCTGCATATATGTATATATGTTTGTACATGTCTATTACTCTATTTTACTTGTACATATTTATTCTATTTATTTTATTTGGTTTATATGTTTTGTTTTGTTGTCTGTCTCCCCCTTCTAGACTGTGAGCCCGCTGTTGAGTAGGGACCGTCTCTGTATGTTGCAAACTTGTACTTCCCAAGCGCTTAGTACAGTGCTCTGTACACAGTAAGTGCTCAATAAATACAATTGAATGAATGAATGAAGAAGAGCAAACTGAGGCAGAGAGAAGTGAAAGGGACTTGCCCAAGGTTGCACAGCGGTCAGGTGATGGAACCAGGATTAAAACCCACGTTTCCTGACTCCCATCCCTGTGTTCTTTTTATTTGGTCATACTGCATGCTTTTCTCACTAGGGGAATGCCTTTTTTTCTGGGGTGCAGGCCTCCAGTCCAGGGAAAAGGAAGCCACGAGGTTCAAGCTAGAGGTCTTTACTCTTGCCAGATCTGCCCAATTTCTAATTTGGACTCTAATTTGGAAGGTTTCTTCCAATGGCACTAGGGCAGGTCGCTAACAAATGTAACTCAGCTGAGTCAGCAACTGGTGCCAGAGCGCAGACATTGAGCTGGGATTCTTCAGTGTCCTCTGGCTGGCCTCAGGCGCAAAGCAACCTCCTCCTCAAAGCTGCTTGTTGACAAATAGCATGAGATTCCCAAATAGTTATTCTCTAAATGACTTTATTTAGAGGGGTAAAGTGTAGGCATTGCTTTCCACGTTGTTGAGGTGTTTACTAGCCACTCCCATAGCACCCCTCCTGGCCCTTGGCTCCTCAAATGATGCCCCAGGGTTCTGGCTGTGGGCACAGTTCCTCTCAGGGTTTTATTCTGGTTTCATGTCCGGCCTAGCGGAAAGCCAGAACAAAGAGATGGACTCATTATTGTGACTGCTTACAGACTTTGAAGGGGAAACCTGAGTTGCTTTCTGAGCAAAACTATAAACTGTTCTTTGACACTTTACATGGAGGTACTCATTCATTCGGTTGTATTTATTGAGCGCTTACTCTGTGCAGAGCACTGTACTAAGCACTTGGGAGAGTACAATGTAACAATAAACGGTCACATTCTCAGCTCACGAATGGATAGCTGTCAATGAAGGTGACCATCATGGAATTCTAAAGCTTTGGTGGAGGTGGAATTCTGGGCAGGAAGACCCATTGGTGGGACTGTCATCATATTTCTTACATTTTTAGTCACTCTGCCTTCAAATTAATGAACTAGGGAATGAGCAGCCCAGTGCGGGGTCCTGTAGAACTTTTGGGTCAGATTGTATTTATTTTGACAAGTGACTATTGTCACCCAAAG
The DNA here is from genome assembly GCF_015852505.1 of Tachyglossus aculeatus. Taxonomy (NCBI): domain Eukaryota; kingdom Metazoa; phylum Chordata; class Mammalia; order Monotremata; family Tachyglossidae; genus Tachyglossus; species Tachyglossus aculeatus. The sequence continues at coordinate 14,573,597 of NC_052078.1, forward strand.
CAGCCAGTCAAATGATGTCATCATTGTTTGATAAGGCAACTTTCTAGGGAATAGAAGTCTGATGAACATTTTCAAATAAAATGGGATAAGTAAGGGCCTTCCAGGAGAAGCCACCTTTCTCACCACAGCTGCCATGTTATAGTTATCTCTCACACCCCCGTCCCCGGCCCTCTTGCTTCCTTTCCTCCCTACCTCCCTGCATTTGGTGGGCTTACAACAGATTGAATTAGGTTTCCCACGTGGTCTTTGGAATGTAGTGTTAGTGTTATTTTTTATTCCATCCAAAGTTGTTTATTTAAATGATGTTTTGTACTTGGAGCAATCATTCCAAGAAGTGATTGAGATAGTCCAGGGAAACATCAAATCTCTTCAGCACCATGCCTTTGAACTAGAAAATTAATCTGTATTAGCACTACTGTTTATTGCCCAAATGACCCCTGGAGATGGTTTAAAGGTTTCCCACCATTCCCCCACAATAGGTTGCAGTAATTTGGGAGCCACCGGTCTGAACAGATGAGATTTCCTGCTGTTGTGTCTATCAGTCATGGGGATTGGCCCATCTCTAGCTATATTTTGCTTCTTTCTTACACCGGTCTCAGCTCTCTCTGGCGAGCTCAAACATGCCACAAAAGCTCTGAGCAATTTTATAAGCTGCAATGAGCTCTTAAGGGCAGGCATCTGTGCCCTTGCCAGATGTCTAATGCTGCTATATATGGTGGGGAAAAGAAAAACATTAGGAAGGTACAGTGATGCTTCCAGATACAGTGCAGGATCCAAAGATTAGTAATGGGCTCAATTTATTCAATATGCTTTCATTCACTCCCCAGCCAATTGTTATCCTGTTCTCTCTGAGGACACTTGGTTTTCCGTTTGCAAAGCCGATAAGAATGTTTGGGCCTTCAAAGTAAATGAAACAGGTCGATTCAGTTTCAGTAACTTGCTTGGCAGTCAATAGCTTGACAGGATGTGTAAGTGGAATCAAAGCTAGTGCACTAATTGTTTTTGTGTCTAGAGCTGCTGGCTTTGCAGTGGGGATAGAGTTTTGAAAGGCATTCCTGAAGCATTAACTTGGTTTTCTTTTGCAGTGGGGAATTTTACACCTCAGTGTTAGGCTAAAATTCACTGTTTTGGGGTTTCTTGGAGTATTCAGGGTCTCTGATTCCTGAAAGAACTTACATGAAGAATACAGCAAGTGATAATAATGACAGAGTATCAAGGCGGATCAACTCCAAAGAGTGAGGTAGGGTGACTCAGGCTTTATCTCTGCCTCTCCCGTGGGCTCACTCTGTGATGAAACTTTGTGGTACCTCAGGTTCCCTGTTTGCATAATAAAGATGAGCAAAATGCTTGTTGATAAAGTAGCTAAATCTTATGGAGATCTTCAGATAAAGTGTTATACACATGCACTGTATTATTATTATTTCTTCATTTGTCACCCATTTGACCTTATGCCACACTATTTTCATAACTTGATTCACGCACCCCATAGCTTGGAGATAGCTTGCCTATAGCACCTGTGTAAACTGTCAGCAAGGTGACCTTACTGTTAACAGCTTTATGGTGTCTCCCTTGCTTAGAAAAGGATTCTGTGTAAAAGTTGAATTGCCTTAAGATTGGGAGTCTGTCTTTTAAGGGAAGGGTATAAATTTGTCATTGGTCTGGGGTAGAGGAGGTGACCTAACTGTTTTATAAAGCTGCAATTTAAAAATTCTCATCCCTCCCCCACAGGCCACCCGCTCCTTTTAAAGTGTGGATTTAGAACACAGAAATGCTCTGATGTTCAAGTTTATCAGGTGTTCTTATGACTTTGAAGCAAGCTGGACCAGTACTAAGCACAGATGAAATTGAATTGGGCAGAAAAGTTGACATTCATTAATTAATTATGGTTTTTATAAAGCAAGCACCTACTATGTTTTTGAGCATTCTTCCTTCGACCTGCCTGTGGATTTGAATTGAAGATTTCTTTTTTTTTTTTAAAAAAAAGTTTTAAATCAGAGTCCATTCATAGTGAATAAAAGGACCAAACTTCCAGACTCAGTATGAGCCTATGCATAACATTAAACCATTCTTTACTGCAATTGCAATTCAAGAGAAAATTTAATCTGTGCTCCCTTCTCTACTAGATGTTGGAAGCAACTGATATAATATCACAAAGCTATCTAGTGGAATTTGGGAAAATCTAGATTTTGTGATATTCATTGCTTCAAAAATGTTTCAGAGCTCTGTATTAAGATTTTGTTGGCTTGAAATGTCTTTCAGATCAGTCTTAAAAGTAGACGTCTGTGATTCTGAGAACATTGTGTGAAACCTGCCCACTAACCCGTACGTAACTTTTTGACACATTAGGGAGACCACAACACTCTGAAAATTAGAAGAGCCAGTTAATTCGAATTTGAACTTAGTGAAATTCTCAGTGTAGTAAAATCATGCAATACTTAATCTGCAAACTGGCTTTCTCATGCAAAAATCTCCAGGTATCTTGCAAAGTTTCAGCCTGTGAACCATGTGTCAAAAGTCATCATTTCCCCTTTGAGATTGCATAACCCACAACTCTTTAAGGTCACATTTTTCAAGGCTCTCTTTGCTGCTTCAGTTTGAAGCTTTGGGAAGTATTATGATAAATCTTTTTGGATCTCAGTGTAGTGATTAGGCATGGATTGCATTTCCTGTAATTTCAGGCCTAACCTAATTCCTAATACCTAACAAATATCTAATTCCACTGAACAAAAGCTCATAATGTTGTATCTGTTGAAATTTGTCATGAATTGAATCACCTTCTTGGTCTAGGAGTGTTTACTGATCATCTAGTATGTGCAGAGCACTGTACTGTTCAGTTTGGTACCTAATGACACTGGTGATTCACTGTAATAAGAACAATGATAATGGTACTAAATGCCTACTACATGCCAGCACTGTAATACTACTACTATTACTACTAATAATAATAATTGTTGTATTAAGCGCTTATTATATGTTACACACTGTTCTGCGTGCTGGGGTAGATACTGGGTAATCAGGTTGCCCCATGTGGGGCTCACACTTTTAATCCCTACTTTACAGATGAGGTAACTGAGGCACAGAGAAGTTAAGTGGCTTGCCCAAGGCCACACAGCAGACAAGTGGTGGAGGCAGAATTAGAACCCACGTCCTCTGACTCCCAAACCCGGGCTCTTTCCATTAAGCCACGTTACTTCTCATCATTATTTGTATCACTTAACTTCTCTGTGCTTGTCATTAGGATGTGAATTTCTGCCATAACTGAGGCCCAGACAAGTGAAGTGACTTGCCAAGGTGACACAGCAAACAAATGGTGGAGCTGGGATTAGAACCCACATCCTCTGACTCCCAAGGCCGTGCTTTTTCCACTAAGCCATTTTGCTTCTAAGGGCTGTACTAAGGGCTGGTGTAGAGAATCAGATTAGACACAGTCCATGGCCCATATGGAGCTCACAATTTAAGTAAAGGGGAATAGGATTTAATTCTCATTTTATAGATGAGGAAGCAGAGGCATAGAGAAGTTGTGACTTGCCCAAGGTGGGAATTAGAACCCAGGTCTTTTGACGCTCAGGCCTGTGCTTTTTCCTTTGGCCCATCACTGTCATTCTCTGGAGTGTTTAACATACCGGAATGCAGATATCAAGTCTGAAATGAATTTCACCCTAAGATTTGATCTCATGGCCACCTTCTTTAAGAGGAGAAGCCTAAGTCATGCTGGCTCTCTCGGAGCTTACAATCTAAAAGGGAAGGTTTAGTGGTTGTGAGTTTTTTAGTTTTTTGCACGAGGGCCCATCAGAGTGCTGCCCTGCCTAACAGATCTGGGGATGGGCCACTCCGGTCCAACCTTCTGGAGACCCAGAGGGATCTTTCCATACAGAGATTTTTCCTCTTTTTTTTTTTTCTTTTGTTCCTCCTGTAACTTGTCCCTGTTGGAGATGCTTTAAAAATAACTTACCTTAAAAATCCCTTGGGAAAAGAAACCAATTATACCTCTTTTGCTTGAGTCTTTGGGGCATATTGGCTTTCCCCTCTAACTAGTGGGAAAAGTGTGCTTACCTAAGATGGCAATCTTGCCTGGAGCTCCAAAACTTGCTCTTCCTCAAGACGTTTTTGGCATTTAAATGCAAACTGCTTAGGGGATAAAGTGGGAGAGTGGTTGTTGGACTTGAATGGTAAATTTACTGAATCGAATTTGGAAAAAAGCCGTGGGACCATTGTAGCAGTAAGTATTGAATAGAGCAGATGTCTTGGTGTTGTGGAAGCAATTGCATCGTTCCATTTGGGGTGCCACCTTATCGTCAGTTCATCCCTGAGCGAAGTGATTTTCAGATTTCCAGTTCAATCTAGCTTGTGCTCTGCGATTAGAAGAAAAGTGCAGGTATATGCATATTCATAGGAATCTTCATAGTAATAGTAAAGGTAGAATCTCAGTATGGTGAAAGAAGGATACATACATTAACAATAGCTAACTATATCCAACTGTACCCCCAAGATCATTTATTATAAAGGCCGTCTTTGTTTTCCCATGAGATTTGGGCAATAGGCCATTCTTTTGGCATTGAGGTACTACCTTAACTGGCTTGTGCTGATAAAGTGTCTTGCATAAGAGAAATTCTTAGGGTGATTTTGAGACTGTTTATTAGGGAAAGTTTATTGTGTGTTTTGGGGAAACTGAGGCAGGTGGCTCCACTTGTGAAGATAGTTCTCTTGATCCTTACCAAGTTAACTGCTAGACTGTGCAGAAATAAGCTAAAAGTTGATTGCTCTATCTCCTTTTGAAGGTGAACTTCTCTGAGGCTTTTGTATCAGAGACATCTGCCAGAAATAAAGGTTAGTTTTTTTTGTGGTTGCAGTATGATAAAAAAGAAATTTTAACCATGTATTGTGTTTCTCCTGAGAACTGCTTTTTTCAGCATTTCTGAGATAATTTTGTTAAAATGCTAAAGCTGCACTAATGGAATGGCAAGGCCACACATTTAAAATCCCTAGGAAGGGAATAGTCTCAGAGACTAAACTTGATCTTTGCAATAATGTTTATGTGCAGGCATATTGAGTCAAACAGATATTTTTGCACTGGCATTTGCAGGTGTCTCAGAAATCACAAGTGTGATGAACTCCTTTTAGTGGGGTGATGGGCAGCTGTTGATATTTTCCTCCTAACCTCATTTATCAAGACATTTCTCTAGCTGAATTCTCAAACCCGGTGTTGCATTTCCACTTAATGTGTTTTGTGCACTTGATTGGCTTCCTTTGACTGTTTGAGACAACAATAGTATAATTAGTGCCAGTCAATTTCCCTGGCCTAAAGTGTAGGCTCACTTCTACAGTTGCAGAGGAGGAAAGGATAAAGCAGGCTTGCAATTCTGTGGTTTCAAAGTTGTGTTTTTAAAAGATGACGAGAATGGTGTAGGTTTTTAAAATGGAAAAAAAAATTAGAAGCCCTCAAATTGTTAGCGAATTGATAAATTCAGTTCTTTAGGGGAGTTCTGTCAAAATTTACTGTTGATAAAGTTTGTAGGATACTGATCCCTTGCAGAATGTGTGTTTTCATTGTGGGCTGTGGCTAGAATATTGTCAGGGCATTAGTGAACGTGAGCTCTTGCGTTATGGCATAGTAAAGAATGGGGAGAAATGGCATGTGCGCAGTTCCTGAATAGGTGATTAATTACTACAATGTAAATTTTTCATAACTGGGGGCTTTGCAAGCCTAGAATAATGAAATGTAGGAAAAAGCGGGTGGTTCTGCACACAGGTAAGTGCTCAGTAAGTACCAATGATTGATTTAATGGTCATTTTGTATAGGCTAGTTCAGTGGATTACTATGGTGAGGCAGCCTTTTTGAGTTAGTGGCAGCCTTTTTTCTGCTCTTGCCCCTGGCTGAAAGGGCCCATTACTTTGTCTCTTTTAAAAATGCCTTTCAGACAAAGATTAAATATTGCCTGTAGTAACCTGGAATAATGAGATGGGAGAGCTGTGTGAACTTCAGGGTTTCCCTGTAATGTGGGTCTTGAGTTTCCCTTTTTGAGCCTTGTATCTCTCTCATCCTTGTTCATTCCTTGATTATCTCGAGTCAACAGGTCACTGTTCTATTCTGCTTCAAGCAAGCTGCCTCGATCTGTTGGGAGTTACTGTGGCCTTGAGGGAATGCACAGATTTGGAGTCAGGGGACTTGTATCCTTATTTCAGCTCTGTGGCAGGGAATATGTCCATTGTATTGTTATATTGTGCTCTCCCAAGCACATAATGCAGTGTTCTACACAAGGTAAGCGTTCAATAAGTAGGACTGACTGCCTGGGCAGGTCATTACAGGTTTCCTTAGCTGTAAAATAGACACTTTGCCCTCCTTTACCACACAGGGCTACTGTAAGATTAAAAAGTCATAACTGATGTGGAAGATCTGGGGGAAAGGTAAAAGGACTGTACAAATGCAGTGAGATTATGTGGCTGTTATTGGTCTTCTAGTTGGTTGTTTTACACTTGGTAATGGGGAGACCATGCCTCCCCACTGGCCACCATGAAGTCAGGATCTGCCCATCTTTTGTTCTGCCATCTTTAGCTGGCCTCCCTGACATCGTCTGGAACCTAAACACCTGCAGATCCTCCTGTCATGCCACTACTTTCTTGGTTCCAGCCTCACATTGCCAAATAGCCTTCCAACCCATATTGCTGAAACAAAACTCTGGAGGTGACAAATTATTTTCCATCTCCTGGTCCAACAGTGCTATTCTGATTTTATTGAAATGGACCCATTCAGTTTTCCATCTGCACAGTCCAGTGTTCTGGTTGTGTTGTTTCTTGGTTGAGGCAAATGTAGCTTAACGTTTTTTCAGTGTCATGGGGCTAGATCTTTTTGGGCATCAGTCATTTGGCCTTCTAAGGATTCATCTGTAGCCTGATTTCATGTGATTGCACCTGTGATGCCTTTCTTATTCTGCAGAATTTTGTATTAAACCTGTTGATCACTGATGAGAGAGAGGGGGAGCCTGTCTATTGTTCTCCATCAGTACTGAACCCCTCAGCCACTGAGTATGATGAACTGCAACCCCATCATTGTTGCAAAAAGCTTTAGGAAGACTATGTCATCCTCTCAGCTCCTATGTAGGTTGATCCATCTGGGCTGATGAGCAATGCGATTTCCTTTATGTGGTGGCATTTAATCTCTGGGAAATGCCTGTAGCTTGTGTTGATTTCAATTTTGTGGAAAGCATTGTAAATAGTGTAAAATTATGCTCAATTTTTTTTGTCATCAGTGAAGCTGAAGCACACAGGTCTTTGGTATTTTCAACATTTTTCTGTTATGTGGCAGGGAGAACGTTGTAGTTAATATTTGAGGGTCCTGAGTCAGGTTTGTTGTTTTTTCTGATGATGTGCTGTTGGAGGTCATTTTTCACTTTCAGCTTTCTCCTCTTCTCCTACTCCCTCCTTGCTTCATTTTCGCAAGCTTCCAAAACCACCGAGAGCTTCTAAAAAGGAGCAAAAGCCAATCAATTATTTGATTTCCTGTGGATGAAAGTGCTAATCATCTTAGAGCCAACCAAAGGGGCAAAGAGTGGGAAAGGGAAGAAGGTTATAAGGAGAGAAGAGAGGGAAGGGGTCAGGGGAGGAAAAGGGACCTGCATCTTTTTCAAGCTGAAATCAATCCCAAGTAGGCTGGATTTGGCTGAATGTGACAGTAACTGGGGAAATAGAATCAGAGAAGCACTATGACTTGGCCAGTGCATTAAATCGTCAGGAATAATAGAATCTAACCAGGAATAATAGAATCTAATTCACTCTGGTCTGTCCTAAGCTGTTGAAGCTCAGCCTGGTAAACGTTATAATTGGTGACCATAAAATGAGAGAGGATTTGTAGCTGATGACAAATGGATTCTCTTATACAAATTCTTCCCGCTCTACCTCTTTTCCTCTTCTCCCCCTGACGCCCCAATCCAAAAAATCTCAACAGATTATTTTTCCAACAGTTAAGAGAATGAGTGAGCATGGAGGTGTAATTACCTTTACCAGCTGGTTGCTGCGAGTTAGGCATGTTGAACTTCTGCCTGGGCACTGTTTGTTTCATAGATAAAAAGGGGACTTTGCTCTGTCGGTCTGCTAACTTTAGGCCTTCTCCTCCTAAACCCTCATTTCCGCTACTCCCTCTCCTCTCTGTGTCACCCTTGCACTTGTGTTTGTACCCTTAAAGAACTTGATATTCACCCCATAACACTTACATATATATCCGTAACTTATTTTAATGTCTTTCTGCCCCTCTAGACTGTAAGTTCCTTGTGGGTGGAGTAGTGTCTTGTATTGCAATCTCCCAAGTCGCCCAAGACAGTAAGTCGCTCAAATACCACTGATTGACTGATTTTTAAAAAGCCACCCTCCCCGATTGGAAGTATTGGTTTTTGGAAATGTTAAGAGGTTGAATAGTTAAATGCTGACAGTTAATTGGATTTGTTGAGATGCTGCTTTTCTAAATCACCATCCATCCCTTGGATTAGTTAAAGCACTCTGAGAGGATTCTTTGGTAGTAATTTGGGATGTAGACGATGGTTTTTACTGAATCAGTTCACCTGATTTTAAGAGCTGAGTGCAGTAAGGTTTCCAGTGGTGGCTTGAGTTCTTGGGTTGGGTAGAAATTGGAAGTGCTTTTCTGTCCAGTCTCATGACCATTGAGTGAACTTTGAGTCCCATTAAAAAGTGAAAGGACAAATTGTATAAATGAGTTACTTTGGCCTCCCTTACTGTTAACTCAATCACCCTAAATAAATATATCTTGGGAACTAGATAAATGCTTAATTTTCATCCTGCTTGAAGAATGTGGACCATAAACATTTCAGTTTTGGAGGGTTTGGGGCATGCAGAAAGTGCTACCAAACTGCTTAACTTTTGAGGCTGTTGGTTGCCAAGCAAATGAGTAGATGTTTATGACTTTGCTAGAGCTTTCTGAGTGGGAGGGAGCCCACACCCAGAACACCACACAACACTGCTATTCTTTTGCTAGCTTCTGTGCAATTACCATTTCCTTCAGGAGCTGAGGGGCTTCTCCCTGGACTACAAGTGGTACCTTAAAAGGCTCAATGCAATTGCAGATCTTGTCTGGTGAAAATATGTGTATTCCTGTATTAACTCTAGACATAACAATATAATGATGATGGATTGATTAGATTGTAAAAATCTAGTCTGTCAGCTCCTTGTGGGCAGGCAAATTGTCTACCAACTGTACTGTACTTTCCCAAGTGCTTAGTACTGTCTTCTGCACACATTAAGTGCTCAATTAGTACCATTGATTTGTTCAGTGCACTGGAATGGATACAAAGTACTCTGGACACAGTCCCTGTCCCACTTGGGACCCATTGCATAAGATGGGGGGAGAAGAGATATTTCATCCCCATTTTAAAGGAGGGGAAATGAGACTGAGAAGTTAAATTCATTGTTGTATTTATTGAGCACTTACTGTGTGCAGAGCACTGTACTAAGCACTTGGGAAGTACATGTCAGCAGCATATAGAGACGGGCCCTATCCAACAGTGGGCTCACAGTCTAGAAGGGGGGAAAGACAACAAAACAAAACATGTAGACACGTGTCAAAATCATCAGAACAAATAGAATTAAATAGAATAGTAAATGTGTATAAGTAAAATAGAGTAATAAATCTGTGCAAATATATACAAGTGCTGTGGGGAGGGGAAGGAGGTAGGGTGGGGGGGATGGAGAGGAGGAGAGGAAAAAGGGGGCTCAGTCTGGGAAGGCCTCCTGGAGGAGGTGAGTTCTCAGTAGGGCTTTGAAGGGAGGAAGAGAGCTAGCTTGGCGGATGTGTGGAGGGGGGGCATTCCAGGCCAGGGGAAGAACGTGGGCTGGGGGTCAATGGTGGGGCAGGTGAGAATGAGGTACAGTGAGGAGGTTAGCGGCAGAGGAGCGGAGGGTGCAGGCTGGGCTGTAGAAGGAGAGAAGGGAGGTGAGGTGAGGTAGGAGGGGCCAAGGTGATGGAGAGCCTTGAAGCTGAGTGAGGAGTTAAGTGACTTTTACAAAGTCAATTTGTGGTGAACCTGGGACTAGAACCAGGTATAAGTTGCTTGGTCTCTCTGTATTTGTTTTCTCACCTCAAAATTTAGGTGGTAATATTTGTCCCTGCCACACACAGATATTGGGCAGTATAAATTCTAACCATTATTTCACAGGTGATTTTTGATGGTGATTAGGAAACTTAGGTTGTAATAGTTTCTACCAATAGTTTGTGGCAAAATTTATGTTAAAATTTGTGTTTACTTCAGGATATTACTGGCCCTTAATGTACTCAGGCATCATTTAACCAGGGTTGGAATTTCCTCGGGAATCCTTGGGCTTAGTGGGCTTTTGCGGCCTCACCTTTTATCCCACCAAGGTCTACCTCTAGAATGTCTGTGTTGTGCACAGCCCTGTCCCTGTAGGTTCACCTCCTTCCTGCTTGGGCTATTTTTGGCCCTGGTATAATGACTCTGTTTGAGGTAACAACATGGGACGGTGGAAGCAGTGTGGCTTAGTGGAAAGAGCATGGGTCTGGCAATGAGAGGACCTGGATTCCAATTTCCACTTTACCGCGTGCTTGCTATATGACCTTGGGAAAACTACTTAACTTCTCCGTGCTGCAGTGTCCTTATCTGTAAAATGGGGATTCAGTGCCTGTTCTCTCTCCTCTTTAGAATCTGAGCCCCATGTGGAATCAATCAGTGTTATTTATTGAGTGCTTACTGTGTGTAGAGCACTATACTAAGTACTTTGGAACAGGACTACACATGAGCTAATTGTCCTGATTCTAACCTAGCTCTTATTACAGTGCTTGACATTTAACAGATATCAGTTATTATTATTATTATTATTATTCAGGAACTTACAACTTGTGTGGAAGCACACAAACAATAATAATTTGCAAAAAGTAGAAGTAGGCAGAACCAGGCCAGACCTAGCAGCAAGACTGTAAGATGGAATAGATGAATAAGTACCCAAATATACGTAAGTGCTAAGGATGGATATAAATCTAAAGGATCAATCAGTGGCATTTAGAGAGCACTTATTTTGCATAAATCTCTGTAGGAAACGTTTGATTGCTAAGGTTGGCAGTGCCACAGATAGAGTTTCAAGGAGAGGCAGGTTGCTGAAAGTGAGTCTGAGATGAGTTATGGGCAGTGGCAGGGTCTTTTGGCACTATCTACTGTAATTAATCAAGGTTCAGCTTCTACAGGCCACCAACTATGGGTCACCATGTAAGGATTTTTTTTTCCAAATGGTATTTCCATCCATACCATAATCACCCTCAGTGTCTGTTGCTCGGATACTCCCATGAAACGACCCTGCAAAAGTTCAGAGAGCTGCCTGCTGGAAATTTCAGGAAGGAGGAGGTCCTAGCTAGGGCAGTTACCCTCTCCCCCTATTTCTGATTTTCTCTTGGTTCCCTGTGAAGCTGTCTACAAGATCACTCTCCAAGGACTTTAGGAATCTGTCTGGGGGCACCAGGGAACAAAAACCAACTGATTATCTGGCAGGTCCATACACCTTTAGAGAACTCTTGGTGCCCTTTCATACCGAAAGAGGTGCAGTTAAGTTGAACCACTATTTCTCTTCATGTGATGCATGACAATATATATACCATGTCCAATATATGGTCACACTTTTCAAGGGGGAGCAATAATCGTTCAAGTATCAGTGCTTGAAGAGTAGCATTCTAGAGCTGGAATGTCTGAAATAGCTCTTTAGAATTTTGAAGCAGATTCTAAATATTGGTGAATATCATGGATGTGATCATATACACTATAATAAGATAGCTTTTTAACGTGATTTGTAGGTTGTTTTCCTTTTCATATAGATAACTATTTTTTAGCTGTAGCCTGGGCTATATTAGGTCTTCAAGACCCTTAAATGCATCTGAAAGTGGCAGTGATTCTTTTAAGGCGAGATTCCTTTTGGAGGGCAGTTAGATATTAATCATTGTGTTGGAGTTTTTCCTACTTGTCTCCTGAAAAATCTTAAGTACTGTCCAGCAGATTTTCAGTTGTTAAAAACAAAACAAAACACGCATACTCAAAGAAGTTAGCTGTGTATGAGCTTAGTCTGGTAGTGAGGTTATTCTCTCCACCCATAATCCTCCCCACATTTCAAGTTTGGGCATTTGGAGAAACACTTGTTCTACTTGTTTCTCATGATTTCAGAAGCTCTTGCTCTTTAACCGCCACTTAAGTTTTTTCGTGCTTGTGATTTCATTATGAAAGTCACACTTGACCAGAAGCTTAATGAAAAACCCCCCACATTTTTGTGTATATATAACCATTCCGCTTTAAAGATGAAGACCGATAAATGATGTTCTTTATAAAAATCTCATGAAGTTATTTTTACAGCAGATAATGCTGCGTGTTGTATTAAGCATTTCTCCACAGAGTAATTTGAGAATTGTTTTTGCATGTAGCAACTATTTTGAGAACTCTGGGCCTTTTGCATTCTGCACTGGAATGGTAAAATGTAGATTTACAATAGTTCACGGCAGCAATAGTTTAAATACATTCTTTCTCCCTTCTCAATGAATAGTAGATAAAGGGAAACAAAGTTCCTGTTTTATTTCTATTTGCTTTGATTATTTTTCTCAGCACTCAGTAGGTTCTCAGTGAATGGTGCTGACTGGGCTATTTTCTTCTTGCTTTATCGTGGTGTGATGGAGTAACAGTGAAGGGGACAGAGAAGAGGAGAAGGCTGTAAAGGAATAGCAATCGGTTTGGATGCTTATGACGCTGAGGAATTTGTAGTTTTTGTTCCAAGATGTGCTGGAAGCACATGCAGATGCAATGCTGGGGACAAAGATTTCTTTGATTCAGTAGGTCAGGGCTACATTTTACTTTTCTCTCATTATTTTACTCTCTTATATGTGCAACCTAGAGAAAGTTTGCAGATTTCTTCAGCCATTTGGGACAGTCCATTCCTCAGGAAAACTTGAAGGTTATGAATGGTATTTTCACCAAAGGTGGGTCATCGGGCAGACCACTCTGGGTGAATGTTTCCAGAAGCAAATCTTGGTGAGAGTGCCTGCCCTAATGGGGATCTTCTCTGCCCATTCCCTGGAGAGTGACCCAGGACAGCCTTGATCCCCTCTGTTCACTCAGTTAATCGTTCTCACTCTGAGCCCTGAACTGAGCAGTTGGGAGGGTACCATTGTATTGTACTATGCCAAGCGCTTAATGAACAATCCAATGGGAACTGCCCGGATTCCGTCTAATGCCATGTATGCAATTTACCATTGGAATATTTCCATCTCCAAGAAGCAGTTTCGGCCATCTTTTCTTCAGCTTGAGAAGGCGGTAGGGTGTCATGACTGCCTCCGCCTAGCACCCAGTGAGTGACTAAGCCATGGCCTCTCCACTCTCTGAAAGCTTTAAATCTCTTCATGCTTGCAAAAGATTCTAATTAATGCTTATATTTTCCTAGGATTAGTACTGTTGAGATCTCCCTGGCCTGGAGTGCCCTCCCTCCGCAATTCGCCAGGCTAGCTCTCTTCCTCCCTTCAAAGCCCTACTGAGAGCTCACCTCCTCCAGGAGGCCTTCCCAAACTGAGCCCCCTCCTTCCTCTCCGGCTTCTCCCCCTCCCCATCCCTCCACCATACCTCCTTCCCCTCCCCACAGCACCTGTAAATAAGTATATATGTTTGTGCATATTTATTACTCTATTTATACATATTTATTCTATTTATTTTATTTTGTTAATATGTTTTGTTGTCTGTCTCCCCCTTCTAGACTGTGAGCCCACTGTTGGGTAGGGACCGTCTCTATATGTTGCCAACTTGTACTTCCCAAGCGCTTAGTGCAGTGCTCTGCACACAGTAAGCGCTCAATAAATACGATTGAATGAATGAATGAATGCCTAGGCTCTGTTGTTAGCACTCTTTCCCCGCCCGATCTTCGTGTACGATCTTTCTTTCCTTTACCCCTTGGTATACAAGGTATATATCTTGCTCCATCCATTTGAATTGGGGATTTTAATGTCTTTATTCATCCTTGTCAGATTACTTTGATGCTTTTGACATTCACACAAAGGGGTTTTTGCAGATTATTGCTCCTTAGGCTGTGATGCATGCATGGGTTGACAGGCTTTGAATTCTTGTACCCATTTCCCCCACTCCTATAGCACTGTCTTCTCTGGGGTTGGGGAGGGAGCCCTAAATGTCAGTCAGGATCCCCATGCCTGCCCATCCCTTCTGAAACCACAATTAAAATGTTTTTCGTTTTTTCTAAGGAATCTGTTAAGTGCTTACTATGTGCTCTGGCACTGTACAAAGTGCTGGGGTAGATACAAAATAATCAGGTTGGATACCTGGGGCTCACAGTCTTAATCTCTGTTTTACAGAGGTAGTAACTGAGGCACAAAGAAGTCAAGTGACTTGCCCAGTGTCATACAGCAGACAAGTGACTAGAGCTAGGATTAGAACTCAGGTCCTCTGACTCCACTAAGCCACACTACTTCTATAGATTACAACAATTCTAACCTCACCGGGACTGAGTGGTGCTATACTTGATCACTGTCCCTTTTTATTGTAGGGAAGGAAGAAGTGAGGTGAGAAAGCCTGTCCCAGCCAGGCACCCCATACTCCTATTTAATTACGACAGCTCGGTGGTGTAATATTGACTCCAGTGTTAAGGGACACAAGAGTTGTTACGTGCAGAATGAGAACCGCCCACTTATTGGTTTGGATTTTAAGGTTAATGACCATTTGTCCCCACCCATCAGATGGCCATCTTTTTTCAAACAACCAGGCATCTTTTATTTTAGTTAGGAATTGGTGGACTCTTCCTTTTATCTGCTTGGGGACTAGAAAAAGTGATTGCCTTCTGGAAGCATGCCTGTGTTCTTGTTGTTCCTCTAAACCCCTCCGGCCCCTCTTCAATAGGGACTGGGTCAGCCTTCAAGCCTTTATAAAGACGAGCCTTGGAGCAACTGCGAACAAGATCCAGGAAAGACCTTCTGTTCACTTATATACCTTTGGAGAATTCAGGTTGTAATAAGGAACCATGACTTATTAATTGTTCCCTACACACACCAAAAAATGTCTCTTGTGATCTTTTCCGCTTTTCATGAAAGGAATAAGGAATAACCCTTGCATGAAAATATGTCCCCTCTTATCCAGTTAATGTGCACACAACTCCTTGGGAATTTAAATTAAAGTGCTTAATCTCTTTACAGGAACCAAGAGGTTTTCTTAATGTATCGTCCTGTGTTCTGCAATATTTTTTCAATATGTGGTCATAAACTTAGTATTTGTGTCTTGTGAATGTGGCTTTAGAGTCTAAAAGAACTTTATTACCTTACTTAGTAGAATAAATCTATTGCAAGCTGAACAGCAAAATAGTTTATACCCTCAAGTTAGCCAAAAATCTCACTGATTTTAAAGTTCTTGCTCCTTTAACTTGGCAGAGAGAGATTAGAAGGATTTGAAGGACGCATGTTATGTTTGTTCTTTCTGAAGTATCTTGTTTGGTTCTCTGCTCCCAAGGTTGTCTTCTGTAGTGCATAATGAAGGATGAGTGGCAACAAAGATGTTTCCCTCCCTGTTTTGAATCTTATTTTGTTCTCCAGTGTTCATTATTCCCCCTTCTAAATACAGGTGACGCTTGGGACCATGGAAAAGGGAGCTCAACGGTATAAACTGGCATTGGCCCTCTGTCCTAGGGGCCTGTCAGAAGTGTTTTAGACCAGAAACAAAAAAAAATCCATACAATATATGTCTCCCATTGTCCCGGGGGCCCCACTATTAACTTGGTGCGGAAAGTAAGAGCCCCCGATGGGTGGATACTGATGAGAGTCCTTTCCTGGGTCTCAGCCATGATTCAAAGATTTGTCAACTGAAATTCATTCATTCATTCAGTCGTATTTATTGAGCACTTACTGTGTGCAGAGCACTGTACTAAGCGCTTGGGAAGTGAACAAATTACCCTGGTGATAGTTTGATACCAGGGACACCTTGCCTCCAGGGAGGTCACAATTCTGTAATAATAATAATGATTAATGTGGACTTCTTTAAGCATTTATTACCTGCCAGGCACTGTACTTAATGGTGGTGTGGAAACAAGAAAATCAGGTTGGGTACAATCCCTGTCCCACATGGGGCTCACAGTCTCAATCCTCGTTTTATGGATGAGGTAACTGAGGTACAGAGAAGTCAAGTAGCCTAGTGGAAAGACCACGGGCTTGGGAGTCAGAAGATGTGGAGTCTAACTTCAGGTCTGCCTAATTTGGGTTGAGTGACCTTGGGCAAGGCACTTGACATCTCTGTGCCTCAGTTCTCCTTTTCTCCCTCCTACTTAGACTATGAGCCCCTTGCGGGACAGGGACTGTGTCCAACTTAATTAACTTTTTTGTATCCCAATGCTTAAAACAATGTTTGACACATAAGTGCTTAACAAATACCATTTCTTTTAAAGTGACTCCCCAAGATCATCCAGCAGACCAGTGGTGGAGCTAGGATTAGAACCCAGGTCCTTCTCACTCCGAGGCCCACGCTCCATCTACTAGGCCACACTGCCTCTCTGTAACATCATCTTGTTGATTTCTGTCCATGCAGGGTGTGGAGTGATTAAGTGCTATTACCCCATTTTATAGCATGGAAGTGGTAAAACACAGAGAGGTTGGGTGTTGCTCAAAGGACTAGTTGGAGACAAAAGTGGAACTCTTTCCCAATGCATTGGGCTAGATAGCACCAAGACTAGATGCCAAATCCTGTAGGTACAGCTGAATTTTTGTGAAAATGGATTTTGTAGGGTCTGAGTAATGGTCTCCCATGATCTAGCCCTGTTTATTGTAATGCCACAAGATGTTATTGAGGACATAAGGATTTTTTTTTCTTAAATTTGTAGCTTTCATTTCTCAATGAGAAGCAGCGTGGCTTAGTGGAAAGAGCATGGGCTTGGGAGTCAGAGGATGTGGGTTCTAATCCTGGCTCTGCCACTTGTCTGCTGTGTGGCCTTGGGCAAGTCACTTAACTTCTTTGTGCCTCAGTAACCTCATCTGTAAAGTGGGGATTAAGACTGTGAGCCCCACATGGAACGACCTGATTATCTTGTATCTACCCCAGCGCTTAGAACAGTGTTTACACATAGTAAGCGCTAAATAAATGCTATTATCCTTTGCTTATACTGCTTGCCTCTCACCCCTTCATCCACCACACCTCAATTTCCTTATCTTCAGAGCCTTCCTCATCTTTGGAGTTCTCCAGAAATCCTTCCTCCTCCAGCAAGCCTTTCCCATTAAATTCACAATAACCCCAGTCCCAGCAACCCAACAGCCCCTGTAGCACTTATTCATACCTATCTTCAGCACTTAGGAACTTCGATTTTACATTATTATCTGATATTTTATTCTAGAATGTTTGCTCTTATCTGATTCTTGTTATCAATCAGTAGCATTTATTGAGCACCATGTTGCACTAAACTAATATGCGGTCAGAGAGTACGATAAAGTTAGTAAGCATAATCCCTTCCCTTCAGGAGTTTACAGTCTAGTGGGGGAGACAGACACTAAAGTATATTCTAGATATGAGGAAGTGATTCAGTACGTAATGAATAAAAGTGGTGTGGGTGTTTGTACTTTTTAGGGTATTTAAATGCTTTCTGTGTATCAAGCGTTGTTGTAAGTGCCGGGGTAGATTCATGATAATAAGGTTGGACTGGACACAGTCCCTTTTCCACATGAGGCTCACAGTCTTAAGTCGGGGGAGAACAGGTATTGAATCCCCATTTTACAGATAATGAAACTGAGGCATAGAGAAGTTAAGTGACTTGCCCAAGAGCACCCACTAGGCAGCTGGCAAATGAGAACTTGACTCATGCTCTTTCCACTAGGCCACTCTGCTCCTACTTCAGGGGTTAGGTGTCATGAAAGGGCAGACTTTGGAGTTGAGAGATGTAAAGTGGGAAGATGAGCTGTTAATTGAGGAAGGCCTCCTGGAGGACTTGTAATTCCAGAATGACTGTGAAGATGGGAGAGCAGTGGTTATTCTCACTGCTCCCCCTGGTTGTCAATAGAAATAGCATGGCCTAGTAGAAAAACATAGTCCTGGGAGTCAGAGGATCTGGGTTCCAATCCTGACTCGGCCACTTGCTTGCTTTGTAACATTGAGCAGGTCACTTTTCTGTGCTTCAGTTTCCTCAACTGCACAATGGGGATTCAATTCCTGTTTTCTCTCATACTCAGACTGTGAGCCCCCATGTGGGACATGAATATCTTTAATTATTATTAATGGCATTTATTAAGCACTTACTATGTGCAAAGCACTACAACTGCAGCACTTAGTATTTGTTAAACACTTACTATTTGCCAAGCACTGTACTATTATTATTGATAATTGTGTTCTATGCGTAGCTCCTCCAGTAGATTGTAAGCTTATTGGCAAAAGTGTCTTATATTTCTGTCATACTTTCCCAAGCATTTTAGTGTCATTCTGTCAAGTGGCATTTATTGGATATTTACTGTGTGCAGAACAGTGTACTAAGCCCTTGAGAGAGTGTTAGCAGGTAAAATCCCTGGCCTCAGAGTTTGCGGTCTAATGGGGAAGACAGACATTAAATCAAATTACAGGGAGGGGAAGCAAAGATTGTAAAGATGTAGATATCCGTAATTTATTTATATTAATGTCTGTCTCCCCCTCTAGACTGTAAACTCATCATGGCGTATCTACCAACTCTGTTGTATGGTACTCTCCCAAATGCTCAGTAAAGTCCTACACACAGTAAGTGCTTGATAAATATCACTGATTGATGTAAGTGCCGTTGTGGTGGGGTGAGTGTCTAAGTACTTGGTGCAGACCCAAGTGCTTAGGTGATGCAGAAGGGAGGGAGAATAGGGTGGAGAGATGAAAGATTAGTTCAGGAAGGCTTCCTGGTGGAGATCTGATATTGGTAGGGCTTTGAAGATGGGGCCATTGATGATTGTGAGGGACAGCGTGAGCAAGGGCTCCACGAGAGATGAGATTGAGGCACAGTGAGTAGTTGGTGTAAGTACAGTGGGGGGTGCTCAGAAAGTGCTCAGTAGATTACATTGCTATACCCTCTTTCTACATTAGAAGCAATCATACTCATTTTATGGCTCTTTTTCACCCCTTCCATATTATACTGATCAAGCACCCAGCATTGTTGTCAGGTAAAACTTTCATTAATTTATAGGAAAAATTCCTAAGTCTAGGAAAAATGAAGTTTTTAAAAAAGGCTTCCTTCCCTGACTAAGGATTAACTTTTTTTTAAGAGCACACTGTCCCTTGGGTCAAATATGTCCACAAAGCTGGCAAATGAATCACAATGAACCATTTAGCTGGCTGTCAAATTACTTTCCTGTTCCTCTTCTGGTAGACCATTCATTGTATAATAAAGCCAATTTGTTGTAGGCAACTTCCTTAGTTTATTTTTAATTAAGTGGGATTTCTTGCACAATCACTTATCTGCAAAATGTGATCATTTGCAGCAGCTCTATCTCATTATGCTAATTTAGCTGTACTATTTGAGAAACTTACTCTGATTAGCATTCAGTCTTTCCCAATCTTTTTCCGAAAGATCAGTCATCGTTTAAAGGATTTGTTACAAAATTGAGATGTAATGTGAAAAGTGGTTCAAAATTTTAATGGTTTGAGGTAAATTTTCCAAGCTAAATAGTACACCCCTCTAGAAGATATTTTCATTTTGTGTTTTATTTGTTGGAATCTGGACCATTGCCCTTGTGTTGCACCACACTGCGGTAGACTTTGTTTTTAATAATAATAATAGTAATAATAATGGTATTTGTTAAGCGCTTACTATGTGCCATGCACTGTTCTAAGCTCTGGGGGAGATACAAGCTTATCAGGGTATCCCAGGTGGGGCTCACAGTCTTAATCCCCATTTTTACAGATGAGGTAACTGAGGCACAGAGGCGTTAAGTGACTTGTCCAAAGTCACACAGCTGAAAAGTGGCAGAGCCAGAATTAGAACCCATGACCTCTGACTCCCAAGCCCGTGGTCTTTCCACTAAGCCGTGCAGCTTCTCTTATGCACTCTTGCTTCTGTTCCCCCCTGCTCTCAGTAAGCATGGTCCTTTGTAAAGGAGATGAAAGAAAAGGCGAGGGATAGAGGATTATGGTCTCTTTCTGGGACAGAGACTCCCAAACTTTTAAAACATTGTGGCGTCTTGCTCCATGTGCTCCCACCAACCACCCCATGACTGCTACCACATCATACCTTTATGTACAAAACTTCCCACAACAGATTGCCTCTATCCCTTGTCATTGAAGGGATAGAGGGTCATCTCTGCCCCTGCTCTCTCCCCCTCCCTCCAGACTCGCATCTCCTCCTGCCTTCAGGACATCTCCATCTGGATGTCAGCCCGCCACCTAAAGCTCAACATGTCGAAGACTGAGCTCCTTGTCTTCCCTCCCAAACCTTGTCCTCTCCCTGACTTTCCCATCTCTGTTGACGGCACTACCATCCTTCCCGTCTCACAAGCCCGCAACCTTGGTGTCATCCTCGACTCCGCTCTCTCATTCACCCCTCACATCCAAGCCGTCACCAAAACCTGCCGGTCTCAGCTCCGCAACATTGCCAAGATCCGCCCTTTCCTCTCCATCCAAACCGCTACCCTACTAATTCAAGCTCTCATCCTATCCCGTCTGGACTACTGCACTAGCCTTCTCTCTGATCTCCCATCCTCGTGTCTCTCTCCACTTCAATCCATACTTCATGCTGCTGCCCGGATTATCTTTGTCCAGAAACGCTCTGGACATATTACTCCCCTCCTCAAAAACCTCCAATGGCTACCGATCAATCTGCGCATCAGGCAGAAACTCCTCACCCTGGGCTTCAAGGCTCTCCATCCCCTCGCCCCCTCCTACCTCACCTCCCTTCTCTCCTTCTCCAGCCCAGCCCGCACCCTCCGCTCCTCCGCCGCTAATCTCCTCACTGTACCTCGCTCTCGCCTGTCCCGCCATCGACCCCCGGCCCACGTCATCCCCCAGTCCTGGAATGCCCTCCCTCTGCCCATCCGCCAAGCTAGCTCTCTTCCTCCCTTCAAGGCCCTGCTGAGAGCTCACCTCCTCCAGGAGGCCTTCCCAGACTGAGCCCCTTCTTTCCTCTCCCCCTCGTCCCCCTCTCCATTCCCCCGTCTTACCTCCTTCCCTTCCCCACAGCACCTGTATATATGTATATATGGTTGTACATATTTATTACTCTATTTATTTATTTATTTATTTATTTTACTTGTACATTTCTATCCTACTTATTTTATTTTGTTGGTATGTTTGGTTCTGTTCTCTGTCTCCCCCTTTTAGACTGTGAGCCCACTGTTGGGTAGGGACTGTCTCTATGTGATGCCAATTTGTACTTCCCAAGCGCTTAGTACAGTGCTCTGCACATAGTAAGCGCTCAATAAATACGATTGATTGATTGATTGATTGAAGCAGAGCTCATCATCATCATCAATCGTATTTATTGAGCGCTTACTATGTGCAGAGCACTGTACTAAGCGCTTGGGAAGTACAAATTGGCAACATATAGAGACAGTCCCTACCCAACAGTGGGCTCTCAGTCTAAAAGGGGGAGACAGAGAACAAAACCAAACATACTAACAAAATAAAATAAATAGAATAGATATGTACAAGTAAAATAAATAAATAGAGTAATAAATATGTACAAACATATATACATATATACAGGTGCTGTGGGGAAGGGAAGGAGGTAAGATGGGGGAGATGGAGAGGGGTACGAGGGGGAGAGGAAGGAAGGGGCTCAGTCTGGGAAGGCCTCCTGGAGGAGGTCTGGCTCAGCCCAGAGGGGTATCGGGCAAGGAGAACATTTTACATGGAGGAATTACAGTATTTATTAAGTGTTTTCTCTGTGCAAAGCACTGTACCAAGGCGGGGAAAGAGTATCCCAAGGAGAATTAGACATGGTTTCTGGTCCCCCTAAGGAGCTCAACATCTAAGAACGAGTCCGAGCCCGGGTGGGGAGAGGGGAGTGGAGGGCGAACAGATACATAGAGGACACCAAAGCAATGAAAACATATCAAAACATTTTAAGAGATAAAAGCAAGATGAGTGGGCCAGAGCATTGTGGCCAGAGGAGCAGAGTTTTCAGGTCCCCTGCGGTTCAGTTCGATATTTTTAAATAGTCACAGCCACAGCTGCAGCCGCGATCTTTCCAAAGGTCTGGAAGTTGAGAAGACCTCACGCTGCTGGAGTTTCCTTGCCTTCCCTGCTGGGAGAAGGGGCCGGCGGGGTCCCGATGGTGTGGGAGTAAGGATTCGTTTGTAGTCGCCCACTCCTCCGGAACCACTCCCCACCATCCTGCAGCTCTGTTCTCCACTTACCTTCCAGTGGCCCCTCTCCTTTCAAGAACAGTGGCGGAGCATTTATTTATGTGTATCAGTGTTTGTCTCCCCCTCTAGACTCGGAGCTCTCTGTTGTGCGGTAATAATAATAATAATAATAATGATGGCATTTGCTAAGCACTTACTATGTGCCAAGCACTGTTCTAAGGTGATCGGGTTGTCCAGCGTGGGGCTCCCAGTCTTCATCCCCATTTTACAGATGAGGGAACTGAGGCCCAGAGAAGTGAAGTGACTTGCCCAAAGTCACACAGCTGACAATTGGCGGAGCTGGGATTTGAACCCATGACCTCTGACTCCCAAGCCCTGGCTCTTTCCACTGAGCCATGCTGCTTCTCTGTACTCTCCCAAGAGCTTACTACAGTGCTTTGCACACAGTAAGCGTTCAAGAGGTACGATTGAGTGAATGAATAAATAAATCCATCGAGCTCAAGAGTGTCTATGATGGTGGATTGCCTATTATGTATGGTATGCTGGCACATGAGTAAGGGAACTGCTTGTAGGGTGGTCTTTAAAGTAAAGGGACTCCTTGTGGGGAATTCTTAGATGCCTGCTAATAATAATAGTAATGATGATGATGATAAGCCCTTACTGTGTGCCACAGGGCAGATAAAAGATAATCAGATTGGGCACAGTCCTTCCAACACAGGCCTCACAGTCCGAGACGGGAGGGAGGACAGGAATTTAATCCCTATTTCACAGATGGGGAAACAGAGATACAGAGAAGTGATTATGTGCCCCGTGTCACATAGCAAGCGGCAGGGTCTGGATTAGAACTCGGGTCTCCTGGCTTCCAGTCCTTTGCTGATTTCACTAGACTCTGCTGCTTCTCAAATGATTGAACAAAAATTTGGGCCTGCCTCCTCTCCCCCTCTTCTCCCCCACCCCAAAGGCATCCTTGTGAAGGTGTTAATGTGAAACTAAGCATAGTTAATAAGCTGGAATTAAGAGAAAAAAACAGAGGTTCCTTTTTAATCTTCTCAGTGAAAATTCATAAGACTGAGCTTCACTTAATGACTGTTTTCGAAATATGTTCTTTGCTTAGATTTGAGTTATACTGTATCTTATTCTGAAGGACACTTGTGTGTGCCCTTTGCTAGAGGAAACACAATTCCCTTGAGTTTCACTATCTTTCCACACACACAGAAACTCGACATTCCTCCCTTATCCCTCCGGGCTACGTATGATTATTGAGCTTTCAGTGTATTTAAATTGAATTAATCAGTAGTTCCTTTTGAAAAGAAAATATTTGCTTTCCCAAAAAAGTACTTTAAATGTTTATTTAACAACACGGTGTTGCACATGGGAAAGTTTCGCTGTTTTTGTGTCCTTATTTTCAAGTCATAATGTTTAGGAAAATTTTCCTTCGTGCTTTTTTTTTCCTTATCCAAATAGGAATGTTTGGGATAGATACTTGAATCACCATCTCCATACTACAAATTTTGCTTGTAGATATTCACTTATTTCCCTCCAACCTTATGATTTTTTCATGACTCTCTGATGTCCATTTTGAAGAAAACACAGAGTCTGATTCTGTTTTTGTATAGAAAATAGTTATACTTTCCCAGTAGATCTGTTAAATAGTGCTCTAAATTTTGTTCTCCATATTTTTTCTTTTTATGGTTTTTTTTTAAAGCTTTGTCTTTCCTCCCATTTTTCCTCCTTGCTTTAGTAGCACCACCTTGTGGTTTTATGCGCACCCAATATATATAAGCGGAATATATAAGCGGAAATGACCTACTGCCGATTGCTTCTACATCGGGCAAGGAGAGAGACCACCTTTGAGCAGGTTCAATTTGGGCCAAGGCCTGAAAAATCTAAATGTTACCCAAAGAATGAAAGAGAAAAGCCTTGATTTTTTTTTTTAAATTAGAGGCAGGGATTGCGTCTATATAATAATAATAATGGCATTTATTAAGCGCTTACTATGTGCAAAGCACTGTTCTAAGCGCTGGGGGGACACAAGGTGATCAGGTTGTCCCACGTGGGGCTCACAGTTTTAATCCCCATTTTACAGATGAGGTAACTGAGGCTCGGAGAAGTTAAGACGCTTGCCCAAGGTCACACAGCAGATATGTGGCAGAGCCTGGATTACAGCCCATGACCTCTGGCACCCAAGCCTGTGCTCTTTCCACTGAGCCATGCTGCTTCTATATACCCTCTGTCCTTCTGTAGATGGGTATACCCTATACTTATATGCCCTATTATACTTCCCCAAATATTTAGCACAGTGCTCTCTACTCAGTAAGTGCTCAATGAATACCTTCGTTGGAATGAAATTTGATTCTGAAGTCTGATTTGAAGTCTTTCCTGCTAAAACAAATGTACTAATTTATGCAGTGCTTTTCACTAAAAAATGAAATCTGACATAACTCTTAGAGACTGAGAAAGCAATCTCCAAAATTTGTATTAAATCCATAGATTTTGTACAGTACTTGGCACCAAGTGCTAAATAAATATAAGAAGTATTATCTCTCCCAACCCTCCTTTCAGAAATATGTAAGTATGAAATAACTGAAAAAGAAGATAGCATTTGTAATCAATATGGAATCATCAGAATATCACATAATGAAGGAACATTAGCCATATATAAACAATATAGGCTAACACCTCAAACAAATCAATTAGTTTTCAAGTAATAGAAATTGATATATCAATTTTAAGGTTAGTCGGGGAAACAAATATATATATTTCTTCTTGCTTTAAATTCCTCAGTTCCTGCCTTGAGTTATAGGATTGCATTTTGAAATGTGACATTGGCTAAGTTTCCAGTTAGATTCTGTTCAGATTTTACATAATCAAGTTGGAAAATTGTCAGTTGGGAGTAGGCGGAAAAAAATGCCCCCATTCAGCAAAGCTTGACATAAGATTTTCTTGCTAAAACTAGTAGATTTGGAAACTAAACTCTGGAAAAAAGATATACAAAAAAAGGCTTAAGTAAAAGTACTTGGGTAGGAGAATCAGCAACCTCATGCTGCAGTGATTATTGTTTGTTCAAGACGACAGCATCCATCTATCTTGTAGAAGAATGTTGCGGACTCTTACAATGTGTGCTACAAATATTTTTTACACAGTAATTCTTTGTTTTCAGAATTCCAAAAGATCTGTGATATGAATGATATGTAATTCAACCATTCTTGGCACTAGATTCTGGGGTGCTGAAAAATAATTGAAGTGGAGTTTATATGATAGGCTGTTTACTATTTTTCTTTGGCACATGAAAGCGTGTTTTTCAAAGGATCCATTTTGCAACAAGGAGGTAGGCACCTCAGTGATTGATAAGATAATTTCTTAATGCTTTTTTTGATAGGTATCTTAAAAACAGGAATGTTGCACTCAGCAACAAGTAATTGGGCATTTGGAAAGTTGATTTTCTCGGAGGCATCTGTAACTATTCTCAAGCAATTATTAATTGTGATGCAGCAATTGTAGCACAAATACTTTTCAGGTAGACAGAATCCAGGGTAATGTACAGTTTTTGACTTTCTCATCAGATCTTCAGAATTC
This sequence comes from Tachyglossus aculeatus, assembly GCF_015852505.1. NCBI lineage: Eukaryota > Metazoa > Chordata > Mammalia > Monotremata > Tachyglossidae > Tachyglossus > Tachyglossus aculeatus. The sequence goes on from NC_052078.1 coordinate 14,599,440, forward strand.
TCAAGTGATCTGATTATGTGACCGAGTTACTGATCTGCGGTAGTGTTGCAATACTCTGTTTATTGGTCTACCTTGAAGTTGTGAGTGCAGTGTTCTTTGGATAATGATCTTCTCATAGAGCACTCTCTGCTGGCCTATTAGAGCTGTAATGAGAACCTACTTTCTGTGGGTATTGTAGCTGATGGACACAGTGGCTTTTGTAATAATAATAATAATAATAATAATAATGATAACATTTGTTAAGTGCTTATTTTGTGCGAAGCACTGTTCTAAGCGCTGGGGGGATACAAGGTGATCAGGTTGTCCCACGTGGGGCTCATAGTCTTAATCCCCATTTTACAGATGAAGTAACTGAGGCCCAGAGAAGTTGTGACTTGCCCAAAATCACACAGGTGACAAGTGGCAGAGCCGGGATTAGAACCCATGATCTCTGGCTCCCAAGCCTGTGCTCTTTCCACCGAGCCACACTAACATGATATGCCATCATGTACAGTGCCTGGCACATAGTAAGAGCTTAACAAATACCATCATTATTGTTATGAATTAGAGTAGTAGAAGCAATAGTTGTATTTGCTGAGCACTTGCTTGCAGTGGTGCACTCTTGGCACATGGAAAGTACAAAATGACCAAGTGAGAAGCAGTGTACTCTAGTGGATAGAGCACAGGCCTGAAAGTGAGGAGGACCTGGGTTCTAATCCCAGCTCTGCCACTTGTCTGCTGTGTGATCTTGGGCAGGTAACTTAACTTCTCTGTGCCTGTTATGTCATCTGTAAAATGGGGACTAAGTCCATGAAGCCTCATGTGGGACATTGATTGTGTCCCACCTAATTAGCATTATCGACCCCACTGCTTTGTCCAGTGCATGGCACATAGAGGAAGTGCTTAACAAATACCATTAAAGGAAAAGTGACATTCCCTTGCCTACAAGGCACACTCCAGCAGGGGAGACAAACATAAGACTATTTCCAACACGTGTGTTAAAAATAAATAATTTGAGTATTCATGTTCATGAGGGTAAGGGCGGTATAAATAAGTTAGTAAATCAGAGAAAAAGTTGTAATTGTTTTTTATTTAAAATTCCAATCAGTACTTTTTTTGGGTAGTGTCAGGGGAAACAAAAATAAGTTTAAAAATTCATCAGCAGACACTTGGCTGGAATAATCTGACCTGATTGCTGCACTGGAAAACATTGCCATCCAGTAGCTTTAAATAGATAACAATCCATGATCCAAAGCAACTTTATTGTACGTTTTCGTTGAGCTGGAGCACACTTGTTTTCCTCTGGAAAATGAAGGGAACAATTTGAGATGAAAGGAAAACAGATTAATGCTATGGAAGAGAAGATATAATTTTCTCATAGATTGTTCCTTTCTCTTTTCCTTATTCATTCATTCAATCGTATTTATTGAGCGCTTACTGTGTGCAGAGCACTGTATATGACACTGGTTCCTTTTATGCTTGGATTAAAGCTCAGTTACTGACAAATGAGATATTAAGCATTCAGAAGATTTTGTTGAAATGATTAGCAGCTTATTGGATCTCCTTTTTTCCTTCTGTCACTAAAGAAATCTGGTACATGGTGTGGCTCAACTGGAAAATGCCAAGCTTACTATTCTGTTCTGTTAAGAAACTCGGTTCTTTCATCTATGCATACAAAAACTCTTTGGCAAATAAATGTAGATCATGCAAGGGAAATATTTACCGAGTCAAAGGGTAGAGCAACTTTTACAACTTGGGCAGGAAGAACTGTGAGCTGTTGTCCACAGAAAGCATGAGGTTCAACTTGCTCAGACAAGAATATGTTACTGTAGTGAATATCTAGTCAAACATTAACTCCGCCTCACATTAGATGAAGTGACCAGGCCAGTTCTTCCTAAGTGTGTATGAATAATAAAGCAACCATATAGCTTGTTACAACATAATTGCAGTTGTAGCTTTCAATAACTTCCTGATAGGACTTGAGTAGTTACCATCTTTTTTTACCAAGCAGAATTTCCTTGTCATTAGATCACGGGTCTGGGAATCGGAAGGACCTGGTTTCTAATCTCCACTCTGCCGCATGTCTGCTGTGTGACCTTGGGCAAGTCACTTCTCTGGGCCTCAGTTACCTCATCTGTAAAATGGGCATTTAGTCAGTGAGCCCCATATGGGACAGGGACTGTGTCCAACCTGATTAACTTGTTATTACCCCCAGTGCTTCCAATGCTGGGCACATAGTAAGTGCTTAACAAGCACCATAGTTATAATAGCAGTAATTATTATTAACTGGAAATTCCATGAGCAAGATTTGCTCCTGACCTTGTAATTTCCATCCCCTGATCCTCTTTGGATTCAGGATACTCCTGGTAAGTGTTATCTGCAGGGTGCCTGTCTGACAGCAAAGAGGAAGGTTGAAGGGGCGAAGCTATTTTTCTTTCTGGGATCGTAGAGCCCCGAGTCAGGAATCATGTCTCTTAGCTAATGTAGCCTTTGAAGTGCTTCGTACTGGGCTCTGCACACAAGGTGTCAATATATTGATTTTGCCATCCCTCTCATTTCAAATCCAAGTTGTTGAGAGTGTTTTTAGAGTTCCTAGTAGACCACTCTATTTGTTTTCTATCCTTCCATGCCTTACTTCCCTCTGGTTTCTTTGCTTCTATCCAAAATTAGGGGTGAGGTGACCAAAAAGGTAATTGACAGCCCTATTGTCTTCATTTATTGGTCATTTTTAGGCATTAAATTCCTAATTGTAATCACCCACCAAGTAAGTTCTATATGATTATTTAATGCACATTTCATTCATTCATTCAATTGTATTTATTGAGCAGTGCTTACTGTGCGCAGAGCACTGTAGTAAGTGCTTGGGAAGCACAAGTTGGCAACATATTGAGATGGTCCCTACCCAACAACGGGCTCATAGTGTAGAAGGGGGAGACAGACAACAAAACAAAACATGTGGACAGGTGTCAAGTCATCAGAATAAATAGAAGTTAAGCTAGATGCACATCATTAACAAAATAAATAGAATAGTAAATATTCAGAGATTGTGACTAGTTCTGTGGAAGAGCTGTAGCTCTTATGCTACAATATCTGACTTGCTTTCTCCCTTTCATTTAGGTTTAAAGTGCATACTCAGAATTTTTATTGCAGCAGTAGAATTAGGCTATCATTTTACCTTTGTTGATTGATCGCCTTTCCGGCTTTGACATAGTGCAAAGGTTTACCAGATTTCTCATTTGGACAGTGCTACCACAAACATTTCTCTTGTAAAATAACCACTTTTTAAAAATTAGACCATAGTTATACTTCTGAAAGCCTAAGTTATACTGTATGAATTGCACTTTGATGTTCAGTTTGGGCAGCCGAGATGATTTCAGAAAAGCTTTAGAAGCTTCCTGTTAGTAGGGAAAAAGCAACCTATTTCTTCAGCTTCATTTAGCTTTGAGAGAAATCTCTGAAACCTTTATTTAAAGAGACAGCATTCTAGCAGATTTTCTATGTACTACTGTCAGAAATGGAAATATGTCTATCTGCGTCCTAGCAAAGCCATTACATTTCCTTTTCCTAAAGAAATGAATATTACCACACGAGTGTTTGATGCCAATACAACCCTAGTTAGTCTCTAGCTCTTGGGTGCTCCTGGAAAATCCTAGGTGGTTCCAGGACCATTATATAGGTGGAATTCTGGTTGAAAAAATCACTACCAAATTCAGAGTACTCAACACTTCTTATTTTTTTTTATTATGGTCTCTCACTGGTATTTGTATCATTATTCAATGTCTAGGAATGATGTTTCCTAGCTAAGACAGATAATATCTGATAAAATCTTGTTGAGAGTGGTCAATGCAGTGCTCAGAATACAAGTGAACAAATGAACTGCAGCGCTTAGCTCAGTTCAGTTCAGCGCAAATGTTCAGCGCTTAGAACAGTGCTTTACACATAGTAAGCGCTTAATAAATATTATAAAAAAAACTGCAGTGAGGAGCATTATGGGAGAGGCTCTTGGAATAGAGGTGACTGTTGCCATGTAGCATGGCGCAAGTTTAAATGAAGAGGTATATTGTTGTTTCTCATTTACTTACTAGATTGTGTCTGTGTCATCTGTTGTCAAACGAGTTAGTGTGTTTCTTGTCGAGTCTTGCACACCTACTATTTGTGCCAGGGCCTTGAAAAACAGGAAGAACCACAATGGATGCGGCCAGGGTTTGTGGGACAAGTTTCGAAATTGATGCAGTGAGCCCTACCCTGCTCCTGGAGCAAAAACACTTTTTTGTTATACCTGGTTCTGAAAGTAAAGAATTGACTGGATTGTTTTCGAAATTTTCTAGCCACTTTCCATTTTACGGTTTTATAGGGGTACTCACCATTCAGCTGTGCTTGCTGTTGCCGTTAAGGATGTGATGGTGCGGCCTAGTGGAAAGAGTGGCTTTGGGCAAGTCACTTAATTTCTCTGTGCCTCAGTTACCTCATCTGTAAAATGGGGATTAGAATTGTGAGCCCCCCGTGGGACAACCTGATCACCTTGTAACCGCCTCAACGCTTAGAACAGTGCTTTGCACATAGCGCTTTACAAATACCAACATTATTATTATTAAAGAGCCCATTTCTGGGAGTCGGGACGTCTGGCTTCTAGGCCCACCCAGCTCTGACCCTGACCCACTGTGTCATCTTGGGCAAATAATTTTGCCTCAGTTTTCTCATCTGTAAAATAGGGATAACAACACATGCCCCTTATCTCACAAAGGTGTGAGAATAAAATGAAATAATCGATCTGAAAGCGCTTTAGGAAAAAGTGTGATACATGTAATTGTTACTACTTTAGATCCCAAGTTTTATACTCTCTGCATTTTGATTTCCTTATAAATTTAAAAGAGGTTCCACTGTGAGCAGCTTCCAGTGGTTAAGAGCAGACGAAACGTTTTAAAATTCCCGGGAGGGCTAGAGAGGGGCAGGAAGAGGAGGGAGAGGACAGCCACAATTGATGTGCACAGCCTAGGATAGTTGTGCCATTAGCTCCCTGGGCAGCTTTGCATACAGCAGTCATCATCATCAGTATTTATTAAGCTTCCATAGCGTATAGAGCAGTGTAGTAGGGAATATGCCATAGAAATATAAGATATAATCAGTCCCTGTTCTTGAGGAGCTGACAAGCTGACACAGATGGCAAAGAGGAGTAAGAGCATAGCCACAAATGATAGAAACAAAAATGGACAATTAAACTAGACAGACAGATGAGCTGTACATGGGAGTTGTAAGGGGATCGCTGGGACCACGTGAACAGGAAAGCCCCATCCTTTCTTGGGTAATGCCTCTTGGAGTCTAGCTTGAAGTACAGGTACTGGGCGGCTTGTTTTGAGCATGGGCTGTGAAGAGGAGGTTGAAACTGGGCCAGATGCTTTAAATAGCAAAGGGAATTTCCTGCAGTGCTAACAGGGTGGAAAGGGTTCCATCGTGCATTTATCACCACACCCTCCTAAATGGATACAGCTCATTGAGGAGCAGTGTGGCCTGGTGGAAAGAACACATACTCAGGGTCAGAGGAGTTGAGTTTAGTCCTGATTCTACCCCTTGCCTGCTGGGACACCTTGGGCAAGTCATTTAACTTCTCTCTGCCTTGGTTTCCTCATTGTGAAATAGAGATTAAATTCCTATTATCCTTTCCCAAAGGCTGTTAACAAAATGTGGGGCAAGGGTTGTGTCTGAGCTGATCATCTTGTATCACAGTGCTTGGTAAATAGTAAGAACTTAACAAATACATGATTATTATTATTGTTACTGCATTCAAACTGGAGTGTTTTTCCCAACCATTTGCTCTTTTATTTCAGTCATGTGTCTAGGGCAACTTGTGTAGATGAGTCCTCTGTAAAGCATGCAAGTCGTGGACTCTGCCCTGTAGGGCTCTAAAAGCTGAGGTAGATGTCATGGATTTGGGCAGGCAAACAAAAAGAAATTCTGAGTCTACAGTACAGTTCCCAGCAACAAGATGCCATTGGGGGAAATCCAGCCAAAGTATTTATACTGACAGCACGGTCAATGACCGGCTTTCACTGTGGAATGTGGAAGTTGATTGTTGGGATTAGGTATGTGGTGGGAGAAATCATCTCACTTCATTTGAGGGCAACTTCCTGGAAAATCACAAAATCTACATGGAGTTTCATCACAGAGGGTGAGAGAATATTTAGACTCTTCATTAACCTTGACCCACTATATTTAATAAGCATTAGATTAATACCCTTAATGATCCTCAGTGTTCTCTTTCTTTACACTGAATACCTCCTCTATTAATGAAGGTTTATGGTTGGTAATTTTATTGTCACCCTGGTACATTTCACACCCAATGATTTTGGCCTATATTTCCCGAGAGCCTCTTAGATTCTTAGCTCCTACAGGTTTTTTGAACCCTTGCTTTTTAATATTGGGTTGCATTCTAATATCCCATTGCATTAGCAAGACACATCACATAACAAAGTTGCACATTTAATTGCTCTGTTTATTGCCACTGCCAACATCAAAGTATTCTGTTGCCATGTATAGTGATCCCTTTAAAGGCGTTTTTGAAGAAAGCTGCTACTAAAACTTAACAGAGCACTCTCGGGAGGGAAATGGAAAGCCTAACACTCTGTCTGAAGGGACAGATAGACTTGTGTGTGACCCTTGGGAAAGCCTGAGAAGCAGCTTTAAAAGGGTCTGACTGAATTCTTGCTCAGTTAGGGCAGCATTGATCATCCCTGCTTTTGAAGTGTCTCCAGAGAGCAAACTTGTCTTCTTTGCTTCACTTGCCCATAAAATGTCTTTGTGTATATGACACCTCTTTTGTGGAACTTGTCTGAGCAACCAGGCCTTCTCTGTCTTGGTGTTACTTTGGAGAATGCCATCACCCGACCCTCCGTGGGAGCTGGGAGCATTTTAAGACCCTGCCCCTGCCCCTGCTCTCTCCCCCTCCCTCCAGGCTCGCATCTCCTCCTGCCTTCAGGACATCTCCATCTGGATGTCCGCCCGCCACCTAAAGCTCAACATGTCGAAGACTGAGCTCCTTGTCTTCCCTCCCAAACCTTGTCCTCTCCCTGACTTTCCCATCTCTGTTGACGGCACTACCATCCTTCCCGTCTCACAAGCCCGCAACCTTGGTGTCATCCTCGACTCCGCTCTCTCATTCACCCCTCACATCCAAGCCGTCACCAAAACCTGCCGGTCTCAGCTCCGCAACATTGCCAAGATCCGCCCTTTCCTCTCCATCCAAACTGCTACCCTGCTCATTCAAGCTCTCATCCTATCCCATCTGGACTACTGCACCAGCCTTCTCTCTGATCTCCCATCCTCGTGTCTCTCTCCACTTCAATCCATACTTCATGCTGCTGCCCGGATTATCTTTGTCCAGAAACGCTCTGGGCATATTACTCCCCTCCTCAAAAATCTCCAGTGGCTACCAATCAATCTGCGCATCAGGCAGAAACTCCTCACCCTGTGCTTCAAGGCTCTCCATCACCTCTCCCCCTCCTACCTCACCTCCCTTCTCTCCTTCTACTGCCCAGCCCGCAACCTCCGCTCCTCCACTGCTAATCTCCTCACTGTACCTCGTTCTCGCCTGTCCCGCCGTCGACCCCCGGCCCACGTCCTCCCCCGGGCCTGGAATGCCCTCCCTCTGCCCATCCGCCAAGCTAGCTCTCTTCCTCCCTTCAAGGCCCTGCTGAGAGCTCACCTCCTCCAGGGGGCCTTCCCAGACTGAGCCCCTTCCTTCCTCTCCCCCTCGTCCCCCTCTCCATCCCCCCCATCTTACCCCCTTCCCTTCCCCACAGCACCTGTATATATGTATATATGGTTGTACATATTTATTACTCTATTTATTTATTTATTTATTTTACATGTACATTTCTATCCTATTTATTTTATTTTGTTGGTATGTTTGGTTCTGTTCTCTGTCTCCCCCTTTTAGACTGTGAGCCCACTGTTGGGTAGGGACTGTCTCTATGTGTTGCCAATTTGTACTTCCCAAGCGCTTAGTACAGTGCTCTGCACATAGTAAGCGCTCAATAAATACGATTGATTGATTGATTGATTAAGACCGAGAAGGGAGCCCCTTCTCTCACACCCATCGTAGACTTTGTGTGTGTGGTCAGCAAGTAGGCCCTGCTGTTGCTGAAATGAGGTCCATCACCCTCCCACTCCAACCTACAGAGACCCATGGGGAAACAGAGTACATGTTGAATGATGACTGTTCCTCAGCCAGGCCCAGGTTACTAGGGTCCTGCTGAAGGTAGGTGAGAATTTCTTTAAGGGCAGGGCGTGAGCGATTAAAATTCCATGGTTATGAGATTTGATTGAGAAGCACCCTGCTCTATTGGAAAGAGTCTGGGCTTGGGAGTCAGGGGACCTGGGTTCTAATCCCAGTTCTACCACTTATTGTTATGTTTGTTAAACACTTACTCTGTGCTGAACGCTCGTGTAGGTGCTGGGGTAGATACAAGTCAAGTTAGGTCCAGTGCAGTCCCTGTCCCACATAGGGCTCACAGTCTTAGTAGGAGGGAGAACAGAAATTGAATCCCCAGTTGACAGATGTGGAAACAGAGGCCCAGAGAAGTTCAGTGACTTGCCCAAGGTCACACTGCAGACCAATGGCAGAGCTGGGATTAGAACCCAGGTCTAATGATTCCCAGGACCTTGCTCTTTTCGCTGCGCCTCTGTATGACCTTGGGTATGTCACTTAACTTCTTTGTTCCTCAGTAAAAAGGGCATTCAGTATCTGTTTTTCCTCCCTTTTAGACTGTAACCCCCAGTTGGACAGCAAATGTGTCCAACTTGATTATCTTGTCTCTTCCGTAATGCTAAGTATATGGCACATAGTAAGCACATAACAAACACCACAGTCAGTATTATTGTTTGGGTTATTAGTTCACTGCTTGGTTCAGAGAGGCAGTGGGAGTTAGAGGAAAAATGATCTGATCTTCCCTGTAAGTTGTAATCACAACTAGTAGATGATTAAAGCCCCAAGGCTGTTTAGACCTGGGTTTCAATTGGTCCATCATCGTTAGCTTTACCCCAATTAAGAGTATTTTCCCTAATGCAGTTTAGTCTTTGGAAAGCGGGTGTGGTGCCCGAGTCACATGTATAGTCGTCTGTAATGAGAGTGGCCTTTTCTGGATAGGGAGCAAGCATTAGGGCACTTGTGAGATTAAATTTCCCATTTTGAAACCCAGCTATTTGTGATTTATTGAATTTCACTGAGGTTTTCTTTACGGGCCAAAATAATTCCTTTTTGTGCAGCGAGCCAATCTCTCAGAGTTAACAAGTAAATACGCAAAGGAATGTTTTCTTTTTCACTCCTACCAAGGCCATCTGGATGAATAACCACAGGGATATGTGAGGTGATAGTTTTGAGTCATTTCCCTGGTAAACGTTAGTGAAATATTAAACCATGCGGGCAAATAATTCTTATCCCATGCAGGTCCTTAACCATGTCTAATCAGAAGGGACAATTGTGATCATTGTTTCTGGAGAAAACAATGGAAACCACATCTTTTTTCTCTTTTACACAAGTGGTTGAAAAGATTCAGTTGACTGTTCTGTGATTTTTCTCCTGCCCAGGTGCTGTAGAGGTAGCAAGGTGGCTGAGAGGGAAATGCAGGGATAAAGTCTGAGTGGAGGAAAGGACTCGTATTCTAGTAGCATATTCTACTAGTGAGTATATTTTACCAACTCTGTTGTAGCGCAGTCTCCCAAGTGCTTAGTACAGTGCTCTGCACACTCAGTAAATGTCATCAGTTGACTGCAGTCAAATCCCAGAAGTGGCAATACTAACTCGATTGGGCAGAGTAGTTCTAATAGTTGACAGCATTTCTCTTAAAGTGCCCTATTAATAAGTGAATCAAATTTTGCACCATTTTGCTACTTCCAGGTGAAACTCGTGCCTCTCGATGGATGTGCATGGGTCAGTATTAAAAATGCAGTAAAGAAACTTGAAACCAATTCCAATGAGAGGACTTCTCACCTGCATTGTTTTGCTTAACATATGTAATACATTATTAGTTATGGATGCATAAGTGCATGGAGTTCATTCAAAATAGTTCAGAACCATGTTCCTTTTCAAAAGGAAAATGTGACCATGTTAGACTGACTAAAGCATTTCAGAAAGGAATTTGTAGGGGTATTTTTCCATAAAAATATATTTCTTGTTTTAACCATAATTAAGAAGGCTGCTTACCAATAGATTTAAGTGTGGTGCAATTTCTTGCTCATTGTGCAAGGAACAGGTTTCATTAATTTGGGGCATTATATTTTCCACACACAAATCATTCCTTTGGCAAGAATCCATAAATGTGATAGTTTAATAGCACATTGAAGAACTTTTACTGTAACGTTAACAGCAGTTGCAGAAAAAAATGTTGGCAACTGCTCCCTCTGCTTAATGTAATTAATAGAGAACTTTTTTGTGGAAAAAATTGGTGTTTCTGATGTTGGAGTGGGTTGCAAGAAAGGTGCAAGTTGCACAAAGCTATTAAATTTGCCCGAATTTGGTGAAAGATAGGCTTCCTGGAATAATTTGTTGATGATGAGAGTTTAATTACTGACTTAGATTCTAACTAAGAGAAGCAGAGTCATCTACTGGGAAGAGCGTAGGTTAGGAGTTAGGTTCCAGGGTTCTTATCCCAGCTCTGCTATTTGTCAGCTATATGACATTGGGCAAGTCATTTAACTTCTGTGCCTCGGTCACCTCATTTGTAAAATGGGGGTTAAGACTGTAAGCCCCATGTGGGATATGGACTATGTCCAACCTGAATTATTTTTGTATCCACCTCAGTGTTTAGTACAGTGCCTGGCACTTAGTAAGCACCGAACAAATATCATTTTAAAAAAACACACAAAAAAGTACCAAAAACCAAACGAAAAATTCCCCAAACCATCAAGGTCAGTAGGACAGAGGCTTTTCATCTTCTCATTGTGTTATAGGCACAGAATTACGTCTTGCAAAATATGCTGATTTCACCCAAAAAGAATAATCCATCCAAGAGCACCAGGAATCCCAGGGATTTTCTTTCCAAAGAGTGTGTCTATGATGAAGTACTTTGAGTTTCCAGAATCTTGGTAGAATCCCTGCCAATACTAACTATATTTACTTCCCACTTCAGGAGGGTGGGGAGGGAGAGAGAGTGCTTTTCTTTCATGACACTAATGTTCAGCAAGAGAACCCTTTCATTTTGCCTCCCATATTGTTGGGGATTTCTTCAGTAAATTGATTAAAAAATATTATTCTACCATTTAGTACCTATGAAACATTTCAACCAAAGGTGCATATTATCAATATATTACTATTAATTGCAGACCTTTTATGTTCAGAGTACTGTACTAAAGATGATCACATTATTCCTTCTCATAAAGAGTTTATGATGTTGTGCAGTAGAAATAAAGTAATTTACCAATGAGGAAGGAGCCCTCAAATAATACAGTATGTAAAATTATATATATATATATAAATAAATAAAAGTTATGAGAAGTAGTGAGAAGAAGATGTGACCTGGGAAGAAGAAAAGTCAAACAGCTGAAGGGTATTAGTATTAGTTCAGTGCCTCCTGTGTAAATATATGTCTGTAGTGTTAACATCCATTTCAAATCTTGGTAGCCACCAGATCCTATTGATAAAATACCTGCTTCAATCCCCCTGGTCTGGCAGAATTGTTGTAGCTTCTAAAAGTGCTTAATGTACTCCAGTTATTATTTACACATTGGAAAATAGATCCAACAAGTATCAACACACAGTACTATCCTGAACTCAAAGTGGAACAACTTAGAATCACTGTTGCTGTTTCTTGGCTCTTGAGCTACCAAAGTGATAAGAGGAATAAACGTGAAAGGACAGGCAGTTCTCCTATAATGCTGGGGTTGCATTCTTGCTAAACCCCACATGAAGGAAAGCTCATGTGACCATTCTCCCAGTGTCTAATGCCATACACATGTACAATTGTTTCTTCTCACACCGCAACTCACGGTATCCAGACAGATTGCATGTTGTTGGAAGATTCTTCCTTAAATCCTACAGAGTTCAGCCAAAAGGTGGACTGAAAGCATGTGTTGTATCAAAACTGTGTGCTAACACAATCTCTTGTAAGAAGCAGAAAATGCAAATCAGGAAAGAAAGCAAAATAATGCTATAAATGTATACATAATTATTGTATTATCTGTAAAGTGCTTACTATGTACTAGGCAGTGTACTAAGAGCTGGGCTGGATACAAGCAAATCGAGTTGGACACAGTCCCTGTCCCTTGTGGGGCTAACAGTCTCAATTCCCATTTTACAGATAAGGTAACTGAAGCACAGAAAAGTGAAGTGACTTACCCAAGGTCACACAGCAGAAAAGTGGCAGAGCTGGGCTTAGAAACCTTGACCTTCTGACTCTCAGGACCATGGTCTTTCCACTAGGCCATGCTTCTTGTACCAAGCACTGGGATAGATAGAAGATAATCGAGTTGGACGTAACATGCATTTGGGTTGGTGGTGGCTGAATTTAAAGTTCTCTGAAGTTATAATGCAAGGCATCACCCTCACCGTTTAGTAGATGATACTTGAAAGGGCCCTAAATCAGAACTGTGATAGGTGCCCTCAAAATCTTAGGTACAGCCTAGGTAGGGCAGAGATTTTCCCCTAAGTCTTTTCTGCTCATATGTTCTGGAGGTTCATCGCTGCAGATTCCGTTGATGGTGTTTTTGGGAAGAGACTAGAAGGAAAATGGTGTAGCCATGGGGCTACTAGGACATATCCTCCTACAAATCTTAGCTATTAATACAGTTCCATGTTCGTCTTAGTACTTCATTACTAAGTACCGAATAGTACTTCAGGTTAACAGTTGCGCTTTATTGGTAATCACATGTTTTAGTTATATAGGCTGTGTCATCCTGAGAATGGATAGGACATTAAGGAAATACATCAGACCAGAATAGGCAAACAAATCATTTATATGAAGAAGTGTGGCCTCATAGAAAAAGCACAAGACAGGAAGTCAGGAAATTTGGATTTTAATCCCAGTGCTGACCTCCCGTGTGCTTTGATCAAATAAGTTAACTTCTTTGGGCCTCAGTTTCCTCTTATGTAAAATTAGGATAAGATACCTGCTTTATGAGGCCCATGAGGGACAGGGAATGTGTGGCTCTGTATGTATCCCCCCTTCCTGTAACAATTGTTTGGCACATAAAAACCTCTGAGTGCTGTAATTATGTGGCAGCACAACAAAAATCACAGAACATCTAGGGATGAAAATATACATGCATAAATTGATTACTGAATGCCTGTTATTTGAACTTGGCTCAGTTTGGAGAATCCTTGATTCTCCTAAATTGTTTGAATGACCGAAAAGAAGGAATTGGTTGTCCAAGGAAGCAAAATGGAATTTGGCTGTACCAACTAGCAATTATCTGAGTTGTTAATCAGCTGAGGGATGAATATTTTTTCTATTGAGTTCTGAATTTTTTTCTCTCTTCCCATGATTGTCCTTCATAATCTTGGATTTTTGAGCCGCCTGTCAGTGAGGGATTACTTTCAAATAAATGTCCAGTATTCCCAATGCTTATTTCAGTATTTTTACATTTACCATGATGACATTGCTAACCCCTGTCCACTCCCCTATTGGAGTGCAAACTTCCTAAAGGCAGAGAACCTGTCATTTCGTTATTCTGAACTTCCCAAGTGCACTTCACCAACAACTACTATTTATAAATTCCAAAATGTTATTAATTATAAATTAGTCACCATAATAGTGCCATTTATTGAGCGTCCACTTGGTGTGGTGCAGTACACATGGTGTTTGGGAAATAAAGAATAACCAAGTGATGCGTGTTCCCCGCCCATTATGGAGTTTACATTCTGATGGGAGAGACAAACGTAAAAATCAAAGGAGAGCTGCAGAATTAGCCTTTTCTTGCTTATTGGACCAACTTAGTGATGGTGTAAATCTAATGTTAGAGACAATTGGTTATATTGGCACAAAGACCAAAACTAATTTCCTTTTGTCCTTCCTTCCCATATTTTCCCCTTAAATGTCTATTACAAAATTAAATGGACACTTGAATTCATCATTACAATCCAAAGTATCCCTATAAAGTCTTTTGGTTTTCCTCTTTGTCCTTTGCCTCCTGAAATTTCAGAAAAAAATGAATTGACAAGTAATGATTCATGAACGATACTCAAGCACACAGTATTTTTTTTTCAAGACACACTAGAGCATTCTAACTTGTGAGACCATTGATTTAGGTAGATTTAGTGACATAGAAATGTGTTTTCCTGGCCAATTTGATACAAAGTTTTGTACTCTGTTGAAATAAGAGACAGAGAATCATCCATTACCATTGTTCACGTGGAGTAGTAGATGTAAACGAAGCATCTGCTTTCATGACAAGCTACCAAATGAAACAACTGGTTGAACTTAATGGTTATAGATGTGTTTAACTTTTCAACATTCTACGTGCCTATCTTTATTGAGAAAAGTGCAATTGAATTTTCAAAATCCTAGAGATATATTTTTTATTGACCAAGTATGAAAATAATAAGGTAGCGTTTCTGTCCTTTCATATAGGAGCCAAATTATTGGATACAAGTGCATCGTTTGGAACATGGTGATGGAGGAATCCTCGATCTGGATGACATCCTCTGTGACGTTGCAGATGACAAAGACAGAGTGAGTATACAATCATTTGCATGAAACAGGCATGCATGGTCTTGGAAAAGACAGTAAACTGGTTTCTCCCCTGAGGTGGGAAAATGCATTTGGTGTATTCACCAAGCATCATAAAAATACTAAAAGCTAGTTAAAACTGGTGGGAGACTATTTTTATGTCAGTGCCCATATCCTGTGAACACCAAGACCTGAGCAATAATAGTGTGCAAATAATGGTAGCGTTACTTTGAAAAGAAGCTCTCAGGAAACAATCTCTATTCTGTTATGTTTGTAAAGTATTTTTTCTTCAAACTCGCAAATATGACAGGAAGCTTGGAGGGAAAATAATCAATTTTCTCAGCATCAGAACTGGAAACGATTGGCAATCGTATTTGATTGCAAAAGGTTAGGATGCGTTTTGTTTTAATAATGAAGTTTTTGTTCGAGATTATGGTTATTCTTGAATGTACAAAATGTTGCACAACTAAAATTCTGAAAAATGAAATTATTTGTATGTTAATACACAGCCACTTACAAATAAAAAAGAACCATTCGTATTTCATATGTTACTAGATGGCTTAAGCTAGTGACCTATTGTGCCCCGCTAAATAGGTTGTTAAATGCTTTCTTCATTTCCTATATTTTATTGGCTTGTTGTATTGAAATAGCTGCCATTTAATGCATTTTTGAGATTTTAATACAAAATCCAAGAACAAATGTGTTCCACACTAGGTTTTCACCATTGGCATCAAGGTTCCTGCTGACCTTGTAAGGTATGACTTTATATAACCTGCTATTCTCAACAGAAGACCTATATATTCTTTGAAGCTCAGGAAAAGCCTGAAATGATCAGATCTCATGTAGTCTTTGTCCCATAAGGAGCTCATAATCTGTTTTATCCCCATTTTCCAAATGAGAAAACTGAGGCCCAAGTAAGTTAAATGACTTGCCCAAGGTCATACAGCAGCTACGGGCCAGACTTTAGACCAGAATCCAAGTCTCGTGACTCCCAATCCTGTGTTCTACCAACTAACTGGAGATTTTAAATGATCAATGATGATGAATTAATCTGCACTGTGATTATGCCTTTTCTACCTGGACTTCAATTCTGTGCATTTTTCTTATCAACCATAATTCAGTGAGTGGATTCTTCTTGATTGATAGGAATTGGAATTGGTCATGTATTTTAGTCAATGTGTGAATATCCAGACTCTTGCCTGCAAAAATTACTCCCTTTGGTGTCAAGATTTTTAGTTTCTGGAATACAAATATCAGAAAACTTATAGTTGTTGAGTTGTTCTTGTTATTAGTCATTGTAATTTTTACATTTAGTAGATACTGTCATCCTCAGCCCCACAGTACTTATGGACATATCCCAATACTCTCCCATTTCCCTTATCTGTAATGTATTTTAATATCGGTCTGCTCCTGTAGGCTATACACTCCTTGTGGGCGGGGGTTTTGTCTACCAATTCTGTTCTATTGTACTCTCCCAAGCCCTTAGTAAATACCATTGATTGACCAGCGAAAACAGAGGTACCATTCAATCAGTGGTATTTATTGAGTGCTTACTGTGTGCAGAGCACTGTACTAAGCGCTTGGAAGAGTAAAACGTAACAATAAAAGGACATATTCCCTACCCATAATGTGCTTACTGTCTAGGGGGGCATTCTCTGCTTTGTAGTATGACTGTGTTTTCTCATGTGACTGAGCCATCAAGAACAGTGAATCCGAATTAATCGGATCAGTGTTGGAAAAGCTGTGCCAGACAATAGGAGAGCAGATAAGATGTGGGGAACTGAGGATGCAAAGACTGGGCTTGGATTGAGGCAGAAGAGGATGTGGGAAGCGGGTGATTTCAATCCCCTTGTCTCTCACCTTCTTCCATCAACAGCAACACATTCAGAATAGAAGGGAAGGATGTTACAAGCAATGCTCTTCCTGTTTCTCTGTCCCCAAATTGCTGAAAGCGTGGTATATGTTTATAAAGAAGCAGCGTGGCTCAGTGGAAAGAGCACAGGTTTTGAAGTCAGAGTTCATGGGTTCAAATCCTGGCTGTGCCAATTGTCTGCTCTGTGACTTTGGGCAAGTCACTTAACTTCTCTGTGCCAGTTACCTCGTCTGTAAAATGGCGATTAAGACTGAGCCCCCGGTGGGACAACCTGATCACCCTGTATCTTCCCCAGCGCTTAGAACAGTGCTTTGCACATAATAAGCGCTTGATAAATGCCATCATCATTATTATTATAAAAATTTGAGTCAAATCACCATAAAAACAGGAAATAGCTCCCTTATCAATACCCATTCATGATTTTTCGGTGTGGCAATGTAATGATCCATCTGGGCTTTCCTGGGGATATTTCATTTGTTTCCCCAGTAACAACATATATAGAGTTTCAAGGTGATTTACTCCCGCAAAATAGGGCTGATGCTAACTCCTCGTCTCACTATGTAAGAGCAGGACCCTGCAAATGATGATGTGCCTTGAGTCGATCCAAGATCCTGAGGTTAATTGCTTAGTAGTATTGCATGCTTGGACCTGCCTCCAGCCTCCTCAGTGGCAAGTGACTCCTTAATGAAAGTGTAGACTCCCTTCTGGCAAGCAGCAGTCTTCCTTGGACTGTGCATTTGTTTATTCTGTTTGGGCCAGACATATTTTCTTTTGAAACCTTGTGGTTCCGGTATGCACTTCAGATGGTCTCATGGTCTGCAGAAGACTTAATTAATCTTCCTGGTTAAATTTTTTTAAATGAAGCCATAGGCTTTGTTTACCAGTTGTGTGTTCTGTGGAATTTCTCTTCCACTCACCTAACTGCATTCTCTAGAGCTGCCTTTAAAAAAAAAAAAATCATGTTTGGTTTTGGATTACTTGCTTTTTTCATGTAAAAGAAGGTGTGAGTTACTCTGGTGAGCCAGATGTAGAACCGCCACATTGATTTTTCAGAGCGATGATGCTGGAAATTGTGAGAGCTGTCTCAAATTGGCAGCATTGTGGACATTTCCCTCTTCTCAACAATGGCTTAATTGCTTGTACTCAATTAACTTGCTTTCTTCAGTTCATCAAGGGCCCAATTTCAATTAGGTTCGTATTCATTTTCATCAGATAATTCAGAGGACTTGGAGGAGATATTCATTTTCTTATAATCGACCACGTGGAAATTGGAAAAAGCCCCCGAGTTTTGCATGTAAATGCATTTTTTGATCTGCAGTGGAAGGTGCTAATGAAGCAGAGAGTGCAGGGGGCTATGTTTCTCTGCACAGTAAACCTTATTGTCCTTGGAACGTATTGAAGAGGCAGCTCACTAAAACCATCCGTCCTCAGCATATCTTTTTCCTTATTCTTCTCATTTAATTCAGTCAGGTGCTATCGTGCCATAAAAAGGAAAGTCAAAAATGAGTAGAATTGGGGAAGTTACAGTGAACTGAGTAAATTGAGCCCAAAATCATGGTAATAATAATAATGATGATGATGGCATTTGTTAAGTGCTTACTATGTGCCAAGCACTGTTCCAAGCACTGATACACTAGCTGATACAATAAGCACTAAGTGTAATATGTGGCAAAGCACAGTGGAGTGTAGGAGAAATGTGAAACTATATGTATTTCTGCATTGGTGATTTTGAGAAATTGATGGGTAAAGACAATTAGAACTTCCTGAAATTTATTTGGGCATTTTGATAATAATAGTACTAAGGTTTTTCATGAACCTGGTTAAATGACATCGATATTTTAAAACACTTTCTAATGGGGGATACCAATAACGGCCCTAGAGATTTCACATGTTACTCTGGACAAGAGTTGCAATGTCATGACATGATATTTTCCAGGTAGAAACATACTTAAGGCTACCCAAACCTAGAACTCTTCTGTTTGTGTAGAGAATTAACTGCGATCCCTTCCCAAGGATTCCCTTGGCTTTCAGATTTAATCTGCTAAAGAAATCTTAGTCCTCTTGATGATCCTTCGGAGGAAGAAGTGGCATACATAATCCAAACAGTAGAGATTCTTAGGCTCCCTCTAGGAAGTGATAGGTGATGGCCTTGGAAAGTCATTAAAATGCTGTGTGAGCACATGTGGACTATACCAAGGTTGCCCTGCATGCTTCAGGCAAGTAAGGAAAATCCCTTTGTGCTTATTATTATTGTGTTATGGTATTTGTTAAGCACTTACTATTTGTCAAGCACTGTTCCAAGCATGGGGGTAGATAAAAGCCAGTTAGCTGAGACACCCTCCCTGTTCCACATGGGGCTTACAGTTTAAGTAGTTGGGAGTAGGATTTAATCCCCGTTTAACAGTTGAGGAAATAGAGGCACAGAGAAGCTAAGTGACTTGCCCAAGGTCACACAGCAGACATATATGGTAGAGCCTGGATTAGAACTCAGATCCCATGACCCCCAGGCCTGGGCTCTTTCCTCTAGGCCGAGCTGTTTGCAGCAGGCCAAGGCCCAGCAGGTCCCGGAAAGATCTTGCACCTTGCCAAAGTGTAGCCAAGCCCACATGGGGCTTCTCTTCAGGTCTGAGTCCTTTTTTGGTTTAGATCAAGCTGTGGATGCTGCTCTGAGTTGGTGAAGCTCAGAGAGAGAGCCAACGGGTGGATTAGTGCTAGAGCATGGGAGGAGGTGGGAGAGAAGTTTGTTTTGAGCTGAAGAGAGCATAAAAAGCTGGGTTTAACTTAGGTCAAAAAGTGTTGAATGTAAAAAAAAAAACCAACACCAAGAATGGCTGATCTGATTATTTCTTTAATCGCTAAAAATTAAAACAAAATATCTCGCCAAACACCAATTCCCTCCCACCCTCAACTACAAACCAAAACTCTTTAAATCAGTTTCAAGCCTGGAACACCGCAGGTGGCACTCTTAAAAATTGAAGATCTAAAATTTGTCCATGACCACCAATGAAGGAAATGGGCCTCATTTCATTTATCATTTGAGAGTGTTACTGTGTTGACAACCCCATTGTCCAGTGGACACCAAGGAGAAGAAAGGAGGAAAGGATTGGTTCAGTGTAACTCAGAGGGAAAGACTTGGACTTTGTGTTGAGCAGAGGGTAGTTCCACAACAAGTCAATCTGACAATTATCCTGTCAGGCAGCCTGGTGAACAGCACATCAGAAAGGGAGATGACAATTATGTCTTGGCAGTGTTTATTATAGGGCGGGGAAAAGGGTTTCAGTATTCATCAGAAATTGGTGTCAGATTTTCTAACTTTGCAAGCAGAGCTGCTGATTGTGCTTTGGTTCCACCTACAGAGCACTGACCCATCTGGTTTTTGTTTTTAACACTTCCATAAACTCATAGCACATACTGTAATTAAATTCTTTTTATTTATGAAGAGAGTTGGACTCATGAACGTCTTTTGTTAACGCAGCAGAAATTAGTGTCAGAAAGAAGGAACATGCTTCTTTTCCAGTTGACTACTTCTCTATTAATACCGTACACAGATTTTTCTGCCTGCATAACTCTTCATTATTTATGCCAGATGAGGCAAAAATGAGGCGGTATTAGCCAATAAAGTGGTAGTATTTCCCAGTGTCGACCTAATTTTCACTCTCTGCAACAAATCATCATAATTCACATTTTTCTGCTAGTTGTTGGTAGATCATAGTCAAAGGGGGTGGAAAATTGAGGGGGGATAACATCTAATTTTGTCTCGTGGTTAGACAGTCTGTGAATTCCTAGACTGGAACTGGATTTTATTGTGTATTGGGATCTGAAATAGAGTTTTGTGAAAATGGCAGTTCATTTAGTAGAGCAGTGCTGAAATGAAGTTCATAAAACATTCATAGTCCTGGCTATGTTAAGTGATCAAATTGCTGCTGAAATTTCCAGTGAGAGATAACAGCTTGCATTTTGCATAGATCTCATCTTAAATCCCTATAAAGTCTCTTTATCCCCTTAATTAATGTCTGGCCATGTATTTCCCTGACAGAGGAAAATTCCAGACTGAAGCTCTTCTAACTCTAAGGGGGTGGAAATAGCTAAATGGAGCTGGGAATTTTAAAATTTTGGGCTTTTAGAATGGGTGATGCATTCCCCCCCACCCCCCCTTCTTAACAATTTTCTTTTTACCCATCTGTTTTAGGGGATATGGCAAATTTCTGGGTGTCTTTTTTTCTAACCAAAATAGAATGGACAGTGCTCTGCACATAGTAAGCGCTCAATAAGTACGATTGATGATGAATGGACTGATTAACCTACAGACTTGCTTCTCTGTGTGTTGCATTTGAACCAGAAGCATCAAGAGATGTATTCTGTGGGCTTAGGAGGTCACATCGATCATGTTAGAATCTTATTAAAAAAAATTAAGGAGAAAAGGAGGATTAAAAGCCAGTGCCGTTACAAAGTGAATGCTTCCAAATGACAGCCTGCACACTGTTTAGCTTGGTTTCAGCAAGATTAGTGGCAGAGTCTCAACATCAGTATTCTGGAATAAACAATTTCCACAGTTGTGGTCAGGCCTGAAAAATCTTCTGGCTTAGTTGCATAGACCCATGTTTTTTAATCAGGGTTAGTCAGCTTACTAGTTGCCCTAGGGACCTGTTCTGCCGAGACTGTTGATTTTGTTAATGGTTTCTCCCTGTCTATGATCTTGTAAATCAGGCTAGGAACCTCTTGAAATTGCTTTGTCTCCTGGATGTAAGAAGAGATCATAAAACCCATTGAGACTAGGCTTGAAGTTAAGGAAGTTAAGTTCACAGAGTGGAAAGAAGGTAGCACGGCCTTCCTCTTGGGAGACCTGGTTAGCATTAGAGAATGAAGTCGACATCAGACATTGGCCAGATCCTTTAGAGTTCCTGCCCACCTCCTTATCTCTTCTTATCTTTTATATATGCTTCATTATGACATTTCACTCCTCCCTGGCTTCTCCCTCTGTGGGGGTGAATTTTGGATGGAAGAGGAGATAAAACTCCGTTTTAATTTTAGATGCTGATTCCAGCTCACCAAGTTATTTGGACACATCCTGGAACTAGTTAGGGTGACTAAGAAGCAATCTTTCTGTTGGACATTATTCATTTGCAAATAAATAATCCATGACCAACAGTTTAGAATTTAAGACGATCCAATTTGGCTTGTCTAAGGCCTTAGTTGACCCAGGTTGGAGCGTTAGCCCAAAGTGAAGGTGCAGTGGGAAGAGGTGGGTGACAACAGCAGTGGCTAAGTGTAGTCTCTTGCCATTGACTTCCTAGAGTTTCAGCCACTGTCCTGCTTAACTCAACATCTCCTTTAGCTCAGTTTCCAGCTGTTTTCTCCGTTACTGACCCCTTTCCCTCCAACTTCTGTGTTTTTCTTTCCCCTCCTGTATGTGCTTGGCCTTTCCTTGAAAGCCCCGTCCCCTGGCAGGGTGAAGTCTTTCACTTTTTAGTTCCCCAGTGGAAAGATAATGGGAAAACACTTGTGATTATTTTCATTCAGTGGCTTTTGACTAATCCTTCTTAGTTGCTCATGGCAGATTTTAAAATCTTTTTTGAGCCATGGATATTCAGAAAAGTAATTCTTCCTTCAGCAAAAGTTATGAGACTCAAGCATCCAGTAAGGTGTACTACTTACTGTGGCATTCCTTCTGCTTTAGAAATGCATTTTCAGTGTGTTTTGTAACCATTAATTAGCCCTCATCACATTACAGTGGAGTTAGACCAGTGCTGTCTGCAAAGAGGCTAAATAACCTATCTAAGATCACAACATGGCCTCATCTACCTAAAGCAAATAGTTATTTTGAAGTAGTTTATCTAAATATTCTATTTCTTCTATGACACATCCATCGGGGCAGGTTTCAGGCTTGCTTTCCTTGTGGATCTACTCGTCACCCCATACATGGTGGTGGTTCGGCCCAGACCTTTCCTTGGGAAGCGTCAGGTTGGTTTTAATAGGTGGGAAATAGACTTATGGAAAGAGTGGCCAATTGTCCTTACCCTGGGTCACATGTTTGGTCTCAGTCTTGATAGTTTGGTTGGGGAACCTTTGTAATCTGCTGTTTTCCTGCTCTCTAGAATAGCAAAGTAGAGAAAGGGAGAGAGGGATGAAGCAGGAGGTATTCAACTTCTCAGGGTGGGGAAATGTGAAACCGGTTAGTAAGGTCAAAGAGAGCGTCATTACTATGAACATAATTGACCTCTGAAGTTAAAAGTTCATTCATATTCAACTTCTAACCATTGCTTCAGCTTGTGCCTGAGGTCTGAGGAAAACTGCCTTTTGGTGACATCCTCTAACTTGTGTATGTAGCTAGATTGGGAGCCCTTGAGGGACAGGGTTTGTATCTAATTCCCACTTGTATGCTTTTTCCCAGTGCTTAGTTCAGTGCTCTGCACACAATAAATACTTAATGAATGCTATTACTACTAATTCTGGAGTGCAAGAAGTAGATTTAGTGTAAACAAAATAAGCCCACTTCATGTTGGGGCCTAATTCCTTCTGTAAGGAGGAAAAGGAGGCTGGGAGAGCTAGGCTTGAAATATCAACGGGGCAGCCTCTAGCCAGTCCAGTGACGTGAAAACTCAGTCCCACAACCAGACGGCCGCACACGGCGTGGCTTAATGGAAAGAGCACGGGCTTGGGAGTCAGAGGTCGTGGGTTATAATCCCGGCTCTGCCACTTATCAGCAGTGTGACTTTGGGCAAGTCACTTAACTTCTCTGTGCCTCAGTTACCTCATCTGTAAAATGAGGATTAAGACTGTGAGCCCCATGTGGGACAAGCTGATTACCTTGTATCTACCCCAGCACTTAGAACATAGTAAATGCTTAACAAATACCATTATTATTATTATTATTATTGTTATTACATGCAGGTTTTGGCCTGATCATTGAAACAACATTTTCTTTAGCCTTTTGGTTTGAGTTAAAAAGGTGCAAGAGAATAGGTGCCAGATCATATTGATATTCTGGATTTTTTTTCATCAACATTTGCTTTGTGTCATGAGCCAGTGACTGGTATCAGATTAGTGATTCAGTCACTTTGACGCCTTTCCACAGGAGGAGTCGCTTGGCCAATCCACAATAATGAGGAAATGCTAAATTAGTGCTGGGCTACACCTCTTTGGAAAGCTGGGGTTACTGTTGTTGACCCAGTGGGAAAAGCATGGCTGAGGGAATCAGGAGCTTGGGTTCTCGTCCTGGTCCTACAAGCAAGGGAATACCTGCCAGAGCCATACCAGCCAGTAGGTATGGATTTTGCCTGAAGAACCTGGGGTTTTCTGTGGGGTCAACATTCCCAGAAGGGACCCCTCCAAAATAAATACCTAACATAGGCACTGAGGATCCCAGTGACTACCTTATCAACCGCCGGCTGGAGCATGATACTAAAACACAACATCAGGACCCTGCTGCTGTTACTTAGGCTTTAAATGGTCCCATCCATGGGTTCTTTGCAGTGTGTTTTACCCCAGACTGCTCCGTCAATTGTTGCACTCCATCACCCGGGGGAGCCCAACTGGCAGAGCCCAGAGGGTGCCAATGACCCTGAGCCCACCTCTTTCACTATAATCAGTTCCTATATGTAGGTTCTTGGTCCCGAAGTCGCATGACTGAAGCGTGTCTGTTTTCTCAATGGCTAACCCATTGCGTTACTGATAAGGAACTAGTTGTGGCTGGCCCTTTCCCCCTTCTGGGCTCATTGTCCTTTTTATAACGCTTCTGGTCAGCTCCTTGTGGGCAGGGATTGTGTCTTTTCTTGCACTCTCCCAAGTGCATAGTGTAGTGCTGTGCATACTGTCAGTGCTTTCTAATCAATATTGATTGATTGGTTGGTTATTTTGGCAAGCCAGATTGCTGCTGCCTTTTACAATCTTACCCAGATGGCGCATATGTTTGTGGAGCAGATTTTGCTGTCCTTCCAAATGAATCCCTGTGTCGGGTTATGAGAAGAAAATCAAATTTAGCTGCTTGTGCTTTAGGTGAATCTTCACTGTTTCACCATTCCATTTCTCTACCTTAATTAGACAACTCCTAATTTAAAGACACTCTTCTTAAAAGAATGTTTGCTGAGTGCTTATTCTGTGCAGAGCACTTTTGTAAGCATGAGAGCACTAAAAGATTAGTTGACTCTCAGAAGCTTACAGCCAATGGGGGAGACAGCCACTAAAAGAAATTGCAGGTAGTAGTAAGCAATAGAGTGTAAAGTTTGTACAAAAGAGCAGAAAGAGTGTGTGTGTGTGTGTGTGTGTGTGTGTGTGTGTGTGTGTGTGTGAACTTACACCCTCAAAGCTGTGTTGTGCTTGCGTTTACTCATCTTGGATATCTGTTCCACCATGTTTTTTCCTGACCTGAAAGAACTATTTCTGTTTGTTTTTTTCTGATTATCTGGAACTTTTGGGGGTATCCGATATATTAGAATTGATATTAAAGATATCTTTACATTAAATACCTGTTTGCCCAGGGAAGGAAGATAGGTGGGAGAGGATTGAAAGACATATAAGAGCCATGCATCGTAACCATGTAGTCATGGCCCTCCCGGGTAGGGCCCCTTTGTACCCCTTCACTTCTTAGAAACTTTTTTGTGGCTCTTGGCAAGCCAGCCAGCTCTTAAAATGGTACTTAAGAGTGTACTTCTGCCTTTCTCCCTTCCCCCACCTGATGGAATTGAAAGGGGTGTGCCCGTACTCTAGTGCCATTTTAAAAATTAGTCTGGCACCAATTACTCACCTTTCCCAAACCCACCCATAAGCCCGTGTGTGGGCGCAAGTGCACGCACCTCCAAGACCTGAGACCGAAAAGACTCATTGAAACAAAACTCTTTTCACCAACAGAATTAGTGGGAGTAAGTTAACGGGGAAATGAACCACGAGGTAACATTTGGCTGGTTAGGATAGGATGGGCCAAGACAGGAAAGCCCTCCATCCTAGTCATTCCCCTGAAGGGAGATTCAGGAATGGAGAATTTGTCGACTTGTACTTCCCAAGCGCTTAGTACAGTGCTCTGCATACAGTAAGCTCTCAGTAAATACGATTGAATGAATTAAGGAATTTGTCCTTTTTTTTTGTCTTCTGCTTCCAGTCAGTGTTTTAGGTATTCCCCATTCTCTGCCCTCTCCCCACCACCCCTGCTTCCCCATGCACAACTAAGCAGGTTACAGGAGCCTTCATTAGGGTTCATTTTTCTACTCTGAGGGATGGTTAGCTCAGAGAATGAATAAGCAACTAGCAGAAACTATCCTCTTATGCTAACATTTGGGGAATTTTTTTATTTAACTAGGTGAAGCTACATCAGTACATGTAGTCCATTCTGTCAGTCACACACAGGGCAGCAGCGCGAAAGAAAGTCAAGTTTGTAAAGCCGTACTCAGTTTGTGGAACGAGTTTACCATGAAGTATGTGCAAGCAATTTTTCCACCTTGCTGACTTTTCTAGGAAGGCATACTTGGCTTTCCAAACAAGCATTCCCAGATATCACCTTCCTTAAAAAGAAGTTGAGTGTGGCTTTTGTAGTGAGAAATGTGCAGGTTTTGAGTAATAATAATCATGATTATGGTATTTATGTGCTTGCTGTGTGCCAAGCACTGTTCTAAGCACCGGGGAGATACAAGATAATCAGGTTGGACACAGTCCCCGTACCACATGGTGCTCACAGTCTTAATGAAGTTGGTGGCTGCTTCCTAGGAAATTATAAGGAAATATTTCCTACATTTATTTGACAACTTTTCCTCCCTCCCCTCCCCCAAGTCAGTAAAACAGGGCTTTTACATTTTTTAAGAAATGGTATTCCTGAAGTTTTGAGGTTTCACCTTATATTCTTACCCCATATCCCCCTTCCTTAGCCTACTCTTTTCCTCATATCCGGCTTCCCCCTAACTGCCCCCTCCCCTAGCCCATCTCCCACACAGAAGGGTAAGCACGGTGCCGGAGCAGCAGCAGACAAGTTTCTCCTCTCACCTGTTTCCAGCTGCTGCCTCCTGTTCATTCAATCGTATTTCCTATTGCTGAGCTTCCCCTGCATTCTGTCAGGGAGTCTGGGCAAGTAGACAGTACTTGCCGGCAGTAGCAGGAAATGCTGTTTCATCCATAATGATTGTGTCCCTACATTGCTCTGAGGTAGCGATTGCCTGTCCGGTCTGCTGTAAACTACATACATTCCTTCTGTGGAAAATTTGAAAACGGTTGTTGGGGTTTGCCCACCTCCCAGTGATTTCTCCCAACTAGAAACACCCTTTAAAATAAACCAAGTAAGCGCTGGTTTTCTTAACCAGAATTTTATAATTGTGGAATCAATCAATCAGTCGTATTTATTGAGCACTTACTGTGTGCAGAGCACTGTACTAAGCGCTTGGGAAGTCCAAGTTGGCAACATATAGAGACGGTCCCTACCCAACAGTGGGCTCACAGTCTAGAAGGGGGAGACAGAGAACAAAACCAAACATATTAACAAAATAAAATAAATAGAATAGATATGTACAAGTAAAATAAATAAGCATTTATTTCCAGTGATAAAGTCTTGAAATCAACCAGTGGTATTTGTTGAACGCTACTGTGTGCAGAGCACTGTACTAAGCACTTGGGAGAGTACAGTACTACAGAGTTGGGTGACACAGTCTCCTCCCACAGGGAACTTACAGCATAGAGGATGTGAAGGAGAAGAGGAGGAATGATTTTATGTATCTGTCAGGGTCAGAGGCAGAAGAGGAAATCATGAAAAATGTAAAATGAGGTATTAAGATTGTGAGCCCCGCTTGGGACAACCTGATCACCTTGTATACCCCAGCGCTTAGAACAGTGCTTTGCACATAGTAAGCGCTTAACAAATGCCACCATCATCATCCTCATGAAAGCAAATGCGTGGAGCTAGACTTGGTAGATCTGACTTCCTACCTGATTGGGTGTAATACCCAATACTCTGCTAAAATGACGTAACAGTAAACAGTAAAATGCCTTGGTAGAATGGGAAAATGTACTTTTTATAGAATTAAGCTTTGTTTTCTCAGGGCCCCTGGATCCCATAGGACAGTTTTTCAAAAGGTAAACAGCAAATTGTGATTATTTAGAATAGTCCTATGTGAAGTTTTTCGTTACCCATATTTTATAAATATAAAAGAATAAAGAAAGCTAGAGCAGTTGCCTCTTCACATGTTGAACACATGCTAGAAATAAGGTTTCCAGATGTTAAAACTTTTGTAGAACAGTTCTGGCTTTATTTGGCTTTTCTGGTTTACGTGCATCTTGAGAGTCCTAGCTTTTTAATATGTGGAAAATACTAATAAGTTTTAGTAAAGGTTTTTGTTCCTATTTTTAGTGGAAATGAAATTCCATAGTACCTCCGTTTTAGTTCCTCCCCTGTGTAAAGTATCAGAATGGAGGAGAGGAAAAAACTAAAGTGGTGAGGTGGGAAAAAGCACCAGTCAGAATGCCTCCAGGGAGACATACTGTGTAATGTGTAGTGCTGCTTTTGTGTAGTGCTGCTTTTAGTGTTGTTAGGCTGTGGTAATGCACAGAGCTCAGAGATTTATCAAATTTGAGGCTGTAAGCCCTTTGTGGGAAGGAAACGTGTCTACCAGTTCTATTGCGTTGTACTCCCTCAAGCACGTAATGCAGTGCTCTGCACACAGCAAGCTCTCAATGAATACCATTGATTGATTATAGATATTCCAAATGTAGGTTTTCAGCCAAAGACTTGTGAAGTAAGCAAGTCTTAGGGTGCACCCATAGGTCAGGCAGTGGTTTATGATTGGGTGAATAAATTGAATTATTTTGGGCCACTGGAATTTAGAGTTTCAAGTTTCCAAGTTCCTTGTCAGGGTTCTTATCCCTGATTGCAGGTCTTTTGGTGTTAATAGTGATGGTCTCTCATCAGCTCCTTCTTTCCTTCAGATGTTTAGGCTTTCGTAGAACAAGGCTGAAAATTTCTTGTGTGTGCTTAAGTTTATTTTGATGACAGCACAAGTACTAGCTCCATGAGGCCACTGGGGCCCACTGCTTCCATGGTGTTCTCTCTGTGGAGTAGAGGGAGCCATCGTTATTTGGACTGGTTCCTCACACTGCTTATCTCACATGCCTCATAAGACCTGCGACTTTCTAAACAACCCTGAAAAGACCCAGAATTGGGTCTTTCTGATCCCTTAGCTCATCAGATTAATTAGGGTACCTGTTAAGTGATTGCTACTTGCCAAGACCTGGGGTAGAAACAAGGTAAACGGGGTGGTCACACAGTCTGCGTAGGAGGGCAGAGGATTTAATCTGTGCAGTGCTCTGCACATAGTAAGTGCTCAATAAATATGATTGATGATTTAATCCTCATTTTTCAAATGAAAAAACTGGGGCACAGAGAAGTGAAGTGACTTGCCTAAGGTTCTGCAGCCGAGCTGGGATTAGAACCTAGGTCCTCTGATTCCCTGGCCTGCACTCTTCACAGTAGGCCCAAGATGCTTCCTAAATTCCATCCCGCTTGCTTCTTCCCAGAAATCCTGCTTGGTTTTCGCCTCCACACTCAAAAGTGAAAAATTGCCACCCCTGAGGGCTAGGTAACATTTTCTTTATTAGCAGTGCAAATGGTCCCAAGATTTGGAAATGTTATTTTCAAAAGAAAAACACAGAAATGTCAACCACAGTGAGAAACTGAGATATAGAGGTGAGGTACTGTAACTTGCGGCAGATTTCTGAGAGATGGCTGTCCCTAGTGAACCTTTATGAAATTGTACTATTATTGCTTTGGAGTTGTTAAAATTTAGCCAGTTATGTTGTTTTTCTGATTTCATTCTCATTCTTCTATGTGCCTGTCTAATCCCATTGAGATGTGGGCTAGAGCCCTTGTCTTAAACTGGGTTCCATGTAATCAACCCAAGTTAGCAGTAATAATCATAACACTGCAGTGAATCCATGACTGAGCTAGGCAATGGTCTGCATCTCCGTCTTCTTGATTCTTCTCTAGACGCCTGACCCATCTGTCGAGGATGTGTCATTTCCTATGCTCTTACTCTTCGTTAATTTTCTTCATCTGGCAAACTGTGGTTTCATAACCTTTAAGGGAATGTAGGCTTCATTCTGATGATTTGAAATAGTTCTGAAAATCAAGAGCCAACAGGGAAATTCTTTCTGGTTTGTCTTGGCTGGGTTTCTTTAATGACTATTAGAGCACCTACCCTGCAGGCCATTAAATGTTAAATATTAATACCTCATCGTTAATGGCAGTAAAATTAACATTCATCCCCCCATTAACCATGTGTGCTAGTGTTCTGTTATGTAAATTATTTGATGATATACACCCTTTCTATGAATAGCTAAAATTTTATAGTTAAAATTCAGGCACCAAGAATGTGGCAACGAACTCGTTCATTTCCTAACAGGATCTTGCTCAAAAAAAAATATGTTAAGCATTTACCTCTATTTGATTAACAAAAGGGGAACTAAAAGAGACTAAACTACAAAATAAAAATAATGTCTCATATTTTGGGGAAAACTCCCAAATCCTCCATCATGTATGTGCATGGCTAAAACTAAGGCTTATAAAAATGAGAGTTTAAGTACCATCCAATTACTAGTTTGTGAATTACTGATTCACAAATGATTGAATCTTGAAGTTCTCTCCTGTGTCTTATTGGTGCTTAAAATATGCCAGTGTATCTTGAGGAATTTACAGGCTGCATGATGATGTCATAGCACAGCTCCAAAATATAAGCATTACCATGGAATTTATTCATTCTTATTTCAGTAGAGAAATGCCCTTGTTGAGTTTCAAACTCACCTTAAATTGTTCAACACTATTATTATTATTGTTATTATTATAATGGTATTTAAGTGTGTACTGTGTGCCAGGTACTGTACTAAGCGCTAGGGTGGATACATGCAAATTGGGTTGGGCACAGCCCCCGTCCCATTGAGGCTCACAGTCTCAATCCCCATTTTACAGATGCAGTAACTGAGACACAGAGAAATGAAGTGACTTGCCCCAGGTCACACAGCAGCCAAGTGGGGGAGCCAGAATTAGAACCCATGACCTTCTGACTCCCAGGACCGTACTCTCTCCACCAAGTACTAATGAAGTACCATTCAAAGAACCTCATCAATGCTTTCTGTGATGATGATTGGGGGAAAAAAAGTCTCATTAGACCATTTCTGTCAAACTTGTTGGAAAATGAATGTGGATATATCTTGGATCGCATCTGATTTTTCTGTCTGACTGAACCTGTAGGGATCAGTGCATCCTTGTGTACTGTCTATCTACCGTCTCTCTGTCCTTTGCAGAGCTGTTAAAATTGCTATTTAAAAAATGAAAAACTGGCATTTAATGTAAAGGAGATGCGGTTCACAAGGTCTGTGTAGTTTAGCGATGAATGAGTTAAAAGTGATACTTAAGGTGGGAGCTCCTAGAGTAGTTTCCCACACCCAAATAGCACTAGGTATGCTTCCACGCCCTAACTCTCCTTGAGCTATCTTTCATTCACCTTTTGTATGCCTAACAGGAATGGGTAGCCACTCCACTGTTGTTCCGCATCAGCATCCCAGTCCATCCTGTTTAACTGGGCGGGATCAGGCTCCCTCTGGTCGCTTTCGGTTCATCCAGTAGAAGCACCTGTCTGGTCCTCAAAAGTGTGTCCTGGAAGGCATCCCGCTGCTTCCTGACCTGTGGAGCTCATTAAGTGAAGCGAACCTCTCCAAAATGGGCCTATCTTTCCTTTACTCTGGGTTTTTTGGTAGTTGTCATCATTGCTGCGGGATGGAGCAACTTTAGCGGTGGTGCTCTGAGAGGACTGGTCAGTGGATTGTTTTCTTCCCGGTTTTGTTTTTGGGTTCCCCTGAAGCTGCTCTTTTCTGATGGGTTAAAATGGCAGACGGATCAAGGAGGAATCCTCAAAAGAAGTATTGCTCTTTTTCGGGGAATTCCCGCAAAGACTCGGTGAAAGCTCTAAGACATTCCAAGTCATTGAACTTGAAAAGAGCCACTTCAGAGATCCGGAAAAGGCAGGTGGGTGCTGAGTTTCCATACAGTTCTCCTTCGAGTTGGCTCAGAGTAATTTGCCCTAGAAATCTGAAATTTGCGATGACAGCACCTGGCTGGGAACGCTGGCTTCCTGGAGAGGAAGGATGGTGGTGATTATTGGCTTTTTCAACCCCAGTAGCAGCATTTAATCAGAAATCTGGCATTCTCTTTTCTGTTTAATAGTGTCCCTGTATAACACAGCACCTCTGGCTGATCAGCAAAACAATGATCCACCTTTCCTTGTTGCTGAATTTTGGTTGTTTATATTTAAGGGTCCTTCCTGTTTACAAATCTAGACATTGGCTCTTGGAACTAGTACTTCCCATTACAGGAATCTCTTTGTAAACATGGGGTCTCAACTGAGACACAGTTACATGGGAGAGGAGAGAATAAAGTGAAGGAAATGGTAAGTCTCTGTTTAATACCCACAGATGTTTACTTAGGAGAGCTGCATCCTTAATGAAATCATAGGGATGGTGTATGCCAAAATATAATGCATAGCAATAATAATCTAGAAATCCCACGCACTCCAAGATGGAATGTTCTGAAATGTATAGTTTTTTTACGGCAAATAAAATAATTAGGAGTATGTTTTGAATATTCTTTTCTATAAATTATTCTTTGAAATAGGATTATAATATTTTCTCAGTAATTTAGAAATCAATTACTCCATTAGAACAGAAGGGTAGGTGGAAATAATAATAGTGATGGTATTTGTTAAGCTCGTACTATGTGCAAAGCACTGTTCTAACCGCTGGGGGGATACAAAGCGATCAAGTTGTCCCACGTGGGACTCACAATCCTAATCCCCATTTTACAGATGAGGTAACTGAGGCCCAGAGAAGTGAAGTGACTTGCCCAAAGTCGCACAGCTGACAATTGGTGGAGCCGGGCTTTGAACCCATGACCTCTGACTCCAAAGCCTGGGCTCTTTCCATTGAGCCACGCTGATTCTTTGCTTCTGGAAAGCAATATTTCTTAAGCACATGTGGTTTTGCTTCCTCCTTTTCAAGGTGAAGGTCTTAGCTGTTTAAATTCATAAATTCATTTAAATTCATAATTTGTACTTCCCAAGCGCTTAGTACAGTGCTCTGCACACAGTAAGCGCTCAATAAATATGATTGATGATGATGATGATGATGCAGCTAATTGAGCAAAATATGTTTTATTTTTTTCTAATACTTATTATAGAGGAAAAATATTCGACATCCTTTATGGGTAATTTTTTTTTTAAGTCAGGGTTCATCAATAGCTTAATAAAGGTGTAGGTTTTGTGGATTTTTTTTTTTTTTACTTAATGTTTCTTGATTGGATAACTGCCATGGATCGTGCATGCCCCCTAGTGGTCCTGGAGAAATATGGCTTTGTTTTGAAATTCAGAAAGTCCTCATTTCAGTTATGAGAGATCTGAGAAATAATTGAATCCGCCCTCTGTACTTCGAGCAGGACTATCCATGTCAGAGAAGTCACCTGGAATTCTCTCAGGAATAATTTCCAGCGTTTAGCCATCGCGACCACGAGATGGGCCATTTCAAACAATGTAACAATGTAAACAGATGTATTGACCGTCGTACACTATATCCCTATACAATGGCAGCAGTGTGTATTTGTGTTCCCAGTGCAGTAGACATTTGAAAATTAAGGGGGAATGTGTTCCAATTCCACCCCCTGTCCCACCAAGAAGTTTCTGTTGCTCCCATAAATGCATTATGGGTGCTTATTAATTGAGTACATACACTTTGTTTCTGGAAAAGCAAAGGCAATCTCTTGAAAAACACGTGCATTATCCAAACTGGTCACGTCAGTCAGTTCATCAGTTGTATTTATTGAGCACTTGTTCAGATTACTGTGCTAAGCACTCATAATAAATAGACCAGTAATTGTGGTATTTAAGTGCTTACGGCGTGCCAAGTGTGTTCAAACAATGTAGTCGTATTGATTTATTCAGTCATATTTATTGAGTGCTCTCTGCGCGCAAAGCACTATACAGTGCAGTTGGGAGAGTACAGTATAACAAAAAACAGACGC
The DNA here is from genome assembly GCF_015852505.1 of Tachyglossus aculeatus. Taxonomy (NCBI): domain Eukaryota; kingdom Metazoa; phylum Chordata; class Mammalia; order Monotremata; family Tachyglossidae; genus Tachyglossus; species Tachyglossus aculeatus. Next base: position 14,632,981 of record NC_052078.1, read on the forward strand.
ATTCCCTGCCCACATATCAATCATGGTCCCTATTTCACATGGGGCTCACAGTCTCCGGGAATATTTACCGATGAATTCACAGTTCAACCACAATCTCCCTCGCCTTGTCGCTGACGTATGGGAAAGGTGGGACCATCTACCGTATTTATTCATTGTAACTTAAAATCATCGTTCCCGTTTTCTTGTTTCCTAAGCCATTCATGTGCCTCTCCTCCTTGGTATTCGGGAATTTTTAGTTTCGAAAAGTCAATCTTTTAGATGTGAAAATTACAACTTAGGTAACAGTTTGGGAGACGAGCTCTACTGCAGCAGTCAGGAAATCAGTGGTGCGCCTCGAACAAGAGGCTCGCCCAGACCGAGGACAAGGAGGCAGAGTGGAAAACAGCGACGGATGCTTCATGTAACCAGTACTAGTTACACAAAAGTCAAGGAAGTCCTGCCCACACAATGAGGTATGGACTAGGATATCCGAGTATCATTTGGTGCGTGGATAGTGCTTCCCGAGTCTCATCTCTGAATATGAAGGATGCTAACATGGATATGGGATAAAAATATTTTTCTTGAAATTGAGAAGCTGCGTAGCCTAGTGGATTGAGCACAGGCCTGGGTGTCAGAAGGACCTAGGTTCTAATCACGGCTCTGCCACTTGTCTGCTCTGCTCCTTTCCTCTCTTGTCATCTGGATGGTCATTGCAGCATTCAGTAGCCTCTCCACCAGAGAGAGAGCAAGGATACGTCAGGGAGGTGAAGCAGAGATGAAACACATTATGTTACTTGAAGTAATTAGGTTTTAAAGGTTGGGGTGTGTTTGGAAGTGAGGGGGTGGGGGAGGGAGGCTATATATTTTGCTATAAAAAGTGATCAAAAGTTGGCTGCATTACTGCTTCGACTTCTGTTGTTTCTGTTGTTATTTCTCATAATAAACTAACCAGGCTGGGGCTTTAGAGTGCATTGCCTCAGTGGGTTTGTTTGAAATAGGGCTGCTGATTCAGGAAGTGAACATCCCTTCCCTTCATCAGTACCTAATAAATGACCGCACTTGATGTCAGAAGGGATGGAGCACTGCACTGATGCCTGTCTTAAAAAAAAAAAATCCAGAACTGATGTCTCAACTGTTAATTTTTTTTTAATGGCATTTATTAAGCACTTACTATGTGCAAAGCACTGTTCTAAACTCTGGGGAGGTTACAAGGTGATCAGGTTGTCCCGTGTGGGGCTCACAGTCTTAATCCCCATTTTACAGATGAGGTAACCGAGGCACAGAGAAGTTAAGTGACTTGCCCAAAGTCACGCAGCTGACAATTGGCGGAGCCGGGATTTGAACCCATGACCTCTGACTCCAAAGCCCGTGCTCTTTCTACTGAGCCACGCTGCTTCCAAGGATCCAAAGGCACCATAAATGTTGACCTGTGTTGTTGTTGATTTGGCTCCTTTGCCATATTTCAGTTTGCTTCAGTCAGATTCTGCTGACTAGAATTTTAATTCCAAAGAGCATTTCACCTTTCTCCCAAACTGTTTTGTAACAGTTTTGTATGAACTGTTTGTGGAAGACATGAAATAACCATAACAATGATGTGATAATGGCAGCCTTAGCCTCTTCACAAACATATTGCTAAATACTTTTGAAAGATTACTTAGCTTCCCAACCACTCAGTTAAAGGTTTGGATATAGAAATAGGTGATACACACTTGCCCCTTGCATCTTTCTGACAATCTACAGTGAAATTACTAGTGGGGGCGAGAAGATGAGCAAGGGTGTGGATGTAAGCTAGACCTCTGTGAAGGGACCTCTATATGCTGTGCAAATTACACATGGCAGAGTTTAGTTGATGTAACAGTGGAGAAAATCCTGGAATATCCAGTTTTATAGACTTTTTTTCTTCCCAGAGCAAAGACACAATTTTTTTTGACACAATATTTTTTCCTTAGTAGAGTTGACCTCAGGTTGTAAGATGGTGCAGCTGATGATAAGGGTATATCTATGAGTGTGTCTGTTGTTGAGCAAGAATCTCTTTGCATGCTCAAACACTGTGCTCATAATAACATAGTAGTGCGTCTTTTCTGGCACCATGTTATTAAGTGGGCATTGCTCAGAAACCAGTTAAGAGGAGAAAGGTATATCCTACTTCCAACTGATATACATAAAAATATGCTCTTTCACTATTAAAAAAAAAAGGCTTGTCTAAAACTCTGGAGCATATCTAAGTTGAATTTAAACCCCCCCCATCCCAGCATCTACAAAATGCGGCACGCTTTCCCCCCCTTTATTGGAGACTAAGACCATTTTGGTTGCACAGGGAAATCCATGCCTGTTTTTGCAGGTAGCCAAGGAAATCTAGATTCAGCACAAGACACAATCTAGGGCTTAAAGAGCAGACTGTTCTGAGAGGTGAGTGACTCATGGGATTTTCACTCCTATGCACAATGGCACCTTCCATTAGCGAGTATAATTGCAAGTCCTCTGTAATTGCTTAGGATGGATTTAAAATTGACCATTTGTTTTGTAGCACTAAAAAGTGGGTAAGGAAAAGTGTCTTGTTTAACAGCACAATTCCAAATCAACAGAATTAGGGAGGTCCTGAGAGCCTCATTACCTTAGGTAATTACAGTAGGTACTGAGAGTTCAAATCCATGGTGGAATATAGACATGGGTTTGTAGGCCATCCCTACCAACAGACCTGTGAACTCTGACTCGTTCCTCTGACTCTGAGGAAACAAGCCACTCCTAGCCTGTGTTTGGCTGTTCTCTGGTTCAACTAATCAGCTATAGTATTTCTTGAGAGCCTTCTTTGTAGCTAAATGCTTGGGAAAGTAAAATAGAGGTAAAGGTGACAATCCCCGCGCAAAAACTGCTTTCAATCTAACAGACTTGAGCTGTAGGTCATTTTGCATATTTCTTAAATTGGCATCCTTGTTTTCCAATCTTGTGTATCATAGTGCATTTTCCAGCTCCTTAAGCTGACCAGGGAAGAATATCTCCTATTGCTCTGTGCTTTCTCAGAGAAATGATGAATGATGCCCCAGTATTGCTGCCTCAAATTGTTACACCTCTCAGTCCTGCAATGGTGGATGCAGATGTTGAACAGGAACATCCGTCTTTGTGCTATCAGCATGTTGCACCTGTTTGTTCTGGCAGAAAGTGTTAAGAACACCAGCTCTGTCAGTTATTTGTTGACACTGATAAATGTGGTTTATGTGAAACAGTTGCAAAGTGACACTTATAGTGCGGTTTATTGCCTCTTCAAAAGGAAAATGATTACTTCTAACCCGTTCTATTTTGAATGGAACATTGCGTGTTCCTCTCGAAATAGCTTTGCCCCTGAAGAAATGGTCATTTTAATGCTTGTTCACCTTTTGGTGTTTGGAACTCATTCCTGACCCCTTTATTGGAAGCAGGATGGGGATTAATGATGACAATAATGTTTATAAACTTTTCTGAAAGTGGAACATTTTGTGTGGGGTTTTTTTGAAAAGTGATGTAAGATTGGGTCAGTTTTAAGGTGTATTTATACTTTAAATTGGGGTCTTAATTTGAGAACTCTTCAGTCAGCAGATCTGTGATCCAATGCTAATGAATCAACACAAAAGATAAGGATAATAGTTTTACCTTCAACCAGCAAAGAGAAGAAAGAGCAATTTACGTAATACTATTAAGTTCAGGGAAATGTTTTTTGAAAGTTCATTCGGGGAATCCGGTTCTGTATCTGGGATCTATTTGTTTGATGATCGCTTTGCCCCTCACTCTTAACCTTCAGCCAGACAGTTTACAGTACCTCAGTCTGCCTTTATGTGGACCTGCATAGAGGCCTGGTATCTTGGTTTGAATTTTAAGGCTTTTTTTCATTCCCGAGTGATTTTTTTTTTTTTTTTTAGCACATCGTTCTCTGATAACATTTAACTCTGTGTTTGTGTGTGTGTGCATGCAAGTGCATGGCCACACATCATCACCTGCAGAATAATCTAAGTTCTTGAAGATGGTTTATCAGAGTCCTACAGGTTGCACTCACCACAGTGGGAGCCATCCTTACCCAGCCAGCAAATTTAAATCAGCCCCAGGGGCAGTGAGGTGTTGGCTCTAAGCGTGGTGGCTCTCAGCCATTTGAGGGAGGGAGGGTTCCTTGCCATCAGGGTAGTTCCTGTGCCTCCCTGGGATTGTAGCATTCTGGGCCCAGGAGTCCCACCCACTGAGCGTGCTATTTAGCATTTGAACTGCCTACCCAAGGGATTCCTCTCTGGCCCACTCTTCTCCTGACCAATGCTCAGAAATGAGCACAGATGAATATGATGGGCCCCAAAATGCCATCCATCCATACTGAATACACCCTAAAGGTGAGTAAGAATACATTGGCATCTCTAGCCTCCAGAGATGAGGCTCAAGGCCCAAGGCTTCCTTTTACCCTTTGACTTGTTCATTGTCATCCTTTCATCCATATTTACTGAGCACTTTCTGTGGGCAGAACACTGTACCAAGTGCTTGGAAGGGTATAATATAACAGTAAACAAACACATTGCCTGTCCACAACGAGCTTGCCGTCTAGAGAGAGCTTACCACTGGTGTGTCTCCCTCTTATCCTGGATATTTATATCCAGTGATACGCTTTTGTATATGTTAATGGGTGAGAGAGGAGGAAATGACTTGCTTTTGTAGGTTTCTTTCTCAGGCCCCTGGGGTTACCTGTCAGGAAATAACCCGTGGATAAGATAGTACCACAAGATGCACCAGAGAGACCATGTACTTGCCAAAAAAGGAGGTCATGACTCCCTCTCCTCCAGCAGGAGCAGGACAGCTTGTGCAAGGAGAGTTCTCATTACATGATACGTACTGTCTGAGATTTGGAATTGCTTCATAATTCACATCTCTCCTTGGTTCACTATTGCTGCATTGGTTTTGAGCATATGTGATGGGCTCCTGTCCTTGAGAGAGCTCATTTTCTAATGGGAAAGGGGGCAAGGAGGGGAATCTTTGTCGCTTGTTATTTGGTAGGGATAATTACAGGCAGAATTAGACGTGCATGCCCCTCATATGTCCTGAAGGTCTACTTTATATAGACATCTTAAAACTTGTCTAACACAGAATCAGTCTCTCATTTCCAGCTTTTCAATTAATTCAGTCATGACCCGTAGCCACAGGCTGCGGAGAGTGACTTTCCGTAGATAATAATTAAATACAGTTGGGAGTGAGCTTCTTATTAATTTAATTTACAAAGTGGTTCCATTCATTTGGATTTTCACTTGAATAGATTAGTTGAGCTGGAATTGAAGGCCGTACCTGATGAGAAAGGAGAACAGAGATTCAGCCGGAGGTGCTTTAGAAGATTGGTAGCATGATACGTCACTTTGGGGACAGGAGCGTGCATGCCTCTTCTCAGAAGTAGTGTATGCAAATTGAGCTAATGGTCTTTGTGCAGAGCCCGTCAGACAGGTGTTCATGTCATGGTTTGTGCTAATTTGGCCTGAAGTTGGCAGGAGAAATATCCTGGCTGAACTCTTCAAACTAACTTGTGAGCCCTGGGCAGAGCAGGGGTTCACTGTGCCTGGAGGGCATGGGGTAGCCCTTTCTTCAAACCCACAGCCCACTTCACCTATGTTTTGTACAAATGAGGCAAAAGCAGTGATCTGCAAAACCCTCATCCTGTGCTGGGAGCTCCATAAACAATTATCAATATTTTCTGAATAGGTTCAGGTAAAAAAAGAAAGACCCATCGTGAATGGTACTTGGTTTTTAGTGTCAGTATTGCATGGGACTTAATGTGTGTATGTGTTTAGCCCTTTCCTTCCTCTCCCCCTCATCCCTCTCTCCATCCCCCACCATCTTACCTCCTTCCCTTCCCCACAGCACCTTTATATATGTATGTATGTTTGTACATATTTATTACTCTATTTTACTTGTACATATCTATTCTATTTATTTTATTTTGTTAGTATGTTTGGTTTTGTTCTCTGTCTCCCCCTTTTAGACTGTGAGCCCACTGTTGGGTAGGGACTGTCTCTATATGTTGCCAACTTGTACTTCCCAAGCGCTTAGTACAGTGCTCTGCACACAGTAAGCGCTCAATAAATACTATTGATTGATTATGTACTGGCATTTATTAAGCGCTTACTATGTGCAGAGCACTGTTCTAAGCGCTGGGGAGGTTACAAGGTGATCAGGTTGTCCCATGTGGGGTGCACAGTCTTAATCCCCGTTGGATGGATGAGGTAACTGAGGCACAGAGAAGTTAAGTGACTTGCCCAAAGTCACACAGCTGGCAATTGGCAGAGCGGGACTCGAACCCCTGACCTCTGACTCCAAAGCCCGGGCTCTTTCCACTGAGCCACGCTGCTTCTCTAAAGGAAAATGGAATGGAAAATGGAAAATGCTTCTTAATGCTTCTTCTGCTTCTTAATGGAAAATGAACAAGTCTTGTTCAGCATAACATGGGAAAGATTAATAATAACAATAATAATAATGATAGTGGTATTTCTATGTGCAAAGCACTTTGGGGTAGATACACGATAATAGAGTTGCATACAGTCCCTGTTCCACACGGGGCTCACAGTGCTTGTACGAGGGAGAGCAGGAATTGAATCCCCATTTTACAGATGGGAAAACTGAGGCACAGAGAAGTAAAGCGATTTGTCCAAGGTCACACAGCAGGCTGGGGTTGAAGCTGGGATTAGAATCCACATCCTCTGACTTGCAGGTCAGTGCCTTGTCTTGAGAAGCAACGTGGCTCAATGGAAAGAGCCCGGGCTTGGGAGTCAGAGGTCATGGATTCTAATCCCACCTCCGCCGCTTGTCAGCGGTGTGACTTTGGGCAAGTCACTTCACTTCTCTGGGCCTCAGTTCCCTCATCTGTAAAATGGGGATGAAGACTGTGAGCCCCATGTGGACAATCTGGTCACCTTGTATCCTCCCCAGCGCTTAGAACAGGGCTGTGCACATAGTAAGCGCTTAACAAATGCTATTATTATTATTAACTGCGGAAGCAGTTTCAATCTGTGCAGTAATTGTTTCAGCTTTTCTTCTAGCCCCTAGATGGCATAGTTTGTTTAATGTAAAGTATTTGAGGGGGTCTAAATGTATCTGATGAAGTACAGTAGTAAAGCAAGGCATTTGTACCTTGAATGCCTTTGGGAAGGCTGAAATAGTATAAATAGTAAAGGATAGAGTGCATTATTTTGTAAATGGAGCCATTTTATTGGGCTATCGTGTATTTTCCAAACTTTATGCTACGATCCCTTACAGATAAATTTAAAAAGCAGTGCTTGCAGATGTGATAATATGCAGTTTCATGTTTTATAATGCTTTATGTCGAGGAGACATCTCTATCATACTTGGAATAGCTCCAAGCACAGGGTCATATGCAGCTGAAAGCTTTTTATAAAATATCACAAAAAATTATGGCAAAAATGTGAGGAAATGGGTCACTGTTTGCCCTGGAATATCCAACTGTCCAGATGTTTCAGCTGCTTCATTATCTATCCTGATTTCTAGCACCTATTTCTCAGGGTTAAGCCCTGCTGAGATGGGGACAGGGTTTGCTGAATACTCGAATATGAAGAATTAATTTCTGTCTATTTCTACTGTAAAATAAGTAAAACAAGTCACCACCCGTTACTTGTCAAGGAAGTGAATTTGGTGTTAAGTGTTCGTTTAGGAAAGAAGGCTGCGAATTTCTTTAATTTTATGCAAATGGATATACTATGCATTAAATTAATGTTTAAAATAAACCCAGTCCTAAATAGTGTGTTTAAACAGGGAGCTAATTATTTTACAGTATTTCTTTATCCGTAAAGCCTAGGACAGAGCTGTGAAAAATAGTCACCTTTGCATAATCTGGCACTGTGTAAAGTGTTATGTGGGCTGAGCACTGTACTAAGTGCTTGGGAGAGTACAATAAATAGAGTTTAATCGACATATTTCCCTGCCCACAATGAACTTACAGTCTAGAGTCTATAACCAATCATAAACAGGGATTTGGGGAGAAACTTCATGTTTAATCAGAGTACTCAGCTTTAGTTCAGTGTTTAACCAAATAGCAGAAAGAGCATGGGCTTTGGAGTCAGAGGTCACGGGTTCAAATCCCGGCTCTACCGATTGTCAGCTGTGTGACCTTGGGCGAGTCACTTAACTTCTCTGTGCCTCAGTTCCCTCATCTGTAAAATGGGGGTTAAGACTGTGAGCCCCCCGTGGGACAACCTGATCACCTTGTAAGCTCCCCAGCGCTTGGAACAGTGCTTTGCACATAGTAAGCGCTTAATAAGTGCCATTAAAAAAAAAATAACCACAAGTCAATTCCTTCTTGTTAAGCCTTCTTAAAAGCCTCGGCTTTACTTTCAGACTCTTTTCTGTCAGAGGGGCTGTCAAAACCCCATTTTGCACCTAATCTGTAAAAAAATGACTATTTCCTAAAGTGGTTTAGATGTTTAATAAAAGTCTCTCTCCGCAACACACTGTCATCAAGCATGCATGTGTGCTTGGGCTCATTGCTTCTGAAATTTTTATGTAGCATCTGTTCACAAATCCAAAAGCATTAACAAGGACTTGATACAGACAGTAGTCTGTACAGCAGGGAGCTCTCATGTCGTTCCTTGACTTCTCCTGCAGGCTCGAGTTATTATTCATAATGTAAATTCTCTCCCTGTTCCCCGCATGTTCGTAATTAATGGAAATGACTACCTGAGGAAGATCTGTAGCCAGGAATAGGTCACCATTACCAGATGTTTAATTATTGTCATTAGGAGGCATTTGGAAATACCTGGCGTGCACTTTAAAAACATAACAATAACTGAATCCCTTAGGATTTTGATGGATTGGTCCCATTGTATTAAGTGATGATTAAAATGATTAGGTGCGTGGGGTTGAAGTATTCATCTTCTGAACATCTTTATCAAAAAGAGGCAATAATTATGCCACCCTTGATATGTAATGCACATCATACTCCTTTTCATTTGTTCACTGATTTTTCTGCAACGGTGCCAGATTTTAATTAATGTATTTGAATAGTATGAAAACTTGTGCATCTATAATTACATCTTCAGTAGCAATATTTTTGAGCTTTCCAGACAATATATTTATCACATAAAAATGCCTGGGAATTAGGGTCAGCAAACTGGAGTCTCAAGTGAATATTGGAATTAAGTGTGATTCTGATGGTTTTCTATCACCAGTGGGAAAAAAATTAAGAAGAACTTGACTGCAGTGGACAGCATATGCAGTATTATTTGTTTTCTCAAAGACTCTGTCTTATGAAACAGAAGTAGCGTGACCTAATGGAAAGGGCACCACCCTGGGAGTCGTAGGACCTGTATATATGTATATATGTTTGTACATATTTGTTACTCTATTTATTTATTTATTTTACTTGTACATATCTATTCTATTTACTTTATTTTGTTAGTATGTTTGGTTTTGTTCTCTGTCTCCCCCTTTTAGACTGTGAGCCCACTGTTGGGTAGGGATTGTCTCTATGTGTTGCCAATTTGTACTTCCCAAGCTCTTAGTACAGTGCTCTGCACACAGTAAGCGCTCAATAAATACGATTGATGATGATGATGACCTGTTTTAATTCCCACTCTGCCACTTGTTTTCTGTGTGAATTTAGACAAGTCACTTAACATCTGTGCCTCAGTTTCTCTGTCTGTAAAATGGGGCTTAAATCCTAATCCCTCCTATTTAGACTATGAGTCTAGTATGGGACAGAGAGCGTGTCCTACCTGATACCTTGAATCTACCCCAGTGCCTGCTGCATAGTTAGCTCCTAGGAAGTGCCATAATTATTATAATTATTGTAATGGTTAAATGCATGACCCAGGGGATGGGACAAGAAAGGTGCCTTTTTCCCTGCTGCCTACCTCCCATAGGTTAGGCATTGTCTCCCCTCCTTGTCCAACCAAGGACCATACGAACCAAGAATTAAGACTTAAACTTCTAAAATGGGAGGAAAAATCAGGTTTCATTGTCTTATGTGATTTGCAACTCCTCCCAAGATTCTCTTCCCCTCATCTCATTGATCATCTTGGCAACCGAATCACTCCTGTGCCTAATAATAATAGCAATAATGATAATGGCATTTATTAAGCGCTTACTATGTGCAAAGCACTGTTCTAAGCGCTGGGGAGGTTACAAGGTGATCAGGTTTTCCCACGTGGGGCTCACAATCTCAATCCCCATTTTTTACAGATGAGGTAACTGAGGCACAGAGAAGTTAAGTGACTTGCCCAAAGTCACACAGCAGACAATTGGTGGAACCAGGGTTTGAACCCATGACCTCTGACTCCAAAGCCCGTGCTCTTCTCCACTGAGCCACGCTGCCTCTAATTCTTGCCTAGACAAGGCTTCTTGTGGGGTTTACTTGCGGGCAGTGAGTGTGGGCTGTGGTTTTTGTCAAATGCAAGAGAAACGTCTATGGAAATAGAATTTGTTTCAATTTGTGAGCCCCTTGTGGGACAACCCGATCACCTTGTATCCTCCCCATCACTTAGAACAGTGCTTTGCACATAGTAAGCGCTCAACAAATGCCATCATTAGTATTTCCATTTTTATTCATTCCAGTCAACATAAGGATTTGTTTCCTCTGGTTCTCTTTGTTGACAGCGGGTTGCTTTTTTTTTAACTTCATTTCTCAGCTTGTCTCTATAACGTCTTGAGGGGCCTTAATACAGCATGTCCTTCAGCATCCATCTGAAGGTGGAATGACTTACTCCCTCTTGTGTACCACACACTACAGAACAGACATCATACCCAGTGATACAACTGGATGAGCTTTCAAATTAGGATCCTTTCCAGAATCCCTGGGATAGTAATATAAATTTAATTCTGTGCTGTACATTGCCATGATTAAGGCCCAAAACCTGTCATTTAATCCTTATTAAAGTAATTCAAAGTATAACATCCCCTTCTGAAATAAGGGAAGAGTTGTCAGATGATTGAGTCTTTGCAGGAAGCTGCAAGTGTAGAAGCTCGTCTTGCTGACTGAGATAGTGATTTTACAACTTTTGTGAAGAATTCTTCCAATTTTGGTTAAACAGGAACGACCGGTATCTCTTAAAGCTTCTTGTTCCAGCTAAGTTCTTCTGGAAGCCTCTGTGCATCTTTGAATTCCCCTCTGTACTGGGGTCTTCTCATCAATCACCTTTATAAAATTCCTCTGCTTCCTTGAAAAAGGATGCAAGACTTTTCAATCCCAAGATTTTAGCAATTTTAGCATGGTGGAGAAACCATGACAACGCAACTACTACTACTACTACTTCTCTTTTGATACCCAGCAATGGTGTATTGGCTTGTTGAATTTTAATATGGTCTGCATTGGGCAAATTTAACTTTATTTTGTCCATCAATATAGACATTTCAAAGGTGAAAATTGAACTACCCGTGTTGCTTCTTCTGTTACCTCCTCTGTCACTTGTCTCTGTCTTAATGGTATTTAAGTATTTACTATGTGCCAAGCACCCTTCTAAGCACTGGGGTGGTAATCAGGTTGGACACAGTCTGTGTACCACTAGGGCTCCCAGTCTTAATCCCCATTTTACAGTTTAGGTAACTGAGGCATAGAGTAGTGAAGTAACTTTCTCAAGGTCACGTAGCAGGCAAGTGGCAGAGCCTGGACTAGAACCCAGGTCCTTCTGATTTCCAGCCTGTGCTCACCTCCTCCAGGAGGCCTTCCCAGACTGAGCCCCCTCCTTTCTCTCCCTCTCCTCCCCCTCCCCCTGCCTTACCTCCTTCCTCTCCCCACAGCACCTGTATATATGTATATATGTTTGTACATATTTATAACTCTATTTTATTTGTACATATTCTATTTATTTTATTTGGTTAATGTGTTTTGTTTTGTTGTCTGTCTCCCCCTTCTAGACTGTGAGCCCTCTGTTGGGTAGGGACGTCTCTATGTGTTGCCGACTTGTACTTCCCAAGCGCTTAGTACAGTGCTGTGCACACAGTAAGCGCTCAATAAATGCGATTGAATGAATGAATGAATAAGAAATAATGATAATTGTGGTGTTTGCAGGAGCTTACTATGTGTCAAGCACTGTTCTAAACACTGGGGAGATTAAAACTAATCTGGTCCTACTTTGTCCCTGTCCCACAGGGGCTTCAGTCTAAGTAGGAGTGGGAACAGATATTGAATTCCCATTTTACAGTTGAGGAAATGGAGGCACAGAGAAGTTAAGTGATTTCCCAAGGTCACACAGCAGACAAGTGGGGAGACTAGGATTAAAATCCAGATCCTCTGACTCCCAAAATCATGCTGTTTCTAAGTAGGCCATACTGCCTGTGGGCAGAGATCATGTCTGCCCACTCTGTTGTATTAAACCTTTCCCAAGAGCTTAGTGTGCACGTGTGCACACACACACACACACACACACACACTCACTCACAACACAGATCACTCAAATACCATTGGTTGATTGATATTTAAGGGACTTAGCCGTATATGAGTGGTCTTTTTTAATAAGTGCCTAACCCAAGCGTAGGACTGTTTTCACTCATGTATTCTGTCTCATTCCTTATTTCTGTTTGTTAGCTTCTCAAGGGCAAAGGAACATGCTCTCATTTAATTTTACTCAAAATGACATTGAATCATAAGGATTTAATTTCTTTCTGCCATGCTTATTTCATTTTAGTGCTATGGAAGGCTGTAAAGTTTCTAAGGGAAACAATAGGTTTGAAAGGCTAAGGAAGGAAATGTGCTTCTGATCTTTTATGTTGTCTACTTTTTCTATTTTATTGGCATTATGCTCTTTACATCACAATCTCCATGTGTTCAGATTCATGCTTTTTAAAAAATGGGTGTTGGTGGCATCTCAGTCTGTGATACTTGAATTCCTACTGTGTGCAGGGCATGATGCTAAGTGCTAGAGAGAATATAACAGAACCAAAAGCATTATAATAATTATGATGCTAATTAAGTGCTTACTGTTTGTCAAGTGCTGTTCTAAGTACCAGGGTAGGTAAAATCAAATCAGGTTGGACACAGTCCGTGTCCTACATGGGAATGAGAAGTTTTCCTACCATGGAGATTTCACCATCTAATCATGGAGATTTCACCATCTAATCAAGGCGGCTGGCAAACATTCTGTACAAATAGTGGGAGCAGGAGGGAAAACAAGGATAACATAGACTGCAGTGTGGGTGTTGGGATGACATCAGATTAAATGACTGAACATACACATCTATGTAAGTGTTGACGAATGGGCAGAAATAAGTGCTTGAGGCTGGCTTTTTGGCTGGTGCAATTTGGAGGGCTCAGGACCATTCAGGGAAGGGCCCCTGGTGAAGGTGAGATTTTTGTTTTAGGAGGCCGTTGACAATGGAAGGGGATTCCAGGCCGAGAGAACAGTGTGAGCGAGGAATCAGACGTGGGAGAGTCAAGATGGAGGGTGCAGGTAGAAGATGAATTTGGGAGGAGCAAACTGGGGAGTAGAGGATTAGGAGAGCAGATTGGGCAAGTGGAGAAAACTGTTGGCCTTAAAGCCTTAAAGCCCAAGCAATTAAATCTGGCAGTGCGAGTTGTTACGTTAACATATGCTCTCGCGGTCGTAAATCTGACCCAATGTAAAAACAAGTCATCAATCAATCAATCAATCGTATTTATTGAGCGCTTAGTGTGTGCAGAGCACTGTGCTAAGCGCTTGGGAAGTACAAGCCGGCAACATATAGAGACAGTCCGTACCCAACAGCGGGCTCACAGTCTAGAAGTCATCCTTGCTGCCTCCTGTTCACATTGCCCTTCCTAGCTTCCTTCCTTCCAGTGAAGGAGGGAATTTCTAGTATTGCACCCTGAGTACACCAAGACATTCAGAAAAGGAAAGTCACATCAATTTAAAAGCCCTTCTTCCAGGATTTACAGGGATCCTGTGCGTCCTGCAGAGAACTTCAGTCCTTTATTTGACTTTGACTTGAACTTAAAATAAATTGAAAAACAGGACTGAATTGTTAATTAGCCGTGTGTTTCTAAAACCCTGTGAACCTTGACTATCAACTTAACAGTGGCTGCCCAGCCTGTTAATTGCTGTGTTTCAAGTTTGCTCTGACCTTCTGGGTTTATTTTCACCGCCCTACCTCTAGGAAGTAGAGTAGGAATATTAGTCCAATCTTGAATCTTGGGGAGTGGGTTTACTATTCTGGAAATGAGGAAAGAGGAGAGGACTTTTTTCCTGCTCGTGCTGTAAACAAAGTGTGGCACCTTCAGGGAAGAGGAGTTTTCCATATGTTCTCCTATTTAAGCATAGCACTTGAAATTTCCTTCCTGATTCACCCATCCAGGTTATTACCATTACAGTCACGTGACTTGTTTTCTTACCAAATTGAGTGTGAGAGCTAACTCTGCGAAACAGGGTTTGAATCATAGAAAATAACGTGGACTGTAATGGTAGTTGTCCTACAGTTACTGCTGGTCTTTTTTCCCTTAATAGCCAATCTCCCTTATACACACCTCTAATATTTTTCCCTGGTTGTTGTTGCAATGAGGGAATGGACTCTACGGCCCATTTTAGGAGACTCAACGGTGACAATTCCGGGAATCAGTCAATCAGTGGCATTTTTTCAGTGCTCACTGTGTACGGTTAGAGCACCAGACTGATTCTTCCACGTCATTGCCCCATGATTTTCTTCTGAGGACCTGGTGAGGAATATATACTATGCCCCCACCTTCCCTGGTGCGCATACCAAGTGCACTGGGGCAGACCCAAGCAGATGGTGAGCCTATCAAATTTCTAAATCATCTAAAAGGGGTGATGCCGTTTCCAAAATTTGTGAGCTCAGCGTATGAAATCCAGAATTTGAAGGGGCCTTAGTACAGGGTATCCTTTAAGCCTGTAATATCACCCTCCATGGTTGACCAAGCCTACATCCTTCTTTTTTGAAGGCGTTTCTTAGAAACCTCCACGACCATTCAACTCCTCACTTCCTATGCTTGAAATCCAGAGCTTCAGTCTCCAATTAATACTCCACAAAATGACTCACCCCTTTGCAAAGCGATGGGAACACCCTACTGAAAAAGAGTGTCATCTGGAGCAGCTCTTGATATGTGTTCTAGGATGAAATGAGTTAATATTAAAAATAACAATACTCACAAACATTTTAAAAAGTTACTTTGAAGAAGACATAATACCGCTACATTTATTAGTCAATCTTCCATTCAAGTTTGCTTTATAGTCTTTAATCTTGATTCCCCCCCCCAATCTAAAATGGTTTCTAAAAATCAAACGCATAGTTCAAACACATGTGCATGCCATATGGTAGCATTTGACTGTATGTGGAAGAAACATCTTTCCACACAAACAGAAATAAGAATGGATAGTCTAAATTTTATTTGTATGTTAGATTTTGATTACAGTTCTGCAGTATCCTAGAGGAACAAACATAAATGTGTGTATGTGTGTGTGTAAATATAGATCCCACAAATTTTGAAGCTTAAGCTTTTAACCCTCAAAGCCATACTCTTTTATTGATATTCAAACTATATGAAACCCCACAAGCTTAGCATTTGCTGTTGACAAAAGAAAGTTTTTGTGGGAGGTTTTCATATTCTTGCTTTGTGTTTAATCAGTTAAAAATAATCAGGCAAAACCTAGAAAATGAAACAAAGGACATATCCATGCCACCATATGAGATGGCAAATGTACACCTGGAATATTGCCTGCTGTTTTTGTCATTGCGTATGGGTCACAACATAACTGAAGAAGGAACAGAAAAAAGCAAGTGAAATAATCAAGGACTTTTAAGGGTGGACTGAAAAAGTTCAGACCCCTCTTTTTATGTATGGGAATCAGCATTAGATTGCAAGATTCTTTTGGGCAGGGAACGTGACTACCAACTTTGTTGTACTGAACTCTCTGTAGCACTTAATACAGTGCTGTCGATACAGTTAGCGTCAATAAATAGCAGTGATGATGATGAATGTGGCCTTTAGCTTCTGTTGTACTTTCGCAAATGATTGGATAGTATATTGCACTTAGGCACTAAATAGGTTATTACTACTCCAATTATTCAAGTCTCTTTCTCATCCATAAAGGTTTTTTTTGTGGCATTTGTTAAGCACTTACTATACGCCAGGAACGTGGTTCAGTGAGAAGAGCACGGGATTGGGAGTCAGAGGTCATGGGTTCTAATCCCGGCTCCGCCACTGTGTGACTTTGGGCAAGTCACTTAACTTCTCTGTGCCTGTTACCTCATCTGTAAAATAGGGATTAAAAGTGTGAGACCCACACAGGACAACTTGACTACCTTCCCCCCCCCCACCCCCCCAGCTCTTAAAACAGTGTGTGGCAAATAGTAAGCACTTAGCAAATGCCATCATTATTATTATTACTAAATGCTGGGGTAGATACAAGATAATTAGGTTGGACACAGTCCATGTCCCACTTGGGGCTCACAGCTGTAGGCATCTGATGAGGTGGAACCAGACCTATGAACATGTGCCGGTAGTTTCATTGAGAGACCATTAATCCATCAATTAGTGGTATTTATTGAGCCCTCACTTTTTGCAGAGCATTGCACTAAAGACTCAGTAGAGGACAATGAAGTTGCAAGACATCATCCTTATCATCAAGAATCTTACCATTTAGCAGGGGAGACTGACATAAAATAAATAAAAAGGAGGAAGAAGGGAATGGAGAGTTAAAGTTCATGTTAATGATAATGAATTGTGGGCCTTTTTGACTATAATTGGCTTCATGCCCCATCTTCTCCATCCTCCTTTAATACCCTCCATTCCAGCCAAGTAAACTAGCTCCTCTAATGCCAACCTGTTCACTTTACCTTGATCGCATCTGTATCGTTACTAACCCCCTCCCCAGTTCCCCCTCTGGCCTGGAAATTCATCCCCCTTCAGATCCGACAGACTACCACTCTCCTTGTAGTCAGAGCCCTACTAAAATCATATCTCCTGTCAGAAACTTTCCTAGACTAACCTCTCATCTCTCCACCCTGTTCACCCTCCCCTTCCACCATCTGTGCACTTGATATTCACCCCTCACCCAGCACTTGCATACATATCAATCACTGTACTAAGTGCTTGGGAGAGTACAATATAAGAGTTGGTAGATACATTCCCTGCCCACAACAAGCCTACAGTCTAGAGGACGTGACAGACTTTACTATAAATACATAAATTATGGACGGTATATAGGTGCAGTGGAGGGAGAGGATAATAAAGGGTGCAAAATCCAAGTGCAAGGGTGACATAGAAGGGAGTGGGAGAAGAGGAAATGAGGAAAAGAGGAAATCATTGTGTCCTTATATTCTATCATTTCCCCTGTATGTAATTCATTTTACTGTCTCCCTCCAGACTCTAAGTTTCTTGTGAGCAGGGATCTTGCCTACCAACTGCACTGTACTCTCCTAAGCACTTAGTACAGTGGAGTGCAGTAAGTGATCAGTCATAAGCATTGATTGAATATGATTCTTCCACCCTTCTTCTGAATCTGCTGTTTCTTTTACTTGTAATGACCTCTCCCATCTATTTTGAAAAACCCTATTCTTCTCCCTTCAACTTTCTACCAAAACCCCTCTCCACTATGAAGGATTCCCAGACTAACCTGATCTGGTGTCATTTCGTTAAACTTGTAGAATCTGTCATTTGTGCTTTTAGGTGTCATTTTGCATTATCTTTCTGTTGCAGGCTTCCCTTACTAAATGCATCTTTGAGCATCCGCACTCGATTTTTCATAGACTGTTTTGGCTACCACAACAAACAGTTTGGATTCAGGTTACCGAGTCTGGGATCCCATTGTGCTTCTCCAGGAATTCCTCAAGATTTCATAGGAAATTTAATTGTAACAGTTTGAAGTTCACTGTGACCAAATAAGTTTGCTGGTTACAGTGAAATATAAACATTACAACTCAGTTCTCTGTCATCATCATCAATCGTATAAATTGAGCGCTTACTATGTGCAGAGCACTGTACTAAGCGCTTGGGAAGTACAAATTGGCAACATATAGAGACAGTCCCTACCCAACAGTGGCCTCACAGTCTAAAAGGGGGAGACAGAGAACAAAACCAAACATACTAACAAAATAAAATAGAATAGATGTGCACAAATAAATTAAATAAATAAATAAATAGAGTTAAAAAATATGTACAAACATATATACATATATACATGAATGCTAATGAACTGTGGTGGGATTCTGCTGCTGGAGGTAGTAAGTCAGGATGCAGTTAACTTGAAACACACGTAAATTACTTCAGTGTTGTGTTCTCCCCAAACACAGAAGCCTTCCTTGACTAACCTCTCTTTGAAATTGAAAGCTGAAGAAAGGTGGCTAGGTATCAATTCTCTCCATCACTAGGTCTTGCCAAACCTGTGGTTTCAGGAATCCAACTGCCCTGCTTGACAATGAAAATCTGTTTGTGTTTTAGCTATCTGTCTTAATCCTTACCTATCTGTGCTCCTATTAGATCATAAGCACCTTAAGTAATGAAACCGGAGCCTTCCGCTTGTAAGCTCCTTGAGGGCAAGGACCAGGACTATTAAGTCTGTTGTACTCTCCCAACTGCTTAGTATAGTGCTCTGCACAGTTTGATTAAAAAAAAAAAACCTTTGACTTATTTATTCCCTGGCAGCTACCCTAATATTCTGCAACTGTGCTATTTGAGATCTCTTTCTCTTCAATCAAACAGGGTATTTTGGGGGCACTTATTCTGTGCCAGGCATTGCACTGTGCTATGCTAGAAACAATAACAATAATAATTATGGTATTAAGTGCTCACTATGTGCCAGGCACTATTCTAAGTACTGGGGTAGATACCAGATCATTGGGTTGGACACAGTCCCTATTCCATTTGGGATTCACAGTCTTAATTCCCATTTTACAGATGAGGGAACTGAGGCCCTGAGAAGTTAAGGACTGACCGAAGGTCACACAGCAGACAAGTGTGAGCCCGTTGTGAGCAGTGATTGTTCCTATTTGTTGTCGAATTGTACTTCCCAAGCGCTTAGTACAGTGCTGTGTACACAGTGAGTGCTCAATAAATATGAATGAATGAATGAATGAAAGTGGTGGAGCTGGAATTAGAACCCATGACCTTCAGACTCTCAGGCCCTTGGTCTACCCACTAGGCTATGCTGCTGCACTTAGTAGGCTCTTAATAAATACCGTTGACTGAGAGATCCCAAAGAGTCATTGATGGCTTTTTGAAATAGAAGATGGATAAAATATGCAAATAAAATTTGCTCGGTTGCTTACATTAGTTTAAGAAGAACACATAATTAAGTTGATTTCTAGTCAGTCAGTAGTATTGATTGAGTCCTTACTCAGTTCCAAGCACTGCACGAAATTCATAGGGAAGTGCAGTGGGGTTGGTGCACAGGATCCCTGACTTCAAGGAGCTTGCTATCTAGCAGGGAAGACACACTAAAATAAATTGTAAGTAGGAGGTAGTAGAAGTTAAGTGTATCCGGAATTGGAGAAGTGTGTCATCCTAAGTGATTAGGTGTCAGGGAAGTGCTGAAGTAGCACTTTGGGGTTGTAGTGTGAGGAGCTGAGAGATTAATCAAGTAAAGCCTCCTAGAGGATAATAATTATGGTTTTTAAGTGCTTACTATGTGCCAGTCACTGTACTAAGCACTAGAGGTGAAGACTGTAGACTTCAGACCGTAAGCTCATTGTGGGCAAGGAATCTATCTGTTTATTATTATATTGTATTCTCCCAAGCGCTTAGTACAATGCTATGCACACAGTAAGTGTTCAATAAATATGATAAATGAATAAATGAATATTGTTCATAATAGAGGTTAGAACTTCCTTCTTTATCATATCATCTATGGCAGACTGATGTTAATAGACAGGCAGTAAGCCATTAATAGACAGGCAGTGAGCCATACCAGCTAGCTACTGCCGAAAGGATTCTGTGGGGTAATGGTAAAATTTAAATTGTCTTGTTATGAATGACCTAGGAGAGATTATCCAAGGTTTTTAAGGGAGTTTGCCTAAAAATACAATTTTTGTGTACTGTTTGGAAGCAAACACAATGTAAATGGATTGTTACATAGAAAAAAAAGTTCTTCTCTTGAATACTGAGTGATTCAATAAGTATATTTTAACGTGAGGTTTCTATCATATTGGACATAGTACACCGCACAGTTATCAATAAAATTGACCATGCACTAAGTTAATTCATATTCTCTAATCAATAGAGATGTAATCATTTTAGAATGTGATTCAGATTAGTGTCCAAATCCATTGTACTATATTTTTCAGGAGGCTTCTTTCTCCTTTTGTGTCTTTTGGAGATGTTACCCACTTGATTACTTTTTTTGTAGAAGTCAAGATGTTAGGGATCCCAAAGCCATTTTCTTAAATTTTGTTTAGGATACTTAGCATAGTTTAACAAAAAAAAAAGGAGCTGGTGTCATGGATTTTTGAAATGACTCTGAAAGCATTATGGAAAAGTTAGTGGGGAAAATGTCATTATTAAAAAACTGCAGTTAGCAAATGAGTGGAGAGCGCAATGTCCTCATGTAACAAGTGACCAGAAAGGACTTGTTTGAAGAATATTCCATTATTGAAGTTAGACCCTATCAATAGTGCACTTTCAGGTTATTAGGAGACGATGATGATACTACTTTGTTTCATTGCCAAATTACTATTATGCTCTCTGAGGTATGAAGTTATATTAATGAACATTTTCAATAAGAAATAACACTTCACAGCATTGCTATCATTTAAACACATTAAAATATGTGGTAATGCAGAAGAAAGCCCTAGGGGAGAGAGATGAGAACTTAGTAGTTTAATTTTGAAGTGCACTCAGGAAATTATTTGGACATTCAGGAAAGCTTCAGGGCAAAATTTCATTAATGAAGTTTATTTGTTGAGCTGAAGCAATGACGTGGATTGCAATATGGTAGTGTACCTGGGTTTATTTGTGGTTATCAAAAATAAAGTTTGCGGCCCATTGAATAGCATTGTTATACTGCAGTGAGCAACATACTGAAGTTTAAAAGGGAAAGTTCTTAGAACAACAAGGCGATACTCACTGCCAAGATGCAAAATTTCATTTTTCAAAAAGGTAAGCACTAGTATATGGCGTATTTATGGTCACAAGTCTTTACCATAACTGGCAGTCACCCTTTTAGTATTTGTGATTATAATTTTTTTTGGTCATGTCCTACATAATGGATTTCTGTTTTCACCAAGGAGAACTATTCAGCTTCCCAGCAGCATCACTGATGTAATAAATTGAAAGTTTAACGTTGTTATGGTGGCCTCAAGTTAATTTCAATTATAAAAAATATATACAAATGCTCAACACCAGGGGAAGATTGTGTTGTGTCAAAATATTTTCTCTGCATTTTTTATGAATAGCTTGTTAATGATGGTTGGGAAACATGCAAAAAGGTGCAAATCTGCTTTTTAAATGACAGGAATGCTATTATTTAAATATTTAAAATAAACTCACTGCTTTAACCTCCATAATTGAGAAAATGTAGTTTGGAACACAAACAGTGGAATGCTTCATATGCCGTACAGTGTTATATACAATGTATAGACATGCCACCCTTGCCAAAAATATTTTCTCCAAAGATGAGTAATAAGGACCACAGCAGATGATTGATCTGTCCAGGAGATCCAGAGGCTTCAACTCTAGAAAGACTGCTTTGCCAGTAGGAACAGAGAACTTACTTCCAGGTGATCTCAGCTCTCCCATTCCCCAGGGGAGTGTAGCATCAGAGCCTGAGAGATGCAACTGTGTTTCATTGGAAAAAAAAAAACCCACACAAACACAACCTTATCTTTTTTCTTAATTTTCGGCAAAAAATGGAACCAGAAATAGGCCTGAAGGGATGAGTTCAGCCAGGAGATTAATAGGTCTGTCTTCCATTTTTCAGCATTTGCTCTTGAGATGCAAACCACGAATAACGATTTCAGAGTTCTATCAGCTCCAGCAGTGTGTGACACGTTTAGTATATTTGACACCTATAAAGTGACACTCTTCCCCTTTTAAGGTGCCCTGAAGCTATTTCAGCTATGTTATGTCTGAGCTGTATCACCAGCTATGCTGTTTGCCTGTCATAGCGACCTGCCAGCTATTTCTGGAGCATAAATTTGGCCCACAGGATGGGTTTTCGTCTTGCGTGAAGGATGTTTCAAACATTACCCATAAGAAAACACTAAGCAGGTAACGTGGCTCAGTGTAGCAGGCAGGCCACACTGATGGGTTGGGCCGAATCCCAATCCAGGGCACAGTCTACAGGGGTGTATTTAGAAGATCAGAAGAGTAAAATGGAATGGGTTTTCACCTTCTCTGGCCTGGTTTTTGTTTTGTTTTTAAGGTGCCCCATGACCTCAGTGTAGACAGAATTGAGAGTTTATACCTCGGTGCCCAAGCTGTAACAACTCTTGAGGAGAAGAGTTTTCTTAAGCTGACCTGAATGCCATACACCAAGGTTTTCCTAAGTAGACCCTCTAGATTCTGCAGTCCAGTTAGAGAGGGGGAACACAGTTATTAAAGCCTCTTTATCTGGACTGATAGAGACTGGCCACAAGCCGGAGGTGGGAACCTGTACCTTTCCCCCCAAATCCCCCCGCCTCCGTTCTTATTCCCTACTGTACTGCAGAGTACCCCACATTCATTCATTTATTCAGTCATATTTATTGAGCGCTTACTGTGTGCAGAGCACTGTACTAAGCGCTTGGGAAGCACAATTCAGCAACAAATGCCCACATGAGGAAAAACAGGGGGAGAGCAGGAGGCAGATGGGAGGAAGAGGGGGACAGGCAGGGGTGGGTGGATGAGGGCAGGCAGGGGGTCAGATGGGGGGAAGAGGAAGGGAGGCAGGGGCGGGGCCCCAGCGGACCCCAGAAAGGAGCAGGATTCGAATCCAGACCCACGCCACCGGAGGCTCGGCCCCTCCCCCCTCCTGGGACCCCCGGCCCTCACCATAATGGAAGCTCCCCACATCCAGGTCATAGAAATCTATATGCCCTCACCCCTCTTCCCCAACACTTCCCTTCTGCCTCTTTTGTACTCTGTGTACGTAACTCTGTTCTCCTTTCTCCCGACACCGCTGGTAGCCCTGTAAAACACAACTCTGCACTAAATAATAATGGTGGTATTTGTTAAGCGCTTACTTTGTGCCAAGCACTGAGAAGCAGCGTGGCTCAATGGAAGGAGCACAGGCTGTGGAGTCAGAGGTCATGGGTTCAAATCCCAGCTCCGCCACTTGTCAGCTGTGTGACTTTGGGCAAGTCACTTAACTTCTCTGTGCCTCAGTTCCCTCATCTGTAAAATGGAGATTAAGACTGTGAGCCCCCTGTGGGACCTCCTGATCACCTTGTATCCTCCCCAGCGCTTAAAACAGTGCTTTGCACATAGTAAACGCTTAACAAATGCCATTATTATTATTATTATTATTATTTGCAGCAGCAGGAGCATTTGAGCAATGGAGAAACAGCATGGTCTGATGGAAAGAGCCTGGGCGTGGCAGTCAAGAGGACCTGGATTCTAATCCCAGGTCCACCACTGGTCTGCTTTGTGATTTTGGGCAAGTCACGTAATTTCTCCTTGCCTCAGTTCCCTCTTCTGTAAAATGGGGATTCAGTAGCTGTTCTTACTCTTATTCAGACTGTGAACCCCATGTGAGACATGATAATCTTCTGTCTACCCCAGTGCGAAGTACAGTGCTTGACACATAGTAAGCACTTAACAAATACTATTATTTTAATGCCCACATTATCATAATAATGATAATAGGATTGAAATTGTGAGGTCAGGGGCTGTGTCCAACCCTGTTATTCTCTAGCTATCCCAGTGTTTAGTACAGTGTTTAACAAATACCAGAAAAAAAAAAGCTAACTCATTGGGTGAGGCACTTGGTACAGTTCAGTAGGAATAAAGTACTTGGTCCTTGCCCTAGAGGAATTTACAATCTGGTTAAAGAGACAAGTCCACACAAATTGCCAAAAATCCAGTATGTATAAAGAGTAAGACCATAGATACGAAGGGCAAGAACAAAATAGATAGCATGTTTAACACTCATAAGAATGTGGAGGTGGCTGATTGGATGACATGACCATGAAGGTGAAGATTAAGCAGAGCATGCTCCCTGGAGGAAGTGGCTTTGAGGGTGAGGGGGTGAAATGTAGTTTTAATGCCTTTAAAGAGCAGGATTTCCATGCAGAAGAAATGGTGTCATAGGTCAGAAACAAAGACAGGACAGACAGAAACCAGGTCACCCTAGTTATACTCACAGTATTAAGGTTTTCATATAAAGAAGAAATGGTACTTATTTTCCTCACGGAGCACACACACGAATGTGAGAAGTAATTTTGGGGTGATTGAAAGAGTTCATATCAGAATGGAACCAGTGAATGAACTGCACTGAATAATCTTCTGACAAACCTTAAGTAGTACCATTTGGGGAATTTTTTTCCAAATGCAGTTCAGGAAGTAATTGCTGATTAGCATTCAAAATATTAAAATTCAAGTCAAGGTTTCTGCTTTCGGGGGTAAGATACACCGATTGCTCAGCAGAGGTCACTCTAAGTTTATGGTTGAGACATTTTAATCAGCAAGACGCGAGCCTAGCATCTATTAGAGAAAATTACCGAAAAGTCTCACTGATGCATTGGCTATTAAAACAGCTCAATTTTCAGTGGTTAGGTTTCTCTTTTGAAGCTGAAAATATCAGGTGTAACAGCAGAGCTCTTTATAAACCTAAAATAAATAGAACCTTGTTCTGTGGCCCTGAGCGTCTAAGACTCTGCTATTATCTGCTGCCTTTCTCTTGGAATTAGGATTCCTAGGACAACATCTCAGTAAGCTGATCCATCTTCATCCCCTGATTTATAAGGTGAATAAAAACACATGTAGCATTGCTTTAAATGAGTTTGAGAGCATACAGATTGTCACTTATTCTTTTTGTACTTCCCAAGCGCTTAGTACAGTGCTCTGCACATAGTAAGCGCTCAATAAATACGATTGATTGATTGATTGATTATTCTGTCATTGAGGTGACATTAAAATAGTTTTGGGTTTTTTTTTGTTAGTTTTTCAGATGGAATCTTGTCCTGTATTTTTGGACTTTAGTAATGTCACAGGCTTACTTGTGGGGATAGGGATTTCTTCCTGACCGAATGGGAGAAAAGAAATCCCGCCTCTGGTCCACAGCCTGTGCCTTCTTGATGGGGGCCGCCTGCCTTGGAAAAAGCTCGGCCCTGCCACTCATGGAGCTCACCAGAAAATGTGGCTAGGGGGCAGAATCACCACGCTTACCGTGCAGTGCTTCTGCCCATCCCTGCTCCTGCCAGTGGTTTTTCCAGATTATCCAACGCAGGTCTGCCTGGGATGTTGTGCATATAGAGCACAGTTGCCACAGGTATCCAGCATCCTCATGTTGCTCCTCTCTGGGAGTGGGGTAGGGGCTGCCTGTTTTCTAAAATCGCTAATCCTTTTAATGTCCTGACTGACACTGCTTCAGAGAGGTATAAGACGAGGAAATTATCTGTATTCTATAAGGAATGAGGAAATTACCAGACTAATACTCAGACTCAAATCTCACCCACCCAAGTGTGGTTGGAGATGGAAAAAATAAGAATAATCTAGACAGTTCTGGCTAGGTTGTTCTTTTCTTTTGCCTGAGTTATCTGAGTAATTCCGGGAAGCCCTGAATTGGTTGCCTAGCTGCTACGACCCTCCATTTCATTAGACTGGATCTTAGCACCCCTTGCAGGGTTGAAGTCTTAGGCTCTTATTTGGAGAGAGAAAGCCCAGGCCAGATCAAAGGACGGGCAGTTTTAAAGTTGAATTTAGACATATAAAGTGCTCACAAGCAAGATTACACCACAGCTTATTCTTCCGTGCTGTGAGAGGGTCACATTGATGGTGTGACTGGGTAGCCATGTATTATTATTATTACCTGGGCGGGGGGATGTCTAGGATCACTGGCAGGGTCTGAAGGTCTGTGACCCAGGCCAGCCTGCTCCATGTTGCTGTTTGTACTCTGCCAGTGGGGTAAAGGAGGAAGAGAATTTCCTGAAGCTTCTCGTAGGTCTGGATGCCTGGGACCCTAGATGTTCTTCTCCCTTCCCACTCCCCCTCCCCTTCCAGGTGGTGTGAAGAGGGTGGGTGCATAGACTTCCAGCCAGAGTTTCCATTCAAGTCTTTTCCCGAGCTTTAAATGTGTGCAGGGAGTCTGGAGACAGTGGTGATTCCCCCTTCCTGGTACTCTTTGTGTTCACAGAGAATGGCATCTGGTCTGTGCCTGATCTGTCTTAGATAGAACTCTTCTCTACACTTTGCATTAGATCCATGGGCCTGGAGTCACGGTTGCACCCTCCCGTCTCACCCCCCAACTCTCACTGGGGGTGAGAAGGTGGGAGATAATTGTTCCCATTGCCCTGTAGACCAGTAGAGATGAAGGTCAAGCTATCTTTCTCCCTTTCCTCTAACCTTTTCTCTTTTGGACCAGGAATTTTCCCCTCTCTTTGAAGCAAATAACGAGCCTTCTGCTTTCTATCTCCTCTAGTCACCCGCCTCACTAGTCTGACTGCAAGACGTTTTGCTACGGTGAAAGTTGGATATCACCACGTTGGGGGCATTTGAGATGGAGGAGCCACAATTTTGCATGGGTGTTGCCTATTTTAGATGACTCTGGCCATGTCCTGTGGGCTCTAGGAGCACTGTTTTGTGTTTTTTTTTAAAAAAAAGATAGCTCAAATTCCCTTCTTCATTTCTCCTCCTTCTACTCTTCAGCACAGGTCAACTTCAGGAAGCTGAGTTGTGCTCCTCGATTGTCTCTCCACCCTCATACCCTTTCCACACCCCAATAAAGGAAGCCATCTCAAATTTTCTTAATTTGGACGTGGAGTACGGGACCAGGCTGACTGATCGATGGGGAAAAAACCCTCTTTATTCAGTCTTCACTCATCTCTGCAATCCTCCCCAATTTGCCAGAACTCCTGTCAGTTTGTGATAGGAGGTTGGAAATAAATGGAATGATGATAAGATAACTGAAACATAGATATGCCTAAATCTTGTTGCCCGTGGGGTAACTGCCTGGTTGTTGGGGAGGGGTAGAGAGGGAGAGGTGGGTATTCTAAAAATGCAAGAAAACGTCTACTTCTATTTTTGACACACCTTCAATCCACTTATACCCATTAGTCTTTCAGGGGCTCTGGAGATACTGTGAGTGGTAAATGGTGTGTCTAAATATCATAGCCGTTTTTCTGAGTTTTCTGCCCCTGGCACTTTTTTGAAAATCAAAGGTGGAAAAAAAGGTCTTGTTTCACCCTTTTGGATTATTGCCTTGTGTATGTCCTGACTGAAAGACTTCCTTTCTCTTCTTGGCAAGGGTTGTAAAGAAAGATCACATTAGTTTAACCTTTGCCTGCTAAGGTGTGGATGAATGAGTTGTGGTTGGAATTTAATTTTAACAGGTTCCATCAAACTGCTAAAAGATATTGAAAATACTTAATATGTGAGGCAGAGGCAGTAAATCACACTCCGGCTTGTTAAAGTACATGTCGTTCAGTGTATGTATGGATTTAGGCGTATGTTCGGACATGGAGACTTTTCATTACTACGCCAATCAAGTACGTTATTCTCACCTCATAATTTCACAATATTAAAAGACTGGCGTACTGAGTGCCGAAATAAGGATTTAACACTCTGCTTCAGCAATTGTCGTCTTTTGCCCATGTTGAAGGCCACTGGACTTTTGACACACCGTAGTGTTTGGTCAGGAATCTCTAACACCGGCCTACACTTTGTACCCTAATAAGATGATGTTATGGATCCAATCTGAGGGTGGGCACATATGTTGCTGGTTGTACTGGGAAGGGGACAACTCATAGGAGAGCAACGCTACAGAACAGTAAATTCCAAGGTAATAGTCTGGGGGAAAAGATTCCATCTCTATCTTGAATTAGCCCGTTAAATTGCTGAGTATGGGAAGATGTCAGCAGTTTCATGACCTTTAGTCTGAATTCTGCTAGGCAAAAGCCTGGAGCTTCAAGAGCGGAGGTTTCTCTTTCCATTGGGAAAGAGAGGTCAGTCCCTAGGAATGTTGTGGGGTGTTATTGAAAGCCATTTGTTTTCTGGAATCCATTCTCACTAAAACACCACTACGTTTCTCCTGTCTCCTTTCACAGGTCTCTTAGGAGACTCATCTCAGCTCTTACACTGAGCCTTTTGGAAGCCAAGTCTTCCAGCCGTTGGAGCCTAGCGTGAAGTCTTTACTCAATGTATTGAGAAAATTTGACTTAAGTGATGGTGTCCTCCATTAATAAAAATAATAATAATAATAATTGTGTCATTTAAGCACTTACTATGTGCCAAGCACTGTTCTGAGCGCTGGGGTAGGTACAAGATAATCAGGTTAGACACCATCCATGTCCCTCATGGGGCTCACAGTCTTGATCCCCATTTTACAGATGAGGGAACTGAGACACAGAGAAGTTAAGTGATTTGCCCAAGGTCCCACAGCAGACATATGGCAGAACCGGGATTAGAACCCACAACCTCTGACTCACAGGCCCGTGCCCTTTCCACTAAGGCCATGTTGCTGTTTCTGCCGAAGACTGGCTATATTAGCCATTCTGATACATCTGCTCAGGCTACTGGAGTGAAATGAGATTTTTAAATAAAACGACTGTGTCTATTAGTGATACGTCCAACTTGAGTTGAAGGTTGTAGTCAGGGCTTTCCCTCTCCTTCCAGAGTGTATTGGGATGACACTCTAATGCTTTTCCCAAGAAATCACTGCTATTTGGTCGTGTGAGGAGCTTGTACAGATATGCTAGTTTACTCTTGCACGTCGAGTACTAGTGATGGACGCCGTACAGTGCCAGTTGCTGTTCGACTACATTCTAGAGAAGCAGTATGTGCTAGTGGAAAGAGCTTATCCCAGGGGAGTCAGGGGACCTGGGTTCTAATCCCAGCCCAACCACGTGCCTGCTGGGTGATCTTAGCTTCTCTGCCTCAGTTTTTTCCTCTGTGAAATGGGGATCAAATGCCTGTTCTCCTTTCTGCTTAGACTGAGGGCCTGACCAGGGTATTTTATTTTGTCTCTCTCCCAGTGCTTAGTAGAGTGCTCATCACATAGTAAGCACTTAACAGATAGCACAGTTATTCAGTCATTCATCCAACCAATCATTTATTGAGGACATATTGTGTGCAGTGCACTGTACTAAGTGCTTGGGAGAGTACGATGTAACAGAGCTGGTAGACCTATTTTCTCCCTACTACAAGCTTACAGTTTAGAGGACTGCAATAAAAATAATAGTAGTAATAATTATTATATAGTGTTGCAGAAACTAAGCCTTTTTTAGTCTTCTCCCTTGAAGTCCCGGTGGCGTGTAACCCACCCTTGTCTCCTCCCTCCATAACAGGGGGGGAAAAAAGTGAAAAGCGCCGTGAGAAGAAGCCTATTTGAGAACTTGCCCTTAAGTAGCACTTGTTAAGCAATGTCAGCTTTAAATAATAATCATAATAATAATAAGAAGAATTGTGGTGTTTAAGCATATTGTGCCAAGCACTGTACTAGCGCTGAAGTGGATACAAGCAAATTGGTGTGGACACACTCCCTGTCCCTCATGGAGCTCCCAGTCTTCATTAATAGGCAGCCTCAGTTACTCTGCAGATCTCTGCAGAGTCCTCTTGCCACCTAGGGGTATTTTCTAAATTTGTATCCAAACATGAGTTAACATATTCAGCCTAAACTGCATAAATACATACCCATTGATAGAGCAGTGTAGTATCAAGAATATACGATTATGAATTTAAACCCAAATCACTCAGAAAACTCTTCAACATTTTTTAAATGTTTTCAGGAGCATATTTCCCAGTAGATCTTATGGGTCTTCTCTTGAGGGGAAGACGGAGTGGCTATGTTTCAGGAGGGGAAAAGCACCCTCAGAAGTTTGATAACCCAGAGAAACATTTTTAAACTAGTGGGTAAAATATATTAAGTACCTGTGGGTAGTGAAATGATAAATGCACTGCTGTGTGACTCCCCGTGTTCGTTTGCTTGACTGATGGACAAAATTTCCCAATTTTATATCAGTACATTAACACTAATATGTTGGTAACCCTTAAAGCCATTACTAATAATAAAAAATTCTGTTTTGAGGTGGGTAGGTTCTTGGAAAATGTAGGGATGAAACAATACCAAAGCTATAAAATATCTTGCCAAGTATTTGACTTTCTTCTTCTGCTTAATTATTTTCAAACCGTACCACCCTGTTTAAAAAACACATTTTATTTAAGAATGTCATGGAAGATTGACTTTCATGTGGTTTTAATGTGCACATTTGAGTCAACTCCATTAAAAATCATTAATATGCATGTGAACAAATAACTGAGGAGCTTCCTTCTCAGACATGATGGCAGGAAGCAGGACCAGCACCTGGAATATTGAGCATATCTGTAATCTTGGATTTATTTTTGGTAGTTTTGAAAACATGTTTAATTGAAACTATTAAACTGTTTAAAGTCATAAGCATTTAGGGAGGGGGAAAAAGCTGTAACTCATTTAACAATAATCAGAAACCTAGTCATGTAGTAGTACTGCATTAAACAGCCCAAAGTTAATATGCATAAATAGTCCTATGTCTAAAAGCATGTGGTCGACTCTAGAGTATCATCAGACAGTAGTGGAATGCAATTCCCCCACATGTGGGAAGATCCTTCCTGCCATATTGTGTGCATTCCTACTGTCGATGTCAATGACAGAGCTGCCCAAAAGTATCAATGATCATTTTACGACTGTTGAGACTAAATTTGTCTCCCCAGGTTCTTGTGCGCCATTTTTTCTATTCCCCTGATTTTTAAACTGCTGGAGTCAAGATGCAGAAATTTCATATTTGACCTTCCATCCCTGGGACCCCACCCTGTTCTCCTCCCTCACTTGGCCAGAATTCACATGGAGAAAATATTTTATTACTGTTGTGCTCTGGAGAACACACATACCCGCGTATGTA
The DNA here is from genome assembly GCF_015852505.1 of Tachyglossus aculeatus. Taxonomy (NCBI): domain Eukaryota; kingdom Metazoa; phylum Chordata; class Mammalia; order Monotremata; family Tachyglossidae; genus Tachyglossus; species Tachyglossus aculeatus. The sequence continues at coordinate 14,663,890 of NC_052078.1, forward strand.
TCTCCAACACTCATCATCTGCAGACAACTTTTACATAACTCATCTCTAAGAAAGATGATCAGTCTGACATGCAAATGCCAGATTTACAGAAGGGAAAATGTGTAATCTTGAGTCAACTGTACTAGCCCCATTTCAGTCAATAAATAATTTAAACAGACATTTCCATTATCTATCCTGTATTTTATCTCGAGCAAAAACAGTCTCTTTTGTCGTGCTTGAAGATGCTTTATGAAAGGAAGATTCTGAAAGAATGACTAGGTCCAGTATTTTTATATAGTATACAGAAGTTGGAAATTCAGTTTAGTCGCGGTTTGCGTATCTGCTGTTGTGAAGCCCCTGAAACAATTCATATCTTATTGGAATTATTAAAATACACAACTGTGTATTTAGACATTACACTACTTAACTCACCTTTTCTTAGAAAATGAAATTGTTAGCTCTGTGAGACTCCTAGAGTAATTTGCAATTAAGCTTTCAGAAATGATCAAGCACCTGCTTTCTTTTGAACTCCCTGATTTAGGTCCTTCATGCTTCATTATGATATTTTGAGGATAGTTTTTGAGAGCCGGAGTTATCACTTTTGGTTAGGAACAGCATAAATCTGCAAGGCCATATTCCGATTTGTCTTAATGCGTATTTAGCCAAACCCAAATAAACTGATTGGATTGATTTTAATCAGAATAGAAGTGGTTGACTTGAATTTCTGTTCACATATTACTTGAAAAATTAGGCGAGGCATATTTTTTCTTCTGGTGAGCTTCTAGTAGGTAACTGGTGAGACGCTGGCATTCTGGTTAGAGTTGCACATTTCCATTTGAGAAGTGTGAGCCCTGTTTTGAAGCAGTCTTCCTCCTCCAGCTGATGTAGCCAGGAACTCTGACAGTCCATTAGAAATGCAAAGCAGGCTCAAGTTGTGCAAGATACTTAAATTTAAAACAAATGTAGGAAACTGCCAGGTATTGGCAAATTCCAGTTTCTTTTTTGCAATGTGTGGGGAAAATTGCTCACCGCAAAACACCTGATTGATTCATAATGAGCTAGACTTTAACTGGTGCCTAAGACACTCCCTGGTAGTAAGTTAGGTACTTAAAAGTAGGAGAGTCAAACGCCCTGGCTATTAGGGGACCAATTAGAGTGTCCTGCAGCAGTAGTGTAGCCTTTTAGCAGTAAGCTACTAAGTACTAGTTACTTGGTGTTTATTGAAACTCACTGTGTGCACGGAATACTGGACTAGATTTTCTTAGGAATTCCAGATGTAAGCTCATGATGAATTTAACCTCTAGTTGGGAAAACAAGTTCGAACAAACATAAATATGGAAGCAAAAAACGAGGTGCGGGAAAAGATAACATATTTCTTGGCTGTGCACATCATTCATTCAATTGTATTTGTTAAACGCCTGGAAAGTACAATTTGGCAACATATATAGTCCCTACCCAACAACGGGCTCACAGTCTATAAAGAGGAGACAGACAGCAAAGCAAAACAAGTAGACAGGCGTCAATACCATCAAAATAATGGAAGACTAGAGCTAAGTGCAAGAGTTTGGGGATATGCCACGTCTGTTGCGAGCAGATTGTTATGATCAAAGCAAAGGCAAGAATGGGATTGGAGTGGAGGAAACAGGGTGAACCGAGAACAAGACAGTGAGCTTTTAAAGTTCATTGATGTTTAGGTTTTCTTTTTTCTTTAAATGGTATTTATCATCATCATCATCATCAATCGTATTTATTGAGTGCTTACTATGTGCAGAGCACTGTACTAAGCGCTTGGGAAGTACAAATTGGCAACATATAGAGACAGTCCCTACCCAACAGTGGGCTCACAGTCTAAAAGGGGGAGACAGAACAAAACCAAACATACTAACAAAATAAAATAAATAGAATAGATATGTACAAATAAAATAAATAAATAAATAGAGTAAAAAAAATATGTAGTAAAAAAAATATGTGCTTACTATGTGCCAGGTACTGTCCTAAGCAGTGGGGTACAGACAAGCTAATCAGGTTGGACACTGTTGATGTCCCACATTGGGCTCACAATCTTGATCCCCATTTTACGGAAGAGGTAACTGCGGCACAGAGAAGTTAAGCAACTTGCCGAAGGTCACACGGCAGACAAGTGGCGGGGCCGAGATCAGAACCCAGGTCCTTCCGGCTCCCTGGCCCATACTCCATTTACTAGGCCATGTTGCTTCTACACACTTTCTCTGTGTAGAACACTGTACTAAGGGAAAAATAAAATTTGTCAAACTTTACAGCAAAGTTCAGCCTGCTTCCTCTGGGCAAAAATATGTGGGAATATGTACTTGAAACTGGGAGCTGGTAGGGATCATGCCAAAGTGGCCGAGGATAAACAGGATGGCTTGGAGCCTCCTTGAGACCTGTGTTCGTTTAGGGACTCCCACAGAGTAACATTGATGGGGGCGGGAGGTGAATGAACGTAGCCCCTTTCCAGTGTGTTTGTACCTTGGCTGAGAGCCTGCATTCCCTGCCACCTAAAGAAACTGGGAAAGTGAAGGGAAGCAAAATAACCCCACCCAGAGGTCCTGTGAATGAACAAGAAAGGGGATGGGTGGTTTATGAGATTTTTGTGCTTATGTAAACCTGAATAAAACTCGGGTGTGCACGTGAATGGAAAAAGATGAAGCATATCCAAAATTGTTATCAGATAGAAAATGGCATGTTTTGAATATCCACCATTCATCACCTGGTACTAATGCCACTAAGCAAGAGATATTTGTACATCTGCTCAAGCATGTGTCTGTCCATAATATTGTCCCTGTAGTTTTCCTTTACTAATGAAGATAGAGTTCAACTGAATAACTTCTTGGAACTAAAGTCTCGTTTTATTCAGTGTCTATGGAGTATTGACTCCCCCCCCCCCCCCCCCATTCCTCTGTTTTCTTTCCTGGTGTCCGGATGCATTTATTCTCACAGTGACAGTGTTACAAATATTTGCACTAATTGCAGTGTCACTGCGAATTTCCTCCCTTTGCTGTTCTGCTAATGGCAACCCTTTGATTCAGCAAGGCATCAGAAAGACTCAGTCCTAAGGGGCTGCACTACTTCTTTCCAGGGCATGGTTTGTATTGATTTTTACCACCTAGTTGGTAAAATTCTGTCCTAGCTCCTCAGTTAAAATAGAACAGTTAGGAGCACAAAAAGATGGCAGCACTGATAAAGTCGAATTCTTGTGAATCACTAAAATGAAATGTTTTTCATGCATTCATTTTTCACTTTTCTAAATATTTACTGCATATTGTTTTTATATAAATTTAAATTTGGGACTTTCTGTGGGTTACTTTCAAATATTTGAAAAATACAAGTCGTATGAAAAATGACTAAGGCCTTTGAAATACAGGTGTCCAACCAGCGAAGCAGCGTGGCTTAGAGAAAGAGCGCGGGCTTTAGAGTCAGAGGTCACGGGTTCAAATCCCAGCTCCGCCAATTGTCAGCTGTGTGACTTTGGGCAAGTCACTTAACTTCTCTGGGCCCCAGTGACCTCATCTGTCAAATGGGGATGAAGACTGTGAGCCCCCCGTGGGACAACCTGATCAACTTGTAACCTCCCCAGTGCTTAGAACAGTGCTTTGCACATAGTAAGCGCTTAATAAATGCCATCATTATTATTATTATTATTCGTTGTCTCGCTCTGTCTCTTGCTGTCCCCAGGTCTCTGTCTTTTCTTTCAACAAGCAAAACATTGACCTTTTATTGTGTTAGTGGTGTCTGCATAGGGTGGATAAGTTGAAACTAATAACATACCTTTTTTTCCTTTCCTCCAATTTCCACCATGTGCCGTCAAGCTCCTCCCCATCATCGCTCCCGTGGCATTCCAAAATTGTGAAACTTTTGTTAGTCTGCCCCAGAACGGCACCATCTTCTGTTAATCTTCCTGACCACTGAATTGATTTCAGTAACAGTGCTGCCAGAGTTGGCATCCTTAGCTTGCTTAGGCTGTCATTACTTTGTTGATAACTGCCACAGGAAAAACACAGTTTTACTGATTTAGGAAAAGCCGAATAGGTTGTCATCAGAGCTCTGTTGTCCAATCACCCAGAATTTTATATGCAGCACCACTTCAACATCTGTGGAAAAGTATATTTTAATGGATAATTAAAATATACTCAAATCTTAAATTCAAAGACAATTAAACAGGCAGCTATATTGAGATTGCATTGAGTGACATAAATGGATAAAAGCAGGCACCTTCTAGCTAAAGCTGTCACTTTGTCCTTTGTTTGGCACATTGTGCTTTCTTTGAGTGGATGGCGTAGTGATTAGTATGGATGAGGGAATTTTATCCTTCAGTGCTTGAAATTGCTGAGAACAACATAGCGAGTTAAGTATGTACTGACAGCCATAACATTTAGATTTGGGTGAGGTAGCTGGTTTACATTTTAATGAATGAATCCTATTTATTGATTGAAAGAATATTATTTTAAAAGGGTGGGGCTCCCTGATTTTTTGCACTCGTTCCTGGAATCTGGTTTTGAAATTTACTTCATCCACCACTTCTCCCTCTAGTGCCCTTGTAACCCTCCCCTCAATATCCCCATTATTGTAACGTCCAGGCTGGATTTTTAGAAATGGAATTTCAGACCAGTGCATCTTCCAGTCCAGAGGCAGCCCTGTCTTTCCACAGTCCTGCCCCAAAGGAAGTGGTCATGGTGTGGGAAGGCAATTCTCTGGTTGCCAGGTGAAGATATATAGTCACTCTGAGCCCCTTTTTATGTGTCCAGGGGCAGTGCCCCAGCTGGGCTCTCAACACCCTATTTTCCAAGTTACACAACTTTTAAAAAAAACTGCCTTTCTCATATTCCATTACCAAACTGTTACCTGCTGTTTCCTTTGTTGTACTTGGTTTTCTAGTTTGGAAGAAGTATGCATTGTATTCCCATTTTAGGAAGCAAGACGTATTGGCTTACAGCATAGATGTGATGGAAAGTTTTAGTGTGAAGAGAGTAGTAATGGCATCTAATCCTCAATGTGAGCCCTTCTTGGACCATGAGGAATTTGCTATTAGAAGGATAACTTGAACAGAGCAGAAACCTGGGTAGAGAATCACAGTGGTATGTATGTGTTAATTTTTTTAAAATTTAAAAGTATTTTGGATATGTTCTAAGCCTTTATGTTCATTAGCTAATGTATAACAGAAAACCAAGTTTTCACCTTTAGGGAATAAAACAATTAGGTGTTTTTTTGAAAATGGACTGTACCCAAGTTAGGAACTCCAAAGTGGGAAAAATAATCTTAAAATGCACTGCTAATGTTGAAATAGAAAATTTTTTAAAAGCGAAATTAAAATTTTAGCTTGCAGTGTCAAATTTTGTCTTTTTTCCATAAGGAAAATGCATTTGACACCGAAGTCATTAACATGCTGTTTATCAAGGCACTGTTCATGTTGTGTGGAATTCTAACAAGCAGTTTGAATTGGTCTTGCATTTCAAACACAACTTTATTAACCTTTTGAACTCCTTATTGCACGCTGAACACAAAACACAATTGCAAACATAATTGTCTTTAGCTTGTGCCAAAGCTTTTGGTATCATTCAGTCCCTGCCCTGATTTCTCACACTGCTGCTTCATTTATCTGTGAAAGTTGGACAGTGCGCAACTTCATTCCTTCTCGCACTCTTTTAGGACTTCTCCGTTTGTCCTTCAGACATTTTCTAGACTCAGGAGAGCCTAAATTATGTGTGCTTCTTGTTGACTGTAGGCTCCTTGAGGACAGGGGTCATGTCTAACAACTCTGTTGTATGTACTTTCCCCAAGTGCTTCCTACAGTATCCTGCACACAAAAAGTGCTCAGTAAATACCATCGATCCTTCTTTGGTTGACATAGACACATCAGAACAATACTACATCTACTGGATTTTCATGCTGTGAATGTTATTGTAGTCCATTAAATCAACTGTTGCCCATATATTTATGGCCCAATAATCTAACGCTGAAGCCCTATCAGATCTCTCCTTTTCTTTGTCTCATCTCAGCCACTGCTCACGTTCTATAGAATACACTTGCTTCAACAGAGTGAACACTCAGTAAACATAAAGCTAGGCGGTTATTCATTCAGTCGTATTTACTGAGCACTTACTGTGTGCAGAGCACTGTACTAAGTGCTTGGGAAGTTTTGACTGATCTTACTCACCCTGGTCACTCAATTTAACACATTAAAAATTGCATCTCGCTTTGTGTTGTACTTAGTCTGAAGAAATTTTGCAATTTTTGCAAAATAGTCCAATTTTCTACAATTCCACCTCCCAACAGATCCTAGTAAACCTATTGTCAAAGTACAATTTGTGGGACAAATTCATAGGTACTGCTTTTTTTTTTAAGCCTCACAGCTTGTTTTTCCACTTATCCCCATACCAGGTACCCAAGGATTATGCGGTGTTGTTCCCATGAACAATTCTAAATTGTAAACAACACCATGGGCGTCCAACAACACAAATGCTTTGTAATCCAGTTATTGTTTTTTCATGTTTGGTGTGCTTTAGACTAGGCATCCTTTAAAATAAATAATTTTTTCATTTACCAGAGCATTTTATTTATTGTACTACAATCTGATTTTTAACCATTGAATTCCAAAATGGATTAATCTTACTTTCAGTTATGTTTTAGTGAGTTATAGCTTCCCCTCCACCCACCCGTCAGACATGGCTTCTGAGGCCAGTTAATCAATGGTACTTGCTAAGTGCTTGTTAGGTACAGAGCACTGTACTAAGCACCTGGTTGAGTACAGAAGAGGTAGTAGTGGTGGTCTTTGTCCTCAAGCATCTTTCATTCTAGTGAGAAAGACCGATCCTGAAATTACTTGCTGATAGGACAGGATACCTATACATGAGGTGATGCCAGCAACTGGAGGAATCCTATCTCCATCGCAGCACATTGGGAAAACCATGAAAATCAACATGCAGTGAAACGTAGTTTAATCGGAAGAATTATTTTTGGACTCCGAAGCATCATATTAGATCATTAACCCGATCCACAATTTTTCCTGTTATCGTAACCACGTAGTTCCTAAAATAATTCTCATATCATCAGTGCGCTCGCCATCTTTTGCAAGGACTCCCTTCTGGGAAAGGGGCTTACTTTGGAATTGGATTATTTGCAGATCTACTAGCCTGTAAGCTCCTGGAGGATAAGGATCATATCTACTAACTCTACTGTATCATACTCTTCCAAGGGCTCTGCAAAAAGTAATTGCTCAAAAAGTGCCATTGATTGATGCAAGGTTTTTACCTCTAATGATCATTCTTCAAAGTGAATAAACAAATCAGTTGTATTTATTGAGCACTTACTGTGTGCAGACTGCTGTAGTAAGCGCTTGGGAAAGTATAATATAAGAGAGTTGGTAGGCATGTTCCATACCCACAAGGTATTTACAGTAGCACACCTTAGCAAGGTATGTTTTTTTATTGACAATCTCATGGTTTCTCATTTGTTATGTATTATATAATGTAATATAGTGTATATTATATAGTAATAATAGTGGAATTTAAGTGTTTAGTGTGTGCCAAGTGCTTTACCAAGCTCTGGGGCTCACAGTCTAAGTGATGGAGGCGAGATTAGAACCCAGGTCCTCTGACTCCCAGCCTGTGGTCTTTCCACTAAGTTGTGCAGTTTGGTGTTCTCAGAGCAAACTGGAATGCTGACAAATAATAGATCCGGATCTGATAATTTCAAAGGTACAAACTGAAGCAACCTAAGCTTTTGGAAGCCATGTGGAAAGAGCACGGGCCTGGGAATCAGGAGACATGAATCTAGTCCTGGCTCAGCCACTTACCTGTTGTGTGACCTTGGATAAGTCACTCTATTTTTTGGTCCCAGTTTCCTCATTTGTAAAATGGGGACGAAATACCTACTCTCCCTCCTACTTAAACTGTGAGCTCCACATGGGAGAGGGACGGTGCCTGATTTTATCATCTTGAATCTTCCGCAGTGCTTGGCACACAGTAAGTGCTTAACAAATACCACAGTGTTGTTATAATTATTACTGTGTAAGGAAGCCATCAATAATAATAATTATTATTTCCTCACATTGTTTAAAAGATTGGTTTGCAAACCCAGTTCCTGCCTCCCCAAGAGAACTCCATATTAAGGAGGGAAAATATGATTATTTAAAAAGGTCTTATTGGAAAATGTAAATAAATAATCACACAATCCATTTCCTTCTATTATAAGAACACCTGAACAGCAATTCCATCAAATAGCCCAAGAAATTAATTAATTAACTGTCGGGTTATCTGCAGTCACAACCCCTGTGGCTGGCAGATACCTCATCAGTTAACTCATATCTTGGGAGCTATGACTATGAAACACTTTCTGTTTATGAATACACATTTCTCTGGAGTGTTTTTACAAACATGATCGGGCATGTACTATATGCATTTCCTGTATGTGGGAATAGATCTAAGTCGTGGCATAGTGGAAGGGAGAGATTGTATTTCTGATGAAAAATTTGGAAATTTAGGAAATCCTTAAAATTTAGTAACGAATTCATTTGTATTCAACATGTTTAATATGGCCACCATCCATCGCCACTGCAGAAATGACAAATCTGGACCGTGTTATAATTGCCAAATTTGCATATGGGTTCTCATCCCCTTAAGGTAGGGTAAAAACTCCAGGGTCATTGTTCCAATAGCCAGAATGTTTCACACCCTCTAATTGATTTGGGATTACCTCCTTGCACGCACAGTAAGGTGTTGTAATCTGAACTGTGGCATTGGGAGTTGCCTTTCCCATGTCTCAGTGCAGCTTTTCTCCTCCCTCCCATTTCATTGTTACTGACAGAATGGGTTGGTCTTGGTAGGATGAACCCAGGCAAGTTAATATTGTCATTGGGCCTAGAATATTAACCCCTCTGGTTCCCAGAATGTGCCAGTTTGTTCACTGCCAAGAGCAGGATTCAGTCAGAGACAAAGATTTGCTCTTTTGGGACACAAAGTCTGCAACTTTATTAACATCAGAGCACGCAGTTCTAGGCAGGTGGTCCTTGCTAATTTAAACTTGCAATCCACCAAGCTTCTATTACTTCACTTTGGAGCACTTTGACAATCTGCCAGGGACGAGCCATTTTCAGAGCACAATTCTTTTTTTTTTCCTCTCAGATAGATTCCCTCAGGCCCTATAGACTCGGCTTAATTTTGATAGCCATTTTCTGCTCTAGTACTTTATTGTTTTCTCTCCTCCTCAGCTATAAATTATCCTTTCCCAAACAGTGCTTTATATAGGAGGCAGAATCTTGTAATCAGAGCTCTTACACTTCAGAAATCATCTTACCCCCAACCTTCAGTGACTGCTTTTTCTCACTTTTTCAGCTCAGTTTGTTAAGGAACTGTTCTTTTGCCGTATACATGTTACGGGCACATTTGCGATAATAGTTCTTTGCTATCTAAACGTGGAAAGATGTGGTAAAGTGAATTGTGCTTCTAAAGAATTTGGTGAGTGGGGAGTTAGTTTTGAGACTTAGTGCTCTGTTGCTACTTTGAGGGATTAACTACCAGCCTCGTGGCCTTACCGCACTGTGGCTCAGACTGTTACAGTCTGAACTGAACAGTCTTTTAGACTGTGAGCCCACTGCTGGGTAGGGACTGTCTCTATATGTTGCCAACTTGTACTTCCCAAGCACTTAGTACAGTGCTCTGCACATAGTAAGCGCTCAATAAATATGATTGATGATGATGGTGAACTGTTGTATTGTACTCTGAGCCAAGACAGTCCCGAAATACTGCTTTTCTGGCTACAGTACTCTACAGCTCTTGTTTTATTTTGTATCTATTCCTGCCTGGAGCCATGTGTGCGGGCTGGGCTGGAGTAGGAGATTAATGAGGTGAGGTAGGATGGCCTTGCAAGAGGCCATTCCTGACTAAGCCCTCTTTTCCACTCCTCCCACTCCTTTCTGCATCACCCTAACTTGCTCCCTTTATTCAACCCCCCTCCCAGCCCCACAACACTTATGCACATATCTGTTATTTCTTTATTTTTATTAATGACTGTCTCCCATTCTAGACTGTAAGCTCATTGTGGGTGGGGAATGTGTCTGCCTATTGTGCTCTCCCAAGCGCTCAGTACAGTGCTTTGTGCACAGTAAGTGCTCAATAAATACAATTGAATGAATGAATGATGGGGCTAGCTGATTGAGTGCTTTAAAGCTAATGGTAAGAAGTTTTTGCACTAGGTCGACCCCCAGCCCACGTCATCCCCCGGGCCTGGAATGCCCTCCCTCTGCCCATCCGCCAAGCTAGCTCTCTTCCTCCCTTCAAGGCCCTACTGAGAGCTCACCTCCTCCAGGAGGCCTTCCCAGACTGAGTCCCTTCCTTCCTCTCCCCCTCGTCCCCCTCTCCATCGCCGCATCTTACCTCCTTCCCTTCCCCACAGCACCTGTATATATGTATATATGTCTGTACATATTTATTACTCTATTTATTTATTTTACTTGTACATATCTATTCTATTTTATTTTGTTAGTATGTTTGGTTTTGTTCTCTGTCTCCCCCTTTTAGACTGTGAGCCCACTGTTGGGTAGGGACTGTCTCTATATGTTGCCAACTTGTACTTCCCAAGTGCTTAGTACAGTGCTCTGCACACAGTAAGTGCTCAATAAATACGATTGATTGATTGATTAAATGCTATTGGCTTCACTGACTCCTTGGCTTCACTGACTCCGTCCTCTCCTGGTTCTCCTCTTATCTCTCCGGTCGTTCTTTCTCAGTCTCTTTTGCAGGCTCCTCCTCCCCCTCCCATCCTCTTACTGTGGGGGTTCCCCAAGGTTCAGTGCTTGGTCCCCTTCTGTTCTCAATCTACACTCACTCCCTTGGTGACCTCATTCGCTCCCACGGCTTCAACTATCATCTCTACGCTGATGACACCCAGATCTACATCTCTGCCCCTGCTCTCTCCCCCTCCCTCCAGGCTCGCATCTCCTCCTGCCTTCAGGACATCTCCATCTGGATGTCCGCCCGCCACCTAAAGCTCAACATGTCGAAGACTGAGCTCCTTGTCTTCCCTCCCAAACCTTGTCCTCTCCCTAACTTTCCCATCTCTGTTGACGGCACTACCATCCTTCCCGTCTCACAAGCCCGCAACCTCGGTGTCATCCTCGACTCCGCTCTCTCATTCACCCCTCACATCCAAGCCGTCACCAAAACCTGCCGGTCTCAGCTCCGCAACATTGCCAAGATCCGCCCTTTCCTCTCCATCCAAACTGCTACCCTGCTCATTCAAGCTCTCATCCTATCCCGTCTGGACTACTGCACTAGCCTTCTCTCTGATCTCCCATCCTCGTGTCTCTCTCCACTTCAATCCATACTTCATGCTGCTGCCCGGATTATCTTTGTCCAGAAACGCTCTGGACATATTACTCCCCTCCTCAAAAACCTCCAATGGCTACCGATCAATCTGCGCATCAGGCAGAAACTCCTCACCCTGGGCTTCAAGGCTGTCCATCACCTCGCCCCCTCCTACCTCACCTCCCTTCTCTCCTTCTACTGCCCAGCCCGCACCCTCCGCTCCTCCACCACTAATCTCCTCACCGTACCTCGCTCTCGCCTGTCCCGCCATCGACCCCCGGCCCACGTCATCCCCCGGGCCTGGAATGCCCTCCCTCTGCCCATCCGCCAAGCTAGCTCTCTTCCTCCCTTCAAGGCCCTGCTGAGAGCTCACCTCCTCCAGGAGGCCTTCCCAGACTGAGCCCCTTCTTTCCTCTCCCCTCGTCCCCCTCTCCATCCCCCCGTCTTACCTCCTTCCCTTCCCCACAGCACCTGTATATATGTATATATGGTTGTACATATTTATTACTCTATTTATTTATTTATTTATTTATTTTACTTGTACATTTCTATCCTACTTATTTTATTTTGTTGGTATGTTTGGTTCTGTTCTCTGTCTCCCCCTTTTAGACTGTGAGCCCACTGTTGGGTAGGGACTGTCTCTATGTGATGCCAATTTGTACTTCCCAAGCGCTTAGTACAGTGCTCTGCACATAGTAAGCGCTCAATAAATACGATTGATTGATTGATTGATTGATTGCTATTACTATACTACCACTACTAGAGAAGACCACTTCAGAGCTTTTGAGGACAACAGAAAAATGAGCTCATCAAGGACAAAACATGGAATATTGTTGCTGTGTTTTTCCATGGTGGTAAGCCTGTTTTTCAGGTTACAACATGACCGAAGACCAAACCATCAGGACTTTGGGTTTTGTTGTAGTTTTCTCCAAACTGTTGGTCCCATACTGCTTCTTTGGACAAGCTCTGGTGTCCTGCTACCAGGTTTCTTTGGTTTTTATGTGAGTAGTGGCATTTTAAGGACCCAGGTTGTGTATGCCACAGATCCATTGAAATATGGAGACTTCTTTGAGGGACAGGGCCTGGGCCTACCCTCACGATCCTTTATGTACCCCAGTGCTTAGTTCAGTGCCTAGCACATAGTAAGGGCTGAACAAATACCACAATTGTTAGTTATGTCTAAGGGTGGAGCATTACTGTGGGAAGTGAGAATCTGGCTGCTCTCGACAGTCTCTCATTTGTTAGCCCTCTCTTTTTTAAAAAGAGGTGACCAGAAAAGACCAAACTGGGGCTCTTTGAAAGAAATTTGGTCTTGTCTTAATTCTCCCATAACCTTCAAGTAAGTTAGGCTTTCTGGTTTCAGAAATGTCTAAATACCTCCTTGGAGAAATATAATTGCCAGATAAATCATTTTTAATAGTATGTAATAATTCTTTGTGTTTGGAGACTAATAATAGGTGGTATCTCCATAGTTCTGATTGTTGGTTAAGGGAAAGTTGCTTAGTTGTGCATAAAAAGCATGCAAAGAAAATTTTATGCCGGGATATAATTTTAGCCTGTCAGCATTTCCTGCCAGTTTTCTGTGCCAGTTTTGATATATGTTCATTAAGGTGATTCTCCTAAACATTATTTTCACACTTCTGATTTGCAACAGTGTCTTTTACTGTAGCGGCTTAGTATACTTACCTTTTTTCAACCGGCAGTAATATGGTTACGATTGTTCACCATTCACTCATTCTTGGACAGATCTAGGAGTATCGTTTCTTGAGCTCTACAGAACAATTTAATATTTGGAGCCTTCCTTGCTACCGTTGGTTCCACTTTGGCCTTTTCAGGACACACACACACACACACACACACACACACACACACACACACGCAGCATGGCTTAGTGGAAAGAGCATGAACCTGGGAGTTAGAGGATCTGGGTTATGATCCCAGATCTGCCATTTGCTGGCTGTGTGACCTTGGGCAAGTCACTTAACTTCTCTGGGCCTCAGTTCTGTTTTCCCTCCTACTTAGACTGTGAGCCCCATGTGGGACAAGGATTGTGTCCAACCTAATTAACCTGTGTCTACCCCAGAACTTAAAACAGTATATGACACATAGCAAGCACTTAACAAATACCAGAAAAAAATACACATTCACACACACAAATTTCACCACCATCAATGGTGTTGCCTTTGAGTATGAAGGACTAGTATTTTTATTACTCCATGTATATTTTAATGCCAAAAAAACAGGGTACTCTTATTTATTGTTCTTGCTTTATTCTTTTACTTATTATTTTACCAAGGATGACATTCAAGCCTTTAAAGACAGGTTGCCATATTATGTATCCTTTTCTATATAATTAGTAATAGATTAATATAGCTTATAAAACAAATTAATTTTCCCTCTCAGTATTTTTACATATTCTGAGTGACCTGACTTTTTCATGAGTTACATAATCAGTTTTTTCAAACTCTTTAAAAAGTCAATTACAGACATTAAACAACATTGAACACGTTCATATATTCTTCTTAGAAAGCAAGGTCACCCAAATTAGTTTTTTCATCTTCCCCTCTCCCGGATGTTTATTACATGTAGGTTCAAAATATGCACGTAATTATCATTTGAGATGTTCTGGTTCACAAATGGGGACAAATATAGATGTTTAACAGAATCATGTTTCAAATTGTACCTTAAATTGGAAGTATTCTCTTTGGAAGAATGCTCTCTGCAGTGTGACCATTTCTTGTGCCCAACTTTTTCATTCTTTGTGAGGCATATACTTCTCTGGTATTACAAGCTGAGAGCTGTCTTGGAGTTAGAGAAAAATAATGGACTCTTTCATTTAGGTCACTAATGTTTCTTTTTATGGTGTTCAGAAATAACTTGGATTAGAATTCTCTGGTTGGAATTTACGAGTCAGTGGGTTTTACAAATTGCAGTCTGTAATGGCTTTTAATTCAGAGTAAAAGATCTTATTTCACCAGTGGAAATATGTGAGAATCATATATGTGAGCATTCCCTAGGGAAGCTGGAGATAATGCCATGGTCAGCTGAAAGTTGGCAAGGATACCAAACCAAACCTTTTATAGGGATTGATTAGAAGACGGGGTTTCTAAAGGAGGTTTTTTTAGTTTAAAATCCAGTAAAAAAAAAAAAAAAAATGGGAATATTGATTAGTCTTATTCATCCCAGAAAAATGTGTGCAGCTAGTCTAAGATGTCTGAGATTATATAGTAACACCTTCTTTTGGGTGGTCTCATGGAATTGGACACCTGCAAGATTTACACTTAAGACATTAACTCTACAAAATAATAGGTTTGAAGAAAACAGCTCCTTCCCAGTCTAGGGTCTTCTCATCGTTGATGCTACTAGGAGTAATTTGAGATAATTCTGTTGGACCCAAAGACACCTAGTGAGATGATACCAGCCATCTGGTTGTATATCAAGTTTTAGTAGTGTCTGTAGGATTCACATGTTATTCTGCTACGTTTACGGGAAAGACAGGTCATAATTACACAGTGTGATAAACTCTTGAAAAAGAGATTAGAATATAGAACAGAAAAACAGTAGAAACCTTTAAGTTGTGTCGTGCTGTACTACCCATTTCTGAAGACCAAACGTATCATTTTCTACGGTTGTCAAGGTAAATCGTCCTGAGCATGAGTTCTTACAGTTGGCAAACTTTAGGTGATTTGGATAATAGGAGCTTTAGAGTATCTAACCGTGATCTTATAAAGTGAGTTTCAGGTAAGTTTGCCATCTCAAACCGTCTGCCTTGATTTAATCATAATGCCAGTACAAGTGATAAGTCTTTCAGCTTTGTAGTTGGTCACTAACACTGTCCGTACACTCCAAATTCTAAATGGCAGACTCTCTGTTCCTTGTCTGAGTGATCTCTGATAAAACATTAATCATCTCCAGGTTCTATTCAAATCCATTGACAGAAATTGTGAAATGTAATTTAGCTTCGGGAATTGAATTAATGTTTTCTAATAGGTTTGAGCTATTCTGTGATTTATTGGTTCCACTGCTTCAGGGCTTTGATAATCTAAATAGGTGATTACAAATGATACACAACATTGTATATCATAAATACGAATTATATGTCTGGGGAAGACCATAATGTGCATAATGCTTTTATACTTTTATGCATATTGCAACAGTTAAGTAGAATGGAAGCGTGATTGTGGGAATCTGAAAATGTGACTATGTGGATTCGTTTCTAATTTGTATAGTTATTAAGAGTACTTTAAGCCACCCTGGAAACGATTTGTATTTTTCATCGTCTTTTTTCTTCAATCTTATCTTACGCTGGGGCAAACCCCTTCCTCCCTTCACTGAAATTTGCAGTGAAGCCCATCAGTAAAGTGAAAATTATTTACCTTGGGTGCAGAGTAGGTGGTTTAAAGTGTTTCTCTAGGCAGTGGGTCAGTCATTCAATCACATTTGAGTGCTGACTGTATGCAGCACCCCTGTCCTAAGCACTCGGGAGAGTACAATATAGGACAGGGCCCAGGAGGAAAAGTCAGTGCATAATTTCCACTAGACTCAGTACTTTCCTAGGCAAGAAGATTCCACAGGGCTGCCCTGGATAGAGCTTCACAGTGTATCCCTGGTTCATGGCGGGAGGTCTGTTGCCCACAGCTAGAAAAACTATCCCTTGAAGTAAAAAGATCGCAGGGTTTCTACTTCCTTACTTTAAGCTGGGTACAACTGTATTCATGGTCATGGTCCTCTGGCAATGAACAAGCAGGAAACCTCGCCTTGTTGGCATTCCCTATAACCAAGAAACGTTGCTTTAGGAAGTAGGCTAAGAAGAGGGAGGTGGCAGTAATGAAGTAATAATGATAATTGTGGTATTTTTAAAGCTCTTACTATATGCCAAACACTGAACTAAGTGCTGGGTTAGATATGGGGCTCACAGAGGAAGTAGGAAGGAGAACAGTTATTGAATCCCCACTTGGCAGGTGAGGAAACTGAGGCACAGAGAAGTTTAGTGATTTGTCCAAGATCACACAGCAGGTAAGTGGTGGAGCCAGGATTAGAATCCAGGCCCTCTGACAGGCCCAAGCTCTTTCCAGAGCAGCGTGGGCTGCTTTCCAGTTTGCGCAGAAAATCGTTGTAAAATCAGTTGGTTTTGTCAAAAACCACAGTAGCTTTCCACTATCCCAAACACAGCTTTTTCTGCTTCCGTTTTGGAGCAATTTTAAACTATATTTGTTTGAAATGGAAGTTGGTGTATAGGCTTCTAATTGCCGTGTCCAGAGGAGCCTCTTAGGTTAATCGCATCCTGCTTACCATTGTCAGTGGCTGAAAGTGAAGAGGCTAACCTGAGACTTGAAAACGTGACAGAACTGAGATCATTTTTCATTCGTGGTGTAATTAGAGCGAAGTGGCTTTAAAATGTACAGAGAAGTGGCAGGGAAAGGGAAGTGTAAAATGATTGTAGTTGAGTGCTGTTTCCCAGTTGCGTATAAACAAAGTAAATAAAGATAAGGCAATATTAGTCTGCTTTAAGACAATGAAGGTCACTACTGTGAATTTTTCTACCCTGCCTTTAAATGGTTTGTGAATAGATATTTAAGGAAATTAAAATTACCATTTTGATATTACTTTTATTTTCCAGCTACCTGGTTGTTTGTTCAGAGGAACACCTGTCCCATTTTAAAATTAGGAACTACAATCAATCAATCAATCGTATTTATTGAGCGCATACTGTGTGCAGAGCACTGTACTAAGCGCTTGGGAAGTACAAGTGTTTATGGTCCTGGAACTACATTTTGAGGAAGTTAGCATGGCATTGTGGATAGAGTAGTGGACTGGGAGTCTGAAGATTATGGGTTCTCATGCCGGCTCCACAACTTGTCTGCTGGGTGACCCTGGGCAAGTCACTTCACTTCTCTGGGCCTCAGTTACCTCATCTGTTAAATGAGGATTAAGACTGGGAACCCCACACGGGACAGGGACTGTGTGCAACCTGATTTGCTTGTATCCACCCCAGTGCTTAATACAGTGCCTGGAACATAGGAAGCACTTAACAAATGCCATAATAATAATTATTATGAGGTTTAATAATAATAATAATAATGGCATTTGTTAAGTGCTTACTATGTGCGAAGCACCGTTTTAAGATAACTTGATCTTCATTTAAGTTGAACATTTTTCAAGGCATGCTATGCATATCGGTAAGAGAGTTGAAAAACCACGGTCCACCATGCTTTGGGTCCAAAGAGTGCACCCTCTCTCCCCTGCTTTCTTTACAAGCTATTCTGAAGTACTTGTTAAATATAAGTTCATATTATATATGTAAATACCATCACACACTTATGCAGTTTCATGTATGGGTAATTCGAACAGCTTCCCTTGGCTAGCCAAACTTCCTGAGTTTGTTTTGGCAAAACAGGAAATCTGTTTTCCTAAGACAGGGTCCGGAATCCACGCCTCTGTGAATTTCAGGTCCTTTGTTGTCTCGCCTCTGCAGTGAGGAATTGTAGGAAGTGATTTATAGCTGGATTAACAGGGGAGTTTTTCCATTAGACAACTCTATTAAGGAGTTGAGGAGGAAGACTGGGAGTTATGTATCAAGCCTCTTGGTAAGATTGTTGCTTGACTGGAAGCTGATAGGGATCTCTCCCCCTATCTGAGTGAAGGGTCTTGTTCTCTGCTGAAGCTTGAGCAGGACTCCCAGTGACATTGCTGGGAGAACAGTGTGTGCGTGCCTGCGTGTGTGTGTGTGTGTGTGTGTGTGTGTGTGTGTGTGTGTGTGAGATGAGATATGGATATATGAGCTTTTTGCTGATTTACATGATTGCCTCCCCTCCACTCCTTTCTCCCTGTTGCTTCCAGTCCTCCTACTGGAGTTGGATAGTGGTAATGACATAAAACAGGTCACCCAAGCACTTGGCTGTATACCCCTTAAGCACTTGACATTCATCCCACCATCAGCCCTTTAACTATGGATATGTACATAAGTTAATCGCTGTCTTTCCCTCTGGACTCCAAGCTCCTTGAGGGCATTGAATCTGTCTACCAACTTTATGTAGTTCTCTCCCAAGCCCGTAGTACAGTGCTCCTCACACAGTAAATACTCCTTAGCTGCAATTGATTTATTGATAAAATTCATTCCTCCGTGCAAGTATGCTCCTCTTCTGATAGAGATTTTTTCATGGAGTAGCATACATAATACATCATAGAGAGGGACAGATTAGTTCTCTGTGTCTGACTTTCTCAGCCTAAACGATGCAGTTTACTGTCTCAAATTTAGTGCATTAGTACATTCAATTTAGTCCAGGGCTTCCTCCATAGGCCAGTGTAGCTTCCTGCAGGGAGTTCCAGAGACACCCCCCCACCCCCCAAATAGACTGCGAGGGTCTATCCTCTCTAGGTGAGAGGTGGTTAAGTACTTCTCTTCCCCTCTCTAGTCCCCCACAGTTCCTAGAGAATTGCCTCGATGTTGCTTGCTGCCACATTCTGACTGTACGGAGGCTTTCCTGCATATGTGTTGGTTAAGCACTTCGTACAGTGCTCTGCACACAGTAAGCGCTCAATAAATACGATTGATTGATTAACGTTAAGCCCAGGGTTTCAGCTGGTGCAGTATGGCTCCATGATCCATATGAAGCAGTAAGTCCACTTGGGATGCCCCCAATCTCCTCTTCCCTCCATTTCTCGATGTCTCTTTTCAATGCTGTTCATTTATTTGGGGCAGGAAAGGGTTTCCTTTATAAAATACATATAGGATTTCTTTCATCAGCGAAGTTGTTATTTCAAAAGAGATCAAATTGTGTGTTGTGAGGGTGGGGAGGATAGGAGTCAGCCTTTTGACTTGCGGTATCAAGGTATGGAAATTACCTGACAGACTGGCAGTGCCCAGACTACCTCCAGACCTGTGGTAGGGAGAAGGGGCTTCCATGTGGCATTGGTTCATGGGGATTTGGTGGGGGGGTGGGTGGCAGTGAAAGGGGAAGAGCAAAGCCTCAGAATTCCCTTGCATCCTGGCCCAAGTTGTACGGTATGCGGACCAAACTCCCTCTTCTGCTCTCTGCAGTGTCCTGACTCATGGGGTCATAGTGGGTGGGTGGGGAGTGGAATGAAAGTTCAGGCCTTGGAGTGTTTTGTGCAGGTGGGGCCTGGGGATAGGGAGTACAGGGATAAGAAGGGTTAAATGTGGCCTGGAGCTGCCACCAAAGAGAATTGTCATATGTTTGGTGGTGTTGAGTGAGGGTAAATAACTGTGATGTTTGCTAAGCACTTACTGTGTGCTGGGATAGGTATGAGGTAATCAGGTCAGATAAAAGTCCCTACCCAGTAAGGGGCTCACACTCAGAGAGGGAAGAAGAACAGATATTTAATCCTCACTTGACAGCTGAGGAAACTGAGGCACAGAGAAGTAAATTGACCTGCTCTAGATCACACAGCAGGCAAGTGCCAGAGGAGGGGGCGGTTAAAACCCAGGTTTTGTGCTCCCAAGCCTGTGCTCTTTCCAGTAGGACACACTGCTTTTCCACAATAAGATTCCTCCTTGATGACTATATTTGGGCTCTGGGAAGTCTAGACTTCACTAGATATCTTCAGGTTGGCCATCTCATCATCATCAATTGTATTTATTGAGCGCTTACTGTGTGCAGAGCACTGTACTAAGCGCTTGGGAAGTACAAGTTGGCGACATATAGAGACAGTCCCTACCCAGTAGTGGGCTCACAGTCTAAAAAGGGGAGACAGAGAACAAAACCAAACATACTAATAAAATAAAATAGAATAGATATGTACAAGTAAAACAAATAAATAAATAAATAGAGTAATAAATATGTACAAATATATATATATATATACAGCTGTGGGGAAGGGAAGGAGGTAAGATGGGTGGATGGAGAGGGGGCCGAGGGGGAGAGGAAGGAAGGGGCTTAGTCTGGGAAGGCCTCCTGGAGGAGGTGAGCTCTCAGTAGGGCCTTGAAGGGATGGTATAAGTAAATATATCTACTATATTTACTATAGCTTTACTATAAATAAATACACACACACACACACAAACGATTTTTTGTATTAGATGTCCAAGTATTTCAGGGTATAATGGAGAAATTATTTTTTCCGAGCACAGCCCAACTAAGCACTTATTTGCAAATGCAATGTCAGTGCATTGAAGGAGATTCTTGGTAAACGATTAGACTTGAATTACCATTTAGAGGAACATTCCTTGAGAAATTTGTGTAGAGGATTGATTTCTGCAGTTGGTAATCGCTACACCTTTGCAATTTCTCAAATAATTTGAGGAAAGAAGAAAATTGCGTCCTTTTATCTCAGCTCTGTGAAAAGGACTTGTTACCAGTTTTAGAGTCTGAATTCCAGGTGCCCAGGCACACATCGGTGGATGTTTATGTGGATTAATCCAATTTAGGGTGCACATCACAAATATCTGTCGTCAACATGTGCCCCACATTCATATTTTGAGTGAACAGGAAATATTCCTCTGCTGTGATAAGTGTAACTACTTGCATTTAAAACTCTTGAAAACTCCTGAAATAGACTGAGGGCCAGAAACGAAGAGGACGGATAATTTATAGTGTTATCCAAAATCTGCTGTGTTCAAATAGTAGAATTCTTGTCTAATTAGTTTCTTTGTTACTTGCACTCATCTTGCAACAGGTAACTTTAACAGATAAGGTGACATTTGAGACAGTTCATTCATTCAGTCGTATTTATTGAGCGCTTACTGTGTGCAAGAGCACTGCACTAAGCGCTTGGGAAGTACAAGTCGGAAACATATAGAGATGGTCCCTACCCAACAATGGGCTCACAGTCTAGAAGAATAATGATGGTATTTGTTAAGCACTTACTATGTGCCAAGCACTGTTCTAAGCCCTGGGGATGATACAAGGTAATCAGGTTGTCCCATGTGGGGCTCACAGTCTTAATCCCCATTTTACAGATGAGGTAACTGAGGCACAGAGAAGTGAAGTCACTTGTCCAGTGTCACTCAGCTGACAAGTGGCAGAGCCTGGATTAGAACTCACGACAATCTCTATCTTGCCAATTTGTACTTCCCAAGCGCTTAGTACAGTGCTCTGCGCACAGTAAGCGCTCAATAAACACGATTGAATGAATAAATAATAATGATAATGGTATTTGTTAAGCACTTACTATGTGCCAAGCGCTGTTCTAAGCCCTGGGGTAAATACAGGGCAATCAGGTTGTCCCACATGGGGCTCACAGTCTTAATCCCCATTTTACAGATGAGGGAATTGAGGCACAGTGAAGTGACTTGCCCAGGGTCACTCAGCAGACAAGTGGCGGAGCCAGGATTAGAACCCACACCCTGTGACTCCCCTTTCTCTCCCCTGATGCCAGTCTGAGCCCCCTGCCCCAGCTTCGTGCCCCATCTTGTACTTCCCAAGCGCTTAGTACAGTGCTCTGCACACAGTAAGCGCTCAATAAATACGATTGATTGACTGATTGCCCTCTGACTCCCAAGCCTGTGCTTTTTCCAGAAGTCAAATGCATTTTTGGTCTAATTTCAGTTAGGTTTTTTGTTGGGGTTTTCTTTTATTTGGTCTTTTTGTGTAAAAGGCAACTTCTAAGAAAGTGAGGGTTGTGTTAGTTATAACATAATACTCTTGTTGATGATGATGGTGATGATGATGATGATGGCATTTGTTAAGCACGTACTATGTGCAAAGCATTGTTCTAAGCGCTGGTGGGGTACAAGGTGATCAGATTGTCCCACATGGGGCTCACAGCCTTAATCCCCATTTTACAGGTGAGGTGACTGAGACACAAAAAAGTTAAGTGACTTGCCCAAGTCACACAACTGACAAGTGGCAGAGGCAGGATTAGAACCCATGACCTCTGGCTCCCAAGCCCGTGCACTTTCCACTGAACCACGTTGTTATTCATAGGACTCAAGTTAGCATGACTAAACCAGAAGTCCTCTCAGGGAATTTAGAGAAAGGAAAAAAGGAAAAAAATGGAGCCACCCCAAGTGGGGAAATCCCAGCTTTTCACCAGTGCACGCTGATAGCAGCCTTAGTTCAGCATACTGCTGCCCTGCCCCAGACATATATTCATTCATGCATTCAATCGTATTTATTGAGCGTTTACTGTGTGCAGAGCGCTTGGGAAGTAATATATCCACCTTCTGCCCCTACCTCTACCCATTCCTATTGTTTGATGCAGATGCCAGGGTAGTGGGAATAGACTTTCACCAAGCAGGAGTACTACCATTTTTGGTTCCCCGGCTCATGCCTCTCCTGTCAGTCCCAGTGAGACACAGGCCTGGCACATCCATGCCACTGAGTGAAGAGGGTAGTTTGTGCCTTGATGCCCCAGCCGCCATGTCAGTATGGCTCCCTGAAAACAGTGGTGCAGGTAGCCACTGGGTGTATGAACGCTACTTAGAGTATGCAGGGAATAGGGCACACTGGTATAAGGGGATAAGTAACTAGTCCTTTGTGAGCCGCTCGCTCGCAGCCAAAGTTGAGGGAGAGAACGTAGACATGGGTGCAGAAAAATCCAGGACATCTCCAGGGCCTTGTGGGGTTAGTTCCCTGCAGAGATCTCAGTGTCTTCCCTGTCATGTAATCAGGCTGAAAACTTGCATTTGTGCTTACCAAGCAGATCCTCTCAGTTCCTTAGTCTCATTCCTCGCCCTCCATTTTGTCAGCATCATTATGGTAATTAAGGGAACCAAACTGTAACCCTAAATTGAACATAAACTTCAAACTTCTGGGCCTGCTGGGTGTTGTGGGAGGAGGCTTGAATGGCACTTCTGCATTCAACATCATACTGGATTTCTGGTGGTGTAATCACATTTCAAATTCATATCCAATTTGCTGACCCTCCCTCTCTGTCTCTCCCTCTCTCTCTCGCGTGCGTTCTCTCTTCATTCCCCCCAACTGAGTCCCTCTCAGCACTTTTGCCGGCCAGTCTTCTCTCCCCCGCTGAAACATGTTTCTGATTATTTTTCCCCAGATGCATTAGCTTGCATTTTTGCAAGCTGAATCCAACTTTATTTTCTGCCCATATTTCCAACCTCTAGGTCTGGTGCCGGATCTCTTTTCTCATTGGTGTTTGTCAAACCTCCCACTTCAGAATCGCCTGAGAATTTCATTAGTATGCTGCTTAGCCTGCTCTTCCAGATCATTAGAGGAGATGTGAAATAAGACAGGCCCTAACCCTGTAGTTCTCCTCAATTTGATATGCTTTCTCAGTAATCACTACCCTTTATTTGAGATATTCAGGCAGCTTATTATACACGTGACATTTCTTGTATCCAATCCAGATGAATTAATTTGGCGGATGGGGTTTCATGGGAGACTGCTTTAAATTCTTTTCCAAAATCAAGATATTTAACATCCACTGCATTCCTTTAATCAAGTAAGTCTGAAAAGCTATCAACGCAAGCAATCAGGATTTTCCAGCATGATTAGGACGTTAAAACCTTTGGGTCTGGTTCTATTATCTTCTAGATGTTTATTCGTTCTTGTCTATTAATGCTTGTTTCATTATTTTATTAGGGATTGAATTAAATTCAATGGACAGTGAATGTATTTGCTCAGTTGTCTTTCAGCATTTGAAAAATCAGTTCCACGCCTCCACTTTTACTAATTTTTTAAACATCTCCCTGATCTTAATTTTCAAAATCAGTGGCATGGCTCTCACCCCTGCTTTGGCAAACCCTTCAAGTACAATAGTTCCCTGGGTTCCTTTTTGACCTCCCCAGTTTATAGTTGTTCTATCTTACCTCTCCAGCTGTTGGTTGGTGGATGGAATTTTTAGACTGGGTTTTAGATTAGATGGGGAGAGCTGAGGAGCATTATCCTATCCTCTGGCTGCCAAAAGAGACACAAATGACGTTCAGGCAACTGAGCAAAGTGTATAGGAGCCCAGTGGGTAGTTTTGAGAATAAATATCCTTTGGTCATATGTGTGTTTAGACTCCCGTGTGCCTATCTACCGAAAGGCCCTGGGAGCTTCTCATCTCACTGTGGAACTCTCAGTTTTTAAAGAAGCTGTTCTTGGGGATGGCAGAGTAGGAACTGGCCATAGCCTAATGATTGTAGAAGAAATAGGGGAAACAAAGAGCATTTGGGATTTCTCCCTTCCTTTTCCAGTAGATGCAGTGGAGAGAGTATCAGTGAAATGGACATTGCTTGTAGGTGGGGTTGGGGTAGAATCATATCTCCGCTCCATTCCCAAATGTAAAAATAATAATAATTGTAGTTTTTTTTAAGAACGTACTTAGAGCCAAGCACTGTACTAAGCATTGGGGTAGTTGCAAGGCAACCAGATTGGACACAGTCACTGTCCCACACGGGGGCTCACAGTTTAAATAGGAGGGGGGGAAGAAGACACTGAGGCACTGAAGTTAAGTGACTTGCCCAGGGTCACACAGTGGGCAAGCTGTGGAGGCAGGATTAGAACCCAGATCCTCTGACTCCTAGGCCTTTGCTCTTTCCCTCAGGGACCACTGCTTCCCTCCAAAGGCAGCCAGTGAGGATGGGGAAGCTATTAAATTGGACCAAGCCCTCATCGCCAAGCTTAAACTCCTACTGCTCCTTTGGAATGGTGCTTGGAGGAGGGGAGATAGAGCACCCTAGGGGGTTTTGTTGTTGCCTTTCTGCAGAATATTTGATTCGGGGATGTTGGCGGTTAAGAAAGTGGAGGCGGCAGTGCGGGAGGTAGAAAGGAGAGTTTAGATGGGCTGAGCTTTAATGCATACTGACAGGAGTGGGAGTGCTGCAGCCATATCCCCATGTTGGATAAGATTTGGGAAATGCCCAGTGAACAGCTGCTTTTCCTACTTGTGGAGAGGCTTAATTTGCCTTCATCTAGGGAGCCTTTGTAGTCAGATCCGCAGGGAGTAAGTGCTTATCGGCATGGTAGGTATAGGTAAGGCATCATTTTCCTCTGAGATTTCTTCAGTCTTTTGTCCATGTTCATTTTCCAGAAAGAAAATAAATTACTAGCAAGTAATATGAGGGTTACCAAGAATAAAAGCAATGGGTAGGGACCCTGTTAGCCAAGTGACTGCTTCTTACAAAATGCATTTGGATCAGCTCTGGGCAACATGCTTTACAGTAGGAGTTTTTAAAACAATGGAAACTGTCAATAAATCCACAAAATGAAACTTCCTGCAAGTCCTTATATGTCTTACACAGTAATTTGGAGATGCATGGAGCCGGCTTTGTTCATAATTTAAATAATATCTGTCCAGGTGAGGTTGAGAGCGTGTAGCAGTTGTGGGAGAGAAAAATAAAGAGTTTGGCTAGGAAAGCACTATATGAAAAGAGTGAACTTGCTGAGAAAACGCTTTGTAGTCAGCCAGTAAATCAATGGATTCGCTCAGGTTTCTACTGTCAGGACTGGTGACCAGTTTCATTGGTTTAAAACTAGTAGAGTGACGTCCACACATCCTGCAATGTCCCCCTTACCTCAGCCCCACCACATATCCCTTCCATCCTCTCCAGACTTCTCGGCTAATACATAATCCCCTCCTAATGCAAACTTATCCTAATAAGCCACTGCTGCTTCCTTTCTACCCATTTCATAACCTATATCCACATTCACTTCTTCTGACCCTCACTTGCGGGATTCTCCCTCCGGTCTTGGAGCCATTGGTCAGAAATGGTCCTGGCCTAGACTCTTGTAGACTTTTGTAGCTTCTGAGGAACTGACACTGGACTCCAGGCTCTACATCTCCTTGGCCCAGAGTATTTGGTGGTCCCAGAGCCCTCTGAAGATCAATTTGGCCCGCTGCTTCTCCCCATCTTATTTTCAGACCTTGATTTGGGATTAAACTTGCACAAGCTCAGTCCAACACATGGCTTTTCAACATTGGTTATGTGAAAGTGATGTAACAAAGTAAATGCGCAGTGTTTTTGAGCCCTCTCTCATACTGCTAGGTACCTGTTAGAGGCCTCTAAAACAAAGGACTTTGTGCAGCTGTTTATCGAAGAGCTGGAAAGAGGATGAGGATGGTAGGAAGGAAACGGCTATTTGCCGGATGTTCCAGATGCTCTGGGATAAACGAGAGCAGCTCTTAAAAGGATGGACTAAGGGAGAGTGAGAAGGGGAAGTGCAGAATACACAAGGTTGGAGCTGTGCTCTGGGAAGCAGGCGGAAAGAACCCAGCTTTACTGGATCAGTGCATTTCCCAGTAAAGGTTTCATGAGCTGAAATACTAATGTAAGGCTGTTGCAGTGTAAGTATTCTGAAAAGGATTATGCAGATTTCATAGGTAACAAATGATTCCAGGTTAGCCTTTGGAGCTGGAATTGTGAAATAGACATGTTTGGAAGTGTTATATCTTCAGGAATTACTAGAAAGTAAGTGTGTCAATAATCTAAATTTTAGGTTCAGTTCCACGTAAATGAAAGACAATTGCTAAAGAGACCATAAATGAACTAAATGTGTGTGACATTTTTATTTCAAAACGAGAAAAAAATTGATGTGATCTCCTTATTTTTCATTCATATGCCAACGAAGCACCTTTCTCTTGCTAGTCATTAGTATTCAGAGCTCTATCAGACTGCAGTTCGAACTCTTTCACTTGTTTTTGTCATAGAAGATGATGGAGCAAGGTTGCTTAGAAACACTTAGCCACACTCGCACTGGGAATTATCAATCTGTTCTGTATATTCACCTCCACATGCAGGGAGAAAATTGAGTTTCACTGCTGACAATGTTAATTGACTGCAAGTTGTTTTAGTTGGGAGTATATTGTTTAAAAAAAAGATTTCTCTTAATTTTCACTTGTTGCAGGGAAACTTCAGTGAAAATATTGGTGTGTTCTCTACCAATTAAAATATATATATATACACACATTTCTAATTGCATATTTTAGTATTTAGATCCTGACTCTGATCAATCTTCATTGACCGGCTATACGAGGGACTGTCTTTCAGGTTACTGTTTTCGTTTTTCTTTATGCCCTTCATCAGTGCACTAAATCCCCTTCTCTTGAAGTAGTGCTCCCAGACCCCAGCAGACTGGGGATGAGAGAAGCACTTTAAATGTAAGGATGTTGCCAAAATTACTCTCTGCTGTTATTGCCTCAACTAGAGTTTGGCTCATTTAAAGTCCTTGTGTGCCTCTATTCCTCTTCTTTTCGTGTTCTTTCTCATTTCCCCTTACTCCCCAAATTCCCCCATGCTAAAATCTGCAGGGGTTTTGGATGATTTTATCATGAGTCCTGATTTAAGTAACTTTTTGCTCAAATGTCATGTTAAAAGATTAACATCATCCCTAATTCACAACCCACAGTTCTCTCCGGCTGTATAGCTTGGTGAGCTGGAGACAAATAACAACCTACCTCGACTTTACAAATCACGTATAATGCAAGTCGTCCCAAATTTCATGTGATAAAACAGCTCCAAATAAAATGCTTGTTAAATTTAGTAGCCAAATAGCATTTGAAGAAAGCTCTAGAAGAAATGTAAGCACAGATGGAAATGGGTTATTTCGTTGAGGTTGAGTTAACTATTTGAGAGTGCATAAGAAGGAAGAATGAAGTCTTGGTATTCATCAGGTCTGTTACCCATCAATACAGGGGCCATGAAGGTAGGCATATACTGGCAAATCAGAAGAATCAAACTTCTAGATATACCTCTAGAGGACACCCTTAAAATTCAGTTCCTCTAGATTGTTAAGGGTGAGCAAATAGAGACAGAAACTTCAGGATTTTTAACTTAATCATGAATTTGATTTTTACTATTCTGCCCCTTTTCTTTGACCTTCTCCTTTCCTGTTATTGTAATATTTTATTTCATCATCCCCAGTCTCCTGCCTTTTTCCTAACCCTGTCTTTTCCACTAGATTACAAACACACTGGGGGCAGGAATAATAATAATAACCAAACAATAATATTTTGAAAGCAGTTATTATGTGCCAAGGACTGGGCTGAGTGCCGGAGTAGGGAAAAGACAATCAGTTTGGACACACTCCTGCCTCTCTTGAGGCTCATAGGCTAATAACAATAATGAAGATGGCATTTGTTAAGCGCTTACTACGTGCAAAGCACTGTTCTAATTGCTGGGGAGGATACAAGGCGATCGGGTTGCCCCACATGGGGCTTTCTGACTTAATCCCCATTTTACAGATGAGGGAACTGAGGCACAGGTAAGTGAAGTGACTTGCCCAAAGTCACACAGTTGACAATTGGCAGAGCTTGGATTTGAACCCATGACTTCTGACTCCCAAGCCCGTGCTCTTTCCATTGAGCCATGCTGCTTCTCTAAAGGAGGGAAAGGCTAAAGGAGAGGAATAACAGGTGATTAATGCCCATTTTACAGATAGGGAAACTGAGACACAGAGTAGTTAAGAGATCTGCCCCAAGTCTCCTAGCAGGCACGTGGTGCTGCCGGGCTGGAAATCAGGTCTCCTAATTCCCAGTTCTGTGCTCTTCCCCTAGGTCACACCCTTTCTCATTTGTACTAACTGTATTGTGCCCTCCCAAGTGTTCAGTACAGTGCTCTACACACAGTGGTCGCTCAATAAAGACTAGCGTTATACCCTCCCAACAACGGTGGAGTAGACGTAAGCAACAAAAACCAGATTATTTTGTTGTAATTGACCTTCTTTAGGAGTCGGAACTTTCCAGCCATTCCCTGCTTCCAAGGAAAGCACAGCATTCCAAACACGGTTTCCCGCTCATCGTCCCAGTCAGTTTGAGTCCAAGGTGTGACTTCCTTTGTTCTTGTTTGTGGCAGGTTGGATCACTCACTAGCAAAGTGAATTTAATTTTTCCTCTTTTCCTGCTCAAAGCCTTCGAGAGCAAAGAATATACAACCCCTATTGAAGCACTATGTATGAGGCTTGGGGCTTGCGGGGAAGACAGCTGTAACCCAGACCACCGAGCTGACACCTGAAAACATCTTTTTATGTTAAAGAGTTGACTGAGATGAATAGAAGATAATTTCTGCTTCTACAAATAATTCCTCTTCAAAGACAGAGTCTGGGAAGATTGCTGAATCACTTAATGATCACTTAAATTTAGCATTGCTTTTTGAGTCTCCAAATCGAGTAATGGAATCTTCAACAATTCCGGGTGTTATTTTGAAATTAAGAATATTGCTTTGCTTAATAATATTAGGCCTATAGCATCTGACATATGACAACTGTAAAATTCAGAGTTTTTCCATTTAGATTGCTGATTTGTAATGAATTCAGGCTGGGTGCTTAAATGATAGCTGTTTAGTCTGTCTAATTTCCCTCATTTGCTGAATCTGCCCCTTTAGACAGAAAGAATTTGGCTTCCACATAAATATGTTAATATCTTTACCATAAGGAATAAAGTGGTAACAGTTCTGATTAAAATGATCACTCTGGGATCCCAATTGGCTGTCGCTTTGAATTTTATACGACTTAGGATATTTGTTGGAATCGCACCTGTAGCTCATAGATTTTTCACTGTTGCCCTTAAAGAAGTATTGACCACGTATCAGTTCCTCCAGGACAAACACTTCAGATTCTGCTTCTGTGCAGGATTCATATAGGGGTAGGGCCTGCATCTCAGCTGCTATTTTTAATCTAATGGGGTTTGTGTGATTTGTAAAATACTTTTGTACCGAATTAAGTATATGTCTAAGAACTTCTTTGAGTGGTCTGTAATGGTATTAGTCTATGCAGTTCATCCAAAAACCGACCTTATCATGGATGTCAGCAATACTTAAGGGAACGATGTCAGTTGTATCACATTTTTCATTGAGAATCCCCTTTTGTACCTAGAGCAATTCAACTCTAGGAAAATAGTGCTAGAGTGGGAATTTGCTCTTCCATGTAGTCAAAAGTGGCATTCAGAGAATGCCACTATTATTCAGAGAATAATAATGATGGTATTTGTTAAGTGCTTACTATGTG
Organism: Tachyglossus aculeatus; assembly: GCF_015852505.1. NCBI lineage: Eukaryota > Metazoa > Chordata > Mammalia > Monotremata > Tachyglossidae > Tachyglossus > Tachyglossus aculeatus. The sequence continues at coordinate 14,694,032 of NC_052078.1, forward strand.
CCAAGCACAGTTCTAAGCACTGGGGGAGATACAAGGTAATCAGGTTGTCCCAGGTGGGGCTCACAATCTTTATCCCCATTTTAAAGATGAGGTAACTGAGGCACAGAGAAGTGAAGTGACTTTCCCGAAGTCACACAGCTGAGAAGTGGCAGAGCTGGGATTAGAATCTACAGCCTCTGACTCCCAAGCCTGTGCTCTTTCCACTAGGGCACGATGCTTCAAAAATATAGTTGAAAGGTACTGAAGGATGATGGAACCCAAACTGCAACAGGGAATTTGGAGGTTGAGGTCACCAGTTCACCTGACGGCTGTGGATATGGGACACGTGAGGCAGTTTTACAAGAAGACATTCCTCTGGGCTATGGCGGTCTTATAAAATGCCATATCTTATAGAATGGCAAATGAGTCATTGATTCAACAGTAAATCTTATGGCAGGAAGGGAGGTCTGAAACCATAAACCTCCTACTTTCCATTTACTCAGTGGTTCAACTTTTTCTAATAACATTCTGGCTGAATCAATCTAAACCTCTCACCTTAATTGCTGCCAAATTGATTTGGCCATTCTTCCCTCCAACAAGAAAATAACTGGAGCCCCCGTAGGGACAGGGAGCTTGTCTAATTCCCCCCCATGTGTTCTCTGACAGCATTTAGTACAGTGGGCCGCTTGCAGTAAGCGCTTAATACCATCACTACTAAGAAAGCAATCCAAATTATGATCTCCCCATTGCCCAGAATGTGGTCTCCTTGCTCTTTGAGTCCGTATTCTAGACTATGAGCCGGTTGTTGGGTGGGGATCGTCCCTATCTGTTGCCGAATTGTACTTTCCAAACGCTTAGTGCAGTGCTTTGCACACAGTAAGCACTCAATAAAGATGATTGAACGAATGTTTGGAGCTTCATCCAAATATCACTTTGCACCAGCTCTGCCAGATTCCTTGTACTTGGATCTGTTCCCTTTTAAGCACTTGATATTAACCCCACCCTTAACCCGACAGCACTCCTGTACATATTTGTAATTTATTTATATTAATGTCTTTTTCACCCTCTAGATTTCAATCTACTAGTGGGCAGGGTACCTATCTTCCAACTTTGTTGCTTTCATATTCTCCCAAGTGCTAAGTACAGTGCTCTGAATATAATAATAACGATGATGACATTTATTAAGCGCTTACTGTGTGCAAAGCACTGAATACAATAAGTGCCCCATGGATACCATTAACGATAAAGTGAATATTACTTTGGAGGAAACACCATAAACTCTTGATCTGTTCCAGAACCTCTCATAGTGCATTACCTTATGTAATAATAATGATAATAATGATGGCATCTGTTAAGCACTTACTCTGCGCAAAGCACTGTTCTGTGCGCTGCGGGGGTTGCAAGATGATCAGGTTGTCCCACGTGGGGCTCTCAGTCTTAATCCCCATTTTACAGATACAGTAACTGAGGCTTAGAGAAGTTAAGTGACTTGCCCAAGGTCACACAGCAGACATGTGGCGGAGCAGGGATTCTAACCCATGACCTCTGACTCCAAAGCCCGTGCTCTTTCCACTGAGCCATGCAACTACTCTAATGTGTAAAACTAGAGACTTTTTCAGTCATTTGCTTATCATAATCGACTGATTAAAATTTCATACTGCAGAAGTTCATTTACATGCAAATTACACATTTGTACCTTAGACACCAATATTAAATACAGAATTTTGGATTAGATGACAAAATACAAACAAACTAAACATCAGAATTGAAACTATACCTACTGATGCAACAGTAGTGTGTTGAAGGAAAAAAAAACTCACAAAAAATGTAAAGAATGGGCCAAATGATTTGTGTGGAAAAATGCCAGCAGACATATTTTGATATTTGACAGCTACTCTCATCTAAAGGGATGTTTTGATTGGGCCTTTTTCTCCCTTTGATACACAGATATGTACCAATTATGGAATCCAAGTAACTATAATTATCCCTGGGTTAATGAGCATCAACATAAATTAAAATGGCTCCCAAAATTCACTTGCACATTTCACCAAATCCCTCTCAGGTAATTTATTCTCTAGTGAGGACAAATTGCAATATCAAAAATAATTTTCCTGCTTGAGGACTTAAAGACTTACAATGTTGGGCTCTGAGTTCATTGGCAGATAGTGATTTGGGGGACAAAGGAAAGTTGCTCAGTTCTATCAACAGCTATGGGTTTTCAAACTTGTCTGAGATCTGCTTTTTGTAGTGCTATCTAATAATAATAATAGTAGTAGTAATAGTTAAGCAATTCCCAGGTGTCAAGCACTGTGCTAACAGCTGAGGTGTGTGCAAAATATGTACAGAAAACTGGGGAAACTGAGGCCCGGATAATTTAAGTGACTTTGCCCAAGGTTATGTAGCCGACAAATGGCTGACTTGGGCGTCGAACTCAGGTCTGTGCTCTTTCCCTGAAGCTCCTTGCTGCTCTCATATTTTTTTTTTACAGTATTAAGCTCTGTTCTAAGCGCTGGAGTAGATACAAGCTGATCAGGTGGGACACAGTCCATGTCCCACATTGGTCACACAGTCTTAATCCCCATTTTGCAGACGAGGTAACTGAGGCACCGAGAAGTTCATTCATTCAATCTTATTTATTGAATGCTTACTGTGTGCAAAGCACTGTACTAAGCACTTGAGAGAATACAGTATAACAACAAACAGATACATTCCCAGCCCACATTGAGCTCACAGTCTAGAGGGGAAGACAGATATTACCATACATACATAAATAAGTAAATAAATTACAGATAGATACAAATAGGCTTTGGGAATGGGAGGGAAGGTGAATGAAGGGAGCAAGTCAGGGCAATCAATCAATCGTATTTATTGAGCACTTACTGTGTGCAGAGCACTGTACTAAGCGCTTGGGAAGTACGAGTTGGCGACATATAGAGACAGTCCCTACCCAACAGTGGGCTCACAGTCTAAAAGGGGGAGGGCAGTGCAGAAGGGAGTGGAAGAGGAGAGGAGGGCTTAGTCAGGGAAGGCTTCTTGGGCGAAATGTGCCTTCAATAAGAAGTTGTGATTTGCCCCAAATCACACAACAGACAAGAGGCAGAGTCGGAATTAGAACCCAGATCCTTCTGACTCTCAGGCCTGTGCTCCATCCACTAGACAACGCTGCTTCTCTGTGTTTTACTGACCAATGGCCTGTGCTGACCTGGTCTATATCATAAGCCACCCAGTTTGGTAGAAGAATCCACTGAAGCAACTGGGCGATTGGGATTTTTCTCAGCATAGCTCACCACAGTCAAAGCTGTTGTCTTCCCTGCAAGGATATCTAACATGATTTACATGTCATGTCTATCTCAAATCTGTTGGATTAGGTGGGTACTCAGAAGATCATTAATAGAACTTTACTCATCAAACTGGCATAAAACACTTTTTTCTATTTGTAGTGTTTCATTTTGAAATCTTGTGATGGACAATATCTCAAATTTAATCTGAACCTAATTTAGAGGATTTGTTTCATTTCCCTCGAGATTCCAAAGTATATTGAAAATACATTTTCTGTGCCATTTATTGACTATATATATGCTCTTTTCACACCATCTGTACACCTTGAACATCTTGCCTGTTGTTGCCATTGATCGAGAAAGATGTCACTAATTCCTAGTAAAATGCTTTCCTTATGCCTCTTTCTGAGTTTAGTTTGCATACCACAGACGTGCTCTCAGACTAAACATTCCACAAACTTCATTATTTTACAAAATCTGCTACAGGATCTGGATTAATACTAGTCTCTCCCACTAATCGTATTGAAATTAAATCAGAACCACATTTGTCAGAATGTGTAAGCCACATTTTCTGATGTGATATCTGCAATATTTATTATGCTTATTCCTGCACTATTTCCAGAGAGAGTAAAGGCTCAGTGAGTGAGTCATATAGTCATTAGATTATTTTCTGTCATCAAGAGACTTTGAAGAAATGGTTTAGCCAAAAATAAATTTGCTGTCTCAAAAACTCAAAAGAGCTCATTCAGAGTGAGATTTTAAAAGTAACCATTTTCCCAAGAACAGCAATGGCATTCTCTTACTCCTAGAAACCATGTTAAGAAGGGTCAAAGATGACTTATAGGTGTCTGTATTTGTTGAATGCCTGCTGTGGTCAGAGAGAGCCTTGTACTAGGGACATAAGGTACATGCAGTAGAAATCAGAGACTTCAGGAGCTTACATTTTAATGCTTAGGACAGACAGACACAAGGTGTAAATATACTTTAGTAGCAAGAGTCATGGTACTAAATACGGTTGAACACACCTGATTAAAAATGAAGTAGGCAAAAAGTGAACATACAGTGGAATAAATAAAGGATGTGTACATGTGGTTTCTGAGGGTGTTAGAAGGGCTGTATATTTTCCCAGGGCTTAGTACAGTGTTCTGAGTGCAGTTAAGTGCTCAATAAATATTATTACTGCAGCTACTCTAACATAACTAAGGAGATGCAATTGATCAGAGAATGCTTCCTGAAGGAGGTGATGTTTTAGGAGGGCTTTGGATATTGGGAGGCCTGGGGTCTTGCAGATTTGAGGTATCTTCTTCCTCTCCCCATTTTTTTCCCTCAGTTGCCTTACCAGCAATAGGGGCTGATGACTGAGCCCTTATCCCAGTATCCTTGAGCTAGTTTGACCATCCTGGACTGAGATACTTTTCAAGTGGTGTGTAAGCTCTGGACTGTAAGCTGCTTGTGGGCAGAGAACATGTCTACTCTCCCGAGTGCTCAGTACAGCACTGTGTACACAGTAAGCGCTCAATATCATTGAATGATTGATGGATTAGAGTGGTGGCAGGAGCTAGAATTTCATCATCAGGGTCTACCTATGCATGAGAGAAATTGCTGCTGAGTTGAGACATCATCATCATCAATCGTATTTATTGAGCACCTACTATGTGCAGAGCACTGTACTAAGCACTTGGGAAGTACAAATTGGCAACATATAGAGACAGTCCCTACCCAACAGTGGGCTCACAGTCTAAAAAGGGGGGAGACAGAGAACAAAACCAAACATACTAACAAAATAAAATAAATAGAATAGATATGTACAAATAAAATAAATAAATAGAGTAATATTTATTTACTAAACAGGAGACCTGTCTTGCACCTTGAAAGGGAGGTGGCCAACGGGCTCCACCAGACCTAGCCTGATTGGGGAGGGCTTTCTTTGCAAGGAGAATGTCCTCAGTGTTACTTTAATCAATCGTATTTATTGAGCGCTTACTGTGTGCAGAGCACTGTACTAAGCGCTTGGGAAGTACAAGTTGGCAACATATAGAGACAGTCCCTACCCAACAGTGGGCTCACAGTCTAGAAGGGGGAGACAGAGAACAAAACCAAACATATGAACAAAATAAAATAAATGGAATAGATATGTACAAGCAAAATAAATAAATAAATAAATAGAGTAATAAATATGTACAAACATATATACATATATACAGGTGCTGTGGGGAAGGGAAGGAGGTATTGCTTTACCAATATATTATTTTACAGGTACAATCAAACATTTCCGCCAACTGAACAGTCTAGCCCATGTGATTTTCCCTGAATTCAGTTTATTAAAAGCACTTATTTTTAAGGTATTTTTCCTTATTTTCCTTGCACCAGTGTCTTTCTGCGAAACAGTGCTCTGCACGTAGTAAACGCTCAATAAGTACCATTGATTGAAAGTTACATTGGAATGGTGGAAAACCTTCAGATGTATTTTTAGGAGTGTCCATTTCTCTTTTCAAACGGAGGTTCCTTTCTGAAGCAGGATTTCAGCGGATTGAAAGTGATCATGCATCACTGTCAAGGAATATTAAATGTAATGAAAAAAAAATCAGCAGTTATGTGTGTTACTCAGGGGACCATCAGCTGGGTTGAAGTGGGACATTAGTGTGGCATTAGTAGATGTCTACTTCCATTTGTCCATATTTCCATTTTTTAGACTGTGAGCCCACTGTTGGGTGGGGACTGTCTCTATATGTTGCCAACTTGTACTTCCCAAGCGCTTAGTACAGTGCTCTGCACACAGTAAGCGCTCAATAAATATGATTGATTGATTGATTTGTCCCCAAATCTCCACATTTGTCAAACCAAATCCTGGACTGGCTCTAGTTGTGTCCCCCACTAACATACTCTGCCAAGCTTCAATTTTGGATCTTCAGTGTCCCCCCCAAATAATCTAAGATCCCTTCTCTAGGGAAAAGGAAGCTGTCCATATACCAAGCTGGCGTCTTCAATGCAGACTTATGAAGTCTTAGAATAATAATAATGATTGTGGTATTTAAGTACTTATTAGGTGCCAAGCACTGTACCAAGTGCTGGGGTAGATACAAGGTATGCGGATTGGATACAGCCCCTGTCCCTCATAGGGCTCACGGTCTTAATCCCCATTTTACAGATGAGGTAGCTGAGGTACAGAGAAGTTAAGTGACTTGCCCAAGGTCACACAGCAGTCAAGTGCCAGAGATGGCATTAGAACCCAGGTCCTTCAGGCCACGCTGACAGTGAAAGATCACCGGCCTGAGAGTCAGCAGACCTGGGCTTTAAACCTGGCTCTGCCACTTAAATGTTCTGTAACCTTTGGCAAGTGACTTTACTGTTTCTTGCCACTGTTTCCTCATCTGTAAAAAGGGATTTTAATGCCTGTTCTCCCTCCTACTTAGACACGTGACCTCCATATGAGACAGGGGCCTGTGTCTAATTTGATTGTCTTGTGTCTACCTCAGTGCTTTGTACCACACTTGGAACATATTAAGCTCATAAATACGGCAGTTTCCACTAGGGAACACAACTGATCCTGCAGATTTCAGCCGAGTGTTGTATACTGTTGGTTATGCTCCAGCAACATGTGTGACCCCACCTTTTTTCCTGTTTTGTGACCCTTTTTATCAAGCATTTTATCATTTATGCTAATGACCATTGCTGCACAAGTGACAAAAAAATAAAATTGGTTATCACATGAAGTGCTAAACTTGAAATGAAAGAGTAATTTGACAGCCCTATGTTGTAAAGCCTCAAATTGTTTATTCATTGAAGCTGGGCACATTAATATCCCTAATCTAATCAATCATTAGTTTCTTCATCAGAAGACTCAGTTCTGTCCATGGCAGTGGCTTTATTTTCTTTTGCTGTTTGTTTGCTCTAATTCCCAGCGCAAATGAGATTTGTGTTTTTATTGCAAATGACCTGTAGATTTGCTAGGTACCAAAATGAGAACTCCACTCCTTATGCAGTAATTGCATTTTTTTTCTTTTGCAAATGTTTGGGTTGTGTACGTTGTTAAGTCTACAGTTAAATCAATTACCGTTCCTCCGTCTCATTCTTTTGTCAGGTTTGAAAAGGTGTTTCTAAATTTTTTTTTTTATTCTGTCTCCCCCTCTAAGATTGTAAGCGCCTTGTGGGCAGGGAGCCTGCCTACCAACTCTGTTATATTGCATTAAGTGCAAATGCTTAATTCAGTGCTTTGAACAGGGTAAGCATTCAGTAAATTCATTCACTCTTTCAATCGTATTTATTGAGCACTTACTTTATGCAGAGCACTGTATTAAGCGCTTGGGAAGTACAAGTTGGCAACATATAGAGACGGTCCCTATCCAACAACAGGCTCGATTAATTGATATAGGCACATCCTTTATTTGTTGGTCCAATTGTGTATGTGCTTAATACTGTTGGTGTGTGTCATGTGTGAGCCACTCCTTTACTGTACTACTCTGATGTCTTGTCTGTGTGTCATAAGATGTCTTCAGGATGAATTGCAATTGCAAGAAGAGAAGCAGCATGGCTTAGTGGAAAGAGCACAGGCTTGGGAGTCAGAAGACATGAGTTGTAATCCCAGCTCCACCAATTGTCTGCTGTGTCACCCTGGGCAAGCCACTTCACTTCTCTGTGCCTCAGTTACCTCATCTGGAAAATGGGGATTAAGACTGTGAGCCCCAAGTGGGACAACCTGATTACGCTGTATCTACCCCAGTGCTTAGAATAGTGCCTAGCACATAGTAAGCGCTTAACAAATGCAGTTATTATTAACCACCCTGAGATGTATAATGTACCTGGTTCTTAACCCTTATATTTAATCAAAGGAAGAATCGGCAGCAGTCATTCCTGCTACAGTGGATAGTTGTTTTTGAAATTCACATGCTAACCCAACAGTGTCTTTTGTCGACCATTAAAATTTCAATGGCAAACAAGAGGCTAGGGGAAAGATGGCTGGAAAACAACTGAAGTAATACGTGAAGGGAATTAGTGGCCTCACTCCCCCGCCACCCCAACCATTTCCCTCTCCCCTATGAGCAGTTGTCCATTTACCAAATTTCCTTTCTTTCAGAAGTACACTGAGAGGAAGAAAGCCTCTTTTGATAACATGATCGGCCCTCCCTATCTAAGCCTCTCCCTCCTCTCATTCTTGTAAAGAATGTTCAGCACTTCCCATTATGTATATTTGCTGATGTTCAAGCCTTAATGACATAAACAGCTGATTATCCTTTTTTTCTTCAGTTGAATTACTTCCGTACAGAATAGCTTAAGTTATTGGTGATGTTAAAAAAAGCGTTGTATCTATCTTTCTGTTAGATGCAGAATGTGTTACTTTTACAAATATTCCAAAGTAATAGCATAAGATCACATTAAAATACTTGGTGCTTTAGCTTTTAAGCCTGTAATTAATTTCCAGGGTACTGAGTCCTATTCGGTTTTGTAAGGCTCATAAGCAACTTGTGCAATATACTTCAAGTACTCGTCCAGATTGTAAGTGCTTTAGATATTCTTACATGTATTGATCCATCTTCATTAGGATTTCTGAACTTGGGAGCTCCCTGATTTCTGTGATTGTGCTTTAGTACATTACAGAAAGCAGCATCAATTTGCCAGTTCATGTGAAAACCCAAGTCAACAGTTTGGGTTGATATGATATTCCAGTTCAATAAAAAAAAGGAAATCCAGGTGGAGTGTAATTTTAACAAAAATGAATAGAAACACCCTGAACTACCTCTTCTACTGAGTCAACTGTGTTCCTGTAAAGGCCCAGAATCTCCATTTCTGTTGAAATTTAATAAATCTATCCTTAAAAATATATATATTCAAGGTGTCCCATCTGCCTTTAGTTTCTGTAATTATTTCAGTTAGAGGAAACTATGATCTTTATTCTCTTTCTCCTCAGTACATAAAGCCATTTGTCTTCAAATTAAAGACCAGTTCCTGTCACATAGTCAACCTATGATAAACAAGGTTTCAGGATAGAAACAAAATTTCTAATGTTCTGGTTGATGGAAATCATCAGAGAATTGAGGCAAACCCAGAAAACTAGGTGTAAAGTGTGTTCTTCTAAGGCCCGTGAAAATATCCATTAATTGAATGGAGCCCACAGTCATGAGGTGTGGATATGGGTTCTGTGTGGGGAATTTAATGGTCAGCCTCCCATTCAGTATTCAATAAGACATTCACTGAAAGTACAGAGAATATTTATCAAAAGAAGAGTCCCACACACATATTTGATTCCTGAAGTTGACAAGTAAAAGCATGTTTAAATAAAGAATACTGATCTTTCCTCACCCTTTCTCCAACCAATCCAAGCAGTAGTTTTGAGTCAACACACAGAGATTTTACAATGTCGGCTATAGAATCCATAACATTTGTCTTTTACTAAAGAGATTGTGGTTGCTAGTCTTCTTAATCCTACAGCAATTACACCAATAGAATGATGGTGAGGACAGATGGGCAGAACATAAATTTTGAAGTGTAAATGTCAAGTATATTGTTCAGTGCTTTCCTGTAAAATATTGATAGCTTAGGGTCCAGATGTAACTGTTGGCTTAGAATTGTCCTTTTTTTCCCCTCAGTTGTGTAATTGAATAATGGTATTGCTTCTTTAATGACCAGCAAAAAGCTTTAAATTAAATTACATTGTAAATAAGTGAATAAATGTGATATTTAAATCTGTACTTAAACTAATTAATGAGTAAGAGTAAGTGCTCCGCAGGAGGTTAACCTGAAGATCTGTTTTGAATATGTGACAGGAACTGGTCTTTAATTTGAAGACAAATGGCTTTATGTACTGAGGAGAAAGAGAATAAAGATCATAGTTTCCTCTAACTGAAATAATTACAGAAACTAAAGGCAGATGGGACACCTTGAATATATATATATATTTTTTTTTTTTAAGGATAGATTTATTAAATTTCAACAGAAATGGAGATTCTGGGCCTTTACAGGAGCACAGTTGACTCAATAAAAGAGGTAGTTCAGGGTGTTTCTATTCATTTTTGTTAAAATTACACTCCACCTGAATTTCCTTTTTTTTATTGAACTGGAAAGGTTTTTTGGTTTCCTAAGTTAGATAATTAGGTAAATACACAAAGTAGAGTAGAACTATAGTGATATACCTGTAAAGGCAAAACAACCTGCTTCAGAGGTACACTTGGCCCATTTTGGCACCTGCCACATTTTTGGAGAATGCTAAGCCAGCTCTCTAACTGGATGGCATTTGAGTCTGTTGCTGCACCTTGTTGCTACCCCTGGGGAAGAAAGAAAGAGAGCCGGAAAGCCTTCTTAACTGGATTTAGCCCCAACCTTTATTTTGGATCCCCAGGGCATGTCTTTTTCTTTTTGTACAAATCCAACAACTGTTGTCCTGTTAAAATGCTAGGCAGCATTTAACCAACTTGTTTGTGTGTGTGTGTGTGTGCTCTCACAAGTGTGAGAGAGACTCACAGCTGTTAAAAGTGTACAATGCAAGTGATAATAATAATAATAATGATAGCATTTATTAGCAAAGCACTATTCTAAGCACTGGGAAGGTTACAAGGTGATCAGGTTGTCCCACAGGGGGCTCACAGTCTTCATCCCCATTTTACAGATGAGGGAACTGAGGCCCAGAGAAGTGAAGCGACTTGCCCAAAGTCACACAGCTGGCAACTGGCAGAGCCGGGATTCGAACCCCTGACCTCAGACTCCAAAGCCCGTACTCTTTCCACTGAGCCACGCTGCTTCTCTGATGGTTTGATGGTTTGTACTTCCTGCTGTTTGGTTCTTGTGGAGCTCCCTGTCGTAGGCAGCCATCCTTGTCTGTTATTTCTAGAGGAATGATAGACAAAGGCAGGGTTGCTATTTGTTAGCTTTCTCCATAAAATAGACATGTCAATGATGGATAAATCCGTAATAACCCAGAAGGTGTTTCTTCATTGCTTCTTATATTTAGCCCATCTTTATGGAGATTAAAATGTATTTTTTACAAGATGACCAAGCTTAATGAAATTGAACATAATTTATGGGTTTTTTTAATGTTAACAGGGTTGGAGTCACTTTTGGTTAAAGGTCCCAACTTCCAAGTGACTAAAAAGACTCGTCTAAAACTTCTGCTTCAATATTGTGTGAGAATCTTGTCTAACTTACAGTTCATTTCAACATTGCTTAAGTATTGAGTAACTACCAATCATTTGGTAGAATTTGGCTGTTTTGAGTTGAAATGAGAACAGCTACATTCATTTTATGTTGAAAGAAGGCCAGAAAAAAAACCACACCAAAATGAAATTTACTAGGCAAGCCCATTTCTGGGTGGAAGTGTTTCCAGTTACAGGAAATATAAGTTTCATGCCCAGTTGATTGAATGTGTATTTTAGCAATTAGAGAAAAGATTCTTTCCATTTTTTTCTGTTTGATTCTTTCAAGTAATAGTGGTAACCTCCGTATCATATCCGTTCCTCATTGCACTCCCGCTGCTCCCTTTGGCTACCATTTTTGGTAATGTGTCTCCAATTGCATTTCCTGTTTTCTTGGGTCTGTAATAAACACTCCCTAGATAATGTATTCACCAGGCATTTTCGTCATTCATTCCACCTGTGGGAAAAATCATTTTGGTCCTCCAAAAGCACTTGGACTAGCTGGTCATTAAGTTTTTTGTGACTATTTTAGAATTTGAATCTATTTTGGGGATTTGTAACAGACCTTGGGTGGCCTGCAATTAAGTGTGTGAAGAAGCTCACGTCTCTCCCGTTTGTCCCCAAATGCCTTCAAGACCCTTGGATAAAATGAAACACAGAGGTTCCTGTTACTTGAGTGACTGTGCAAGCTTTGGTTGTGAAAGTTGCTTAGCTGGGATTTAAAAATATCTCCACTATTCAAGGAAACATGTCTCAGAGAAATGGATAATTTTACTATGTGCTGAGGGCGCTGGGGCAGTTTTAACCCTGTTGTCATGTGGGAGAGAACTCTGAAAACTGAGATTGGATGTTCTTATCCACCATGCCCTTTGCAAGGCTGGAAGAATGAGGGTAATGCCAGTGTGTATCAAGCCCCAGACCACGCCAGAAGCCCACAGAACTATCGTAGCACCCCAACTGTAGCATGACCAAGGGACTTGGATGTAGCACAGATGTCACGTCCAGCTTTTTGAGGAGTTTTATTAGTGAGTCATACATAGCTAACATAAATAGCCCCTAAGGTCTTGGGAACGTGGGCAGCTTACCAGCATTCAAACAGTGTTGATCGTGCTCTAACTCTCTTGGGTGACATGTGCAGCTTCTATAGGCTATCTAAAGTAGGATAGCTGTCGGGAGGTTGGGTATAAGAAATGTAGGATGATATGCTGAAATCCAATTGCAGGTTATACCTGGAAAGCATCAGCAAACAGACCATTCTCTGCATGCAGCAACCAGAACGGAGTGACTTCTTGGGGAGCTAATTTGGGGGCCCATGAATCCAAGGCAGAGTGGAAAAAAGGGGCTGGGAGCTGGAAATAACAGCTGCAAACCAAAGAGTTTGCTGCACAGAATAGAGAAGGGACTTGCAAAGTGTAAAGAAGAGCTTGCTAATGCACACACACACACACCACACCACACCACACCCCCCATACTTCCACACATGCATGTTCATGGAGTTTCGCAGAGTTTGTATACCATGCTAATATCATTGTGCAAATATGGGCTCATTTCTGTAAAAATGCTGGGACCTACCATAGAGGAGAAAAGTACTATAGTTTGTGACTGGCTAAGCTGGATAACCTATTCAAGTGGTTAAAACAATGCTTTTTATCCCACTGTAAAGTTAGGATGGAGACTGCAAAAGGGAGAGGGTGATATTGGCTGAGAAAATGTTCTCTCTATCCTTTCTGTTATTCAGTTCCTAGTTACACTTCTTAATTCTCTAATGCAGTAAAATTCAGAATTCAAATGGCAGCATCCTTTCTTGCCTATTTTGCTGGTGTAATGACTCTCCAGCTACTTTGAGTTTTACAAATACGAAGGATTGCATTAATTTTAGAAGTTGCATTCAGTGTAACATTGAGTGAAGGCTATAATTTTGTCAATCAAGAAACTAGAAATGTTTTTCAAGATTCTTAATTACTTATTCCATATGAATGGATGAGACAAATATTTGTCAGAAGAACATCACAGTGCTTTCCTAATAAGAAATATTTGATTCTGCTGTTAATGTGCGCAGCTATTATCATGGCATGTAAGGGTGTGTGTGTGTGTGTGTGTGTGTGTGTGTGTGTGTGTGTGTGTGTGTGTGTGTGTGTGTGTGCAAGCGCACACTGGAAAGGTACAGGGCAATTTTATTATTTTAGTAAGAAATTTTAAAAAACTATCAGGGTATCAGAGTGTAAGACTTAAAAAGAACTATACAGAAAATCTTCCATGTGAATTAACTACTACAGTGAGTTGTTAGGACAATATAAAGACCTAGTGCATGCTGTGATAGAAAAAGCAGTAGACTTTAATCAACTACTCTGCATGTGTTTCATTGATCACCAGAAACCTTTCAATTCTGTCTGTCACGCAGAGATGTGGAAAATGAAATTATAATATGGTTTCCCTAGTTCCCCTGGCTATATTAAATGAGATTCTGTGCCAGGATAAACAGGAATTGGGGCTGACAAAAGCAGAGCCTGGTTTGGGACTGAAAGATAGAATTCAGTAGGGGGAGTGGTGTTCTTTATAATTTCATCTTGTTGCAGTTAAGACAGCAGAAGGCTCTGTCCTTACAAGTGAAGGGAGCTAGGTATTGCTTTCCCTCTGAACTGTAAGGTCACTGTGGGCAAGGGAACATATCTACTCACTCAGTACACTTCTAACTGCTTAGTAAAGTACAGCACACAATAAGCACTCAATAAATAAGATCAAATGATTCCTGTCTTGGGGATGGCAATGGAGTATAGGGTAATTTTCAACGCTTAGCTCAAGGCCTGACCCGTCGTGATTTTTTTAATTCTGGTATACAGAATATGGTGGGAATTATCACTGATGATATGCCTTATTTTTATATAGTAACTCTAATAACACCCTGAAAGTTTCACTAAGTAACTATTTCAATCTGCTTGCCTCTGAAAACATGTAATACACAAGAAAATGATGGATTAAATTAATGCTGTTGAGTGGGATGGCCTGTTTCTATGTTCATGGACCCATTAATAGCACCTAAAATTCCCACAAAGTACCTTTTTTAATAATCTGTGTGTCTCCCAAAGTGTGTAATGCACAAGATCATGATTATGGGATGAATTTGCCTTCATTGTGGATATGATATCTTTTTGGCTATTCTCTGATTTAGGATTGACACAGGAAACTTTCTCAGTAGTTTAATGGACCAGCCTCCAACTGGGCCCTCATTCTACACACTGCCGGCACCCTCAGTTCACTTCCAATCAATTTTTGACTCCCCTTTTCCAGTCGTGCCCACTTCCTGAATCATTCAACCAGTAGTACTTCCCAAGCGCTTAGTACAGTGCTCTGCACACAGTAAGCGCTCAATAAATACGATTGAATGAATGAATGAATAGTATTTATTGAGTGCTTATGCTGTGCCAAGAATTCTGACAGGGATATGAACCCTGCACTTGATAGGCTATACTTTACCTGCCCTACGACCTTCAGTAAGTTACAGATATTTAACCTTTTTACCTATACTGAAGGGAGAAAGGAAAGTAGGATAATCCCAGGGTTTTTTTTATCATCATTATTTTTAGCTCATACAAGATTTTAAAAGCTTCTCTGCTTTCCCTGCTTAATATTTGAGGATAAAGATATAGTTGCCTTTCGATTTTGACCATCTGACTTTCGTCTTGTTTTTACAATGCAGGCAAATTAGAAGTTAACTGGAGAAGCTGGAGAAGCAGCGTGGCTTAGTGGAAAGAGCCTGGGCTTTGGAGTCAGAGGTCATGGGTTCAAATCCCGGCTCCACCACTTATCAGCTGTGTGACTTTGGGCAAGTCACTTAACTTCTCTGTGCCTCAGTTACCTCATCTGTAAAATGGGGATGAAGACTGTGTGCCCCCCGTGGGACAATCTGATCATCTTGTTAACTGGCCCAGCGCTTAGAACAGTGCTTTGCACATAGTAAGCGCTTAATAAATGCTATCATTATTATTATTGAAAGAAACGCAAAACCGTTGTTTTGAATTACTCAGTTTTAGTTCACTGGAGGCACCGTCAACACTCCATTACTTGTGTGGAATACTAGTTAATGATGCACAAAGTTCAAAATTTCCTATTTTCAATTAGAAGACCCATTAGGTACCAAAGCAGTAAATAATAATTGGAGTTTTCTCATCTTAAATAGGATATACATGTTGCACTTTTATGTTCAAGTGGAAATATGATGCTAGGCTATGCTTTTTAAACTCTTTGTGTTTGGAGAATGCAGTTACCTTTTGGCATTTAACCCAATGTCTCTTCCTGCTTTTTATGTGAAATATTTCCTCTATTTAATTGCTAACATGTTTTTGAAATATTTACACACAATTCTTAGGTGCTAATTGGTGCTAGAATAGCTGATGGATGGCAAACTGTTGGGAATGAGCATTAGCTTAAAGAACATCCACAATAAATTTCTGTATCCTGGACTGGTCTTGCTGGCATTTGTGGCCTAATTGGATTACTGGGTTAGCAATAAAACATACAGAAGTAGAAAGCATTTTGTATGTTTATGCTACCAGATAATCTGAGTATGTCACTGGCTTTATTCTATCTAAACTAACAAGAGTACTTTTGTTCCAAGGAGCACTCTGAAAATTCTGTCAGTTGACTTGTTTAAGAAGTTACCTTCTGTTCCTGTGCAGTTGAAATGTATTGTTCCTGCAAACATGAAAGAGAGGCTACCTTTGTAAGGTCTTCTTTTGATAATGTTCGTCACACTAATGTTGCCTACTTCTGTCTTTTATTTCTATGCAAGAATGAAGGGAGTTTCTGGCCTGGTACATGGCAGTACACGGGCACAGCTTGCTCTACCCCCATATCCTTCGCCCAAGCCCCCTTTGCAGGCTAGAACGTGGCTTGATGAGCCCAAGAAATGGGTGGAGAAGATAAGATAGAGGGATGAGAGCAGAGAAGAGGTAAGGATTTATGAGTCCCATAACTACAAGGGTCTGTTATCCTGGAAATGCTAATGAAGTGAGCGAGATTCAAGCCAAGCCCCAGAAATACCTCAGTTGAACGTGCTTGATGCGACCCCTGCTCACTTTTTCCCTCTCTTCTTTCATTCCTCTCTTCTTCCCCTTCCTTTTCAGTCCCTTTTCTTATGAATTCTGTGTACTTCGATCTTTGAAGTGTTGCATCAACCCTTCAGTTCTTCTCCCTGAATTTCGTTTTTTTGCATGTGGGTCTTCAGAGGCATTGAAACTTATTTCCCATGCGAACAGGCTGTCTGGTCACACTGGAGGGCAGAACTAAGTCCAGAGCCTTCAGAACCCGAAGGAGGCTGGCAATAATCAGACTCTTGAGTTGTAGACTGTAAGCAGGGATCGTTCTGCCAACTCTAGGGTATCGGGGTTTCCCAAGCGCTTAGTACAGTGTCCTGCACACACCCAAAAGCCAAAAAGGAAACATGCACTAAGGAAAATATGCTGCCTTTTTCTTACCTCATCGTAGTGCTTTCAGTCTGTACATGATAAAATGCCACCAAAAATACTGCTACCCAATTCATGTAATGCTGGTTGGCTAACATTAGTGGTAGACATAGATAACACTGGTACCAGTAAGCTGCTCATATGCCTTTAAAAAAAAAAAAACCCTGCTATTTTGCCCCGAGCAGGCAGCACATGCTTCTTGATTTTCAGCTTTTATCAGTGAGACCATTTTGAAATTTAGCCTAGGGATCCAGAGTTTAGAGGATGTATTATCTTGTTAACGTGCCCCAAAGATGTTCGTTGTTAACTTGTTCTTCCGTATTGTTGCTAATTGGTTGCTGTGACATTTCTCAGGGAAGTTCATATGTTTGTTTCAAGTTAATATTGATAAATTACGTTTTACAAAAAGTTTCTGAATGTGTCATTTAGGGGAGGAGAGGAGCTCCTTAATTACCTAAATTTATCCTAGAACATCCAACCTCATTCATCAATACTCTGATGACCTTTATATCACAGCTAGACTTATCTGTCCATTACCAAAAATGTAAATCAGATTAAGATGGGAGAGTGCACTTGTGTTCTTTTAGCCTAAAACTTTTTTTAATGAAAAAACCGATTCAGATGCTCTCATTTGGTGAGAAATCCTTAGTCTTCTGAAGTAGTGTCCCCATGTGGGCAGTGTAATGTGGTTATACTGATGGGATAGTTTATGTTTCTTGTAATGACTGTGGCCTTTTTCAAATCAGCCTCTCACTTAAAACCACTCGGGCCTAAAAAACATATATCCAGTCTTCTTATAAATGCTTCATCCTAGGGCACTGGGATCATTCTCCATATCCCAAGAGATGTGGAAAGTATCACTGCCATTCTGCTAATACATGTTAAAATAATTTCTTTAAAAAATAATTAGATTTAGGCAAGTCTTTATTCTAAATATCCCCTGCTTAGAGAAGCAGCATGGCTCAGTGGAAAGAGCATGGGCTTTGGAGTCAGAGGTCATGGGTTTGAATCCCGGCTCCACCACATGTCTGCTGTGTGACCTTGGGCAAGTCCCGTAACTTCTCTGAGCCTCAGTTTCCTCATCTGTAAAATGGGGATTAACACTGTGAGCCCCCCGTGGGACAACCTGATCACCTTGTATCCCCCCCAGCGCTTAGAACAGTGCTTTGCACATAGTAAGTGCTTAAGCGCTTAGTACAGTGCTCTGCACACAGTAAGCGCTCAATAAATATGATTGATCTCCAACATTGAGGAAAAGTGAAGTTAAGGCTGCTGTGAAGCTTGAATTCATTGTATCATCGATGTACTGTAAGGATTTAATATTGGTACAACATATCACTATCACATTTGCTAGTGAGTATTGACATAACTGAGGAATTCAGAAGTGGGGTGAAAAGATTCCAGTGGAACTCTTTAGCTATTGTGGCTGTCAGGAAGCTCGTGGTGATGCACTATGAAATATCTTGCATGTTTGTAACTCTAGTGAAAAGATAGTTTTTAAGCTAATCATAAGAAGAACTGCTTTGATGTTCAGAAAAGGCTTTGTCTAGCCATCCCTTAAAAAATGAGTTAGGTGGCCCCATCCCTCCTCCAGCCGCTCCCCTGCCTCCACCCAATAATTAATACCAGAACTTTTTTGGAGCCTGGCATTGTAATCTTGCACTCCTGCTGTTTTATTTTTGACCTAAAATAGTTGTCAGCAATGTATTTGCCTCTTTATAGACCTGTAGTGAGGTTCTAATGATATCCAAATATGGAAGGGCCATAAAATCTGTAAGAGCAGTGTTAGATCTGGGAGAAGAGGACATTTTTTCATATTGTTTTGGAGTATATAAGAGGGGTGGTTGTTTTTAGACATTTAGTATGTCATATTCTCACGCCTCTGGGAACAAACTAAGTCTTCTCTTCACAAGAGGAGTGTGTTTGGAATGAATGCTGAGATGTAGGAAGTGTTGGTCAATGAATTCAGTGTTGCCCAGGATTTACTTGAACAGACCATCAATTTTACAATTGGAAAAATGTGTAGGGAAACACAGTAGGACATTTTTCCCACCTTGGTTCCTCTACCCTAGGATACAGGTCTTGAAATTCTTACGCTGACTGACCACAGTATTTCTGCTCCCAACACATGCTGATTGGTTTAGAAGACACCTACCCAGAATGTCAGTCTTCCCTGGGAAATATCAATCAACAGTATTTATTGAGTGCTTACTATGTGCACAACACTAAGCACTCAGGGGAGTTCAGTATAACAGAGTTCGTAGATGTTACCTGCCACAACCAGCTTACTATCCGGGGGAAATAGAGTTGGGATTCAGTAAGAGGCCTTTTCTAAGTGGTCTGCAACCTTGGTAGATTCTGAAACTCCATCACTGATAGCTTAGCCTTGGGATAACTCTGAGTCTGAATCTGCTTTTGGCAGGGATGGGAGGGGAGGAAAGGAGATGAACTGATTTTGAGTTCTAGGCTTAGAGAGAATCACAGTAGCATAAATTCCAATGAAAGTCACATCTTTTGAGTCACCTGTAGTAACCCTGCCTTCCCCACATGTATACATGCATATGTAAATATATGTATATATATATATATATATATATATACACACACACATATATATGTGTATAATGTGGTAGTGACAGAACTTTAAAGGACTCTAGGGGATTGGGTTTAGGAACCTGGAACCACTGGAACCAGGCTGTTAAGCCCTTGTCCTTTACTGCATATGTTTTACGAATGCTATGTGCAAATACTTTATCAGATTTTTTTAAATGAGCTCTAAAATTGTAGCACATAACATTTGCAGTATGTTATTACTTTAGGACAGGTCTGAGTAGGCTCTGTGATTATTGGCATTGTCGAGGGTGTACAATTTTCTATGAATCAACTCAGTAGCAAAGTATCTTTGACGTGTTCAATATTTTAAGCCCTCTAGCATTTTCTGTTTTTTAAATGGTGGCTTTTAAGTAAAAAGTCAAAGCAATTCATTTTGTTTCTAAGTATCCCTTTTTTTGGAAGGCTGATTTGAAGTGAAATGACTGACACCGGGGACTGACTGCCATCAGAAATTTCCCTCCCCCATAAAAAAGTGAAATTGCAGAGAGTCTCACAGTTGGGAGTTGGGACAGAAATTTGCATGCTGCATTTGGATCCTAGTTCAACTAAATTGGTCCATTTTATATTAAATGCTGAATAACCTAATTTTATCAATAACCCGGAAAGGGAAGAAAAAAATTATGGATTTTCTATTTCTAGCTTTTGTGTACTTGAAAATGTAACAGCGGGCTAATTCCTTGCCTTTTCAGAATATTTCATTTGAGTTCTGACAGTAATAACTATGTTTTATTTTGCTGTCAATGGTCCTTCTATGATGGACTTAAATTGTAATATGTTCGCTCATTGTGTGTTGAGGAAAGAATACATTAAATGTCTAAAACAATATGAAAAAAGATGAAAGCCGGCTCAGTTAATTCCAGTGAAAATAAAAGCAATATATTTATCCCCAATGGAACATTGAAACTTGCTGGTGAGATGGGCATTGGTAATTGCTGTGGGCTTTGAAGTGTTCATTTTTCTCCTGGGCCTGTGTTTGTCTTGTATATTCAGTATTTGGACATGACAACTAATTTTTTTTTCCTTTTCTGGACTTTCTGAGAAGTTTATTTCCCTTCAATAATTTGTTTGTCATTTTTATTACTATTTTTATATGTATTAAGGGTTCAGTTTTGTAGCCACATAATGCCTCAGATAACTTTTGCTTTCAATGAAGATATATTTTGAAAGCTACAGAACTAGAAACATAGTTGCGTTCTTTTAGACTTATTGTATGTTTTTATTTGATGTTGAAGAGCAAGGGGCAAATTGAATGAAGTTATGAGACTTTGTGGTTTTTTTCCTGTGGATCCTAAGTCTTGGGGACATATTTTATTTTGGCACTTCATGTAAATTTCTGTAGTGGCCAATCTGGAAAAGTAATAGTTGTGGTTTGGCTTATCCATGTTCCAGAATATTCCAGTCATATCTCTCTCTCCCCCTCTTCTTACCCACCTCCCCCAGACAAAGGCTATTTTAAAAAGGAGAAAAAAACAACCTCATAGAAAGCCCCTGTAAAATCAAGTCCAAAACCATGACAAGTTTGGAAATGCACCCTCACTGAAAATTGCTCTGCCAGAATATGGGAAACTGAGCTGTCTTTATCAACCGCACCATATCCGATCACAAAGGCTTTTATCCTAAAGAAGATTAGTTAGCTTGAGGACTGGAATAGTAGCATGGTGAGAATGGTTCTGAAAGCTTGGCTTCTTTTCAAGGGGTATTTCTTCCCAGATGGTGAACAACTGGAATTGCCAACCATGAACTGTTGTGAATTGCCAGCAATCTTTCAGCTGTTTGAGAAGTTCTCCCCCTCATTAGTGTAATGTTTTGATGCTTGTACAGTGTGGGCAGGCCGGCATACGAGTTACAGCTCACTCCACAAACTCAGGAGGGTACCTGAACTTGAAACTAGGCCTTTAAGAAATGCTTGGCCTGTGATAATGTTAAGATGTGAACTTTTTAAAACGTCCCCTTGATTGTGAATCACATGGCTTCAGTGATGAATCTTGGCAGCTGGTTAGGCCATACTTTTCAATTTGAGTTGAGATTTTGAAGTTATTGATCTTATCCCAGTCTTTAACCTAGTTAAAACTTTTTTTTTCTTCTGCATTCTTGGAAAACAGCTTTCTGTGCTGGTCTAATTCCCAAATCACTTAGGATTCATGATTAGCAGGGTGAGCTTGTACTGAGGCCTTTTGGGTTTAAATTGGCACTCAATACTTTTACCTTTATTATTAGGCAATCATTGTGATTGAGGACATATTTAACCCCCAAACTCAGTGTCAGATTATGTAGAAATGGGCAATTAACCCAAGTAGATAATCTATTCATGAATCATCAGGAGTTAACCCTAGATTTTCTACCACTTATTTGAAAGCAAAGTGAAAATGTACTTCAGCTGACTTAGATGAAGTTGGTTTGAACTTCTGAGTAGCCCAAACCAAGTTTTGCCTTTACTGAGATGGTTTCAACCATTCTTTATGGGCCGTGGAAATGATGCATCAATTGTATGAAGGCCCTTGAGAGCAGAGCGCTTAAAAAGTAGAGTCCCCTGCATTCTGGATGGCACCTGTTAAATATTAATGGTAGAGAGGCTGCTGAGGACACTACTTGTCAGAATTTAGTGAAAACAATGGCAAATACAGCAGCAACAAGTATGCAGGGAATACTTGCAGTTGGGCTTCAAAATTCTTTCCGATTACATGTTCTGTGTGAATGGATGTATGTCACCAGAGAAACTTGGCTTGTCACTATCACCCAGTCACTAGTTTTTTGTTGTTTTGGAGATGGGGAGCCATGCTGTTAGCCAGGAAAGAATTAATCTTCTTGTGCATCATGGAATTGTATTTGCTTTCGAGTTGGGAGTGCCTCGTTCCAAAGTCACCTGTCTAGGAATCATGGGCTAAGAGAGCTGCAGTAGGTTTTCTGATATAAAATACTGTCAACCCTGCAGAGTTTATACAAGAGATATCTGATATTGCTTTTGACGGGTGAACGTGCCAATTTACAAGGGTTTAGGAATTGCAGTGCTTTCCTCTACTGCAGTTTGGATATTATGAGTGAAAAAAAAATCTGTGGATTTATTGTTTAATGGTATTTTTTCGTCATTTGGCTTATCAGTCTAAAATTGTGAATCAAGTTATGTCTCACTTTATAAATTATGCCAAATTAACACACTAATAAAGTGACTTACATTGGAATTGTTAAGAAAAAAAATCCTCTTTGAACTTGGCTACGGAATTAACAAATTCTCTTCACTTCTACTTGTTACGGAACTCTAATGAGATTTTTAGAACCATATGCTATAAATATTATATGGGCCTTTGTAGAATGAGGTTTTCATTTGGTGTTGATCAAAGTGTTTGCTTTTAAATAAAACCTAAATATCAGAAAGATGCTTTTAGAGATGACAAAATTGTCATTATGAGAATGTAGTAGTAGTAATGCGGTTCTTCTTAGATCGTTATTTTATTTTACTTATTTGTTGTTGGTTTTTTTTAGCTCCTTTTATATACCAGATTAGAGGACTATTTGTGCTGGCAGCTGCTAAAAGCCAGCCCTATTTTAGCAGACACAGAGTGGCAGCAATTCCTTCCCTCCCTTCCCCCACCACAGTATCTGCGATGCTTTAGTTCATTGTTAACCACTCAGAGCTGTGGTATTTGAATAACTGATCAGGAAATAGTGATTCAGCCTTTCTCAAGTAATTTACACCCATAGATTGTCCCAGAATCCTTCCGCATCTTTTTTTTTTCTGTACATTTGTATTCTGGAATTAAAGATGTCTAATTATCACTAATAAGGAAATATAGCCACAGCAGAGAAAATTACTTTGAAAATCTTAATGGCAAGGATGAGGCTTTCTAAGAATTTCAAAAATTCCACTTAATTATATAAAGGGTTATTCAGATAAATAGGCACCATTTAAAATTTTAATTGAATAAAGAGGTTAAAATGTTTATTCATACAAAACATTTTCTCCTTTTTGGTAGTAAGCACTCACAAACCAGATTTGAGAAAACACTAAGAACTCTATATTAAATCTCCAAGGAATTTGACCAGTTTTGTGGCACACAAAGTTGGAATGGGTGTTCGTTTCTTTTAACCTATTACAGCCAAAAAATTCTTTCCTTTCCTGCGTCTTCACTGAGTTAAAATGGTGGAAGTGACAGCATCACCACATTAACTAAAGGGATAGGTGAAGGGTAATGTTAAATCGAAAAATGTCAAGAAGATTATGTCCTATTAGAATTTATGAACGTTTCCTTATAGTTTGCCACAGGGTTAGCTGTAGAAATTACTCAAAGAGGTATAGTATATCTCAGTCTTCAAAGTTTGGTGAAATGTTCAAAACTCAGGTTGCGTTTATCTTTTTTTAAGATTAGCCTTTGGGTGGCATTACTATCTTTGGGATTTTCCAGCCAAATGAAGTTCTTTTCCCTTGAGGCCAACAGTTTTAGCATAAGGTTTTACAAATATTCATTCTTTTATTCAGGCTCTCCAATAATTTGCCTCTTAGCTAAACATTCATCATTGCCTGACAGCATGAATTGGGCTGGCTCCCTGTGAAAAGATTGTTCAGGGGAAAAGGTGGTTCATTTTATAAACTACTTGTCATAATGTTATACAGTCTAAGTTTTGATATTAATTGCATTGTAACCAGACCCCTACAAACTTCCCTAAACTTGTTCAATAATTGTTCAGTGGGATTTTACTAACCTCATTTTTGAAAGGAAGTGGTGAGTGTCATCAGCGTTCCACACGTCTGTTCTTGATCTTTTTTTCTACCAGTTTCACTTTTGGCCCTGTTTACCGCCACCTCTGCTCGCCTGTTCTGTTAGTAGACTGTAAGCTCGTCCTCTAGACTGTAAGCTTGTTGAGGGCCAGAACGTACCTAGCAACTCTGTTACATTGTGCTCTTCCAAGTGCTAAGTACAGCGTTCTGCATACAGTAAGCCGTCAGAGCAGACCATTGATTGACTAGTGGATACTTTTTCTGGTTCAGGCTGGTTATTGTGCAGCTTCTAGCTGCTGGGGAGCAGTGGTCTAGTGGATGCAGCACGGGCCTGGAAGACAGAGGACCTGAGTTCTAATTGCGGCTCCTCCACCTGCCTGCCGTGACCTTGGGCAAGTCACTTCACTTCTTTGTACCTCCGTTTCCTCAACTGCAAAACGGAGATTCAAAATCTGTTCTCCCTCCTACCTAGTCTCTGGGACAGGGACTGTATTTGGCCAGGTGAACTGCTAGCAACAGAGCACTTAGAACAGTCAGTCACTGGTAGTTCAGTCAGTGGTATTTTTTGAGCGTTTACTATGTGCACAGCACTTTGACACACAGTGAGCGCTTAAATGCTGTGAAAAAGGGGACGTCATTTATGGCCTGTGCCTATTACATTTCATGGGTTATGAAACTACTCATCACTACCACCCCACAAGGTGTCAGTTGGAGTTAAAGCTGTTCTTGCTTCAAATTCCTGCATCTGATGTTCTTTGCTGAGGTTTCAGTCAACATTGCGGTCTCGTGGCTAGAGCATGGGTCTGGAATTCAGAAAGATCTGAGTTCTAATTTTGGCCCTGCCACTTGTCTGTTATATGACCTGTTATACAACTAAGTCACTTCACTTCTCTGTGCCTCAGTTACCTCCTTGGTAAAATATGGACTAAGATTCATTCATTCAATCATATTTATTGAGCACTTACTGTGTGCAGAGCACTGTACTAAGCACTTGGGAAGTACAAATTGGCAACATATAGAGACAGTCCCTACCCAACATTGGGCTCACAGTCTAGAAGGGGGAGACAGACAACAAAACAAAGCATTAACAAAATAAAATAAATAGAATAGTAAATATGTACAAGTAAAATAAATAGAGTACTAAATATGTACAAACATAGATACAGGTGCTGTGGGGAAGGGAAGGAGGTAAGGTTGGGGGGAGAGGAAGAAGGGGGCTCAGTCTGGGAAGATTGTGAGTCCTGTGTGTCTAACCCATTTATATTATGATTACCCTAGCGCTTAATGCAGTGCATGGCACATAGAAAGTCTTAAAAAATACCACAAATGCCACATATTATTTCCTGCTGGATTGACTGTTATTGTTTCTAGGTCACTTTCCTGTCCTTCGTCTGTTGCACTACCCTTTTTTCTTCAGTCTCTTGAGCTTCCTTGAGAAGCAGCGTGGCCTAGTGAAAGGAGCATGAGCCTAGGCATCAGGGGACCTGGGTTCTAATGCCGAATCCACCTTCTGTGTCATCTCCGTAAGTCCGTGTCCCATATAGAACTCACAGTCTAAGGAGGGGAGAGAGAGCTTGTACTAAATCCCCATTTTGCAGATGAGGAAATTGAGGCACAGAGAAGTTGTGACCTGCCTCAGGTCATGCAGCAGGCAAGTGGCAAGGCTGGGTTAGAACTATGGTCTGGAAAACAAATAAATCTCTCATTTTTCCAATTTCAATTTTAAGCCCCTAAAATTCTGAAAACATTTTACAATTACGAAGCTAAAAAAAGTGGGTTTTGCCACCGTTTCTCTCCTCATTGGTAAGTACGTGTATGGGTTTTGGTTTTTTGCCACTTGCATTTTATAGTTTGTTTCGGTGCTGTACCTCCAGGATATACAAACTTAATATTTATGTATGCTTAATATATCACAACAAGAAATGCATGAAGTTATTGTTTCTGAATTAGCAGTCAGCCGGCTTGAAAATAATACTGTGAACAAAAGGATTCCAAAAGTGTGACATTTATGGGTTTTTTCATTGAGTTGCTTTTATTCTAAAATGAGAATTCTTGAACACTTATTAAATTGTTTAACGGTAATTCTTTTGAATTATATTCGTAAAACTTTCCTGCAGTGTATTTATGTGGATAAAATTGGTTTAATCACCATTAGGCTTTATTAATAGTAGTCTAGTTCTTAGCTTTTCCCAAATAATCAATACACTTGTGAATCTGCCCCCTCCAAGATGTATTACATGTGCTCTTTGTTCATTCTTTCTATTATTTAATGGATAAATTAAGTAGAAACAAGGTGACTTGGAACTTTGTCCCCTAGTTGGGTTTGGAAAAAATGATGGGCCCAGAGAAGAGGAGTGGAGGGAGGAAAAAGAAGAGTAGGGAAGGCGGGAGACTTTGTCCAACCTGATTACCTTGTATCTACCCCAACACTCAGTACAGTGCTTGGAACGTTGTTAGCGCTTAACAAATACTGCAATGATTATTATATGGGAAGAGCAGGAGAGGAGTGATGATGCATCCTTTCTCCTTCCTCAGTGAAACAATCTATCAGTGGTGTTTCCTGCGTGCTTGCAGAGCACCACACTAAGAGGTGGGTTGGGATGGAGGTTCCTCGGTGATGCGGATCCTGGGAAGGCAGCGTGATGATCAGGTAGATCGGAGGGCACTGAGAGGGCCAGTAGCAACACTGCCAGGTGGCAGGTACCTGGAGGGGGTCTCTCTACTATCTGGTGGAGAGGCCCAGGGCATAATCAACAGTGGCCTGCAGGCCTCAGAGCATACCAAGGAACAGAGAAATGATAGCAGTAATACTAGTTATTCAAATTAGTATTATCATTGTAACCCATTTTCAAATTCTGCTTGGGGAGATAGATACCCAAGAAAGACAATAGGGACATGACAGGGGTGATTCAGGTATCAGGTTTGAAAGAAGAAATACAAAATGCTAGCCTTTAGATACGGCACAATAACCAATAGCAAAATCCCCCACAACAATTTTCATGGCCCATTCCACTCAGGATGGTATACACCTTCCATCTATCTGCATCCAGAACTTTCCACCTCAACGCACTCCGTACAAATGACTCAACACATATTAAGTGTTCACAAAATGAGGTAACACAAAACATAAGTTCAAGATAATCTGTTTTCCAGAAGGATCTCTAAAAAAAAAATGTTTTCCCTGGGGTCCCTTATATTATCTGCCACTTGAATACCTTTAATTCTTCATGAGCCCACTGGAAGGCTCAAATGGAAGGTTCCTGTGAAACAGAAATGAACAAAGACAGACATTTTCCAAGTTTTAAATAGCGACCACCCTTCTCTTTATTCTTTCATATTCCATTAGGGACAACTGAGTAGAAATAATAAAAAAGGGATAAACTATTCTGCAGAGACTTAGCCAGAAATGGGACACACGGCTGACTTTTTCTATTCTTAGTCAAAAAGCCACAATGCTGTTGGTTTACTAAGCTTTGAAAAAAAAAAGCAGAATTCTAAACAAAAAAATAGCACTCGTGTCTGGCTCCGGGAACCAGTCAGTCAGAACGGAGTAAACAGTTATGTGCTTTGTGCGGGCCTTGGGGAGAATCTCTGCATCTGAATACCGGGGAGAGGAGATACAGAGGAGCAGCAGGCAGAGTACAGCCCTTCTCAAAAGATAAGCAAAATGATCCAAACAAATGGCATCTTTCCAAAGGAAGCAGGGCAACCACGTTCCTATGACTACAGCAATTGATATAAGGAAATCCAAGCTCAGCCACCTCTTTGGCGTGACTTTACCCTCAGTGCCGTGTTCACCTCCCTTTCTAACTCTTCCAGCAAATATAGGGGCCCTTTCTTGTCAGAACCATCATTCTAAGTGGTTTTTTGGAGAAATGGGTAACGAAGCTGTGGAAAAAAAAACCTTGAGAGGGAGAAGGAAGGGCCAAGAAGAATAGGACACTTGTAAATCCACCGTTCAAGGGGAGGTGTAAGCATTACTGAATAGCCTCATAGCCAAGACCACAAGCTTCTGGAAGTGAAGCAGAAGTGAGAAGCAGTGTGGCCTAATGAAGAGAGCCTGGCCTTGGGAGTCAGAAAGACTTGGGGTCTAATCCCAGCTCTGCCACATGTCTGCTGTGTGAACTTGTTTTTTTGGGTTGTTGTTTTTTCAAATTGTTGTTGTTAATGGTATTTGTTAAGCACTTACTGTGTGCCAGGCACTGTACTAAGTGCTGGGGTAGATACAAGATAGTGATGATGATGGTAGTTGTTAAGTGCTTACTATTACAACCAGGCCATGCTCAATCCACTAGGCCACGCTGCTTCTCGAGCTGTCTGTTGTTCACCTGGCTCTGGCTCTTGAGGAGGGCCCCGGACTCCAGAAGTAGCCAGCAGGGCGGGAGCCCCTGGGTTCTTTACTCCACCATAAGAGCTACCACTGTGCTCCTCTTTACAGGCCCACTGCTCCACAACTTCGTAAATCCTTCCTTGACTTCCCCCGGTGCTTCCCCTAGGTGGAGTGGGCAACTCACTTCACTTCTCAGGGCCTCAGTTACCTCATCTGTAAAATGGGGATTAAGATTGTGATCCCTACCTGGGATATGGATTGGGTCCAAACTAATTGATTGATTGATTGATTCTCTGTGAGCCCCCCATGGGACAACCTGATTACCTTGTATCCCCCAATGCTTGGAACAGTGCTTTGCACATAGTAAGCGCTTAATAAGTGCCATTATTATTATTATTATTATTATTATTCCCTTGCCTTCCCAGACTGAGCCCCTTCCTTCCTCTCCCCCTCGTCATCCCCCCCATCTTACCTCCTTCCCTTCCCCACAGCACCTGTATATATGTATATGTTTGTACATATTTATTACTCTATTTATTTTACTTGTACATATCTATTCTATTTATTTTATTTTGTTAGTATGTTTGGTTTTGTTCTCTGTCTCCCCCTTCTAGATTCTGAGCCCACTGTTGGGTAGGGACTGTCTCTCTATGTTGCCGACTTGTACTTCCCAAGCGCTTAGCACAGTGCTCTGCACACAGTAAGAGCTCAATAAATATGATTGATTGATTGATTAATTAATTTGTCTCTACCCCAGCACTTAGTACAGGGCAGCCATACAACATTTAACAAGTACAATTTTTTTTAAAAAGTGATGAATACACATCATTTTAACAAAACTTCAAAAAGAAGAGTTTAATGTATGAAAAATATGCTCTTTGTGAACCCAAAATAGCCCTTATCCACACATTAGCATTCAACAAAGGGATTTGTCCAAAAATCCTCCAAAACTCTGATTTTTTAAAGTATGTTCTGTTCAGTTTAATTTGCATGTTAAAACCAGGAGATTTTGATTAAAAATGCCCATCTAGGGACAGAGATGAAAAACTTCAAATATTTTCTGATTCGCTTATGTGCCATTCATTAATTCAGTACCTCACAACAAAGGATGTCCTTGACATTAGCCTAAATTATCTCGATGTGCAATACAATACCAATTAAATTAAATTTATTTTAATCAACTCCCAGGGTTACTCATGTGGTAATGTAAAGTAATAGTATTCTATAAAACAACTACCCAAATTATTACAAACTACACAGCAGTGTTAAATAATCCAAATATGAAATAAGGATTTCTAATTGATTCTGTGTAAATTAGAATACCTGACTGTAAACTTTCCAGTCAGCTATACTAAAACCACAGTCTGTAAATTCTAATTTTAATAATGAAGATTGCTGTTTGTGCCACACCATCTAAGATTCTCCAAAGGTGAGTAAATGGCATGCCAGATACTGTCTTTCAGCTTCTGCACCCAGATACCTCCAATAAAATTGCAGAACTGATTGGATAGATGCTACTCTATCTTGTGGATTCATAGGTTAGTATCTCTTCAATCAGTTGTATTTATTGAGCGCTTGCTGTGTGCAGAACATTGTACTAAGAGTTCAGGAGAGTACAATATAGTAATAATGATGGTATTTGTTAAGCGCTTACTATGTGTCAAGCACTGTTCTAAGCGCTGGGGGAGATACAAGGTAATCAGGTTGTCCCACATGGGGCTCACAGTCTTAATCTCCATTTTACAGATGCGGTAACTGATCATCATCCATCGTATTTATTGCACAGAGATGTTAAGTGACTTGCGAAGGTCACACAGTAGACAAGTGGCGGAGGCGGGATTAGAACCCACATCCTCTGACTCCCAAACCCTTGCTGTTTCCAGTAAACCACAGAATTAGTAGATATGTTCCCTGCCTACAATGAGCTTATAGTCTGGCTGTGTTGGTAGTCCTGGTAGTCCAGGTAACTTCCTGGACAGACTGTTCATCACACTAAATTTCATAACACCAGGAAACACCATCTGTATTATTGTGTGCGGTGAACTATGCCTCAGAAGACGAGGCTTATTTCCAACAAAAATGAACCATGTTTAACTGTTCAGGGAATTTAAAGCCAGTAGAGCAACGAAGCATAGTTAGCAATTAAGACAAAAATTTTAAAGAAATTGTCAAGTTAGGGTCTAATTCTGTTACTTTACTTTTTTCTTTGAGAATCAGGTGACTACAAATCCAGGGTCTTGCTACACATATTTATTACTCTGTTTATTTATTTATTTATTTATTTTACTTGTACATTTCTATCCTACTTATTCTATTTTGTTGGTATGTTTGGTTCTGTTCTCTGTCTCCCCCTTTTAGACTGTGAGCCCACTATCGGGTAGGGACTGTCTCTATGTGATGCCAATTTGTACTTCCCAAGCGCTTAGTACAGTGCTCTGCACATAGTAAGCGCTCAATAAATACGATTGATTGATTGATAGTCCTCTTAATTGTGTAGCCCACCGAGATCATGAATGGCTGGATATATCCAATCAGTTTCTCAGTGGACTGTATGTATTCCCAAAGAAACAACTCCTTTCTGTGTTCCTCTAATTAGTCAACTTGCAAACAGGAATAAAACTTCAGATGCAATCATACTTTGATCAAAAGAGCTCCATGTGGGACAGGGGACTGTGTCCAACTTGATTCTCTTGTATCCCAGCACTTAGTACAGTGCTTGGCCCATAGTAAGTGTTTAACAAATAGCATTATTATTAATAATAATAGTAATATTTGTTAAGCACCTACTATGTGCCAGGTACTGTATGAAGCACTAGAGTGGATACAAGTCAATTGGGTTGGACACAGTTCCTGTCCCACATGGGGCTCACAATCTCAATCCCCAGTTTACAGATGAATTAACTGAAGCACAGAGAAGTGAAGTGATTTGCCCAAGCTCACACAGCAGACAAGTGGGGAAGTGGGAGTAGAACCCATAACCTTATTACTCCCAGAGCCATGCTTTATCCACCATGCCGTGCTGCTTCTCAAAAGAGAGAGATCGGTATTTCACCGTAAGGCCTTGGTGATATAAATCATATGTTGGAATTTTCTAATCGTCATTATAAAACGGCACATTTTGACTCTCGATAATGATTCATTTTTTTTTATTTAAAAAAAAGTAAATTTAAGTCATGGTAAAACAGCTGTGCCGGCAAGACACTTTCTAAATTAATTTTGTAGTTGATACACATTGAAAGTGGGGAATAACCACCTCATTTCCAAATATCCATAGCATTAGCAACATACTTTTAATAATTAATAACAAGTAACTTCCTGGACAGACTGTTCATCACACTAAATTTCATAACACCAGGAAACACCATCTGTATTATTGTGTGCGGTGAACTATGCCTCAGAAGACGAGGCTTATTTCCAACAAAAATGAACCATGTTTAACTGTTCAGGGAATTTAAAGCCAGTAGAGCAACGAAGCATAGTTAGCAATTAAGACAAAAATTTTAAAGAAATTGTCAAGTTAGGGTCTAATTCTGTTACTTTACTTTTTTCTTTGAGAATCAGGTGACTACAAATCCAGGGTCTTGCTATAACCAGGGCTCAGAAATTATTTAACTACACTCAGAGTCTTCAGAAAAGGGAATTCACTGATGTCATTTCAAAATGGAAGATTGTCTTATGTGTTGTCATATCAGGAACACAATACATAGTGCAGTTGAACAAGGATCTTAGAGTTGTCTGTACTATAATTCCCAGAGTACACTGCTAAATGGACTACAGACAAGTTAAGACTTCAGTATTTGCTTCACTTTGAATTCATGGCCCACTTCAAAACCTTAGTTTAGCTGGAAAAGATGCCATTTTATTACCTGTGTAGCTCAAAATAAATTTGAAATGTGAGTAGTGAGGTAGGCAACCAGCTGGCAAAAACTCTGTTTAAATTGTAAAATATTATTTCTAATTGCAATATTTTGCCTATATTAACGCCCCATTTAACTGTGTATAGTGTGTCTATTTTGAAGATGTCTCAACACAGAACGAATTAATGTAATTTTTTATGCTGAAATGATAACTGATAGAAAACATAAATACTGTTTATCTTACCTAGGTGCCATTCTGACGTTGTGGAGCTTTTAAGTTTTTTCCTCAGTTCATTTTGGAAGTTTCATTAAAGCAGTCCTTTTACATGCTAGGGAGTGATTTTTTTTCATGCCTTATGTTTCAGAATGAAAATCCTTGCTTTGTTAGCAAGCCATTATTGTGACTCTTATTTTTTAGTTTTATGGGCAGCAAAGAATCATTGGCCAAAATGTGTTTCCTTCCTATTCTTCCTCTTACTGGCCCTTTGAAACAGTAGTAATATTTAAATGAGTTTTTAATGAACCATACTGGCTAGTAAGCCTCAAAGAATGATTAAGTGTCTGGGGCTGATGCCATGTCATTAAAGTCAGCTCAGTCATCAGAAAGCATACCAATTGATTTTATAGTTACTTTTCTTCATGTCTAAGTAATAATTGGTTAGTCTCTCATTAAATTTACTTCTGCTATTTCAGTTTTACATTTGTCACTCATAGGTAAAACAACATTTGATCATTCTAAATTGTAATTAGATTTCCCCCCCCAATCTGAGTTAACCTCTTTATCTAATTAGTAATTTTCAAAATGACTTTCCTTTATCTCGTTGGGTAAACTGTATTTCAGTATTTTAGTAATGACAGCTAAAGTAGTTAGGTGCACCTACATAAACGGATATAGATAGTGGTGCTACTGTTATGAAAATAAAATGTCTGTACAGTGTAACAAGTGAGTCAACTTTTGGCCAAAGGATTTGCATTACTTAAGTAGTATCATTAATTTGAGAATTCAGTAGGTGGAAAGTGTGTTACCCTGTAGAGAAAGGAATTTCAGTGGTAGTCTTGGGATTTCTGGGGCCAGAAATACCATATAGGTTAATCAAGCATGTGTTCATTAAGCACCTGCTGTGTTTATATAGCCCTGTACTGTACTGTTACTAGTCCACTTCAAGCACTTGGCATATCCTGGTTCTATCCCCTCTCAAGTGCATACTTCACTCTGCTGGCCAGATCATATTTCTAAAAAAAAAAACCCCAAAATTTGTTTAGTCTACATCACCCTACTCCTCAAGAACCTCCAGTGACTGATTGCCCACCTACGTCTGCATCATATGGAAACTCCTTACCATTGGCTTTAAAGCACCCGAGCAGCTCTCCCCTCCCATCCTACCTCTCTGATTTCCTACTGCAACCCATTCCACACACTCCGCTCCTCTGATGCCAACTTCCTCACTCTACCTTCATCTCACCATTCTTGCTGCCAACCCCTTGCTCCCATCCTTCCTCTGGCCTAGAACACCCTCACCCTTCATATACAACACACCACCACCCTCCCCTCCTTCATAGATTTATTAAAATCAAATCTCTTAAATGAGGCCTTCCCTGACTGAGTCCTTATTTCCCCTACTCCTTCTCCCTTCTGCGTCACCTATGAACTCGGGTCTGTATCATTTAAGCACTTGACATTCACCCCACAACACTTATGTGCATATCTGGAATTTCTTTTAATGTCAGTCTCCCATCCTAGACTCTGAGTTCCTTAGGGGAAGGTAACTTGTCTACTAACTCTTATATTGTACTCTCCCAAACACTTAGAACAGTATTCTTAACACAGTAAGCAGTCAGTAAGTACCATTGTACTAATTTGGACCTGGTAGATTATAGACAGCGGAGGTAAAATGTGCGATTCCTTCCTTCCCCCAAGGAGTTTACAATCTAATGAGTGTGATTGGTAAATACAGTTATTCACAGTTAGTGGAGGGGAGAGGACAACCAAAGATGCAAGCACCTATCTCATTAAGTATGATATTTCTTCCAGGTTCCAGTGACTGAAATAGTAATGCTGCATTTGTAAATGTTTGTTCATCAGAGGGCTGGGGTCTCTATAAAAAACTGTAGTGGTCTGATATGGCAAATTCAGAACATCACAAAATTTCACCTTGTTTGAGGTCAATTAAAATTCTTTCGTTATATAAACTGCCTGCTCACATTTAGAAGTATGAGAGAAAACCCCAAACTTAAACCCTTGATCTCAAGACAAATGGAAATGTACTCTTGGGTGTGGTTATCCCTTTTAGAAATGAGTTCTCTTGTTGATTATGGGGAATTATTTCAATTTGTGAGTGCATCCCCTGTCTTGCAACTCCACATCCTTTTTTGTTAGGGATCTGGTTATGTGGACATATGGGCTTCCGGCTGTTGCCTCCTTTACTGGGGCAAGTCCAGCATGAGACTTCCATCACCGTCTGCTATTGCTCAAAGCACTTGGTACCAGGGTTGCCTTTTGGGTTCAAAAAAAAAAAAGTTCCAACAGCAAAGCTGTCGGAGCACTGACAAATGAGGCTTAGCAAGTTAATCAAAGTGGTTGTAAATCTGGGTTTATTTTTCTTGGGGCTGAAGGGGAAGCCTTCTGCTCCATCCATTTAGGATTAGCAGCATTTAGATTGGAAAAGTGGACTTCAGAATTGATATGGTTTCTCAGTGCTTTTCTTGATAAGTTTACAAGGAGCTTTAGGAATTGTAAGATCTGACTTGAGGAAATTGCAATTTTCCAAAGTTAGGATCCTTAACTGGAAAATATAAATCATGATAAAAGATTCCCCACGACTTAATGGCGCCAGTGCTTGGTGTCTTGTGCCTGTCATTTTGTCTCAAACTGTTCTTAATTTCTCTGGGTGATGGCTTATTCTTAAGAAGTGCTTCCATACATTCTGACCAGAAGCCACTGGCATCCTTAAAAATCTAGAAGAGCTCACTTTCAAATGGAAGTGAATCACAGAAGTTCTCCTTTTAAATGATCTTTATTATCTTTCTTTGTAGTGTGGCTTAGTGGAAAGAGCACAGGCTTGGGAGTCAGAGGTTGTGGGTTCTAATCCTGACTCTGCCACTTGTCTGCTGTGTGACCTTGGGCAAGCCATCTAACTTCTGGGCCTCTGTTCCCTCATCTGTAAAATGGGGATTAAGACTGTGAGCCCCACGTGGGACAACCTGCTTACCTTGTATCTACCCCAACACTTAGAACGGTGTTTGGTGCATAGTAAGTGCATAACAAATACCATGATTATTATTATTATTATTATTGTACAAACACAAGGACTTTTCCTATTCTTTTGGGATAGACTTATCCTCATTTCTATTTTGAGAAGACTTGTCTCCATTTTTCTGCAGAAGCATTTTGGGTCATTTCCATTTGTGTTCCACTTGAGTTCACTTTACTCTTTCTGTGTCCCTGGTAAAGCAGCATTGTGGGGGCAAAAATCAGAATCTGAGTCACAAGATTTCCTTGGACCTGCAACTTGCTTCTGTTCCTGGACTATGAGCAAGAACTAATTCCGGACCAGTCCTTTTGTAAACTGGGTTTGCTAATACTGTCATTCCTCAAAGTACTAGGAAGCATTAGTCAGGTTCTACCATATGCCTCAGGGCTAGAAGTACTAATTTCCAACTACACTACTCTGGTAAATACTCTGTGGGTGCTGAGATTTCATTGACATTTGATGTTTTAAAAGAACATATCCATTAGTAAAGGGCACTCATCTTCTGTCAGTGGGCCACTGCCATCTGGGATAGATTCTTCCTTCCTTAACCACTCTTGTGTATCTTGAATCTCCACCATTTCTGTTTCCAATAGACCCCTTTTAGGATAGTTATTGTCTAAGCAAAAATACAAAACACCATCTGGGGCAGATGAAGAGGAGGTAAGAGTTGTTTGCAATGCTCTCTCCAAGACCTCAACATTTTCCAAATAGCCCCATAGATCAAATTCAGTAGGAACACTGATGGGTGAAAAATAAAAGCAGGTGATAAAGTAATCATATGTAATTAGCATTCAGCAGGGTTCAGTGAAGCAGCAAAGTGGTGAACTAAAAGCACAAGGTAAGTCAAAGTCAGAGAGCGTCTGCCAACAAGTGGCATTTTCATTTGAGGAACTACGTTAACAAGGAGTTGTGAATAAATCCCAACACTGAGCGTATCTGGTTGTTGGGAATAATGAAGAAGAATAGAAGAAACAGTGTGGCTTAGTTGAGGAGCACTAGCCTGGGAGTCAGAGGGCCTGGGTTCTAATTTTGGCTCTGCCACATGTCTGCTGTTTGGGCAAGTCACTTAACTTCTCTGTGCCTCAGTTACCTCATCTGTAAAATGGTTATTCAATCCTATTCTCGCCTACTTTGAGTCTGAGCCCCTTGTGGAACAGTGACAGCGTTAACCTGATTAACTTGATGTACCCTAGTGCTAAGAACAGTGTTTGGCATGTAGTAAGCACGTAACAAGAATTATTATTATTATTATTGTCTTCAGTACTTAAGGATACCCTTAAATCATTCTTCCCACTCCTGTCAGACCTGCCAAAGAGTCTTTCAACATGACCAGTTACATTTTACCTATGTACTGCCAGATGTCTGGGGAGAAAAGTCTGTTTTTAGCTCTCCTGTTTTTCTTTCGGTTTCTTGACAGCCATGATTTTTTAGCCACCCTTTGTAACCACATATTCATTCAGTCGTATTTATTGAGTGCTTACTGTGTGCAGGGCACTGTACTAAGCACTTGGGAAGTACAAGTTGGCGACATATAGAGACGGTTCCTACCCAGAAACAGGCTCACAGTCTAGAAGGGGGAGATAGACAACAAAACAAAACAAAACGTGTGGACAGGTGTCAAGTTGTCATTATCTGCTAATTATTATACTACCTTTTGGAGCAGGCAGAGTGGAGAGTCCCATGTACCCAACTAACTCTCTGAATGCTTTCAAGGTAGAGTAGGACATAGAATTCATTCAATTGTATTTATTGAGCATTTACCGTATGCAGAGCACTGTACTAAGTGCTTGGAAAGTACAATTCAGGAACAAAGAGAGACAATCCCTGCCCACAATCACAATCTCAATCTCTAAAAAATTCAATTATTGAATTCCTCCTCCCTTCTTTCCGTCCCCTACCAAATGTATTCCTTCACCTATTTCGTTGGGCGGTGAAATGGCAAAGGAGTTGGACTTTACAAAAAAAAAAAAAAAAAAATTAGGGGACAAGTTATAATATCTATTCATTCCAATAATGGCATTTTTTCTGAGGGGGAAAATATGCCAAATTTCCCTAGGATGCCAAACATTTAAATTATAATACAATGATTCTTCTTCCAAAGGTCTAGAATTGTGAGACATGTGTCTACTGGCTTCCTAATATTTTCCCCATTTTAAAAAAGAAAAAAAGATGGGGTTTAGAATGGCTAAATGACTTTTCCATGGAAAAGGCAGAGAATGTGAGGGATCCCATTTGTTGAACTTTTCTTGGGAAGAATTGACTGATGTGTAGGACCAAAGGAGGATCAAGTTTTCAGCTAGTGGAAGTAAAGAGTAGATTGTACTTAGGAAAAAAAAAAATCTTTACAGTAGATCTGCTTGATGGACAACAACAAGAAACCCATCTGTGCAAATTATGGATACTAGTCATCACATAAGGAATTTAAAAGTAGGAATTACCTTTACTTTTTGAAGGGCATGAGAGTGATTTTTCTAATTTGATGTCATTCTTTTTGTAAATCCGTGCTTTTTTGAGCACTCTGGGCAATCTTGCTATGTGCATTCCAGCACTTTTTCTAAAATTATATATCTTCCACAATTTAACATAAAATTGCTTCATGTCTGCACCTGGCATTTAGGTTTGGGTTTAAAAGAAAGCTGTAGAATTTTGTTACTGGCATATTTCAGATCACCAACTGGGATTCTGTCACTGCAACTCAAAAAGCATTTGTTCTTGACTATCGTGATTTTATGGTATTTGCTATTTTTCTAAAAGGGCTAAAATGCTCATTGAAAGTAATCTACATATATGCTATGCATCCATGTACAATATTAAAAATATCATTCTTTGTAATGTTCAAGAAGTGTTGATCATGAAACCTGAATTTCATCTAATCCCCACTATTATGCCAAAATGCTAAAACACGATGGATTTAAATGGGTAGTAAACACCAAACCTGAGTAACAGGTCTGACATAAAAATTAGTAACTGCCTAAATGCAAAAGACCAAATCCAAAAATAGAAAATCTTGATTTACCAGACCTGAACAAATTTTGCTACTGCTATTTTTGTTTCCTGATGGGAAAACATGCATGATAGCAAAACATGCTAGAGTCAATTTGTAGCTTAAACCAGTCACTGTCAAACACAAAGTAGTATGTATTCATCTATATGACAACAAATTTTTCTCTCT
The DNA here is from genome assembly GCF_015852505.1 of Tachyglossus aculeatus. Taxonomy (NCBI): domain Eukaryota; kingdom Metazoa; phylum Chordata; class Mammalia; order Monotremata; family Tachyglossidae; genus Tachyglossus; species Tachyglossus aculeatus. The sequence continues at coordinate 14,732,811 of NC_052078.1, forward strand.
TTCTCTCTCCCTCTCTCTGTGTGTGTGTCTCTCTCTCTCTCTCTCTCTCACACAGGCCTTTTATTTCCATCCTCCTTGAAATTATGATTGTTTGATGTTTTTTGGTTCTGCATGTCCTACTGTTCCACCCCTTCCTTTCACATTGTTCAACTTGTTAATCATTTATGTCACCATTGAGTTCTGAGCCCCTTTCTTGCCTTCTCCACAGTGATGTTGATCCTGGTTGTTTTCTTTGTAATGATTTTACTTTCGTCTGCTGTTGGTTGTGCTAATGCTGAAAGTATCATCCTATGTTTCTGAAATTTTAAAAGAGGAAAACCAGCAGGACCCAAAATATCATCAAAGGCAAGAAGGGGGGCTAAGTCAATCGGTACTTTAAGTCCTACAGCTCTTTCTTTGGAGCCACAGTTGCACAGAGGATGAAGTACTGGACTTCAGCAGTGCTTCCTTCAAACCAGAGACGGAAATGCTGTATTAAGGTCACAGGTTTCCCATATACAACAGATTTCTCCCATACCAGTGTACCAGTTTCTCAAAATGGAAATCTGGAAATCCATGTAAAACACATACATGCACACTCACAGGCATACACCCCTCATCCACACCTTCCTCTTCCTACCCTCTAGCTCCTCCTCCACACTGCAATGCCCATTCTTGCTTTAACTCCTTTGAGTCTATTTTTAATTTGAAATCAAAGTTTTATATTAAAATTACTATTTTATTAACTAGTGTTTCACTACTCGTTCAAACATCGGGCACTGGGAACAGTTTCATTCTTGCTGGACATGTGAGTGCTTTAAGGTGGTGAATCATCGTTCTCCAGGAAGTCAACCATTAGTTCATATAGTTCTGTTTAGTCTGGCCATTCGCCTGGTTTTCAGCTGATCTGATCCTATCCAAAACTGATATGGTACAGGGGCATTTTATTGTAAGCATTTGGTCCTGCCTGGCAAGAATAATGGATCATCAGTGGTAGTATGTACGGGGATCTGGGACAAGAATGAAAAGGCAGGGGTTCTGGAATCTCTTGGTGACTCTAAGTTCTTTGGATTTCTGCCAAAGATTCCTTATGGTGTCTTACTGTACACTGCACTGTTTGTGTGAAGCATGTAAATTTACCAACATGGAAATTGCTCATATGCGTTAAGGGAATCCAGTATTTGTGAGTGCCTTTGATAGCCATCCTAGTTCTCCTCTTTGTAATGACTAAAACTTCTAGGCGGAGCTCAGCTCAACTTCAAAGCTGGAAACTGTAGATTAGGTGCAGTTCTAAAGTGCAGTAATTTAGGTCAATCTCAAAAGGACTGTGGATTAGCCTGCTAGAGTTATCTAGGCTTGAAATGGGACACTCTGGTGGCTAGGAGGTAATTCTTCAAAGCCAAATAGTCACACCCACTAGCCCAGAGATACCTAGTAGAATGTGGTTGCATCTTAAACAGTTAGTATGTACACTGCTCCAACCTCAACTATAATTAGTAAGTTTGCCAGACATTGTTTTGTTAATCTTAGTTTTATTATTTATTCCCTGATGATAATTATAATAATAATTGTGGTGTAGGCTAAGTGCTTACTATGAGCCAAGCTCTGTGCTAAGAACTTGGTTATATTCACTCCAGATCAATCAGGTACAGTCCCATATAGGGCTTCCAGATTAAACACAGGGAAAGACCAAGGATTTACTCTCCTGTTGACAGATAAGGAAACAGGCACAGAAAAGTGCAACGACTTGCCCATGGTGTCACCGCAGGCAAGTGAGAGAAGCCAGGATTAGAATTCAGGTCTCTTGCCTCTCAGTTTTGTTCTCTTTCCAAGCAGCTTGGCTTGGTGGAAGGATCGCGGGCTTGGAAGTCAGAGGATGTGGGTTCTAATCCCGCCTCCCCCACTTGTCTGCTGTGTGACCTTGGGCAAATCACTTAACTTCTGTGCCTCAGTTACCTCATCTGTAAAAATGGGGATTAAAAGTGTGAGCCCCATGTGGGGTGACTGATTACCCTGTGTCTACCCCAGTGCTTAGAACAGGGCTTGGCACATAGTAAGCGCTTAACAAATACCATAATTATTATTATTAGGTTACGCTGGCTCTTATAGATCTGCAATGAAAGATTTATTAGAGTATCGATGTGAAAGCCTTCATTTTTAACTATACGTTTTTGTGTTTTTCCTTTACTAGCTTGTGGCCATATTCGACGAACAAGATCCACATCATGGGGGTGACGGCACCAGTGCCAGCTCCACCGGGACCCAAAGTCCTGAGATTTTTGGCAGTGAGATGGGTGCCAACAACGTCTCCGCCTTTCAGCCTTACCAAGCCACAAGTGAAATTGAGGTCACACCTTCGGTTCTCCGAGCAAGTAAGGGAACATTTTCAGTGCTTCTGGCCGTTTCATCTTAATTTACAGGGATGCCAACTTTTGTTATCCGTTGCTGCTACTGCGAATAGAATTCATTATCTGCTCTTAGTGAAAGTTGATTAAAGTTCAGACCTGGGCAAATGTCTGTTGCATACAAGTAAATAAGCCTGTCTTTGATTTAATGGATTGGATAGAGTTTGCTTTGTATTGAAATAAGCTTTTAAACATTCGCCCAAATTAGAATCAACGTAATCTTGCAAGCTAAATACATGGATTCTTCTATCTAGTAGACCACATTTGAGCTCTCTCAAAAGGTAAAAAATAGGAAGACAAGGGTGACAAGGACTGGCAATCTGAAAGTCCCATAAAAATCTATATACCACTGGGTTTTTCTACTTCCATCTTGCAAATAAGCTTCCTTAAGGTGAGTACCATATCCTCTGTAATGAAGGTGCCAAAATTCACATTTTTAGCCCTGTTACTCTACATCCTCCTCCTTTCAGCTATTGTTACAACTCAGTAATGACAGTTGTCTCTAAGTTTTTTAATTCCCTGTGAAAAACTTGCCATTAAGTATGACCATTGTCTTAGGTTTGTTTACAGTATTCTTTGGGGGCAGAAGAGAATAATTATCCTTCAGAGCACTTTTAAAGTGCATCAGGTTTCCCCACATTACTAGAAATTTACAAATGAAATGGTTCAAAGAAATTTATATTCCAGAGGCATATTCCCTTGGGGGAAAAAAAAATCTCAACTTGAGATTGTTCCCTGTTTTGGAATTCATCTTTATTAGAATATATGTGTAACCCATCCTCATAGATAACGTGAAAGCAGCAGGAAGAAGAAAAGCCTTGCCTTTATTAATGTGTGAACCTGTGCTTTCCAGAGATCCAGGGAATTTGGGAAGCTCAGTGTATGATGGGATGTTTAAGAGGAGCCCTAGAGGTCTGTGTATGGGTGCTAGACAATTAAATGTACCACTTACTGAAAATTGCTTTCTATCAACTGGTCCAGAAGCAATCAGAAAGGAGACATATGGTATAAAGTGAAAAGGCTAACTTGGTTTGAAACTCTGTTACAGGCAGAGGTGGAGCGACTCTTATCTTGAATGCAAAAAAAAAAGTCTAGAAACTGTCTGCAGTCCTGTCATTACATGCCCCTCTAATCATGGGCAAACCAGTGATTTTTTAAAAATCTTGAACAGTTTTTTGTTACTTCCCACTTGTCCCATTTCATTTCTCCATACTCACCTTTTGTAGGAAATCCAAGTGGTGTTTGGCCCAAGCCATTCAGTTTCTGCTTTGCCTCCTTGCTAAAGGGGCAGAAAATTATTGCAGATTGCCACTGAGGCTTCCCTTAGGTTGTGAATGTTGGGTTGTGAAGTTTAGGGTGAAATTACAGAGTGCCCCTTTTTATTCAGAAACTCATTTTATTCTGAAATGTTAAGAAGCCCCAGGAGTACTTGACACCTGACTGAAAAAACCTTTGAAATATGTGATGAAAATATAGCACTTCAAAGGTATTTCCTAAGTTTTACATCTCACTCATAAACTCTTTTTTAATTAAAAGAGAAATAGCTCTTGAAACTGTGGTGAGTGATCCAAGCTTTTAAAAAGAAAAAAAAAAATTGTACATGTCATTGCTTCCAAACGCTTAGGTCAAACTCTTCAGTAAATTTCTATCTCTGTTCATTTTAGATGTCTCTTTTCCTACTATCAAAATCATGCATTATTTCAAAATGCCAGCTTACTTTCAGAAATAACTATAAAACATGTGAGAAATATTACCTCCAGTATTGTCTTGGTAGTTTTTAGTCAATTTATGGGAATCTTAAGAAAACATATCCTAGCTAGATATTTCAAGGAAATGTATATTTCAAAGAAATCCAGACTATGGTTGCAGATACCCATATCTCTAATGGGTATTAGACATACCTTTTCAAGTATTTGATTTAAATACATATTGAAAATAGAAGTGATATCCTATTCTATTTCCTTTTTAGCTTGTGAAGTGGAGCATAGCATACAAATGGTATTCTCAGAATTTCAAATAATTACCTTCTTACTGTGAGAGTTCTATTCAGCATATAAAACCCATCCAGTTTTGTTGTAGATGCAGTCTTGATTATTACGTGTTGACAAGGTCATATATCTATTAATTGGATTGGAGATGGGATACAAAATTGCTGTAATTATTGTAATTTTCTAGCTAATTGCAGGGTTGGTGGTGAATATTTTACTTCTGCAAAATGAAAAACAGTATTTCATCCGAAGTTGTTTTGTAGAGTTTTGGACGTTTTGTTTTATGTCTTTGTGGCTTTTTGCCCACAAATATAGCGTCTTTTTGTGTTCTCCTGCGCTGACCTGCTTTGAAATGGCACTGTGCAAGTGGTCTCTGTTTGGGCAGTGACTAAGCTTATTAGGCAGAGGTGGAGGGCAGCTCATCAGCCTCTTTGTTCTGGTTGCCATGTTACCTTCATTGTTTGTTGGAAAATTATGCTGCCCTCCTTCCTGCATTAAAGCGAAGGTTTTAAGTGGGTGAGAGCCACTGTGGATCAGTCTGTTATCCCGCCCTTGCCCCATTCCGAAATAGTTTTGTATTTACTCGAGTGGCTTCTCCTTTGAACAAATGAAGACCTGAAAATCAGTGGGCAATGTTGACATTTTTAATGTAGCACACCATTTCTAGCCCACATTTTTGTTTTTGTTTTTAAATTTTCTAAGCTTTATGGAGTTGTCGTCAAGTTTTTTTTCTTTGGGGGACGTGCGGGCAGGGGAGAGGGCGGCTGGGTTTCTGCAGAGGGGTTGGAAGCTCACTGCAGAAGATTGTTAAAGCAGACTGATGTTTATTCCCTGCTGAAATATAAACTGGTGGCGCAGGTGAAAATTGCCAAACCTAATGAGCAATTTGGCAGATAAGACGGGATGTCAGGCGACAGCAGTTCAGCAGCGGGTGCACTGTCTGTGAACCAGGTTGTTTGTTCCACAGAACGGCATTTAAATACCATAAATAAAATCCCTTTTCACTGATATCAAGGGAAAGCATTTACTTTTTCCTCCTCCCCATATTACTTAAATAAACAGCGATGTAGCTTGGAGAAATTTTGGTGTGAAATTGTTTTGTAAATTTCACTGCTGTATTTTAAAGGGTGGAAATGATTAACAGAGCACATTTTTTCCCCACCCAGGAGTATTCAGCAATAAATGAAGTTTTACAATACAGTAATAAATTGAAACCTATCACCTGGTTCACTGGACCACATTGTTTGGTGTACTTTACATTGAACAATTTCACATTATCATCAAGGTTCTAAATATCTTGCAATTTTCATTGTAACACTTTTTTATTGGACCGTGTATCTGATTTGTGCATCTATGTGTCGGGGAATTTTGACTTGGACTGACCCACATGGTTTTAGAATAAAGCAGCATGGCCTATTGGACAGAGCATAGGCTAGAAAGTCAGAAGGACTTGGGTTCCAGCCCCGGCTCTGCCACTTGTCTTCCATGTGACCTTGGGCTAGTCATTTAACTTCTCTGTGCCTCATCTGTAGAATGGGGATTAAGACTGTGAGCCTCCATGGGAGACATAGGCTGTGTCCAAACTGACTAGAATAATAATACTAATAATAGTACTTGTTAAGTGCTTACTGTGTGCCAAGCACTATCCTAAGCACTGGGGCAGATACAAGTTAATCAGGTTGGACACAGTCCCTGCTCCACATGGGGCTCACAGTCTTAATCCCCATTTTACAGAAGAAGTAACTGAGGCGCACAGAAGTTAAGTGACTTGCCCAAGGTCATACAGCAGGCAAGTGGCCGAACTGGGGTTAGAACCCAGGTCCTTCAGCCTCTCAGGCCTATGTTCAATCCATTAAGCCACCCTGCTTCCCTACTATGCCATGCTGCTTTTTCTTGTATCTACCTTAGTGTGTAGTACAGGGTCATCGACACTGACGACTTGGATTTATACCGGCAGCCCCAGTGGAATGTTGTGGTGGGAAAATCATGGGAGAAAACCATTATATGCCAATCCATTTATATATAATTATACCTTTTGTTTGTATTTGTCTCTAAAGGGAAAGGGAGGGGACACTATAAGGCATCTGGAAACACGAGTGTGAATTAGAGTGACCCACTAGCTAATAGCAGAAGGATATTAGACAAAGTCTTGAAAGTAAAGTGCTGTTGGGGTGAAAGGGATCTCAAGAAATCATCCAATGCGTTTCTCCCTTTCTCCTTGGCAGAGTCATAGCACCCAGGATTTCCAAATGGTTTCTAGCAGTGAATTATCTGGGCCTGAGCTTGCTCAACTTCAGCAATTAGAGATCTAGTTCATTCAGGCCTTTGAAGCTTGTTAGAGCAGCTACTCCGGCTTTGCCACAAATCCAGAAAAATACTTCCTTTATAGCAGTGAATGTATGGCTGTGATAACAAGGGGCACTTATTTTCCTTTTTTTTTTTCCTTTGGCTTTTTGTGCAACCATCAGATAGTCTACTAAAGCACCTATTAAATTTCCATGCCTTCAATAGCTGTTCTGCGAATATATGTTGATGATAATGGATTTTGACATCTTCTCTTGGCTAGTGTTCCCCACTGGAAATCTTTTCACATAAGCTCTCCTGTGCCACTGTCTGGGCCTCTGTGAGGTGCTTTGTGGGTTTTGCTCTAAGTATCATCCCTCTTCTTCTTTGGAATCTCATTTTTAAATATTCTGTTGCTTAGGGCATCTAGTATGCGTGTCCAGTGGTTTCAGGGATTTGCTTGTGATCCAGTATGTTCATCAGGACATTCCCTTCTGTGTCATGGTGGGAATGGGGAGGAGGGCAGAAAAGAATCAAACCTGTTCTCACTCCTGTGGAGTGTCAATAGATCAGTGGAGGCAGTGCCTTGAGTCAGTTGTCTCCAGTGGCTGTCAGAAATGTAGAGCTTTTTGACAGCAGGAAGAGTCCTAGGAGTGGCAAAGTTTCACCCTCTCAACTTCAAATGTTAAATGCTCCCGGACACAGCATTTCCATAACCCTCTGGGCTAAGGGCAGCTAGAGGGTGTATTGGTGCCATGCACTGTGTTGACCTCTGAGGGCCTTGGTGTCCCAGATCTTGTTCCAGCCATGAGTGTTTTTTTGACATGAACACACTAAATTGAACATAAGTATATCTGTCCTCCAAGGGAAGGGGGGATATGAGAGATGTACTGAATTCAGATCATATGATCATAGACAAGTGATCCTATAGGCTACATTACTAAAGTGCTTTGGTGACTAAAAGCAGCTTTTTTTGAAGGTTAAGCATACACATGTTCTCTCTCCACTCTTTTTTAGTATTAATAATGATAATAATAATAATAATAATGATATTTTTTTACCATTTCGACCTGGTATCCAGGAGCTTTCCTATTTGTGCACCTCAGAGAGCCACCTAGGTTTTGGATTATTTTGTCAACATGACAAAATAATCAGGCTCCTGTGCTTCACCGGATTGTGGCTGTGTATATCGGGATCATCATAATCAATTCCACATTGTGAAGGTCATACAAAGTGGAACACATTGCTTAGATTTTCTTCAAGGGACAATGTGTTCTTCTTGGGACGTTTTTAAACCAAGTATACATAGTCAATGCATTCTTTCCGAATGTCTAAATAAATAATGAGTGTAAAGGTGTAAGAGAAGAAATTGAAAGGCAAAAGAGGGTGTGTGTGTGTGTGCATGCGCACACGTGTATGTGTATTAAACTCTGTCAAGGACTAGGGTGAGTGCAAATGGTGCCGTACCATAGCTCACGCTTGAATGAATTCCTTCAAACAGGGTCTCGGTGTCAAGACCAAGGCAAATCTGTCAGTTTTGTCAGTTCCAGTGGGAGACTCCATCATAAGGCCATCTTTGCTCTTCCACATCCCTTTCCTTGAGGCCAGGCTATTGAAACTCATGCATTCACGACATCTTTTTGCCTAGAGAACCAATCAATAAATCATATTTATTGAGCACTTACTGTGTGCAGAGCACTGTACTAAGCGCTTGGGAATTACAAGTTGGCAACATATACAGTCCCTACCCAACAGTGGGCTCACAGTCTAGAAGGGGGAGACAGAGAACAAAACCAAACATACTAACAAAATAAAATAAATAGAATAGATATGTACAAGTAAAATAAATAAATAGAGTAATAAATATGTACAAACATATATACAGAATCATTGTGCCTAAAGGGAAAGACTTCATCCCAGAGTCGGGTGACCTGGGTTGTGAGCTAGACTGTGAGCTCGTTGAGGGCGGGGATTGTCTCTCTTTATTGCTGTGTTGTGCTTTCCCAAGTGCTTAGTACAGTGCTCTGCACACAGTAAGTGCTAAATACAATTGAATGGATGAATGAATGGGTTCTTATTCTGGTTGCATCACTTACCTGCTGTGTGACCTTGAAAAGTCATAACTTCTGGGCATCTTTTTCCCCATCTAAAAAGTGGGGATTAAATTTTTGTTTTCCTTACCGCTCAGGCCGTGAGCCCTATGTGATATGGGGACTGTGTCCAGCATGATTATCTTGCACCTACCCCAGGACATAATCCAGTGCTTAGCACTGGATAATGTCACTGTTATCTTATCACCTTTGGTTGTTATTATTAGAGAAGAAGAATTAGTACAGGATTAGGATTCATTAAGGATTAGGATTCATTAATTCATTCAATTGTATTTACTGAGCACTTACTGTGTGCAGAGCACTGTACTTGGGAAGTACAATTCAGCAACATATAGAGACGGTCCCTACCCAACAACAGGCTTGCAGTCTAGAAGGGGGAGACAGACTACAAAACAAATCAAGTGGATAGGTGTCAATACCATCAGAATAAATAGAATTATAGCTATATGCACATCATTAATAAAATTAATATGGTAACTATGCACAAATAAAATGCATAGAGTAGTAAATGTGTACAAATATATACAGGTGCTGTGGAGAGGGGAAAGGGGTAGGGCAGAGGGAGGGAGTGGGGCGATAGGGAGGAGAGGAGGGGGAGGAGAAGAATTGTCTTCCTTTCCCTCTTGTTTCACCCAAATGTACAAATGCAGGTAGTAAATCAGTGAAAGGGCTTTTTTTTTTCCCAAGTGGGATGTTGGTTCCTCCCAGCAGTGAAAAGTTTTTCCACCCACTCTAATGGAGAAATCTGCGTAGAGAGTGGGGATTTTCATGGTGGCATAGTGCTACATGAGATGAAGCGTGGTCTTGAATTCTTTTCCTGATAGGGTGTCCTAGTTTATAAGGGTGAAATTACAGTGAGAGCAGCACAAGTAGGATCAAATTAACAACCATCATGTCAAGAAAGCACAAGGACTTCAAATCACTAGACTGCCATCACATTTAATTACAATATCTCCATAACATGGGTGATGCTCTTTTTATTTTGTCGATCAGTTTATTTAAGCTCTGCAAAACACAAACTTGGAGACATATGTTTTAATGAGTGGATAAACTTTGAATCCTTAGTAATCAGTCTGTTGGACTCAGAGTATGGATAGTGTTTTTTATATATAGGTATTTAGTAATAATAATAATGATGGTCTTTGTTAAGCGCTTACTGTGTGCAGAGCACTGTTCTAAGTGCTGGGACTAATAATCATATTTGTTAAGCGCTTACTATATTCCAAGCACTGTTCTAAGTGCTGGGGTAGTTGCAGGGTAGTCAGGGTGTCCCCCGTGGAGCTCACAGTCCCTAATCCCCATTTTACAGATGAGGTAACTGAGGCACAGAGAAGTTAAGTGACTTGCCCAAAGTCACACAGCTGATAATAATAATAATGATGGCATTTATTAAGCGCTTACTATGTGCAAAGCACTGTGAATAAGTGGCAGAGTCAGGATTAGAACCCACGAACTCTGACTTCCAACCCCATGCTCTTTCCATTAAGCCACGCTGCTTCTACTTTAGCAATTGAAGTAATGCAGTTATCCTTTTTGGAGTAGTTATCAATTATTTGCTGTACGATTGCAGCCCAGTATGGGGGTGATGAAACAAAATTGCCCACCGTGCAAGAGTATCTCACCATTTGACGTTTGTTTTGCCTAAGGCCGGGGAAAGCGCTGTCCTGGAGAAGCTCAGGGGAGAAGTGACATGGGATTGGGAGAGATGTAGCCATGGGAAGCAGGGTCTGACTGAAGCCCTCCTTTTTTTCCCCTTTCCAGCTGCCCTCAGCTGTCAGATCGAAGTCTGACTGCCGCCGCCACTGTGGCCGACAGCACTGCTGTCTTGGCTCCATTTCCCTGCTGTCGTGTGCGTGTCTCCTCAAAGTCCCTGTCAATCATTTGAGGAGCTCGTTTGCCTAGTTCTATTTAAGGACCCCATAGTAGAGTGGGGAGTAGGGGAAAGCAAATCACTTCTGCAGTGATATCTGTAGAGTTCAGGAATCAGATGGGGAGAGCCATACCGCTTAACCTTTCGGTGCCCCAGTTTTTATAACCATCAAGTGCTTTGACTGGTTACCGGTGGCAACGCTCTTAAGTGCTTCGATAAAAGATGCTGTATAGGTAGGGTAGCTTTTTTCAAAGCAGTGGAACTCAATTCATAAATTTTTCCCTTCCAAGGGTGTCTTTTCAGGTGAATCAAGTGGGAGATTTGCAGTTACTACATAATACCATTTCATTCATCCCTGATAGACTGCTGGATATTAACTAGAGCATTTACCTCATGGTAGCTGCAGGTGTAGTTGATGTTTTCCTCCTCCCTTACAGGACTAAAACAGTATCAACTTCATAACAATGATTATTGGTTCATGATGCTAAGACTGTGAATAGTTGATTGGGGAAGTTGTTTGCAAGCTGAGAACAATGAAAAAAGCTAGAAGACCCGTCTGCTCACTTAGAGGATCTGCCATTAGCCTCATCAGGTAGGGAAATAAATTCTGTTTCACTGGCTTTATGAAGCAGGAGCAGCATGTCAGCATTGGTCGAGTTGACTAGTGTTATCAGCTCTAGCCAGGGTTTATTTCTCCGTACAGCAGCTAGAAATTACGTGTGTGACAGATTTTTTCTTTTACACCCAGAAGCCTCAGGCTCTGTAAATTGCTTAAGGCAAATTCTAAATTGGACAAATCTTGGGTTTCTCCAACAACAGTAATAATGATAGTGAAAGATAGAGCAATACCCAGGTGAACATCAGCTTCTCTTTTTGAACCTTTTACCAGAGTCTTTGTCCGTTTCATTGGCCCATTCAGCATCAGTTTGGGGATTTGAGGCTATGCTCATCTAGTAGCACTCTGGAATACAAACCCTGTTTTCGGTGGACTTTGTCAAACTAAATTGTGGGGTCCTGGCATGTATGTGCTTTTGAGGGAGAGAAAGCAGGGTGATAAAGGATAACAGATGGCTCTGAGTTGAACAGACTTTCTACTTCGCTGTCCTCCAGGTTTTATTTATTCTCACACTCACAAACACACCCAAGAAAAACTGGAAGATGCAACTGGAATAAAGCAAAGACTAGAGAAGGAGTAAAATTGTCTTCTAATTTCTCAGTTTTTCCTAGACGTCAAAAGATTAAGACGTTTCCTCAGTTATAAGAAAATAAATCTATTCTCTGGGGCACAGGGAGATGCTGATGGTGTGTGTTTTGTAGTTTATAAATTGAGTGAGCCTTGATGAGTATACTTACCTCCTCCCTAAATTTTGTGACCTCTGATTATTGTCTTTCAATGTCTTTTTAACAAGGATAGTTTGAACAGAGACTTTTTGCTAGACATGGCACCGAACAAAATGTCATTTCTTGATTATTGTGTGAAAATTGAATGCCACAATCAGCAGCACTGACTGTACTCAAATTAAGCACTTATCTTCCAGAAGGCATGGGGGATTGTACAGCTACATTCTGCCTTTCCTCCACAGAGAAAATGAAAACAATTGCCTCCTGCCCTCTTTCGTCTTTCCCACTCCCAACTTAAAAATAGTGTCCTTTCAGAGAATAATCTTGTCATATTGACTTGTGAGAAAGTAGAAAGTACTTTCTGTTCTGACTGAGTAAAGGGGTGAGACAGTAGTTGTAGCATTTACTGACCACCCTCTTGGGACAGGACACTGCTTAGGAAGTACAGAATAAAGTAATGACACATTCCCTGCCTAACAAATTTACAGTCTAATGGGGGAGAAAGACATAAAACTATTTACTACAGTGCTCAAAATAAATAATTGATGACAGTGATATTCATAAGTGCTGAGGAGGGATGTAAATTAATTTAGTCCTTAAGTGCTAAGGCAGCTGATAGGTGCTGGGAAATTAATTGGGGAAGACTACTGTGTCCCTCTTTTGAAGCCTAGAAAATAGCTTAGGCTTTTATGATTTACAAGCTACATTTTCTTGTGACTTTATTACTTAATGTGACTTTGAGAATAATCTGGTTTAAATTTCTTGAGCCTTTATAGTGGCTTCCTAGTAGAGGTTGCATTAAGTATCAGTCAATCAGTGGTATTTAGTGAGTGCCTTTTCTATACAGAGCACTGTACGAAGTGCAAATGTAAAGTTATTCTGCTGGCCTTAACTCTAGACCTAAAGCTGTACAGGGGATGTACCTTTTAGTATGTGACCCTGGTCTAAGGCTTGGGAGTCAGAGGTCATGGGTTCTAATCCTAGCTCTGCCATTTGTCAGCTGTGTGACTTTTAGTATGTGACCCTGATAGGCATCGTAAATGTAGTTCCAAAATCTGGCACTCGTTTTCCTTGGATGTACCCTACCTGGTTTCCTTGCCTTCCTTCCCACATCCAAGGTCAGAATAAGTCGAGCTAACCACATGACATCGATGATACCTGTAACCTGATTATGTTCAAATATGCCTCATTTTTCTCTCACTGAAGAAACTAAGATTTTAAATCTCAGTAGTATTCATTACAAACGTTTTAAAGTCAAGGTTCATCAAACTAAATAGAGTTCAGTACATATCTAGATTTGCTAATTATGCCATTGTTTCATGTAGTATCCTTAAAGTAATTTAAGTTTCAAGAAGCACCATTTCAGTGGAACTGCTCTAGCAAATCTTCTTTTTGTAAAAACTGAAGCTTTTCTGAATGAAGTATACAAGCTGTTCTTTAAAGAGGTTCTTTCTGTAATCAGCACTGAAGAAAGTGTTTTCTAAGCTAAGGCAGTGGGTTTACAAACTAACACCCCGATCCTTTATCTTTGACAGCAAGAGATAACACATTTTTATTTAGAATTCTGATTGTGTGGCAATATGGCACTTTTCAGGGTTCATTTCAATTTGAATATATATCCACTTAGTTGAGTCATTTTTTTAGTGAACTAGAGAGATTCATTTAGAAGGTTGGTTAGAAAAGGCATTTCTCTGACTACTTTTTATCCTGTGTCTTTATTCCCTTCCCCTTTGGTCCGTGAAGGCCCTGTCCCTGGAATTTGAAAGAACCATTCACAGCGACTTGGGGCCTAGATGTTTCATTCTATGATGTAGATATTTGACGTTAGTCCCCACAGCTGTTTGAGCTGAACTTCCAGACCTGAAAGCTTACTAACAGGGCTGTGAAGACCCCAAATCCTGGGGGTTTTGACCCTAATAGCGCTTTGAAGCCTGCCCCCTTCCAGTCTCCATCCCTCCTCCAAAGCTGGCTCCAAGCTCAAAATGAAAAGTTGTCACCCATGCCTCTAGGATATGTTCCCTAATTTGTGATGGGTAGGTTTAAGCCCCACGTAGTTGTCTTGGATTATTTTTCCCTGGGGACTTTACCTTTGCTTGCTCACAAGGGAAGTCACCTGCCACTCTTTAACCCACTCCGTTATCTGCTCAGTCAGCCTTATGAGGATGTTCTGGAGTTTTTAGTTCTATTTTCTTGGCAAGTCCAACACCCTATAGCATCCATACACTTTGAGACTTCACTGCAAATTCATACTTTGAGATACAATCATTTATGAAGATGTTAAAATCATTTTTCAACCTCAAAAATAGCCCTCCTTACCTTTTATTTCTTAACTTTGAGCCAATTTTTTATCCCTGACAGACCAATTCCTCTAGCCCTATGTTGGCTCGATGATGGGCTATTTCCCCAGCAGGAACATCTCCAAGTGGTGACAGATAATTACTACTACTGCTGCTGCTGCTATTACTGTTTGTTGTTATATTGGACTCTCCCAAGCATTTAGTTCAGTGCTTTGCACACAGTAAGTGCTTAATAAATATAATTGATTGAATGAATGCTAATAATAATAATAATAATAATGGCATTTATTAAGCGCTTACTATGTGCAAAGCACTGTTCTAAGCGCTGGACTACTACTACTACTAATTGGGGTATTTAAACAATAATAATAATAATTATAATTATAATAGTATTTAAGTGCTTATTATGTGCCAAGCACTGTTCTAAGTGCTGGGGGGATACAAGGTAATCAGGTTGTCCCACATGGGGCACTCAGTCTTAAACTCCATTTTACAGATGAGTCAACTGAGGCACAGAGAAATGAAGTGACTTTCCCAAAGTCACACAGCTGACAAATGGCAGAGCTAGGATTAGAACCCATGACCTCTGACTCCCAAGCCCGTGATCTTTCCACTGAGCCACACTGCTTCTCTAATGCTTACTATGTGCCACGTTCTGTACCAAACACTGGGATAAATATAAGATAATCAGGTTGGACACAGTGCCTGGCCTTCTCAGTCAGTGGAAGAATAGTTTTTGAATCCCCATTTCATTATTATCATTATTATTAGTATGAATAATAATAGTATTTGTTAAGCACTTACTATATGCTAGACACTGGACTAAGCGCTGGGGTGAATGCAAGCACATCCAGTCAGACACAGTCCCTATTCCACCTGGTACTCATTGTCTTAATCCCCGTTTTACAGATGAAATAACCGAGTCACAGAGAAGCGAAGTGACTTTCCCAAGGTCCCACAGCAGACAAGTGGCAGAGCCAGGATTAGAACCCATGACTTTCTGACTCCCGGGTCCGTTCTCTATCCACTATAGTAATAATGATTATGGTATTTGTTAAGCGCTTACTGTGTGCCATGCACTATTCTAAGCACTGGGGTAGATAAAAGGTAATTGATTGTCCCACTTGGGACTCACAGTCTTTATCCCCATTTTTGCAAATGAGAGAAGTTAAGTGGCTTGCCCAAGGTCACACAACAGACAAGAGGTGGAGCAGGATTCAAACCCATGTCCTTCGGACTCCCAAGCCCATGCTCTTGCCATGAAGAAACAAAGGCACAGATCATTTAATTGGCTTGCACAAAGTCACATAGTAGACAAATATCCAGTCTAGATTTGAACTCACGTCTTCTGGCTTTCAGGCCAATGTTCTTTCCATAAGGCCATGTTACTCCTCTGACTGCATGTGT
Organism: Tachyglossus aculeatus; assembly: GCF_015852505.1. Classification (NCBI taxonomy): domain Eukaryota; kingdom Metazoa; phylum Chordata; class Mammalia; order Monotremata; family Tachyglossidae; genus Tachyglossus; species Tachyglossus aculeatus. Next base: position 14,748,492 of record NC_052078.1, read on the forward strand.
GCACATATAGGCCCATAAGTATGTGTAAACATAGTAGAATGGTATACTTCTGGTTGAGTTGTTTCCATTGATGTTTCATTGAGTGCCCTATGTGAAGATAGTCCTGTGCTTTCCTGAAGAAACACGAAAACACATCCTGGCCCCTTTCCCTTGAAGAACTGGCAACTTGTTATCATTCTTCAGTTACCCCTAGTGTATCCAAAAAATATAAAATGGTTTTCTCTTCAGATTAGATCTCTCCAAGTGCTTGATATTGCCTCCTAATTTTGCATTGACAGACTACTTAGGAATATAATTTTCTGGCCTATTCTGAGTTCACCTCACCATTGTTCTTCCTGGCCATGTTTTATAGAGTTTATCATCGTCTGTTAATATAGGCCCAGCTTTTTTATATGTGATCCCATCTTAGGCACTTACATCATGTAAGATGTTTGTAAAGTTCAGCAAAGTTGAAGTATGGCACAGCTAGTCTACTCTGTATTTCACCTAAATTTATTCTCTGAATGCCCAGGGCTATGTACAAGGCTCATGTGGATTCAAGAAAATAAATTCAATATGACAGGAAGCTTAAAACACCAAAAAGCTCTCTGTATTCTGATACAAGGCAGGGGTGGTGGTGCTCAACTCTAAGTCCACTGCATTCCCAGGTTTGAGACATAATCCTACTCACCCAGAAATATTTCTCTATTTTTCATCTGTTTGATTCTCTGGGGGTTATAATTGATGGTTTGTCATCTTTCCTGTAGTATTCAGATTCAGTGAGGAGATCTAGAAAATCAAAGTGACCTGAAAAACAGGTTAAGAATTCTTAAGTACCTTCTCTCACATTGCCACTGCTGAATCTATTTAATTGCAAGTGATAATTTTGGTCATCAGTTGTATTACCATTTATGTTGTTCTCATCTCATTATCAGTTAATACCTCCAGTGAGTGTCCTCTCATACCTGGCCCAGATGGCATGGCAAGAAAAATGTTGGTTGCTTGGTTACCTCTGACCCTCAAAAGACAGGCTATTACAACTGGCTGATCGTAAGCTTCTCCAGACTAAGAAACGAATTTGTACCTATACCTAACTGTAGTATACCATGTACCAGGCATTGAGATAAATATAAAATAACTAGATTGGACACAAGTCCCTGTTTTACAGGATTTACAGTCTAAAAGTATCCCCATTTTTAAAATGAGGAAACTGAGACACAAGAATGTTGTGACTTGAGGCCTATGACAGTCAAGATTAGAACCCAGATCTTTTTATTCCCATTCCCAAGCTCTTTTCACTAGTCAGTGCTGCCTCCTTAGTAAATGAGTGTCCCACAAGCAGTAGGTGTTCAGTGAATATCCTGGCCCTGAAAACATCTTTCAGTGAATTCCGGTAGCTTCCAAATACATGGTCTTTAAATATTTACTAAGACTCCTGAGAAGTGTCTCTCTTTCCCTCTCTCTTCCTAATTACTTCCTCCAGCCCCTTTACTTGTTCCTTTCGATGAGACTTCCTATAGTCACGTTTGTGTGAAACATGTTGAAAAATGGTAAAGTGCATGCAAGAGCGACTGCCTGCCCAATTAGGCCTGCAGTTTACCTGCTGTACAGAGGCACTGATCCACAAAGCCCAGAAAATGGATTACCCAAAGTTCAATTGCAGCTGCCCTACCCTGGGAAATCAATGGTAATGTGATCAGTCTTGTATGGTGGAAAAATTAAGTAGGACAGGATGCATTAGAAGTCAGCTATTTTTTGTGCTTTTTGCACAAAACCCTTATTTTCAAGTTTCATTTTGCTAGGTATTCATCTTCCTGATTGACATGGACTATCCAGAAGGATAGATAGGTGGTTCTCTCCTTAAGAAATACCCAGATGATGCATGGTTTCCCCAGTCCCAAACCTGCCACGATTCCTCCGCTTATCACTCTCCGTCAGTGATTCTGTTCTCAGGGAAGTCCTTTCCTCTGCTTCCAACTCTCCCACCCCAGAGACCATTTCTACCTCTATTATTTCCCCTTTATGTATTTGGCTTCACGGGTCCTTCCATCAATCAATCAATCAATCAATTGTAATTATTGAGTGCCTACTGTGTGCAGAGCACTGTACTAAGCGCTTGGGAAATACAAGTTGGCAACATATAGAGACAGTCCCTACCCAGCAGTGGGCTCACAGTCTAAAAGGGGGAGACAGAGAACAAAACCAAACATACTAACAAAATAAAATAAATAGAATAGATATGTACAAGTAAAATAAATAGAGTAATAAATATGTACAAACATATATACATATGTTTGTATGTATCCATCTCCTCCAATCTCCTCCCCTCTTCCACTAATCCGTGATATTTACCGAACACTTACTGTGTTCAACAAGGCAGTGGTTCTAAATGGTTCTAGGAGGCCTTCCCTGACTGAGCCCCCTTTTTCCTCTCCTCCTCCCTATCCCCCCTGCCCTGCCTCCTTCCCCTCCCCGCAGCACCTGTATATATATTTGTACAGATTTATTACTCTATTTTACTTGTACATATTTACTATTCTATTTATTTTGTTAATGATGTGTATCTAGCTTTATTTTTATTTTGGTGACTTGACACCTGTCCACATGTTTTGTTGTCTGTCTCCCCCTCCTAGACTGTGAGCCCGATGTTGGGTAGGGACCATCTCTGTTGCCGACTTGTACTTCCCAAGTGCTTAGTACAGTGCTCTGCACACAGTAAGCGCTCGATAAATATGATTGAATGAATGAATAAATGCCTGGGAGAATGCATGCGAAACAGAAGACATGACCAAGGGCTGCTTTTCTTATGGTTATTCTTCCTCCTCCTCCTTCTCTCACTTTCCACCTCAGGGCCCAGATCTCTGAATTGTCACTGGCAGTGCTCCTCACTCCCTCAGAAGACTTTGGGGAAGGGTGGCCGCTGATGGCCCTGGAAAATATCAGGCGTGGGTTATGCCAGACATGCAGCCAGCACATTTCTGAGGATGATGATGATGATGGCATTTATTAAGCACTTACTATGTGCAAAGCACTGTTCTAAGTGCTGGGGTGATCAGGTGATCAGGTTGTCCCATGGAGGACTCACAGTCTTAATCCCCATTTTACAGATGAGGTCACTGAGGCCCAGAGAAGTTAAGTGACTTGCCCAAAGTCACACAGCTGACAATTGGCGGAGCTGGGATTTGACCCCATGACCTCTGACTCCAAAGCCCATGCACTTTCCACTGAGCCATGCAGCTTCTCATGCTGCTTCTCATGCTTCTCATGTGAGGATGTCACACGTGCCATTGCGTGGTTGTAGCGGGTTCACCAGAGCCTAAAGCGTCCCTCCAGGAGGACCCTGACCACCACCTTATTCCAGAATCCTTACATTCTTTGCTAAAGAGCACGCACCTGGGCGTCAGAGGTCTTGGGTTCTAATCCCAGATCTGCCACTTTCTTGCTTTGTGACCATGGACAATTCACTTACCTTCTCTGTGCCTCAGTTGCCTCATCTGCAACTGCCTCTTCTCTCCCCTGTTTGAACTCTGAACCACATGTGGTACCAGATTGTCTCACATCTTCCCCAGCACTTAGTACAGTGCTTGATACACAGTAAGCATGTAGCAAATACCACATTTATTATTATTACTATCATTATTATTGGTGCTGCCTACAAGCTGCAGAACTCAGCAGTGGGAACTGAGGTAGCTGGGAGGTTGATCTGAGCCAATAAAAATATGAGCAATAAAGGAATCCAGTGGCCTTAGTTGTTCCAGATCTGAGCCAGAAAAGTGGTCTGGTAAAAGAAATAGGATGATTGCCAGTCCTAGCCTAGAGGCTCCCAGACAGACATACTTTAAGCTCCTTTATAGTCAGGAATCCTGTGTACTAATTCTCTTCAACTCCACCAAGCATTTAGCATATTGCTGTGCACACAGGAGCAGCTCCTCAAGTATTTTGAATTAAAAAATATGAAGATATAGCCAACCTTTTAGCCCTCATAACAGTGCGAGACTGTTAATGTTTATCAGTCAGTCAATGGTATTTATTGAGGGCTTACTGTGTACAGAGCATTGTACTAAGTGCTTGAGAAAGTACAGTACAATGCATCCAACATGCTTCTATTCATCTGAGTAAATGTTTTTGCCATCTCACTTACAAAAGCTGCTGTAAGACATTTTAATAGCCGTGGAACAGTACATTTCCAATATCTTTTTCCAAAAGGTTAACTGTCAAAGTTTACCTCCTGCAGAAATTGAAAGTTTGACATAAGAAGATTGGAACTAAAAGCAGCCAGATCATTTACAGTGCTACTTGGTTTTACAAATAAAAACACAGTGAAAGCTTTTCAATAATGACGGAAAATTTGTCATTCTCTGTTGAGAGTAGTACAGCCTTTCAATTATGAAACAAAATTTGCACATGCTCACAATGTGTGCACACCACACCATGCACATCACAGTGTGGAGATTGGAATTTGGGTGCATAATTATTATACCTAAACACCTACAGACCGTTTTCAGACACAGTCTAGGACATGACTTTAGAAATTGGCTTTGTTTAGTAAAAGTAATATTATTCAATCAAATATGTTAAGTGGTAAGCTACTCCTCCCTGTTATTCTACAGCATAGGAAGGAGTCTTTATGTTTGTATCTTACTACTCATATTTACATAAATAGTGTGTGAAAGTAGCAGTCTTCAATCGTTTGCGTTGAAGTGCTTTTCAATGTTGTTGTATTTGTGACACCTTTACGATTAGAATGTATTTTTTCAACTGTACTGGAAATGCAGCTTTTTTTTTAAGCTCCACTGGCTGAGACTTTCCTTGTTACCTAGGAAACAGCCATTAGATTGAATTTTATTTGCTTGGCTGTCAGGCTGTCAGAGTTAGGGGTAAAGCCCAGAGTTGTAGAATTATGTATGTGCCACTTAAAAATGGAAATTCTGTAATAATATAAAACAAACAGCACTACAGAATTGATCAGGCTACATATTTTATTTTGTTTTTAGGAAAGTTTTTTTTCCCAGAATGAATTGTCAGAAAAGGTTAGTTGTAGGGAAGGATACTAATGGCAGTAGCTGAATAAATCTTTGTGTATCTTCGCTAAAGTGCACCAGGCATCTAGCGTAGATTCCATAATAAAAATCAGATGTCCTTCAACACAAGGGAATAGATAATACATTGATTTGTGACAGAAATGCTTGAGATTTTATTAACCAAATTAGAAAGAGAAAGGGGAATGTTGAGAGAGCCCCGTGCCCTTGGCAATACCTCAGACTGATCTTTGCCAGTTGAAACTATAGTCAAAAGTTCATCCCATTCATTTGAATAACTGTTTATCTGGACTGCTGCTAGTTTGGCTTAGAAGCAATTCATGGTCATCAACAGCAGCAGAGTGTCTACATCATGCAATTCACCCTCCATTCTGAGCAGTGGGTGATTTGACCATGAATGAGACCGAGGTTGATTGTTGTCAGGAACTTCCAATTATGTGAATTACCATACTATAGTCACGGTACATAAAAAATACAAACCATGTTTTCAAACTAATGAATTCAATCACACCCCAGATTAGACAAGATAATCAGAGGGGTGCGTGTATATATACGTGAAAACACCAAAGTTGTTAGTTACCAAAAGAAAATCTGACTCAGTTGTCCAATTCAGAAAACCAGAATGTAACAGTGAACCTCAGGGACAAATGAAATCCAAACGAGGTGGAAGAACTTTGCATCATCCAAAATATTACATGAAGAACATAGGATAGGATGCTTTCGTCGCTTTTAATGTAGAAAAAAGTCTGGGCTAATGGGCTTTCATCTCCAAGTAGCCATTATTAACTGAACTCCTGTCTGTTGTTCTGCGTGATAAGATTTTGATTCTGAGGGAACTGCAGAGAAAGGAAAATGGCCAGGAGACTTTTTGAGAATCAGTTTTCCTCCCTCAAAGCTGTAGAAACAGATGGAATAAGCAGCATTTTAAATGTGCTTTTTAAAAAGTCAGTTCAGACAATACTGGCAAAAGGTTTGAGAGAAATAATAGGGCATTTTCTAAATGAATCACGAGCCAAGAAAGAATGAATTAGTGGAAAAGAGCCATTAATAAATAATGAGGAAAATGAAATTTGTAAGGATCTTTAGTTGAGAAAAGAAAGAACTATGACATATAGGAGTTAATGAAAGCCATGCCAGTGTAAACTAGACAGTGATGATTAAGCAGGTAAAGTAATAATTATAAAAATTGAATATGCAATTCAGAGGGTCTGGGTGAAATGCTTCCCAGGCCATTTGGGGAATTAGCTAATGAACTTTCTGGACCACTAGTACTCACTTTGGAAAGGGGGGGTAGAATACCAGCTGTGAGAGGTTTGAGAACAGAAACTGCTCATAGAAGTCTAGCCTGACAGTTCATGAAATATGACTTCAATCCTTAATAAGCTAATGGAACAAATATTAAAGGAGAATTCAGAAAGCAGCTGGAGAATAGTCTAAATGTGATCAATAGAAATGTGGATTTGCAAAAAACAAATCATATCTCAGAAGAAGTTGCTTGCATTCTAAATTTAATTGCAGGATTAGTAGACTAACCGGGAGGCAGTCAATGTTATGTGAGGGATTTGATAGAGCACCTCACAAAATTATATGTGAAGAATTAATTTAGATTGACTTGGATATGAATACTCTCATAGGGATTGAGCTCATACTGAAGGACAATAAAGGAAAGTTAATGCTAAAAAGGAAGTTTGAGCTGCTGAAAGGTGTATTCAGAACTAGTACCAAAATTTTAGGCCTCAAATCATGGCTAGATCTATCCTTCTGCATTCAACTTGCCCAGCTCTTCCTCTGCTCCCACCATGCAGAGGTGGTCACTAGTTTAAATCCTAGAGTACTTCAAACTACTATCAATCAGTCAATCAATCGTATGTATCAAGCGCTTACTGTGTGCAGAGCACTGTACTAAGCACTTGGGAAGTACAAGTCGGCAACATAGAGAGACAGTCCCTACCCAGAAGTGGGCTCACAGTCTAAAAGAGTGGGCTCACAGTCTAAAAGTCTCACTAGTTAGGGGAGAGTCATTATGACTTTAACCATTAGGCCAAATAAGTTCCTCCTTAGACTGTGAGCCCACTGTTGGGTAGGGACTGTCTCTATATGTTGTCAACTTGTACTTCCCAAGCGCTTAGTACAGTGCTGTGCACACAGTAAGCGCTCTCAATAAATACAATTGATGATGATGATGATTGTAGACTCTTGTGGGCAGGGATTAGGTCTACCAACTACATTGTATCAGACATCTCCAAGTGCTTAGTAGAGTGTCCAGCACACAGTAAGTGTTCAATAAATACCATTGATTGATTGATTCCCACAGTTATCCTGGAGGCTACCACAGTTGTCAAGGGACCTAGGGCAACCAAAACTGCTTCCTTCTGACCTGACCTCCCCTCTCCCTATTCCTGACAATGTGCAGGACATATTCATTCATTCTGTATGTGCCTTCTCAACAGCGGGCCCTCCTGTACCCCGAAGTAGAACATATAAAGTATAGGCACTTGAATTCATACCTAATTTTTTTGTAGTGGTGATAATCAGCACTGCGTCATTAGCACTGTATCGTCCAGTCACCCTGCAACTAACAGCACGCCTTGCAAGACGGTTGTTCAGGGTCTGGGTGCAGCTTATGCCCATAGAGTAGCATATCTCTGTGCCCTCTCAGCTGTAGACCTCATCCAGTTTGTACACTGTTGTGGATGGTGTAAGCGGGTCCTCTGCCATACCAAACTTCGGGGTCGTCAGTGGGAAACTAGGTCTCACTGTGGCCCTGGACACACTGCTGCTGGTGGGTGAATTTCACCATCAGCAGTGGCATCTTCTATGTCTATAGGGCAATAAAAATATCCTATAGTCTTTGCTTATCCTTATTTTACTCTCCTTGCTCTCTCTCTTTACTCTCCTTACTCTCCTTGTTCTTTCGCTCCTCCCTCCTCCCACCACCCGCACCTCCCTTCTGTTCTTTGGTAGAGACTATCGGAGAGCATTTGCTGTGGAGACGCAAGTTACTTGTATGGGAAAGATATTGATCAACTCCGTTTTAGGAAGGCAACCTGCCGTAAAGGTCAGAGCTTGTGATTAGTTAGGAGCTCTTGAGTTGTATTCCCAGCCGTGATCCCAAGCTCTGAGCTGGTCCGTAGTAAATTACTTAACCTTTCTTGCCTGACTCTTTTGTAAAATTGAGCCAGTCATGTTTATCTACCTCTGAGATGTTGGGGAATTAGCTAATTTAAGGATGGCAAATTGCTTTCAAGAAAAAAATAATAACAACGAGCTCTCTTACTAATTGGCTTTTGGGGCTGGATGATGTGGTGTATCCGTTAAATAATGGTGCGAGTCCTTTTAAAACTTTCTCCACTTCATTATTAGATTTATTTCCACCTCTTATTGAAAAGGCACCTTCCGTACAGAGGCCAATCAATATTTACAGTACATTAGTTCTTCAGAGAATTTGACTCTTGTGATTAGGGTTTATTGCTGTTTTATCCAGTCTTCAAAGGAAATGCAGACATCAAACACCGTCAGACATCAGCCAGGACTCAGTGACATTGTGCCAGTCCCATTTGCACTTCATCGGTGATTTAATTATTGAAGAACTTTTTCTTTGATTTTTGCATTTAATTTTTCAGTGTTCGTCCCTTCAAAATCTGAATGTTAAATCACAAGGTTAAATTAAACAATTTTTAATAATTAAGAAATATATTTTAAGGCCAATCTAGACCCTTTCCTGTCAGACTGGAAATCAAACAATTGGGAATGGGTGAGTAAATACAACAGTAATAATACCTCAAGATGAGCAGCACTTTATTGTTTCTGGTTATTACAGAGAAGTTGAGTTAAAATGTCAGAAGAGTGTCTATGAAACAGATCTCCAGAGAGAAGTGGGTTGGAAGAGTAGTTGAGAAGACTACAGTGGTCTTACATCCCCCACAAAAGGCTTTGTATTTAAGCTGTCTTTGGTCTTATTGCAGCATGGGAGTTCGTGTCAAATGTGTTCTAGCACCTGAACTTCATAATTCACTTTGGTGATAAGGTCAGGGAGTTATTAGAAATTTTATTAGCTTAAGTAAGGTCCCATCCTGTATCAAAGCATCATACTCCCCCTTGACAAATCCAGTGGCCTCTACTCCATCCTAATCCTCTTCACCCCCTCAGGTTTCTTCAGCATTTTGGACTACTCCCTTCTCTTCGAAACATAATCTTACCATGGCTCATTGACACTGTACTGTCTTAGTTCTTCTCCTATCTCTCTGGCCACTTCTTCTCCTCTGCCTCCCACCTTCTAAATGGGGGAGTCCCTCAAGGCTCAGCTCTGAGTCTCCTTCTATTGTCCACCTACACCCACTCATTTACTCCCACAGCTTCAGCTGCTGCTTCCATGTGGATGATTCCCAAATCTACATCTCCAGCCCTGACCTCTCCTTTCTCATATTTCTCCTACCTTCAGGATATCTCTACTTGAATGTCCCACCATCACCACAAACTTAAAGCGTGGCCAAAACAGAACTCCTCTTCTTCCTACCTAAACCCTGTCTCCCTTTCACCGACTTTGCCATCTCTGTAGACAGCACTATCAACTTCCCTGTCGCAGAGGCCCATAACCATGGTATTATTTAATCATATTTATTGAGCGCTTACTGTGTACAGAGCACTGTACTAATTATGCTTGACTCTTCTCTGTCATTCATCCCACATATACAATCTGGTGCCAAATCCTGTTGGTTCTACCCTCGTAACATCACCAAAATCTACTCTTTCCTTTCTTACTGGTAGTAGGGGTGATGTCATATAGTAAGCACTTAACAAAAATCTCATATTATTATTATCATAATAATTAGTACATTATAAATTACAATTAATAATACATGTTGCTTTTGTTAAATGCTTTTACTAAGTGCCAAGTACGGTACTAAGCATAAGGTAAGGACAAGATAATCAGATTGGACAACCAGAGGAAATGGTTGTTCTTAAACCATCTGTATTTGGGAATGGTAGTTCAAAGCAGCCTACCATGTGGAGGGAGGGAGCTAATGTCCAGTTTGCTTAGTTCAGAAGGGCTCAGCTGTATCCACTCCCTGATTCTTCCCTGTTTTCACTGGACAGAAGTTTCTAATCCTTTGAGGTATGGAAGGGATTTATTTCATTTCCCTCCGTCCCCCATCATAACTTGCCTCCCAGCCTAGTCTCCAAGATTGTAGGTCATCAGAGAATTTCAGGGTGTTGCCTCCCTGTGCTTTCCACCAGCCTGTCTGGATTCAGAGGTGGTAATTGGGAAGACATGGCTATGGCCTGGAAGAGGTCCAAGTGTTGACACTTCTGAATCATATACCACTAGTGCCTAGGGGACACTTTCCTTGCAAGCATTTATTTGCCTCCAAGAGCTTGATTTTTATTTTTCTATGTAGATTTGGGTCTCCAACCTTTTTTTAGAAAATTAATTTAAAAAAAAATACCTTCCCCAGGCAGACTGGTCTCTCTCTGATTTTTAGTAGCTGGCATTTTAAATAGGTAAAATACTGAATTCCCCATTTTATGCATGCAGTTAAGTTTATTAGAAGAAATTAATTAAACCAAAATGAGTTATCGTTGAACAGTTCAATAAGGCAAAAATATGATCTTCTGTTTTCTGTAAAGAACCTTTTCTCCCCCAAATTTGCAATTGATTCTTATGCCTGCAATTTTACCAAGTATTTTCCTTTTGGAGGTTCACTGAAAAATTCACTTCTGTTGATCATTAAATACAGTGAAGTTGTCTTGAGGTTAAAGATGACTAAATACAGAGGGAAAGATGCCAGAAGAATCCACACTTTTTGTTCTTGGAAATAACAAAGCAATGGATTGATTACTTTTAGAAACTATGGTTATGCAAATTCATTCATTCAATCATATTTATTGAGCGCTTACTGTGTGCCGAGCACTATACTAAGTGCTTGGGAAGTACAAGTTGGCAACATATAGAGATGGTCCTACCCAACAGTGGGCTCACAGTCTAGAAGGGGGAGACACACAACAAAGCAAAACATGTGGACATGTGTCAAGTCATCAGAATAAATAGAAGTAAAGCTAGATGCACATCATTAACAAAATAAAATAAATAGAATAGTAAATATGTACAAGTAAAATAGAGTAATAAATCTGTACAAACATATACAGGTACTGTGGGAAGGGGAAGGAGGTAGGGCAGGGAGTTGGGGAGGGGGGGAGGAAGGAGGGGGCTCAGTCTGGGAAGGCCTCCTGGAGGAGGTGAACTCTCAGTAGGGCTTTGAAGGGAGGAAGAGAGCTAGATTGGCGGATGTGCGGAGGGAGGGTATTCCAGGCCAGGAGGAGGACGTGGACTGGGGGTCGACGGCGGGACAGGCGAGAACGAGGCCCAGTGAGGAGGTTAGCGGCAGAGGAGCAGAGGGTGCGGGCTGGGCTGTAGAAGGAAAGAAGGGAGGTGAGGTAGGAGGGGGCGAGGTGATAGACAGCCTTGAAGCCAAGAGTGAGGAGTTTTTGCCTGATGCATAGGTTGACTGGTAACCACTGGAGTGTTTTGAGGAAGGGAGTAACATTCCCAGAGTGTTTCTGCACAAAGATGATCCAGGCAGCAGTGTGAAGTATAGACTGAAGAGTGGAGAGACAGGAGGATGGGAGATCAGAGTGGAGGCTGATGCAGTAATCCAGTCGGGCTAGGATGAGGGATTGAACCAGCAGGGTAGCAGTTTGGATGGAGAGGAAAGGGCGGATCATGGCGATGTTGCGGAGGTGAGACTGGCAGGTTTTGGTGACAGATTGGATGTGAGGGGTGAATGAGAGAGCAGAGTTGTGAGTGACACCAAGGTTGCGGGCTTGTGAGACGGGAAGGTTGGTAATGCCATCTACAGTGATGGGAAAGTCAGGGAAAGGGCAGGGTTTGGGAGGGAAGATAAGGCGTTCAGTCTTGGACATATTGAGTTTTAGATGGCGGGCAGACATCCAGATGGAGATGTCCTGAAGACAGGAGGAGACATGATCCTGAAGGGAGGGAGAAAGAGCGGGGGCAGAGATGTAAATTTGGGTGTCATCAGTGTAGAGATGATAGTTGAAGCCGTGGGAGTGAATGAGTTCACCAAGGGAGTGAGTAGATAGAGAACAGAAGGGGACCAAGAACTGACTCTTGAGGAACCCCTACATTAAGCGGATGGGAGTGGGAGGAGGAACCCACAAAGGAGACTGAGAATGAATGGCTGGAGAGATAAGAGGAGAACCAGGAGAGGACGGAGTCTGTGAAGCCAAGGTTGTATAGCGTGTTGAGGAGAAGGGGGTGGTCCACAGTGTCAAAGGCAGCTGAAAGGTCGAGGAGGATTAGGATGGAGTAGGAGCCATTGGATTTGGCAAGCAGGAGGTCATTGGTGACCTTGGAGAGGGCAGTTCCGGTGGAATGTAGGGGACGGAAGCCAGATTGGAGGGGGTCAAGGAGAGAGTTGGCATTGAGGAATTCGAGGCAGCAGGTGTAGATGACTCATTCAGGGAGTTTGGAAAGGAATGGTAGGAGGGAGATAGGGCGATAACTAGAAGGGGAGATGGGGTCAAGAGAGGGGTTTTTTTAGGATTGGGGAGATGTGGGCATGTTTGAAGGCAGAGGGGAAGGAACCAGTGGAGAGTGAGCGGTTGAAGATGGAAGTTAAGGAGGGGAGGAGGGATGGGGCGAGAGATCTCATAAAATGAGAGGGAATGGGGTCAGAAAGCACAGTGGCCGGAGTAGCACTTGAGAAGAGGGAGGAGATCCTCCTCTCCTAGCAGAAATAATAGCCGCTAATACCAAATAAAATTAGACATGCAGCATATCCCATTGAATGCCTCTTGCTATAGATGTAGAATGATTTTTACTGTTGATCTGGGCTAGAAGACTTAGAGGGTATATCTTGACAACTTTCCCTTGGCTGATGTCATAGAAGAGTAAGCCTGTAGAAGAAATAGGGTGATAAGGAGTTGGATGAGCTACTGAATACTAGTGCCTTTAAATTTGGCCAGGCTGCCAGCTTTTCCCTCCCTGATACTGGTGGTAGGTAACAGTGACTCATGTTGCCATTCCCTGAGGAGGCTGGAAAACTTGGGCTTGGGAGGCAGAGGACATGGGTTCTAATCCTGGCTCTGCCACTTGTCTGCTGTGTGACCTTGAGCAAATCATTTCACTACTCTGTGCCTCAGTTACCTCATCTGTAAAATGGGAATTAAGACTGAGCGCCCCATGTGGGACAGAGACTGTGTCCAACCTTGTGTCTAGCCCAGCGCTTAGTTCAGTGTCTGGCACATAGTAAGTGCTTAACAAATACCACAGTTATTATTCTAGTTATTAAAGGATACAAAGCCAGGTTCATAATTGACACAAAGGGGTGGGCGGATAGGAGAAATGAAGGGCTTAATCTGGGAAGGCTTCTTGAAGGAGATGTGATTTTAGGAGGGTTTTGAAGGTAGGGAGAGTGGGGGACTTTTTGATGTGAAGGGGAAAGGGGTGATAGGCTCGAAGGGGAATATAGGCAAGACATTCCTACCTATGTGAAAGGTGCCCGGAGGGGCTGTCTGTGTCCTAGAACATAGTTTTCTACCAGGCCTGGAAATCTTGAAGTGTCCAAGTATGGACAGTTTTATAATGCTTTGTCTAATAGATAACTAAGTGTCACTGAAATGGTCCAGGATTGAAATAATAAGTTTGACTTTCTTTTGGACATCAGTTTATTGGTGAAAGAATTTCCATCAAGGGGACTGGCCAAAGTGAACTCTCTTGTAAATTTCTTCCGATTAATATTTTGATTGTTACGATTTAGGATTAACACCTAGCCCAATCTCGTACATATCTCCAAGGGTAGGTTAGTTACATCATTTTTTCTTATGTGTCTTTTCAGATATGCCCCTTCATGTACGGCGGAGCAGTGACCCTGCACTAATTGGCCTCTCTACTTCTGTCAGTGAAACAAATTTTTCCTCTGAGGAGCCATCAAGGAAAAACCCTACAAGATGGTCCACCACAGCTGGTTTTCTGAAGCCAAACACTTCTGGGAGTCCCAGTAGTCGTGATAGGAAGGTAAATGTTTCATCTTCTGCATAATGTCATCTACTTGTACATTGAAACCTCTGTCTTCATCGTCTCCTTAGCCCAGTTCAGCCAACCTTACCCTTTCTCCAGGTTTCATTTTTCTATTAGACCAGCAGGTTTTTCAGCATTAAGGTGACATTGAGGCATTGAAAAAATGGCCTCTACCAAGGCAAAATAGTCTGCATACAGAAGGTTTTTCTCGTTTTTTCAGATGGAGAGGTAGTGAATTTCAAGACATATGTATAACTAAAGAAGTCATCATGGATCTACCACTTTGATGTCATTCTAGTTTCACAACTAAGTAGCACTGTTTTGCAACTTGGTCTTCTGTGGCAGTCTGGAAATGAATACCAGACCACATTTTTTTCAATATTTTGTTATTTCCACTTGTGCAACTGTGTGCCTTCTAAATATCAGCCTTAACTGCACAAATGTACAGTACCTCACTTTTAGTTGACTGAATTTTGCCCACTGACTTACATAGAATAAGACCTGATTGGATCTGCCAGGACTGAAAAATCACGTAATTCACTTTTAATTTTAATTTTTGGATTTCATCTTTTGGTACGTTCATTGCCATCATGTCCTTGATTACTACAGATACTATGCAGTCTGAAAATTATCCCCATAAAGTAGATTAGTTATAATTGGTCCTGGATGATGCATTATCAACAAGTTAGATCCAATTCGTGTATGGTTTTTGAGTTGATGTCTTCACTGGTTTTCACTGGTTAGTATTCATACCTAGAATACTAGATTCCAGTAATAGTATTTGAACCTCCTTCGATAATGTCAGGTGGTGGGCCACTTAATAAATTCACTGAATGTAGGGATGGAATAAAGCCCTATTAAAAGAAAGCACAAGTTGAATGAAATAAATGCTGTTTACCTCTGAAGATTCCCGTTTTTGTGCCTTTCCAACTCATTTTTCTTCCAGATTTACTAAATATGCCTCAGCTAATTAACTTCATATTTAAATTTTATTGTAGAATTCTTTGTTGACAAGTGAAGATTTCCAATTTCATGTTTTTAGTGTTGTTGAAAAGCTGTTCTCTTTTTCTTTTCTTTCAATACGTCTGTTGATAACATTTCTCTCTGGAATCATTTTCAATGAGAATGCAGTTCTGGTTAGCGCCTCGAAATGCAAAATGGAAGTCAAGGATATTCAGGTCTTTTTCAAACCCTGGAAATATTTTGTCATCGACTTATTAAATAAGCGAGGCCTTTTCTGTTCAGTTACTTTCTCTGTAACATCTGGAAGGTCACAATTCTACCCTGAGGGACTTCTGAATGGGGGCAGATGAGTGGGCATGTTAGTAAATGTGATTTTTTGCCAGTGTTGTTTTCATCAATTCACTGTTATCATCTGCACCCTAAACTTTAGGTTGCTATTTAGAGAAGCAGCTTGGCTTAACAGGTAAAGCATGGGCTGAGAGTCAGAAGGACCTGGGTTCTAATTCCTTCTCCACCACTTGGCTGCTGTTTGTCCTTGGGGTAGTCACTTAACTTCTCTGTGCCTCAGTTATTTCATCCGTAAAATAGAGAATTAAAACTGTGAGCCCTATGTGGAACAGTGATGTGTCCAATCTGATTTGCTTGTATCCACCCCAGCGCTTAGTACTGTGCCTGGCACATAGCAAGTGCTTAACTAATACAACCATTATTACTTATTAATGTCATTCCCCATAGTTTCCTATCTATAGCTTAATTTTTGTCTTACTCTGGGATTGATGATGGAAAGAAAAGCTATCCTGGAAGTGTAATAATATGAGGTGGTTTAGCTGATATATCCTGAAATTTTTTTTAGATTTGGGAATAGTGTTTCCTCCACAGTTAAAATTCCAAACCATACCTAAACCAAACCTGAACTCCAATAGGATAAAGTTTAAATGAGTAAAGTGAAAATAAGACTAGAACTCCCAACAGCCTAGGTTGGATTCACTCTCCTATACCTCTTTTCTTTCTTTCTCTCTACTCTCCGTAGCACTCATTAAAATAATTTGTGGTCAGACATTCAGATTGACAGTGGAAAGGGTAGACAGTGTGTACTTTTACTAAAATTTCACAGCACAAATGCTGCTAAGCCAGGCCATGACTTGGCTGTTTACCACCTGGGCAGACCTAACGGTGCTAACCTTCCCGGTCCCGGGAGGCATACCTAGTTGATGACTTTCAGCAGGCTGGTTGCTCATTGAAGAGGTGTTTGCAAGTGACATTACCTGGGCTGTCTACATCTTCTTGATTTCTCTGTATTCTGATGGTTGGCATCACATTGAAACCTTTTTTAGGTGAAGGGGAAAGATGGTGGTATTTAATAATTAATAACTATGGTATCGATTAAGCGCTTACTATGTGCCGGGCACCGTACTAAACCCTGGCATTGATACAAGCTAATCGGATTGGACACAGTCCCTGTTCCACATGGGGCTCACAGTCTTAATCCCCATTTAACAGGTGAGGTAACTGAGGCACAGAGAAATGAAGTGCCCTGTCCAAGGTCACGCAGCAGACAAGTGGCAGAGCCGGGATTCTAGAACCCACATCCTTCTGATTCCCGGGCCGTGCTCTATCCGCTAGGCCACGCTGCTTCTCTGAATGGTGAGGTATCCCTGGTCTGTTGCACATCTCACAGCTGTCCCTGAGTTTCAGCATCTGTTTTAACACCAAGCTAGAAATCGAACTCTTATTTAAGGTTTTCCATGCAGTCCATGTCTCTTCCAGGGAGAGAATATTTCAGCCGGTATGAATAGGCTAAATCATCTTTACCGCCTCTTTGGTCAAACTTAATGTGTCAGTGTCATTGTAAATTAAGAGACAGATATATGGGATATGGGAAGTATTCAAGCTCTCCTTTGGACAAAGAAAAGAAATTGAAGCTCTCATCAGATGCAGCCTTCCATGAAGTTGCAAGGTAAAAGCCTTTGCTTATTTCTCTTGGCAGTTGTATACAACTGGGGAACTTGTGCAGTCGTCGTTCCCTTTCCCTAAATGATGAGAAGCCCTGATTTATTTCATTTATTTTTTTCTTTTCAAGGCAGAAGGTTTCAGGCTTAATCTATGAAAGTGTACTGTACAATTGACATCTAGGCAGACAGCCAATATGCAGCCATACCTGGTTAGGAGAAAAGACTGGGGGATAAATTGGGTTGGTGTTCTTTCTGCTATCTTTCATTTTTTTCAAAACAGAGTTCATGGGATTTTTCTTACCCCTGAGTTGATTTTTTTTTCAGCTTTCCCTTTGTTTCTTGGCACGCATAGTGTCTTGCCAGTACCCCTGACACATACAGACACTTGGCAGAGGGCTCTCCTAATTAAGTCTTTGTCACTTCCTCCTCCATTCCATTAGAGTATTTGAGGTCTTGTTATTAAATTGGTTGTGATAGATCTAGTCATTGGCATCTGAAATAAAAGAAAAAAATTTGACAGCCAATAGCATCTTGCAAGTCCTCAGTAGTTATAAAACTTATAAAGTATTTCGGTGTGAACTGGGCGAGGAAAACTCTTCCAAGGTTGGCAAGTGGTGAGAAATTTCAGATGGATAGAATTTGCAATCACAACAGCTTTTGCACTTGCTGTGAAATTAAATCCCCAATCTGAATTTCTAAACAGATGAAGGGAAAAATCATACCTTCTCTTCTTCTTGATGGAAGATTAAATTCATGCCTTGAGAGAGTGGTCATTTTTACTTTATGCTCAGTGTACCCTTAATATTTGAAGTTGGACATCTTGTTATAATTTCATCCAGTCATAAACTATGCCTAAGTGTGGGTGTAATCATTAATCACTTTTATAAGGAACTCGTGAAGATCGTACTTTTTGGCAGTGTCGCATTGATCATTTCCAGGACAAGACGTCGTCTTTGTTTTCCCCTCTGGCTATTTTTGTTATCTTGAAGGTGATTCTATAAAAGAGTTTCTTCATAACCCAGGACTATTTTTCAATTGTTCTCCCTTGATGAATCTTGATCCCCTACCTGAACATCAGAAGGACCTTTGCTACCAAACCAAGTTCCTTTTTCTGGGTCTTAAACTAGAGGTCTACTGCTTCAGCTACACTTCTTTATCAATTTGTGGCCACACCAGCGTGATGACATCATTACTTCCAAATAATACTGCGGTATCATGGTGAAATTATTGGAATATTCATGGGCAGGGAATGTGTCCACCTTTGCTCCCTGACTGAGTAGTAATGGAACACATGATGATCTTTAACTTTTTTTTTTTTGCAAATTTGGGTACAAGATAACAAAATACTGGGTTTGTCAAACATCTCTGTGCACACACAGCAGATAGTAAATTTTATGCATAGTCCCCAACCATAAATTCCAAAGAATTTCCATAACTGTTGGTTTTCTTATCCCAGCTGTTTGCATTATTCCCACTTGAGAAACTGGGAAATGTTCTTCAACTTCTGCATGGATGCAAGACCATCCTCAAGTCTGCAAAAGCAGGCAGGTGTCTGAAGAAATCATTTTTCTGTTGTACATGTGTAGCATTGGTCTAAGTATGAGTAGTATAATGTGAGTTTTCTATAACATGATGTCCTTCCAGAACATAACTCTTATCTTGTAGGAGAACTGAGACTGGAAATGGCTTTCTCATTTAAATACATGAAGACTCTTAACAGGAAGTCTTAACCATTATTAGTATTACTAATATTATTATGAGCTTTTATATAGAGAGAAGCTGCATGGTGTAGTGGATAGAGCAGAGCCTGGGAATCAGAAGATCATGGATTCTAATCCCGGCTCCACCACTTCTCTTCTGTGTGACTTTGGGCAAATCAGTTCTCTTCTCTGAGCCTGCTACCTCATCTGTGAAATGGAGATTGAGACTGTGAGCCCCACATAGGAGGGGGACTGTACCTAACCCAATTTGCTTGTATCCATCCCAGTGCTTAGTACAGTGCCTGGCACGTAATAAGCACTTAACAAATACCACAATAATAATAATTATTGTTATTATAAAAAACAAGAGGTGTGTCCTTGTATGATTGACAATGAAACCATTTTTATATTTGATTTCAGACCACACTGTAGGACACGTCAGGTTTACATAGGATACTGGTTGCATGGCAGTTCATCACAGCTGCCCAGATTAATTCATTTTTTGTCATGCTTTCGTTGTCACTCAGAAGTTTCTATCACAGACCAGACTGGGATTGTACAACTTTATGAATTCATGTCCATCAGGTGATTAAAATTAAATGTCAGTGACTTTTAGCAATGGTCTTCTCTTTTCATCACTAGTTAATGAGCCACTCATTCATACAGATTAGTTCCGTTCATGGAACTTGAGGAGTAACCATTTTCTAAAGACTTCAATTATCAAAATAAGCAGTGAGTGACAATACGGCTTGTCTCTTCTTTATAGTTGTAAAAAAATTGAAGTGGCCCATTAGCATTTTCTAGTTCAGAACATTAGATTAGTGCCGTGTTTTTCAGTTGGCACTCAGTTGATGATGATCTGATGATAGTTACCCTTCCTAAAATGGACTTAGAATATTGATTTATCTCAGTTTTAGAAAGGCTTAAGGCAAATATAGGCTTCCCTTACCTGCAAAAGTTTTTACCAACTTTGTTTTCAAATATCCATGCTGAGCTTTCTGTCTTGCTGTTTCAGTATATGGTAAAGGGGTTTGAGAAGCCCTGTCTTTTTGTGGTCCATATCCCCCACCGCCTCACTATCTGTGGGCTCTAAACAGCTTTGTACTGTTATTGTAATTAAAATTCATCATTTCTCAGTGAACTTCCTGTAATGGTGAAACTTTTCTGTTTTCCCCTTTAGACTGTAAGCCCGTTGTGGGCAGGGAATGGATCTGTTGTGTCTTCCCAAGCGCCTAGTACAGTGCCCTGTACACAGTAACGTTTCAATGAATGTGATTGGTTGAAGACGACATTGAATTTTATGGCAGAATGTTTTGTGCTTTTTTTAATAGAGTTTGTTAAGCACTTACTATGTACCAGGCACGTACCAAGTGCTGGGGTTGATACAAGCTAATCAGGTTGGACACAGTCCCTGTCCCATAGGGTTCACAGTCTTAATCCCTATTTAACAGATGAGGTAACTGAGGCAAAGAGAAGGGAAGTGACTTGTCCAAGGTCACACACCGGATAAGTGGCGGAGCTGGGATTAGAACCCAGGTCCTTCTGACTCCCAATCAATCAATCAATCATATTTATTGAGCGCTTACTGTGTGCAGAGCACTGTACTAAGCGCTTGGGAAGTACAAGTTGGCAACATATAGAGACAGGCCCTACCCAACAGTGGGCTCACAGTCTAGAAGACTCCCAGGCCCATTCTTTACTCACTAAGCCAAACTGCTTCTTGTTGCAGGGGTTGTGGTAGCAGAAAAAAGGGATGGCAATTTGAGGTGTCAAGAGACCTGGGTTCAAATCCCAGCTCTGTTACTAGTCTGCTTTGAGACCTGGGGCAAGTCACAATCTCTCTGGGTCTCAGTTCACCCATCTGAAAATGAGAATAGTAACAGTTGTGTCTACCTACCATACGGGGATGCTGTGAAGATAAAAATTAAATAATTTGTGTCAGCATCTTTGAAATATCTAAGTGCCATATAAATACAAAGTATTAGCAAGTTTTCCTGTAATATGGTGATACCTGAAGAACCCTGTATCACAGAAAATTCAGAGTATTTAATTAAGCTTTGATACACTCCCCAACCATGCATGTTTTTCTTTTTTTATGGCATTTATTAAGCACTATGTGCAAAGCACTGTTCTAAGCGCTGTGGAGGTTACAGGGTGATCAGGTTGCCCCACGGGGGGCTCACAGTCAATCCCCATTTTACAGATGAGGTAACTGAGGCACAGAGAAGTTAAGTGACTTGCCCAAAGTCACACATCTAACAATTGGCGGAGCCGGGATTTGAACCCATGACCACTGACTCCAAAGCCCGTCCTCTTTCCAATGAGCCACGCTCCTTCTCTAACTTGATATGGCTTCTGTTTGTGTCCCATTAGATGCTTGATGTAAATAGAATTTTCCCTTACTCCTCTGTAGTGTTGTATCCAAAATTCGGAGTGAAAGTACGCATGATTGTATACCCCCTCTAGACTGTAAGCCTGTTTTGGGCAGGGAATGTGTTATATTGTTATATTGCACTCTCCTAGGTGCTTAGTACAGTGATCTGCACCCAGTAAGCGCTCAATAAATTTCATTGATGATTGTGGAATGGAGGATATTATTTACTTTTAAGAGGTTACTTTCATTGGGGGGAGGGGGGGAACTAGCAGTAAATAGTGAAGAATTTTAATTAGTTTCTTTGCTTATGTACATCATATCGTGAGAGGTTCAGTAATTACAGGCCAGTAGATTCATTTTTTTATTCATACACCTCTTTGTGCTTTTACTTGGTTGCCACATTTAAGCCAACAAGTGTATAGAGGAGTGAACAAAATGTACCCTGAAAAAATTAGTCTTAGGTATATACAAAGGTAGCACAAAAACAAGTTAAAATCAGAAAATGTTAAAATCTGGGGAAAATGCTGATATAACCACAGTTTAGATAGTTTAGTTATGGGTGCTTACTGTATGGATGTTTCAGTTTGAAATCTAATGTACAGTCGAACTGTGGAATTGTGATTGGAGTCTGGCATCTCTGGTGCGTTAGTGATTGATTACCATTTTATATATTATGGAGCCATGAGTAACGCTTGTCACAGTGCAATTGGGAGAAAAGCATAAACCTTTAAACAATTAATTATAATTATCGATCCCCATCATTAACTGTCTCATGACACAATGGATGAATTTCCAGTAGAGATGAGGTCTATCAATGTAATCTGCTGCCTACTATTTAAATGAAGTGCATTATCTTGAAATCTCTGATAGGACAAACTTTGAAGGAAATATTAAAAAAACTTTAAATGAGTTTATTTTTAAATATTCCGCATCATGAAGAATCTTGCAAGAGGATTAGAGTTCATGAGTGGATTTATACTGGAATTTGAATCACTTTATTCCAGCATTTCCTATTCATTTTACATCGAGGTACTTATTTGTGCAAAGAGAGCTTCTGCTAAATTCATGAAGCTTCTTTTTTCTCTTTACCAAAAATTCTATAAAGCTATCGAATTATCCAGGTAGACTTTCTAAAGGGGAACAGTTTTTATTTTTAGTTATTTTCTACCTTAAGACTAGTTATTACTTACCTACTGGGTTGAATTACATATCCTGGTAGGATCAGTGTACTCTAACATGCCCGGCTTGAATGGAGTGATGGCACCTTTTTATTTAAATGCAATTGGACATGGATATTTACATGATGGGCAATTTGCAGTTCTTTTTACAGCCCATACTTAGTTGAAACTAGCAATAAAAATCCTCACAATATGTGTGGTCCTTCTGAATTCAGAATCATCTTAATGGGGTCAATTTACACTGTACAAAATGGTTATAAAACTTTCTCTGAAAGCTCCTTTAAAAAGGCAACTTTTAGGTTTTTTAGAATTTATAATCAGCACTCAAAAGTATCTGGATTGTCAAAAAATGTTTAAGTGCTGGGGGAAAAGTTTTCCAAGTAGGTTTACCTCTATTTCGAGGTCCCTTGTGCTTGTGTAACAAGAAACAAAAGCAAAATCATATATTGTGGCTTGAATGTTTGATGAAGTGCTGAGGAGAGAGGGGACTTTTCAAATACCCTCCCTTGGGGAATTGTTCTGTCCCAAGCCTCTTCTGATCAAATCTCCAAAGTGTCATTAAGACAGAGCTACCAGTTGGGTGAAATTCACCATGGAATTTGTTCAGTGGGGCTTTTACCAACATCCTTCATTTGTGTGCGTCAATTCCACTGCTTTATTCCTAAGAGAACTGCGTTAACCCTTCCCTGGTGGAGATTATATTAGAAGCTAGGTTTGCACAGCCCAAGAATATGAATATTGCAGACAAGTGGCAGTGGTGGGGTTAGAATCCAGGTCCTTATGACTCTCAGGCCCATGCTTTAACCACTAGGCCATCCTGCTTCTCCTGACCATATGCCAACCTCTTACCTCTCTCGGCACTGTACAGCTGTCACCATCAACTGCTGGTGCGACTGGTTGCTTGAAGTGGCATAGCTATCCTAGCTGTGTTGTGGATAAGATTTAGCTCAGGCTTCCAAAGCCAGCAGTTTTCTAGGCTAGTTTTCTAGCCTTCCCACTCTCCACTCTTAGCCCTCCCACCCATCATACTCCTCCCTCTGCTCCGTACCACCACCTTCTTTCCTTTCACACTTCCCTAAGCTGTTCTACGGCCTTTCCTTGCTATCTCACCCGTTCCTCTCTCACTCTGAGTTGCCCCTAAATCAGCGTCAAACACTGAATGGGCACTGGACATTTTTCCTGGGTGATTTTTCATCTCTTTTCTCTTACCTACTCTGCAGTCTCATTTATTATTTGCAGTTGAGAAGTCAACTTCCATAGGGGAACTGAAGAGAGGGCAAAATGGCAGGTTAGTAGTAGTGGAAAAACCCATTCACGGGGGAATGACTTTCTGCCCTCCTTCTCCATCATTTCTGAGTGCTCCAACTAGAGAAAAAGCCAACAGAAACCCAGGTCTCTGTAGGTGTTAACTGACTCCTGATCATTAGCTGAGTTCTCATGGTTTTAAATAACAAAGGCAGCTTATTGAACGAGAATAATGATGTGTCTCAGCCACTGGTGTGTTGTCAAAAACATATTTTCTTCTCTTGTGATACCCGCTGTGAATATTCTCTTTTAAAAACCAGTTGCATTGTTCATTTGCAAGATCTGGTTTTTTACAAGGCACCTTTTTGTTTCTTTTGAAATAGAAAGATGAAAACTACCGAAGCCTTCCCCGGGATACTAGTAACTGGTCTAACCAGTTTCAGAGAGACAGTGCTCGCTCATCATTAAGTGCCAGTCATCCCATGGTGGACACGTGGCTGGAGAGGCAAGAACAGGTAATATATATGACTATATATATATTACTCTACAAGCATAATCTTTGTCCTAGCCCATGTTTACATTCCAAAGTAGTTTATGTCCATGCGATTATGGTTTCAGGAAAACGGTTGTAGGACTCAGGAGGGTTATTCATAAATGGACGATCCTCTGTAGATTAGCTGTGACAGATAGTTAAAATCTCACACACTGAAAGTCTCCACCCTCTCATGTCATGGATATCTGCCATAGTAACTCTGCAAGCGTCACCAGTCCAGGCTTCACCCTCTCTATCAGTTTCACAGGCCCGAGAAGCACATTTTCTCCTTCCAGCTAGTGACCAGTCTAATTTCCCTCATTTTGCATTTCCTGTTGTTTGCACCCTTTTATTCCACAGGAAGTCAAGAGGTGATGGTAACAAGATTTTTGGTACAGAGTTGATATTAGTTTACATATACAAGTCAAAAAAATTGGAGAGCACCAATATTTTTTTTTCCTCACCACCTGTTATCCCAGGAGATATACCCTTGGTAAAATATATAAAGTTAATGTTCTTAATGACCACCTATATAAAATGAATAACTTTTTTCTGTTTGTAGGATAATCTACCAGAGTAGTGCAGTTTCTGCAATTTCTGCTAGTCATTAGTAAACTTGTATTTCGAGCAAGGGGACTGAATTATAGATTTTCATAAATAAACTGCCTGTAAAAATTGCTGAGGATTCTAATTTTCGATTCACCTCTTCTGAGGGATTTTTGCCCCTTTGATTTTTCACTCTAATTCTGTAAAAAATATTTTGAAAATACATAACATACTCCCACGCTGTCAAAAGCTGTTTTACATTGCATTAGCTGCTTGATTCCAAATTTTGCAAATTTTTTCTGTGAATACATTTTGAAAAAAAATGATCCATTCATTGAATTTGATGTTAATGAGGCTGTGTGAACCTGGAAGAGCAGGAGCCTTTGGTGATTTCCTATCAGCAGGATAATTAATTAGACTGAAAACTGTTTAACAGGGCATGAACAGCGGAAGGAAGCTCATGAGAATGGGCCTGAAATAAAGTACAGCCTTTTGTTTGTGTATCTGGGCAGGAGGTGTTACCCTGGCAGAGTGAATGCAGGTGGAAAACCTACTTAGGGTGATTTCTCCTTTTTCTCGGCTTTTGAGTCCACTCACCTTCTAAGTGTTCTGTGTGAGCTCTCCGAAGTGTCCGTCTATGTTCTTAAGTCTAAAGAATGGTGTGTACGTGTGTGTGTGTTTAGAAAACAGCATTTTATTTCATAATAAGCATGGGAGAAACATGCCCCTCTATTTTGGAACTATGAGTGTCTTTTGTAGTAAGGTTCCTCATCTGCACATCACTGTTCAGGAAATGACAAACATAACAGAATTGATAATGTTGTAATATTGTGTCCTGTTTTTATACCTGTGCTTATATAACATGCGAGTTTAGAATTTTTGCAGCCTGCGTGGAATTTACCAATTCAAAATTGAGCCTTGTGTCCATCTAATTGTCATTCTGTTAGAAAAAGAGGTCAAATGTTCCACATTTGACGCAAGCACTGGAGTTGTTTACCTAGTTTCTGTTAGAGTGCTAGTCTACCAATTATCTATTGTAGAAGGTAGTTGTAATTGTGTCAGCTTCCCATGGGAAGAAAAAGAACGATAGAATGTTGATATAATGGGTCCAGTGTATAAGGGTAAAGTATCTTACTGTCCTCTCCCTATGTGGGATTGATATGAAAGGAGAAGTTGGATCATTTGTAGCTTCCAAAATTTTAGGCATTGCATTTGGCAAGTAACACAATACAAAGAGAATGCCAAGTCCTGCATGATATCCAGAAATTGCCCAATGGTTCTTTAGCTTCATCTGGCCCAGATGGTATTGGATAATGACATGAATCTCTCAGAAGATGATTCTCTGCCCAGTATTCTTTTAAATTTGTGACTCTCATGATTTCCCCTCCCCCTGTAACTCTCAAAGGAAGAGCAGAGTGCTTTGAGAATTGAAGAGCAGTTCTGCTCTCAGACTGCTTAAAGACTTCGTAAATTTTCTTTAAAGGATGAAGAACAGTGGTAGTTGAAATTGTGGCTAAGTAATTCATATGACAGAAACACGTACAAGGCTTTCTCTGAATGGTGTCCCCTCAGAAGAATTCCTCTCCACCCAGTTATAGTGAGGACCATGGTTTGATATTGAAAGATAACAAGACTGTAAATGAGCTTCCTTTGTGGGGCCTAGAAAAATTTATTGACTGTTAAAATCGACTAATGAATTCCACATAAAGTGGAAGCAGCAATTTTGCTAGGCTAGATTAGAGGTGAGAAAAACAGGGCCCTTCAGGGGAAGCCTTGGAGGGTAAATGTGTAATTGTTGGATTGGGGGTAACGGAGTTGGAGTCCGAGGGAATGCTGTTATTTTCACTACCTCCTTTGTGTCGCCTGCCCTGGGTTCAATTATGGAGTGAACCTTCAAGAAGATGAAAGGATTTTCTTCCTCCTTTCTGTGCCTTATTGGAAAATTATTGCTTTTCCTGTTGGAAGTAATTCTGGGTTACTGGCTTTAGATCTTCATGGAAAAGGTTCTGTCTGATTGGCAAAGAACTCTGTAGAAGGCAGTGAATATTTCATCCATAAAGTTGCATTGCCAAGTTTGCCCAACACATGACCTGCCAGTTCACACTTTTCAGTTAGCCTCAGAGTTTCAAAGTTGGACTGTTTTTGAAAGACTTGCCAACCTCGGAGGGGTTGTCTCTCCTGGCTGTGTGGTTGCTAATTGTGGTAGATGAAAAGAGCTTTGCCTGAAGCACTGCTCTTCCCCCCTTCCCCAAACACTAATTCTCAGGTAGCTCAGCATTGATTCTACTAGCAGAACGTGGTTACTGATTACCAATTTTGTTTTACTGTACTCTCCTAAGTTCTTAGTACAGTTCTCTACAGACACAGTAAGTGCTTGATAAATATGATTGATCTACCTCATGGACGGCCTCAAGTTGTTCTTCAATGAGCCGTCATGCTCGAGCAGTGAAGCATAAGCAGTTTAGAAGACCAAACCTTCCCTTGTAGACTATAACCTCCTTGTGGGCAGGGATCATGTCTACCAACCCTATTGTACTGAACTCTCCCAAGTACTTAGTCCAGTGCTGTGTACACAGTAAGCAATCAATAAATACCACTGGCCAAAAAGTGCACGATCACGGAGAAAAGACAGGGACCCTCTTCTGCCCTCTAAGATTTTCCGATTTTGTTTTGTCCGTGTTTTTTGCTAGGAACTTAACTGAATGTCTCTCTGTGCCACTTATAAGAAAGAATGTTTTATAAATGTGTCATAATTTCCAGTTCAACAAAACATATTTTTAAACAGCTAGATGTTTTAACCAATGATCTTACCTTATGAAAACATAGTTTGTCATTATTTCTTATTTGTTATTCTTAATATAATCAGTTGAAAACCTTGGCCGTTTTTCATAAAATTCGCTGAATAGGTAAATTGGATGAATGGACTTTAAAGGGGTGTTCAAGAATGGATTCTATATCTTCTGTATGCATCTGAAAAAAATCACATATGACTGATAGGCAGTCCTGCATGCTACCAGGAAGCTCTTTAGTCCACTGGCCCTCAAACCTTTAATAATCTCCCGAGAACAGTGAGTCTACATTAATATTCACACTTGGATAGAAAGAATCCGATCAAGTCAACATTATGAATTGGGAAGCTAGACATTGGTTAGAAACTGACACTTAGCAATTGTTCACATCAGCTCTTCAAATGTCGTTTAAACAACATTTTCATTTTTAGATCATGCCCTCAGGTGCCTTTAATATTTCATTTACCCTGAGATGAACCTTTTCTGGTTTGTTCTCAAATTAAAAGGTTCACACTGAAGGAAACCTTATAAGATTTTATTTAGGGTCTTTGATAGCAATGTGAGGGAGAAGGGTGCATGAT
This sequence comes from Tachyglossus aculeatus, assembly GCF_015852505.1. Taxonomy (NCBI): domain Eukaryota; kingdom Metazoa; phylum Chordata; class Mammalia; order Monotremata; family Tachyglossidae; genus Tachyglossus; species Tachyglossus aculeatus. Next base: position 14,776,410 of record NC_052078.1, read on the forward strand.
TCTCACTTCCCAAGTATTTGCATTTGATGTTCAGGTTATTAAAGGGTCAGTTAATAGATGGATCACACTTGGTGGGCAAGTAGATTGTAGGCCTTTGAGAACATGGATCAAGAAATTGCATGATAATTTTCATGTGACAGTATGCTGTCCAAAGATGCAGCCATGTCATCAGATCAGTCAGAACCATGGTATGTTTTTAGTGTCTTTAGCATCTTTGAACACTTTTTTTTCTTGGTGAATCTGGATATTTGCCATCATTGTGGGAAGAGGGATTTGCAGAGAAGCAGCATGCCCTCGTGGCAAGAGCATGGTCTTGGGAGTCAGAGGACCTGTGTTCTAATCCCAGCTCTGCCATTTGTCTGCTGTGTGACCTTGGGCAAGTCACTTCACCTCCCTGTGCCAGTTACCTCATCTGTAAAATGGGGATTAAGACTGTGAGCCCCACATGGGACAGCCTGATTACTTTGTATCTTCCCTAGTGCTTAGAACAGTGCTTGGCACATAATGATGGTATTTCTTAAGCACTTACTATGTGCCAAGCACTGTTCTAAGCGCTGGGGTCAATACAAGGCAATCACGTTGTCCCACTTGGGGCTCACTGTCTTAATCTCCACTTTACAGATGAGGGAGCTGAGGCCCAGAGAATAATATATCCTGTGCCATAGCCAACCAGGATATAAGTAAATTAGGACCTTCTGGAGGCATCGTACATTTCTGGGTCATCAGAGTAGCGGTCCTTAACTAAGCAAGACCTCAGTGATTGTTCTTGGATAAACACCTGTTCAGGGATCTGGTCTGGTGAGAAATCATCCAAATTCTGAGCTCAGGCAACAGGGGAAGTTTGGGGCAGTTACTCAGCAGTCTGAGATTTGAAGCGGTGGTATAGGGAGCCAGAACACCATCTGGCGAATTTTCCACAGTACCCCCTTTCTGTCTCCTCGGCCTAACCACTTCTGACCTTGATTGACAGCTGGCAATCAAATGTCTTCCAACTCTGCCCGAGAAAATGTTTGGAGCAATGTCATTTTGCAGGAAATAATTATGTGTTAATAGTATGTGAGTTTGAATTAGTTGAGGAAGTCTTCTTGAAAACCTGCTGACTAAATATGGCTGTGTAGCTTTTTGTTATCAGCATAATCTCATTTGTATGAATATCAGTAAAAGCAAGTAAAGCACTGACAAATTATCACAGGAAACAAACCTTGTTACTAGTAAAGGTAATCAGAGAATGATAAGTACAGGAGCTTACATGTACTGAAACACAAACCCAAATACAAAAATGAGCACTTTATACAGTGTTTGGCACAGAGTAAGCACTTAACAAATATCACTGCTATTCAAAACAGGTAAATGAATTTTGGACAAAATTATTTATCATACTTATGTTCTTGTTATATAAATGACTTGTGCCTTTGCATGATGTGATTTTAATATATTTGGTTTTAACCATAACTTCTCTAGCCTTCCTGTAGTAGAACAGAAATGGAGGATGTATTTTTCAATTTTGTATCATTTGGAGGAGGAAAGGAAAAACACAATTTTCTACCTGGTGGCCGAAGAGTCAGACTTAGAAAAACATGAATGGTAAATGTATTTCTGTGAATGTGGGGTATCATTTTCTAAATCCCTTCACTACAGTCTAAAGTGCTTTTTGGTGGGGTGGGGAGTGGGGGGGGGGGGGGGATTTAATCAGTCCTGACCTTTCTCTGAAAATTTCTTGTAATTGAATGTGTATTTAGACTATTAAGTGAAGGGTGTTATCAATCTACACTGGCAGCATCACTGATTTTGTGACATAATTGGTAATCCTTTTCTGCTGTGCTGCCATTGATAATACAGTCATTAGAAGGATAAGTGTCACTTAAAGAAGGCCCTGCAAGAGGTGAGGTCAGAAAAAGAGTGAGCCCTGTTTTGACCTGAGTGTTAAGTGAAGTGTCTGAATTCTCTAAAGAGCGAAGAGAGCTCTCTACAAGAATCAACGAGAAAATAACATATTTACAAATAACTGTTAGATTTGTTAGTCCAGATGTTCAAATACATCACTTCTAGTATCTTTTTGTATTTTGTAGTTTCTGTTCATATTACTTTTAATATGCTATACTAAAATGCTCTAGAGAGCATCCCAATGCCTTCAAGTTTGTGAGTTAAAAATAACTTTCAATTATGCAGATTTAATGCCAGAAATATTCCAGATTAAACTTCTTATTTTGAGACACTGTGCTGTATTTTTCTTATGGCATTTGCTAAGCGCTTACTGTGCGACAGACACTGTTCTATGCACGGGATCGATACAAAGTAATCAGATGGGACTCAGCCATTGTCCCACAAGGGACTCACAATCTTAATACCCATTTTTCAGTTGAGGTAACTGAGACACAGATAAATTAAGTGATTTGTCCAAGGTCACACAGCAGACAAGTGGTGGAGCTGAAATTAGAACCCATGTCCTTCTGACTCCGAGACCCATGCTCTATCCACTAGACCATGCTGCTTCTCAAAATAGGTGCAAGAATGATTGTTTGGAATAATAGCACTGTCTGTGGAAAGTTGATCTTTAAAAGGTAAATGAAAAGTACACATTTCAATTTTGCAACAATTTTTTATAGCTGTTACTTGATGGTGTAGTATCTTAGAGGTTTCTTTACTTTGGAACACTTTGCTATTTATGGATCTCAAGAAGAATTCATCTTCTATTAATGCTATAATGTGTTGGTATGACCTATTGTATTTTCCATTGAAAATTAATTTCCCATTCCAAAGTGGAAGAACAGAATTCATATATTTTTTTCTCTAATATATTGAATCTGTTGTGAAATATCTCTTCACAAACCCTAAAAAAGAAAGGTTTACCCTTTTTCCCCTGACAAGGCCTGAATAAATACTCAAATTAGTCATTGACATTGTGTCTAAAAATAAAAAGGTGACTCTTTCTTATGTCCAAATTCAACTATAGTTGCACTTTAGTAAAATTGTTTGAAGGTATCTCCATTGATTTATTTTTGCAAAGTTTCTAAATAAATTCTCATGTTAGATATTTTCTAAAAATACTATAAACTTGAAGATTTCTTTTTTCAAGAAATGGCCAACTTCTTTGAAGGCTTTTTTTAATTACCGTTGTGCCAATGTAAAGGTTAAGTGAAATACATTAGAGAGATTAAAATTTGCCCTGACTCTTTACGTGGTCAATACAGTTAATGAATATAGATCTGAGCAAATTAAGATAATTTATTTCTTTGGTTTACATTATTGTGAAACTTTTTAGTAGCATAGAGCTTGCCCAGGCAAACATTAAGCAACTGCAACTCCCAACTAAAGCAAAGTTCAAGGATTTGCCCAAGTTTTGATTACACCAATTATAAAATTATAAATGCAGAAAATACACCAATTATAAAATTATAAATGCAGAAAAGAGGGAATAGCGTGGCTCAGTGGAAAGAGCCCGGGCTTGGGAGTCAGAAGTCATGGGTTCTAATCCTGACTCCGCCGCTTGTCAGCTGTGTGACCTTGGGCAAGTCACTTCACTTCTCTGTGACTCAGTCACCTCATCCGTAAAATGGGGATTAAGACCGTGAGCCCCACATGGGACAAACTGATGACCTTGTATCCTCCCCAGCACTTAGAACAGGGCCTTGCACATAGTGAGCACTTAACAAATGCCATCATTATCATTATATGAAATGGTTAAGGCCATTTACATCACTAAAAATGAGGATAGTTGCCAGAATGGGAATTATATACTATTTAACCAGTTGTTTTTATCAATCATTTATTAAGCACTTACTGTGTGCAGAGCACTATGCTAGCCTTTGGGAGAGTATGCTATAACAGAGTTAGGAGACATGTTCCCTGCCCCCAGTGAACTTAGTCATGCATTCATTCAGTCGTATTTATTGAGCGCTTACTGTGTGCAGAGCACTGTACTAAGCGCTTGGGAAGTACAAGTTTGCAACATATAGAGACGGTCCCTACCGAACAGCGGGCTCACAGTCTAGTCTACAGGGGAAGACAGACATTTATACAAGTACATCATTTATAATATATTATTTACAGCTATGTACCTTAGAGAAGCAGCAAGGTGTACTGAATAGAGCATAGGCCTGAGAGTAGTCATGGGTTCCAATTCCGGCTCCACCACTTGTCTACTGCGTGACCTTGGGCAAGTCAGTTAACTTCTCTGTGCCTCAGTTACCTCATCTGTAAAATGGGGATTGAGACTGTGAGCTCGGGTGGGACAGGGACTGTGTCCAACCAGATTTGCTTTATCCACCCCATTGCTTAGTACAGTGCCTGGCACATAGTAAGCGCTTAACACATACCACTGTTATCATCATTATTAATAATCGTATTAATAATTGTGGTATCTGTTAAACGCTTCCCCACAGCACCTGTATATATGTTTGTACATATTTATTACTCTATTTATTTTACTTGTACATATCTATTCTATTTATTTTATTTTGTTAGTATGTTTGGTTTTGTTCTCTGTCTCCCCCTTTTAGATTGTGAGCCCACTGTTGGGTAGGGACTGTCTCTGTATGTTGCCAACTTGTACTTCCCAAGCGCTTAGTACAGTACTCTGCACACAGTAAGCACTCAGTAAATGCAATTGATTGATTGATTGATTATTATAAATGCTGTGGGACTGAGTGTGGGGTGAGTATCGAATGCCTAAAGGACTCCTTTAAGTCGTAATCTCTGCAAAGGAATATTTGTGTTCGACCCAGTTTTTCTGGGTGGTTGTAGCTAATAATTGGCCAAATGATAAGAGAAAACCCAGCAATGTCAAATGCTGTGGTTGTAGCTAATAATTGGCCAAATGATAAGAGCAAACCCCAGCAATGTCAAATGCTGAGTAAACTTGACAGAGCAGGGAGCTGAGTGGGAAGGTGGCCAGCTCCTATGAATTATGAATAGCCGTGCAAAGGAAAACCTTAAATTTCCCTGATCCTATCATTCATAATTCTGCCCCTAAGAGTTGCTCAAGCTTTGAAAATTTGGTCTTTGCTTCTACTCTGGCACAGAAAGAGAACTGTAGAAACAGTGAGTCTTAGCTGGAGAAGGGGAGAAAGAGGGAGAAATGGGTGAAGGGAGAATTGGAAGGAGGAGAAAAGTGGAGAGGAAAAGCATGCAACCTTTGTAAATGCACACAAAGATACAAACACAGAGACTTAATGTTGAGTGGTGGAGGGCAGGATACAGACCATTTCAGAATTGGGGACGGGAGTTAATTTAACAATTGGATATAGTAGAGAAAAGAGGAATGGCTACAGTCAGCAGTCTGCAGTACAGTTGGGCCCTAAAATAAGGCGCTTTTTCAGAGAAAAGATTTTGTAGTCGTGGTGTTTAAACATTGTGATAAAAATATCACCAGAAAAAGGCACATGAATGGACTTTTCCTTCCTTAATTGTCCTAACCTCTCTGGTAACCAGTTCCTCCTTTTCTATGATTACAGCATTAAGGTAGAAGGGCATTAGCTTTCAAAGTAATTGCTGTAATTAAAATCACAAAGACCTTAAATAAGATTAAAGACATGCAAAGTTCATGAATGGTCAACATTTAACAGTCTACAGCATTGGAAATATGTACACGTTTCTACCTGGAGCATTAAGCCTATGTAATTTTAATCAGAATAACTTCAACATATGTTTTACCCTTAATATTCACTGTAATATTACAAATCTGCAGGTGGATTTTGAGTTACTATTCCTGTCTTACCCACTTGAAAATTTTTCACTCACACTAAATTCAATCCATATTAAATGAATATTTTCCACTCTTACCTTTTAGAAAACTAATATTAGCAAGAACATGTGTACTGCCTAATTTCATTTGTATAGGATTATTTGTGTATCATGGGGATTCACGTTTCCTTTGTATTAAAGTTGCTAGTTGAGTATAAAACCATTATTTGGTTTTGAGGATCTTTGTGTAACCCATAGAGGCAATATTTTAAAGTCATTGCACTACACTTGTTTACAAAGAACAAGAATTTGCTCTTGTTAGAATCTGGACTTTTTTGGACTTAATTTACATTTTCCTTTTAATTTGTGAGTTACGTTAGGCTTTCTTTGTTTACTTGCACTCTGTCAACCTTAAATTTTTAAACTGTGAAATAAGTAACTGTTGAACTTGGATTCCTGAGTTTCAAATTAAAAAAAAAACTTAGCAATTTTCAGTAATTCATTTTTAAGTTAACATTTTTAAGTTAACATTTAAGATTTTTAAAATTATTTTGGCTTAAATTGGACACTGTTGGCATAAAATGTAAATTTGATTATAGTAAGTGTGATCTTGGCTTCCATTTTCATTTGTTTTTTAGAACCCCACTGGGAATAACTTTCTTGAGAAATTTTTCTGGTAATCATAAACAGACGTTATTCGGTAATTCTCAGAAGAGCATTGGACTGGAGATTTGGAATTAGTGATCCAAACTTTTAGAAGCAAAAACATATTTTTGTAGAAAAGTCCATAAAAATAATTTTAAAAACAAAAAAATGAACTTGATTCATAGTTGGTGGTAATGCAGAGAGTTCATGATCTTAGTGGGGTGGTCTATGTACATGATTCAATATAAATATGTTAATTATTTAGAAGACTGTAATATGTTGTATACATCTAAGGTTGTTGAACTATGTATCACATGGATGAAAAATTTTCTTCCAAACTAACAGTGCAACACTTTTGCTTTCACTGTTATGTTGACATTTCATATTAGCAACTAGAAGATTAAATGTATAAAAAATGAAAGAAAATCATGATTTATAGTTTAGATCATTCTCTACAATAAAGTGCACTTGTAAATGCTTAAAATATGCAAAATCTTTGAATTAAAGATGACATTGCTCATTTTAAAATATACTTATTATTCCCTTATCTGCTTCTATGTTTGAGAGCTAATTTTCAAGTGTGAAATTTGGCAAAAACAAGTAGAATTTTGCTCATTTCTTTATAAAAACTAAATGTGACTTTGCTTGTTCTAGGTATTTTAAACTTGTCACCTGATAGATCTAAAGTTAGTAACTGTCTTCCTCCTTCATATGCACTTTGTTAACCTTCAAGGGAAGTAATATAGCTGGAAAAGTACAGTAGTCATATCTCATTACTATTTTAGGATATTATTTTGAACTTTGAAACCCAACAAGGGTACTCATTAAAGTAGATTAATATGTTTCCTCCATCCCTTCCCTGCAGCCCATTACCCCCAGAATTAAGTAGAAAGACTTGCTTTGATGGACGATTGAGATGTAGTTCAAGACATTTAATTGTACAGTTAAAAATGCTACTTAAGAAAATCGTAGGATATTCATTTCTAAAAGAGATTTAGCTTCCAGAAGTGTGTGTCTGTTTTTATGTTTCTCTAAAATGAGCAGGAAGTTTTTGTGAAGCTCGGTAGTACTATTCTATAAAAATGAACTTGTAAGTTGAACCACCCTTCTTTCTCTTCTCCCCTTCCCCGGAGTTTTCCAGAGGCCTTGTAGGGTTTTATTTGACATCAGAGTTAAAGGCAACAGGGATTTTATTTTATTTTTTTCTGTCATTTTATAGCTGTTAATTAAGGAAGCGAAGTAAAATTTTCCTGGGCTTTGGGATTTAAACCCACGTGTAAGATGCTTCCGATATTCCTGTTCCACTTTGTCCACTGCAGTTTGTTTTTACAGGGATCTTAAATGAGTTGCTGTATCGATTAGGCCGTTGCGTGTGAGTGCATTGGGCTGGAGGTTGAAGTAATGTTTGCTGCCTAATATCCTGATACTCAATAGAACTGGCAGGGCTTTTCTTAACTAGGAAGTAGGCTGGAAATAGTGAGCTGCTATGTCTTTGGTCTGTTATTGCCTAACCTTTCTGCTGTAGCTGGAGCTATCATTTCCCCTTCCAGTTGTTGTCTTCCAGGCCTTTCTACATCTATTTACTCTTGCCTAGACAACATCCAAGTATGATGCTTCATGTAGTATATTATTGTGTTTTTGAGACTTCTGTCATGCCAAATTACATCTCCAGGTACTGTTTAACTGTCTTCTGAGTAGTTCCATGATTGTTGTTTCCATGGGCCTCACAATTGGAGTAGGAAACAGCACGGCCTAGTGGAATAAGCCACTATTTTGCTTTCCTTATTCTGTATTAACTTCAGAAAGTTGGAATTTGTACACAGATATTGCCCACCCTGGGCCAGTGATTGGCACATAACTGTGTAATTGCTCATGCCATGGTTATCAAATGATATTTATTAGAGTGTATGTTAAGGGTGTAGAATGAAAATTTAGAAACGTGAGAAAATTCAGGAACATTTTATTGGTGAGAAACATTAGGGGTATTAGAAGGTACAAAATAAGTTACTATCATTCCTGTCCCTCCTAAACCCCCTTTATTCCCACTATTAGAGACAGTATGTGGGGCCTGAGTGGACCATTGGTCTGACTCAGAAATGGTATTGCTTCTGTTTTTAATTTTATGCAGCCCTGCTTTGAAATGACTAGATATTTTCATTGAATTTTCCATGATCATTCTTAAACGTATTAAGCTTCTAGTTCATAATCAGTGCCCATCAGTATGAACCAAACACTTACATTGCGTGTCATAGTATGCATTACTTTGCATAATAATGTTAAATTTCCTCATTTATTATACTTCCCATTTCATCTGATTCTTCAGGAGTCTCTCTCCACCCTACGTTTCTTCTGACCTTAAATGATTTGGTGTCATTATAGCATTTCAGCACCTTGCCATCCATTTTCTCCTCCTGATTATTAAACATATATTAAGTAACAGGGGTTCTAATCCTAACCCAGGGTACCTCACATTTTACGTACATTCTGAAGGACTTTCCATGTTTGTTTATTAGAAATTTAGATTGCTTGTTTTTCCGTCTGCATCTGTTGTTTGCAATCAAAATAAAGATAGGTCCATCAATTTTATAGATTTTTTTGGGCTCACTTAAATCACTTTTTCTACTTTAACCTTACAATAGTTTAGAGTACATTATGTTGAATGGGAGAGTCAGTAAGACATCTAGCAAATCATACCTACACAGTGGGAAGAATATTACATAATTAGAAGCAAGTTAGTATTTATTAATCTGCTGAGCTACTTTTTGAAAGAGTAGTCTTTGCTGCTTGCTCCTGTCAGTAATGGTTTGGAAAAAAATATTAAGTTAAATATCTTGGAAATGTTTCCTTTTTAAAATTAATAATTATTGTGATACTTCTAAAAGCTTACTATGTGCCAAGCACTGTTCTAAGCGCTGGGGTTAATCAGGTTGGACACAGTCCCTTCACACTCTAAATCCCCATTTTATAGATGAGGTAAGTGAGGCACAGAAAAGTAAAGTGACTTGCCCAAGGTTGCACAGCAGACAAGTGGTAGAGCCAGGAGAAGAACCCAGGCCCATGCTCAATCCACTGTCACGCTCATGGTATTTATTATTATTAATAATAATAATAATAATAATAATGGCATTTATTAAGCGCTTACTATGTGCAAAGCACTGTTCTAAGCACTGGGGAGGTTACAAGGTGATCAGGGTGTCCCACATGGGGCTCACAGTCTTAATCCCCATTTTACAGATGAGGCAACTGAGGCCCAGAGAAGTGAAGTGACTTGCCCAAAGTCTCACAGCTGACAAGTGGCGGAGCTGGGATTATTGAATGCTTACTATGTGCAGAGCACTGTACTGAGAACTTGGGAGAGTATAGTCCAACAGAATTAGTAAACATGGTCCTTGCCCACAACAGGTTTACTGTCTAATTACACCATTTTCAATGTGGCTTTTTATTTGTGTAAAAACTGTGTGGGTAAAATGTTGAAGACAAATTTGAACTTCTCCTTTCACTCTGGATGGAATGAAACTGATGGCACCAGCCCCTTCTACAATCATTAAGAGCACTGTATTAAGCACTTGGGAGAGTACAGTATAACAATAAACAGACTCATTCTCTGTCCACAATGAGTTTACTTTCTATCATAGACCCTGAAGGGATCTCCGAGCAGATGAATGACTAAGCATGCAAAACCTATCATTGGCATTCCTCATTTTTAGATTTCCAACCCTGAGGCCTTTCCTACATCCCTTGGCAGTCGGTTTTAGCATTTAACCCTCGATCGTGGAAACAAAACCATCCAATGATGGGAAGATCTCAGCCAGCTGCCTCCTGCACTGGCTACCGCAAAATGCCCATAGACCCACTTTCCCACAATCTCCCGGAGGTTTCTCACCACAGTGGAGCACAACAGAGAAGATCTTTACTGTTAGTCATGGACAGAAGAAATGCAGGGAACAATATCAAAGTCTCCATTCATTGTTTGTAGATTATACCAGTAGATACAGCAAAATCCTAAAATTCTCCACATTTATAGGACTGGGCGTGTTTCATTTGACGGCATCTATTCTGTTCTTTTTCCATTCCCAATGGAGTAATATAGGAATTTGTTAGGTGCAGCTTTCTTGGGTGTCTTCCATGCAGCTGTGCTGAACAAGGTACCTATAAACTACTTTATAGGCTTGGGGCATCCCACACAGCCTACAAGATATTCAGAGACTCAATAAAAAAAATCTTCAGATTCTGCAAAGGGCAAAAAACTGACGCTTAGCCTACATAAATCCTGCACCCAGCCAACCATGTCAAGGCAACCAAGAGCTGATCACCTACTAAATTCTATCATTTGGGTGCCTTAATATCCAGAGTGGTACAGGTCACATATAAAATAGAAAATCAAATCAAGATTAAAATGTTCTTTGGGAATCTGATAGTATCTAGAGAGCAAGTATATTTTCCAATAATTTAGCCATGATCTTGATTATCAAGCTATGTTGAATGGTTTTGGTGTCTCAGGTCAGAGGCTACATACAGCTCAGATTCACTGAATCTGAGACCTGTGTGGGAGCCACAAGGTCAGCCAGCTCTTCTGTTTCCCTTCATTCATTCATTCAATCATATTTATTGAGTGCTCACTGTGTGCAGAGCACTGTACTTCCGGTAGGACTACACCCCAGACACTCTCGGAAGGTGGGCATGTTATCTTGTTGCTAAAGATCATAAAAGAATCTTACTCTTCATAGTTGAGAGTTTTTATATCTGGCTAAATCCTTGTTTATTGTGCTTTTAGCCCATTTATTCTACGTCAGTTTTACCCACTTAAAATGTAGATATAGAGAACAGCTTGTTGATAAATCTTACATCCTCAAGTTTCAAGGTGAACTCCAATAAGTTATTGCTTGAGTAGATATGACTGTGTTATGCAGCTTGGTTGTGGATTGTTTTATGTTCCAGTGTATACTACGTTCGGTTTTTAGTAGCTGCTTTTTTAGATGTTTATTTAAAGCCGTAGAACTCTCAATTGGTTCTAGTCACCTCAGTCATTTCATATCGTAATTAATAATTGTATTTGTTAGGCACTTTATTCATCTTTAAAATGTGAATGAAATACTTGCATCCCTCCTATTTAGTCTGTGGCCCCATGTGGAAGAGGGGTTATATCTGTTGACCTGATTATCTTGTATCTACCCCAGCATTTAGTAAGTGCTTTGCACATAGTAAGCACTTAACAAATACTGCAGTCAATCAGTCAGTGGTATTTATTGAGTCCTTACTGTGAGCAGAGCCCTGTGTTAAATTTTGGGAGAGTGCCATATGATAGAGTTTATTCATTCGTTCAGTTGTATTTATTGAGTGCTTTCTGTGTGCAAAGCACTGTACTAAGCACTTGGGCGAGTACCAAATAACAATAAACAGACACATTCCCTGCCCACAATGAGCTTATGGTCTAGAGGAGGAGACAGACATTAACTTAAATAGAATTGGTAGACATGGTCCCTGCCCACAAAGACCTTACAATTTAAAGGGGGAGACAGAGGTTAAAATAAATTTCAGGTTGGAAAGATGACAAAGTATAGAGAGATGTTTGCAAGTGCTTGGGGTGGGGACTTTTCGAAAAAGACGACTACATATTAATAACCTCAAAATGGTTTATGAGGGTAAAAAAAATTGTTCTCATGAAAAAATAGTGATTTTCAAAGAGTCAGTTTAGTACACTTCATGATTAACTTTTGCTCATTATCCAAGTGGTCAATTTGATCCATAGTTAAACACAGCCAGTTAAAGCCTTACATTGTGAACTCAGGTGACCAGAGAGAATTTGAGGGTTTTTTTAAGTTATTATTTTTATTATTACAATGAAAGACCTAGGAGATTTAGTTTGGAAATTGCCTAATGACAGATTCAGGCTTTCGAATAGTATATGGTATTTGGTATTCAAAGACCTCTCAAATAAGGGAGGGAAAAAAGATGGTAGTTCTGGTCCTTAGAGAGTGAATAACAAATCCTCAACTGACTTCGAAAGAAAAGGAAAAGGCCAGGTCAGGGTATACTTACCTTTCCTTTGTTTTCTATAGTGTCCATGAAACACTCTAATATGCAGACAAAACTAAACACAGACTTGTAAATACCTTAATTATTTTTTAACATTAAACTGTCACTATAATTGTTTCCCTTAGTTTCAGTCAGGTAAATTAAACATGATCTATTTTTAGAAGAGCTTCTTTTTCAGTCCTTTTCCAATTTAACAGAATGTTTCACAAACTTGCACCGTTGTGGATGTGTTTTTGTATTTCCCGTTGAACCATATCATTTCATTCAATTCTTTACACAAGCAGTTTTAATGAGTTTTGTACCTCAGACAGGTATTTCTACCCTGTAAATATCGATAAAATAGCTAATTTCAATGTAAAATAGGAGGGTTTTTTAAGTCCATGAACAAATCGTGAATTTTTTATTTAATTAAATCCCCAGGGAACAACTTGATCGAACCAAAAAGAAGACCATTATCAGACAAAATTGTGCAATCAAAACCAAATGATAAAATTATTTCATTTAATGAAACAGTTCCGTAGTATCTTTATTTTCTTTTGAAAAGTTATTATTTCTCATATAATTTCGTAGTACATTTTTGAAGCAGTTTGACGATACAGTGCTATCATTGTAAAAAATACAAAATAGTAATAAAACCCTATTATGCCGCAATTAATATTTTGCCTGCAAATCTTTGACTGGTTATGACTTTAATTATTTTAATTTGGCATTTATCCCAGACTTGGGAAATTTTGAAATAATGCAACTGAACATGCATAATACTTGTATGAATTTATTCATCTTGGAAGCTAACTCATTAAGACAGTTAATTTTTGACCATAATCTTGATGCAAACAATTGAATCAGTCATCACAGTTGAATTCACTGGATCACGAAGGCCCTCGATTATAATCTAATTGTTCACAGATAATGTGACCTACTTTTGTTTTTATGAATCCAAGTAGTCAAATGAAGGAATCGGTCAATCAGTCGTATTTATTCAAGGCTTTCTACGGGCAGAACATGTACTAAATGCATGGGAGAGTACAATAGCGATGTTAGGCATGATCCCTCCCTACAAGGAACTTACAGTCTGGAGGGGATGGTGGGGAAATGGCAGAGTATAAGGATATGCCTAAGTGCTGTGGGTCTGAGGTGAATATCTTAGCAGATCCAAGTGCGTAGGCGGCACAGAAAGGATGGTTAACAAGGAAAATGAGGTCTTAATCAGGGAAAGCCTCTTGGAGTAGATAGTATTTTAGTATCACAGTTTCAGGTGGTGAGCCCCTTTCTTATCCCCAGCTCCCACCCCAGAGAACAGGGGCATTGTCTAATTCCTAGTTGCTCTGTATTCTTTCCCAGCACTTAATTCAGTGGTCTCCATACCGAAAGTGTGTAATAAATACTATTAGTATGGGGGGAAGAAGTTCCAGGCCAGAAGGAGGACGTGAGCAAGTCGTCAATAGTGAGACAGAAGAGACTGAGGTACAGTGAGTACGTAGGTGTTAAAGTGAAGTGTGTGAGCTGAATGAATGAATAGTAGGAGATGAGTGAGGAAATGTAGGAGTGGGATAGCTGAGTGAGTGCCTTAAAGCCAATTGTTTTGGAAACCAGTTCTTATTCCCAAATTAAACCTCATTTACTAAGTAAAGAACATACAGTGATACGTTTGCCGGATTCAAATAATAATGAATTGGAATTCGTATGTGATGTTTGGTATCAGACTGAGCCCCTTCCTTCCTCTCCCCCACGTTCCCTTCTCCATCTCCCCCACCTTTCCTCCTTCCCTTCCCCACAGCACCTGTATATATGTGTATATGTTTGTACATATTTATTACTCTACTTATTTATTTATTTATTTATTTATTTATTTATTTATTTATTTATTTATCTTGTACATATCTATTCTATTTATTTTATTTTGTTAGTATGTTTGGTTTTGTTCTCTGTCTCCCCCTTCTAGACTGTGAGCCCGCTGTTGGGTAGGGACTGTCTCTATGTGTTGCCGACTTGTACTTCCCAAGCGCTTAGTACAGTGCTCTGCGCACAGTAAGTGCTCAATAAATATGATTGATTGATGTTTGCGGCATCCCTGGCCATCGATTTCCTCATTGCAGTCTGTGTTGCAGATTTGCTTTTATCCACCCCAGCATCTAGTACAGTGCTTGGTGCATAGTAAGTGCTTAATAATGATTATTATTGTTAACAATAATAATACTAATAAGCAGTTTGTATCAAGCTATCAGTGGCATTTATTGAGCACTTACCTTGTGCAGAGCACTGTACTAAGCACTTTGGAGAGTACAGTATAACAGAATTAGCAGATATGTTCCCTGCCCATAACGAGATTACCGTCTAGAGAAGTGTAACCAACCAGGAGTAGGGTGAGAGGTGTGTAGTATAGGATGTTGAACAAATAAGCCCTTAGTACAGTGCTCAGTAAATATGATTGAATGAAATACGATTGAATTAAATGAACCACTGAACATGCCCAGTGGTATTTATTTAGCCCTTAATGTGTGCAGAGCACTGTATTAAGTACTTGGGAGAGTGCAATATGAGAGTTGGTAGATATGTTCCTTGCCCACAAGGAGCTTACAGTCTAGAGGGGGTGACAGATATTAAAATAAATAATGGCTATGTACATAAGATGCCGTGGGACTGAGAATGGGTAAATAAAGGGTACAAATTCAACTGCTACGGTGACTCACAGAAGAGAGAGGGAGTAGGAAAAATGAGAGCTTTAGCCGGGAAGGTGTTTTGGAGGAGATATGATTTAATAATTTTAATAATATTATTTTAATATGTATGGAGATAAGCAGATTGCTGAATTCTGTTTTAGGAAGAGTAGTAAACAGGCTTTTCCCTATGGCTGAAAGAGCATGGTCAGAAATGTTCTTCCTGCCCCAAGCTAGATCAGTAGAGATAGTCATTGTTCTTGCCTGGGAAGTCAGAGCAGGATGGTTTATAAGATGAAGACTTTTCCACTACAGCAAACCTGTAACCCAAACAGACTTTTCAGTATTCGGAACCAACCCGTCAGTTTTTAAATTACTGCTTTGGTGTTGCAGTCCAGTTGGGAGCCCATGATTTGCACGCAGTGAACACTAATGAACTCTGAGTGTTTAACTTGAGCAAAAGTATCATTTTAGGGAAGTTGTTTCTTGGTCTTTAAACAATGTCAAAATCCTGTTAAGATATTTCAGGAAAATGAATGATTTGCGTCTTTGACTTTATTGGGTCTGGTGTCCACATTTGTAGAATTTCACTTGGGTTGTGTAATTCAAAAGGTTTGGGGCTTTCAGGCTTGGTCTGGTGTAGTGTCTGGCCCAAAGCCATGTGCACAGGAGCACTTAATAAGTACTATAAATGAATAAATTCTAAGTAAGTGATACTACCCATTGTACCTGGTACGAGGCTGGCTATGCTCCAGGAGCTCTTCAGAGTAACTCCACGGAGCCCGTTAAATGAATTTGTTGCTCAATAATGTTTCGGGAAAGGTATCACATAGTCAGATGCACTTAAACATCTGTTTACAAGCTCTGCTTTTCAAGCAGAGGTAGATGTCCATCCCCCTTTTGTGTTTGAGGCAGAGCTAAATTATTTTAATGGTTCAGTTTCGGCCTGCTGCTTTTAACTGGGAAATGGCAGAAATGCTTCCTCAAGGTTCGTCAACATTCCCGTGTCACAGAGCTGGAGTGTGGATCCATTAGGGTGCGGAGGCCAACAATGAGCAATGCTGGAGTGTTCATTGCGATTAGGCTAGCCACTGACGGAACTCTCCACGCTTGTCAACGTGGTGATAGCAGAGTATTATGCAAACTTTTCTGAACTCTGCAGATTTTAGAGCTTATCCCCCTGGGAATTTCTGATCCTATGCTATTTCTCCAAAGCTGTTGCGTTTCCTCCCACGTTCCTGCAAACGTGCCCGCTAATTGTCAGCTGAGGTGATGGGAAGCTGGATGCTTACAGTCAAAAATACTGGACATAACGGAATCCAGTTCC
Organism: Tachyglossus aculeatus; assembly: GCF_015852505.1. Classification (NCBI taxonomy): domain Eukaryota; kingdom Metazoa; phylum Chordata; class Mammalia; order Monotremata; family Tachyglossidae; genus Tachyglossus; species Tachyglossus aculeatus. Next base: position 14,792,757 of record NC_052078.1, read on the forward strand.
GTATTAGTCCTTAACAGGGGTCAGATCGGTTTGGAACAAGGGTGGGTGAATGGCCACATAGTCTAGGGTCCTTATGTGGAAGTAAACCTTGGGGTAGGTGGCAACCTTATTTCTTGGTTCCTTGCATGGAGATCTCCCCATCCTCCCATTCTGGCTGTTCTGCACCACTGTCTATGCCCAGCTGGGACTGACCCTTCTGAGAGTTACATGGTTGCCCCCAACCCTGTTGCTCCCTCCAGTAGTATTCACTAATCTCCATGGTGATTACAGAATTTGTTCTAATGGAAGGGACTATTAGCTGATACTAATTCATGGGGCTTTTAGCTAACGGATGGGGTCTCAGGCTCAGTGGTGGCTGCTGGAATGGGGGCTTTCTTGGGGTCACTGCTGGTTGACCCCATCCAGGTTGACGCTGTTGCAGCCAAGGGTATTTGCAGCAGGGAAAGGAGAAGAGAGGATCAGTGATGTAGGCCAGGAGCTCTCTCACCTTCTCGACTGGGGGTTTTCTCATCTGGTTTAGCCAGGGCTGTGGCTTCCATGAGGTTGGCGGCTTTGATTCCTGTGCCCCTCCTGTGTCCTGGAGGCTGTGGCTCTTGCATAGAAGAACTTGGATGACTGTGGTGCAGACTGTATTGTGGGATATTTTGTGGGGGTGTGGGATCCTTACCTCCAGGCCCTCAGGCTTCTGTCTTGTGAGCTCTTGCATTAATCTTGCTTTGGCTCAGCACTGGCTTGTTCCAGAGATCACTCCCCCTTGCTATTCTTTGTCCACTCATGTATGAGAGAAAGGAAGAATATCTGTGGTTTTGTGCTTTCTAGCCCCCTTGGGATATGACCTTTGAATTTTCAACCCCAAATCTCAACCCCTGAATGTGATCTCTGTAGTTTATGGCAAAAAATGTGTGTTTCCTGAGAGATGAACAAAAACAAATTATTTCCCTCTTCAAAGTGTTTTCCGTTTTAGGGTGTGTCTCTTGTGCCTTGTTGGATCTAAAGTTTAGAATTAGCCCTGTGCTTTCCATGGAAGCCGCCTCTGCATTGGCTTCTTTTCAGATATGTTTTAACAGAACCGTCGTCTCTTGGCCTTCACAACTGTAGCCACAAAAGAATATCAAGTTTTTCTAGCCAAGACATGGTTTTCATAACCTCCTATAATGTTTTGCATATTTGGGAATTAAGGATGGTCTCTCAGAGTAGTTTATTAGCCAGGAGGAAAGAGTCCTTGGAGCAAAGATTTTGGTTGTTAAGAAGATCATGACCACTATGAAGAGACTTCATATGACACCCAACTTGTGGATGTGAAAGTTACTTGAGAGCCCTTTCAATTATATGGTGGTGACTTGAAGTATAACATTTGTTGTGTTATCAGGGACTTGGGGTGACCAGTATGCTGAATTTATATCTATTTTGGGGGGAAAGTTCAAGGTATTAAACAGTTGTATTTATTGAGCACTTACTGTGTGCAGTGCACTATACTAAGTGCTTGGGAGGGTACAGTATAACAGAGTTGGTAGATACAGCTATATGAAATAATGCTACACATGCTCATGGGAACCAGATCAAAGATTTGAATCCTTTGCTTCTGTGAGATTAAAATACCTGCCATTATTATATTGGTATAGTGTAGCATATTTCATTTATATAACCGTTTTGTGGATTCAGCCCAGAAATTTCAGCTGGTTACTTATGTAAGGGACAGAGCTCTTAGATACTGATGCTATGTCAATTATGATTACGAATGTAACCCGCTCCTAAATTTATTTTACTTGCTTCCTGGTTATCATCTTTTACATTTAGTTTAAAACAGCCCATCTTTAAAATATAAAAGCACATCATATTTGGAGTCTTGTTTACCTTCATAATGCAGTTCTTAGGCAAGTTCGAGATGCTGGTTAACCTTTGAAATGTATTACTTGCTTAGTGCTTAAAAAAGATAGATGGTTAAGAAGCACATATTAGAGCCTCTCACAACCCAGAATCATCAATCTTCAAGTAGCTTGGATTCATGCAGTGCTCTGCCATCCGGGAAGCACAAAGCATATCTACAACTCATAGGAAAGCTCAATGCATCTAGCCTCTTATTTTTGCAGACTCTCAGAGGAAATGTCAATTGGACATTACCAACTGCCTCTCTGCCTTGCTTTAATACCTCTTCAATAATTTAATATATTGTCTGACTCAGTGTGCTGAACTCATAACCCCTCACTTATCATTTTGTTGATTGATGTCTCAGTTGATGCCGTATAAATCCCTACTTCAAATCTCTGTTTACAACATAATAACTCCGGTCATATGAGTAATTAAAAGCATAAATTTGTGCTGATACTGGCTATAAAATGCAGCGGCTATTTTTCCTAACAAACATAATTAAATTATCTCACATTTAAATATGAAAAAAGGATATTTCCAATTCAGATGTGAAAGATGGTAAATCCACATGATATATGTATGTTTAATTTAGCGTTACTGGAAGTAAAACCACCCCATAAAACAGTACTTGAACTGTTTTTTACTGGACCCATGCACATTTCTGATATTCCTTTTAATAAAGTTCTGTGGGCAAGTTTACTTTTTTTTAAAGACTATTTTATATATTCTCATTTCCATTACCGTGCCTAGGTTACTTTAAGAAATCATGGTTTCAGTAACTTAAACAAGCTTAATGCCAAATTTGATGATATTACTAACCCCTTCATTAAGTTATTTGGTCCTGTTGTCCATTTAAATGACTGTGTGTCTGTATGTATCTGTGTGCCTCCACTATGCATAGTTTTTAGAGGGAAATAAAATAGTTGTGGTATTATTGAGTGCCCACTTGGGTCAGTACCCTCTTTGGGAAGTACAAGGTTTACACTCGTAGGAGGCAGTCAAACAATAATATTTGCAACTCAGGTCAAAATGAATGAGTACACAATCTATTCATGAGTGTTCAAGTTGGGTATGAATAAACTCTTTAGTGCTAAATTTGGCTATAGGGATGATGTGAGTCAGGGTACTAAGAAACTAATCTGAGAAGGTTTGTAGGAGCCATTAGGCACATACTACATGCACAGACAGCGCTGTGCAAGGCACTTGCGAAAGTTGGCAAATTTTACACAGTAGGAGTAGGAGAAAAAAGCAGGTAGAAAAAATATGGGAAAAAATGAATGTGCGAATATGAAAGACTCAACAGTGAAATTGATATATTATTGTACATACATCAACATTTGAAGTGTCATTTGGGATGACGTGATCAGGGATTGTAGTAATTTGTTGGGAAACCCCTCTTTAGTGGAGGTGGATTTTCAGACCAGCTTTGAAGATGGGGAAGTCTTTTGCCTGGCAAATTTGAAGACCAGTAGAGTTCCAGTCAGTGGGAAGGGTTGTGAGCAGTGTATTGGAGATGGAAAAGTGGAAATTGGGGTTCAGTAAGGTTCACAGTCTCTTCTAGACTGAGCCCACTGTTGGGTAGGGACTGTCTCTATATGTTGCCAACTTGTACTTCCCAAGCGCTTAGTACAGTGCTCTGCACACAGTAAGCGCTGAATAAATACGATTGATTGATTGAATAAGAAATTCATCTTGGGGGAGGTGGGTTAAGTGTATAAATTGGGATTGAGGATGGAGAGAGAAGGTACATGAAAGAATCACTGGTGAAGAGACTTGAAGTTAATTGACAGAGCCTTTTGTTTGACAAAGAAATAAATTAGAAAGTGTTGAAGGCTCTTGAAGAATAGAGTGCTTTCTAAAGGACATTTTAGGAAGATAATCTAGGCAGAAGTTAGCCTAGAATGGCTTAGTGGAAAGAGCATGGACTTCGGAGTCAGAGGTCATGGGTTCAAATCCCGGCTCTGCCAATTGTCAGCTGTGTGACTTAATCACTTAACTTCTCGGTGCCTCAGTGACCTCATCTGTAAAATGGGGATGAAGACTGTGAGCCCCCTGTGGGACAACCTGATCACGTTGTAACCTCCGCAGCGCTTAGAACAGTACTTTGCACTTAGTAAGTGCTTAATAAATAATAATAATAATAATAATAATAATAATGGCATTTGTTAAGCGCTTACTATGTGCAAAGCACTGTTCTAAGCACTGGGGGATACAAGGTGATCAGGTTGCCCCACGTGGGGCTCACAGTCAATCCCCATTTTACAGATGAGGTAACTGAGGCTCAGAGAAGTTAAGTGGCTTGCCCAAGGTCACACAGCAGACGTGCCATCATTATTATTATTTGGGAGAGATAGGAGGCGGGGAGACAGTGAAGAGGCTGATGCAATAGTAGATTTGGGTGTCATTTGTAGAGAAGGAAACAATGTGGACAGAGCACACTTGCCCTGATGGAAGGGGCACGGGACTGGAGATCAGAAAACCTGGGTTCCAATCCCAGCCCTGCCATATTTCTGCTCTGTGACCTTGGGCAGGTTGTTTGCATTCTCTGGGCCTCAATTTCCTCATCTTTGCAATGAAAGTTAAATAACTGTTCTCCTTCCCACTAATTAGACTGTGAGCCCTGTGGGTGACAGGGGCTGTTTCTGACCTGATTATCCTGTAACTATCCTAGTACTTAGCACAGTACTTGACTTGTAGCTAGCTGTTGACAAATACTACAATTATCATTATTACTATTATTATTATTATAATAAAGTTAATGAGCTCTCCATGATTTTGAGTCCTTTCCAATCCTCTAATTACGGCTTTTAAATGGCCTAAGAAGGATTCCAGAAGTGTTGGCCTTTGCCAACGTGGAAGGCAACTGACCGCTTCAGCCTGGGTCAGAACTCAACAAGACAGAATTGCAGAATCCCAGTTGTGCACCTACATATCAGTCTTGGTTAGTGACACATTTGATTTGAGTGTGGTCACAGTCCTTGAGCTGATGGCTTAGATCCACACTGGGCTTTCCTGTATAGAAATGAGGCACGACTGATCAGCAGGGGCTTGCTCTCTAATCAGGCTCAAATTGCTTCATTCATTCCATCGTATTTATTGAGCACTTACTGTGTACAAAGCACTGCACTAAGTGCTTGGAAAGTACAATTCAGCAAGAGACAATCCCTACCCATGCCAGGCTTACAGTCTAAAAGGGGGAAGACAAGCATCAAAACAAGTAAGCAGGCTACCTCAATAACACGGCCTGCAGACTTGGAGCACAGAATCCAGTCCTTTGCTACTGGTGGAAGGTTGAAGAGATGGAGACAGGAGCTTGGAACTGCATTACCAAAATTTTAGACCATAGTTTTTGCAAAAAGCAATCCATATGTAGTATTTGTGGAGCAGCTATGATGTGCAGAGCACTGTAGTAATAACTTGGGAAGTACAGTAGAATCAGTAGGCATGATCTCTGCTCTCATGGAGTTTGCTAGTAGGGGAGACTGTCACTAAAACGAATTACAGATAGAAGGAAGTGATGTGGTATATAAGATCTCTGCAGTGATGCTATGGGGATTTGTGAGTACTTAAGTGCTTAGGAGGTGTGGAAGTGCTGCCATGAGGATATAAGCTGGGGAGAATAGAAATTGATCGGGGATAGCCTCCCAGAGGAGATATGATTTCAGAAGTGATTTGAAGACAGGGAGAGCTGTGGTCTATCAGATATGAAGGTGAAAGGATGTTCCAGGCTGGAAGAAGGACATAAACAAGTGGTGGGAAAGATGAGAACGAGGCAAAGTGAATTAATCACTATTAATTAGGATTTTGCAAACTTAAATCATTCAAAAAATAGATTTAATTCCAGTTCCAAACCACCATGTTGAGTCATCTGAAATTTAGAAACAACATTTTCTAAAGAAATATTACAGAAAAATGTGGTGCTTGATTTTAGTTTGATTTTGTTGAATTCAAGAAGGAAAGATGGGGCAATATGCTTTAGCTAGGATGGAGGAGGTCAATCCATTATTACCAATTTTATCATTAAAATCAGCACATTCTAGTTGTGCTTAAATGGAATCCACCTAATCCTACCAGGTAAGTTGGAAATAACAAATGAAATGTGAAAAATGGCACTAGAGATTTTTAAATTTCAGTGTTATTCCCTCCCACCTCCAGGATGAAGATGGGACAGAGGAGGATAACAGCCGTGTTGAACCAGTTGGTCATGCTGACACGGGTTTGGAGAACACCACCAACTTTTCACTAGAGTAAGTTGCTGATCATATCTCTCTGGTATTTATTGAGCACTTATTGTGTGCAGAGCACTCTACTAAACACTTGGTAGAGTACAGTACAGCAGTGTTGGTAGGCTTTCCCAGCCCATCAGGAGCTTATAGTCTAGAGGGGGAGTCAGATATTAAAGTAAATTATGGATACATTACCTAAGTGCTCTGGGGAAAAGGGTGGGGTGATCAAATGCTTAAAGGGTATATGTCAAGTGCTTAGGCGATGCAGAAAAGGAGTGGGAGTAGGGGAAATTGAGGGCTTAGTAGGGGAAGGCCTGTTGTAGGAAATGTGATTTTAATAAGGCTTTGAAGGTGGTGAGAGTGATGGGCTGTCATATATAAAGGGGAAGGGGGGTCTAGACTGAAGGGAGGACATGGCTTAAGGGTCAGCAGCAAGATAGATGAGATCGAGATACAACGAGTAAGGTGGCATTGGAGGAGCGAAGCATTCAGACTGGGTTAAAGTAGGAAATCAGCGGGGTAAGAGAGGAGGGGTTTGAACTGATCAAATGCTCTCAGAGAAGTTTCCCAAGTATTAACTCCATGCTATAGTCACGTTCCCATAAGAGAAGTTGTCATATAGAATTGATCCCTCTCCATGGAGATCCAGGAGAGCTTTACCAGTTTTTTAAGAGTAGCTTTTATTTTTTTTTTAGCATTGCAGATCATTATAGGCACCCAAATGTGTGATTAAATGCAGTAGAAGGGATAAGTAATAGAAAATATGTTTGTGCGTTTCATGCTCTGACAAATGCTATTTTCCATTAATATGAAATAGTAGTTGATTGAAGCCTTTGTGTCATGTGTTAGCTCTTTGTATCTGTTTTGAAGCTGATTCATATGCCAGTATGTTATCATGTTGCCCCTTTTTTATTTATTCATTTATCTTAAGCACATTCCAGTATGTATGTCCTCAACAGAAAATACGTTCAGAGTAGTGCATGTCGTGGTGATTTCCTGAAGCTTTTATTTTGGGCAGGGGAGGATGTTAGTTTGGGGATTTTAGGGGATTAAATGAAATTGCATATTCCTTGTGAGTTGTTTGCTTGCAGGAAGAGAGATGCAACATCTTTACTTTTTCTAAAACTTCTTTTTTCATCTCCCAAGTTTTCTCTCTGCACAGCTTGCCCCTTGCAAATATTTTGGGATATGTTCTGCATATAGTGTGTTCTGAGTAAAAACTGTTGGTGATTAATGAAGACACACTTTCAGAACTACCAGTAGGATGTATCACACTGGGCTGGTCTTAACTATGTAAACTGCAAATGAGAACATTGATATTTTCTTTGCACATTTATGAAAACATAGTGACACTTTAGATTTCAGAGAGGTAAATTAAACAGATTTTTGCTGTCGAGGTTTAATTTCATTTTGTCACATGAAGTTTTGAAATAGAAAATGAAAACAGAAATAGCTTTTTTTATTCCTCATGTTGGGGAATGGGATTCTCCAGTTAATCAAAAATTCTGGCTAACTGTGAGTCCAGACTGTCTAAGGAGGGTGATTTGGTAATTATCAGGAGAGCTAGTGAGAGTGCTTAATAAGAAATAAAATCCTTGCAAAAGCTGTTAGTATGAGGCAAGATTGCAAGGAATGAATATCGGTGGCAAGAGAGCTCTTGAAAGGAGAGTCCTGGCCTCCCTCAGGTATTTGGTACTGCTACACTTGGACCGTTCAGTCAGTACAAAATCTGTTGGTAGAGGGAAAATTGTTTGCTCGTCAGATCAGGAGAGCACAGTGCAGCTTGCCTATCCCATTTTTAGGCAGAGCAACCTGGTTTGGAAGCAAAATGAAACAGGAGTGTATTTCTCTTAGACATCTTATGGCTTTTGAAAACTGAATTTCAAATACGTATAGGTATTGCCATTTAGATGGCAAAAAGTTTCATACGTTCCATCAATCAATAGTTTTTACTGAGCATTTATTGTCTGCAGAGCACTGTACTAAGTGCTTGGGAGAAGGCAGTAGAGTTGGTAGGCAGGATCCCCACACTCAAGGAGCAAGAATTTCAACCAGAGTTTAGTCAATCAGTAAGTAATTCATATTTATTGAGCACCTACTGTGTGCAGAGCACCATACTAAGCTTTTGGGAGAGTACGAAGAACAATAAACAGATACATTCCCTGCCCACAACGAGCGTACAGTCTAGAGGGAGACTAGGAGCGGAGGGAGTTCTAGAATTTAGTAGAACTCCCAAATCAGGCAGTAGTAAATCCAAAACATGCAGTTTTATAATAATTGTTTAGTCCAACTAAAACATTAGTTTACATTTATTTCATTAATGTAGTTATTTCTGATGATTGTTCTCCTTTCATGCCATCAGACTAATATTCAGGTATGTAGCATTTAACGTTGCTTTCATCATCATTGCTAATGTTCTGGAATATATTCGTTTGTGTGTTTGGTGGGTTTTTTTTTGTTTTGTTGGTTTTTTGGTTTGTTTACAGTACATGTTCATGTTCCCTCATTCATCATTGTCTCACAGTGATATGGTAAAGCTCGTAGAAGTCTCCAACGATGGAGGGCCACTGGGAATCCATGTAGTGCCTTTCAGTGCCCGAGGTGGAAGGTAATGTATTGTGTAGGATTTTAATTGAATCATAACTTTAGAGTGTTTTATCTTATTCTTTGCTAAATATGTTGATGTACTTACTAGCTTAACCTGAGATATTTTAGCTTCCTTTTTTAACAGCTGCTTTTACATTCATACTTATTTATTCTGAGAGAAAGCATTGAAGATGAGGGAAAGGTGGGTTACAAGTACATTCATTCAGATAATCAAAACAGTTTTCAATATGCACCCCCCAGACACAGTGCAGGTCTTCCCCTGAAATTGAGATTTGAAATATGCTGAGAGTCCCAGCTGGACCCTAATATCTGTGTCAACGGCATGGAACTGAATAGTTTCAAATCTCTGTAATAAACCACAAATATATAAAATTAGACCGTTGCTTTTTTCAGTGTCAGTAATTATTGAAGCATTGTGGCCTAGTGGAAATAACACAGTCAGAGTACCTCAGTTCTAAACCCAGCTTTGCCACCTGCCTACAGTGTGACTGTGGGCCAGTCACCTTTTTCTGCCTCAGTTTACTCATCTGTAAAATGGAGACTCAATACCTGTTCTCCCTGTCCTCTATACTGTGAGCCCCATGTGGGACAGGGATTGTGTCCAACCTGACTTATGTGAACCTACCCCAGTGCTTAGTATAGTGCTTGGCACATAGCGCTTAACAAGTAATGATCATTATTGCTATTGAAGACTTCTGTTAATCCAGTGTTTAATTGTGTCCCTGAAAGTAGGAAAAATGTCAGTTCTTAAAAACTCAGCTTCCTAAAGTGAGTTATAATTCTGTTTTTCAGTGGAGGATTAATTAGTAAACAGACATGGTAAAGTTTCCATTTTGAAAAAATATGTATAATAGAAGCATGTTCCACATTTCATTAAGCTATTCTTTTTAGATAAGTAGGACTTTATTTTAAATATACTCATTACCTTATCTTAATGTTCAATTATTTTACTGTTCAGTTTTATCAGAGAGGAAGGCTTCTAGCACATTTTTAAACATATAACCAAGGATTTCATGTTGAAGGAATATAATGCTCTTCTAAATCCACCTATTCATTCATAATTCCTGTAAGAGTTGATTAAAGACAAATGTCACTTTCATTAAGTGCTTTTCAGACTTGATGAGTAGATTTTTTCCCACCTTTTATCATAGATTGAAAACTTCTTTTTGATTACTTTTTTAGGGCTCAGTTCCTCAATTGCGCCATTTCTTAATTCTTAATACTGGTGCTGGATTTGAAGGACTTTCCCAAACCATCTTAGTGGGATAAAGTAGAATGCCATGAGTGCCTGACAAATGATTCCTCTTTCTCAGGAGGAATTTATGGCTTCATCCTTTGGGGATATTTCTCCACACTGATACAGAGAAATGAGGCTTAGAAGGACCAGGGCAGCTTTGTAATAACATGCAAAGTGGAATAAAAATATACCTTTGCTTTCTTTTGATCAGAATTTTCTGTCGAAAGGAGGCTATTGTAAGGTAGCATGCCACATCCTTTCTCATATTTCATAATGGGCCAAGTTCATCTTAGAAAACCAAACATTTCACTGACAAACACTGAAGATTTTATTGGAAATTAAGTACCCACTTCGATGTTAGGGGGAATTTATAATACAGAAAACAGAATGTTCATGCCATCTCAAGAGAATTAAATAATTCTTTCATTGATATTATTTTGTTGATTATTTTCAGATGATAGAACAATCATTACAATGAATAACTTCAGCAGCTAAGGAAACTCTCAAAGCATAATAGTATCTTAGAGCTATTTGACTTTAGTCCTTTTTACTTGGACAGCTTTCCCGAAGAAAAGTGAGTGTAGTGGATATCCCTGTAATCCAGGAATGGAGTTAATGCAAGATGAGCATTGTTTTACAGGATTATTTGGTTATTCAAAAGTAGGTCATCTTTTACACCACCTGAAAATGTAGTTTCTTCTCTAGGATACATCTTTAAAAGTTAATGCCTGCTGGCAAAAAATGTTTCCAAAAATCTGTTAGCCCATAAAACTTTCCACTCTCATTCGCACTGAAATATGCTTTGAGAACCAAAACTGATGATATCTGTGGTGCTTATTTAAGGCCAGATCTAATCAACAGACTTATTGAGTATTTCCTGTGTGTAAAACACTGTACTAAGCACTTGGGAGAGTACACTACAACAGTTGGGTAGGCGTGTTCCCTGCCCTCAATGAGCTTACAGTCCAAAGGGAGATACAGACATTCAATCTACATAAATAAAAATATGAATACCTGTTATGTACATAAGTGCTGTTGGGCTGAGAGTGGGGTGAATGTCAACATCAGTCAAACTCTAAATGATCAATATAACAGGCCTAACCTGAGTGAACAATCTGTAGAGCACATATATTTTTTTCCAAAATGCTTTCATATTTTATCCTCACACCATTCTTTCCAAGTGGAGAGAAGCATCATTTTAAAGATAAGGAAACTGAAGCACAGAGAGGTTAAGTGGTATTCCCATGTTCAGACAGCAGGCCAGGGGAAGATCTGAGACTAGAATCTAGGTCTGATGCAGGCTCATACTCTTTCCAATAGACCATGTAGCTTCACATGGCAAAAAATGCATTTTAGCCAGTAGACTCATTTCCTCCTTACCAAGCCTTTGACCAGTATTGCCATCAAGTAGAGTTAAGTGTCATTTTTGCCTGGTGCTGTTCAGAAACATAACAGATTTGGAGCTGCTGAATTAGGACACTGAAATCCTTAAACTGCAGAAATCTTCCCTGGATAATCAAGAATGACTGTAACCATCGGGGAATGATACAGTACAGTTAGCAAATGCTCACTTAAAAGGTTCCTTAATAATGTACTTTTTATAATATATATTTTTAAATCCTCTCTATATATTTATAACTTCCCATTAAACAACCAAGACCTTTTATTTAAATACAGTTACGTTGGCTGGTCCTTTCAAAAATATCTTGGGAAAAATGTATTCCCTTGTAGAGCAAATTTAGACCATCATGTATTCTTATGAAGAGAAATAGAAGTGAACATCATTTTGAAAGGGCTAGGAGATAAAAAAATATTTACTTTCATTGCCAAGTTTTTAAGGTTTCAGGGGCATTGTGTGGGTCATTAATTGTTAGGAGCATAAACTATAAATTGGCTATTTGGAGAAGTGATCATTGTTTAGTTAAGTGGAGAAAAATGACATTGCTATTTTGTTACACAATGTTCCCAAAGATTTGATATATGGTTGACATATTAAGGCTATGTCTTGAAATAATTGGCTAAAAATATGTAGTTTGGGAAGTTTTTTGGCCACTCTTCCTTCAGTAGATTTATTTTCTTTCTTCCATGGGAAAAATATAACCCTGGGTAAGTGACTCTGATTCCTGAGAAAAAGTGTTTGGCAGGGGATATAGTGAGCATGAAGAGCTTCTGAGGCTTTTAAAACACAGAAGAAGCTCCAAAGGAACAACCCTTTAGACTATCCGACCTCCAGTCCATTTAATTACTTGCAGATTTTCTGAAAGTACAGTAGAAGCTACTGAATAATTGCATCTTCCTTCAGATGTTGTGAACAGAATTTTCATTCCTTTAGTAGACTGCCCTGAATACTTGCATGAATCTATGATATGGTTTGGAACTCCCCTAGAATATGTGGCCCTGATTTTTGTGCTACATAGCAAGAGAAGTATGAACTTGAATTTGTGACTGTTACTATAGTCAAAGTGGAATGAATGTTTTCAATTTTTCATTAATTGGTAGTTACAATGTATACATCAATGAGTGCTTTGTATTCAAGATATTGAATAAGTACCTTTTATTTCCTCTCTGAAGAAATCATATGATCTCTACGGACCTTTCTGTAAAACTGGGCTAGTTGGTATTGATTGAGCACTTACTATGTGAAAAGCAGTGTACTAAGTGCTGGGGAAGAGTTCAGTGAAAGTTAAACCATGCATAGGCCATGGCCCTCAGGGAGCTCACGTTCTTAAAACGGGGCATCAGATTGAATACAGAAAAACAAATCTGTACGTATTTTCAGTGGTTCTTGCATAATTTTTCATTCTACAGTGTTCATCTATTTCAGTGAAATTTTCAGTATAGGCTTTTCCTTTCACTCGAAAATAAATTAAAAAATGATTAGAATGCAAGGCGAGAGAGTGGGTTTCCTCCAAGAGACACCTAGTTGTAGCCAATAATTTGCATTAGCTGGGCCCTCCCTTTTTTAAATTGGGACCCAGTTCATTAATGGGAAATTAAGTTATTCATTCAGTTGAATTTATTGAGCGCTAACTGTATGCAAAGCACTGTACTAAGCACTTGGGAGAGTACAGTGTAACAGTAAATGGGCACATCCCCTGCCCACAACGAATGGATCTTTGGATATTTTTCAGCCTTTGCCCCTGGTTATTTTCTTCTCTGTCACACCCCTTTGCAGGCACACACATTAGATCCAGGACTACCTCACGGCTAGAGTTCAAAATTTCCCTCCAGTAATGCTCCTCTTCCTCTTCCTTCTAGTCTAGCATTGAAGCTGTTTTGAAGGATTGTAACTTAATCAAGTAGAAGAGAGGAGGGTGTTCTAAGCAGAACAAATTGTTTGTGAACAGGCTTGGGGGCAAGAACAGCAAATGTGGAGAACCATGTGATGATTAATTATAATGATAAGCACTTAAAGTATACTAAGCACTTGAGAAGATACAAATAATCTGATCACAGTTCTCCAGTCCTACAATAGGATTCACAATCTGTGACACAGTGAGAACAAGTGCCTTATCCCCATTTTACAAGTGAGGAAATTGAGTTGAGTGGAGGTTGTACTTCCCCAAGATCCCACAGCAGGCCAATGACAGAGCTAGGATCAGACAACAAAACAAAATGAAAAAAGTAAACAGGCATCCATAGCGTCAACATAAATAAATAGTCTCTTCCCCCCCACCCCACCATACCCCTCCTATGCTATCTCTTCTAAGTCAAACTGCATGAAATAGGATGTAGCCTGAAAAAAATGAGTACTTAGGAAAAGGAGAACCAATTGGTGGAGTGCTTCATATCCAAGGCCAAGAGTTTTCATTTATTTCAAATGGCCCTAGGCCAATCAAAAGGGCCAGTTCCTTTGGAACCCAGGGAGTGGGCCACTAATGTAAAATCAGGCTTCAGCTCTGAAGTTTGCAGAAATGAAGTCCTGCAGAGTGTCTGAGTTTGAACTAGATTCCCAACACACATGCCTATAGTTTGTATCTGTTTCTGAGCTACTCCTGCATACCAGAGAAGCAGCGTGGCTCAGTGGAAAGAGCCCGGGCTTTGGAGTCAGCGGTTGTGGGTGCGAGTCCCGGATCCGCCAACTGTCAACTGTGTGACTTTGGGCAAGTCACTTCACTTCTCTGGGCCTCAATTGCCTCATCTGTAAAATGGGGATGAAAACTGTGAGGCCCTCCGTGGGACAACATGATCACCTTGTAACCTCCCCAGCGCTTAGAACACTGCTTTGCACATAGTAAGCCCTTAACAAATACCATTATCATCATTATTATTATTATTATTATTATTATTATTATTATTATTATTATACCATCAACCTGTTCCCATAGTTGTGAAGAAAGTCAGTTTACACAGTCCGTCCATAGCCTTGGTATGGGTACTCACAGGTTGGATTAGGTGTCTACTTCAGGCTCACCAGAAATTCCAGTAATGTGTCATATTTGGCATCAGATTTGCAAAAATGAGAAGCAGCATAGCCTAGTGGAAAGAACACGGGCCTGGGGGATCTGGATTCTAATCCCGGTTTGGCCACTTGCCTGCTGTGTGACCTCAGGCAATCACGTAATTTCTCTGTGCCTCAGTTATCTCACCTGTAAAATGGGAATTATGTGCATGAGTCCTATGTAGGGCAGGGACTGTGTCCTACCTGGATTATCTTGTATCTACCCCAGCATTTAGTATAGTGCCTGGTAGTAAGTGCTTTTAAATACCATTTTTTAAAAAGTGAACTCTTGGAACCAAATCAGTCCAGTAGCACTGAAGTTAAACTCATCCCAGTGGCTTCAGCTTCACAGGGTGGGACATAAAAGTGAACAAATGAAAAGTAGAGATACTCCCAGTTTTCCTGTAACATGGATGTTGTGGGCTTACAGGACCCCACACTAAGGAACATTAGCATTCTTGTACTTACTGGGTCCAACAGAACTGTTTCTTCTGATATCATGTTTCATAGGCTCCAGCCAGGATTATGTTGCTGGAAGAATGTTCCCTAATTCTGCAGTTCATTTTAACCTAAATATACAGCAGAAACACATAGTTTGGCAGAACTGAATATTCTCAAACAAGCTGTTTGAGCCAAAGTGTGGCATAAAAGCAAGGGTATCAGAGAAAATGTTTAAGTATGTGACAACGTACAGCATCAGATAATTGCATCATCACAACTGAATGTAGGACAACAGTTAATCAATAGTATTTATGAAATACTTCATTCATTCATTGTATTTATTGAGGGCTTACTGTGTGCAGAGCACTGTACTAAATCCTTGGAAAGTGCAATTCAGCAACAGAGACAATGTCTACCCAACAACGGGCTCACAGTGTAGAAGGGGGGAGACAGACAACAAAACAAAATGAAAAAAGTAAACAGGCATCAATAGCATCAACATAAATAATTAGAATTATAGGTACACACATATCATTAATAAAATTAATAGAATAATAAATATGTACATATATACACAAGTGCTGTGGGGCGGGGAGGGGAGTAGAACACAGGGAAGGAGTAGGGGTGATGGGGAGGGGAGGAGGAGCAGAGCCCTTGAGAGGGTACAGTAGCATTGGCAGACAGGATCCCCGCCCTCAAGAAACTTACAGTCTAGCATGGCAAGCAGACAATAAAATAATTGACAGGTGGGGGGAAGCCACGGAGTTAAAAAGTATGTAATACTGATAATTGTGGATTTGTTAAGTGCTTACTAGGTGCCAAGCATGTACTAAATACAGGATAATCACACCAGACACCCTCTCATTACCACATAAGGACCACCCAGTCTAAAGGGGAGGAATGCAGTTTTTGAATTCCCATTTTACATATGAGAAAATTGAGGCACAGAAAAAGTAAGTTAACTTGCCTAAGTCACACAGCAGGCAATTGGCAAAGCCAGGATTAGAACCCAGGTCTTTGGGTCACCAGACCCGTACCCTTTCCGCAAGACTACCCCACCCACTGGTAACTTTGTCAGTCACATCATCTTCAAATATTAAGAGCAACTATATAAATACATATGCACACACGTTCATTCATTCATTCAATCGTATTTATTGAGCACTTACTGTGTGCAGAGCACTGTACTGAGCGCTTGGGAAGTACAAGTTGGCAACATATAGAGACGGTCCCTACCCAGCAGTGGGCTCACAGTCTAGAAGAGGGAAACAGAGAACAAAAGAAAACATATTAACAAAGTAAAATGAGTAGAATATCAAAAAATATGCGTATGAGACAGCTAAGTACTAGCCACTGTTTTAACTTTGCCTCCTCTTAAACTGCAAGAGACCTAACTTTTCTGGCTTCAGTTGCTAGAATTCTCAATTGGGTCTGAGCTTGCTTTCTTCTCCCATTTCCTGAATGATTGGTTGTTTCTATAAACTACCACTTATTTTTTGCTTAAAATCCCTCTATAGTTATAGTAATTGCCATATGTATCAGTGATACATTCATTAGTGGTCAGATTGAGCTACTTACTCAGGGTCTATGTGTGAAATGTTCTGTGAAATGGGGACTCATTTTTGAATCACATTCTAAAACATCACTCTTATGTTTTTACTGCATTTGTGGTGTTTACTCTGTGTCAGCCTTTATTAAGATAAATTGTGATCATTTCCATGCAGCTGGGTGGCAGTTGTGGCGGGTTTACATTATTAAAAGAAAACTCAGACTAACTCAACTAATTTAGATGTCAATAAAACATTTGGTACTTATTTCAGTTTTATCAGTGGTTGTAGTACTTAGAATTGAAATGTTAACATGTGTGACTGGGCTTATTTTAATTAAGTGCATAATTAGGTTAATGAACCTTGTAAAAAAATGTAGTGGTATAAGCATTAATATAATCTAAGCAGTTAAATTTCTAATTATGCCTCCAAACTTGTGGAAAGATTTGTTTTGGAAGCTAGAAGTATATGCTTACACACTCAAACGCGTACACACACACTCCAATTTAAATATTGCTCATGAACTAATGGAACTTGCTTTTGGGCGGAAAATTGCTCATATATTTAAAGTGTATCATTTTATAAATATTAAGCAAAACTAACATGCCTGGGAAGGTTTTTTAAACTCAAATAAAAAAAAAATTCAGACCATTTTAAGCTACCAATCGGTCTTTGAAGGACATCTCAAATGTCTGTTTTCCCAGGCCATCTTGACTGTTGGGGAAACATGAGAGTAGGGAAGTAGACTTAGGCTCCCTTTCTCATTGGTTTCTCCCAGCTCCATCAATTGTCAGCTGTGTGACTTTGGACAAGTCACTTAACCTCTATGCCTCAATTACCTCATCTGTAAAATGGGGATTAAGACTGTGGGCCCCACGTGGGACAACCTGATCACCTTATATCCTCTCCAGTGCTTAGAACAGTGCTTTGCACATAGTAAGCGCTTAACAAATGCCATCATTACTATTATTATTATCACTGGAAATGCTTGTATTTTTCTCTACAGTGTATTGGGGTTGATTTTTAACCTCATTTTTCTGATGAGGAAATAACAGTAGTACTTCATTGTGAAAGGTCATTGTTCCGATTTTTAAAAAATAGAATTCACTCAAGATCCCTATCAAGAATGATGTTTGTAATTCTTGTTTTGGGGAGGAAAATCTAAGTGCCTGTATTAAGGCCAGCAGCTTGGAGCCCAGTAGCCATCACTAAAGAACGATTTGGGCATAGTAACACTTTGAACAGTAGTAATCTTGAAACTTCTTACATGGCGCCCCGATTCAACTTTGACATCTACAGTGCAGTTGACGCACCTCTGTCTCTCTCAGCCATTGGAGAGGTATGGCTCTGCCATTGCTGTTAGACACCATGTTGTTTAAGACTTTGAGCGAATACATGCCGATCAATCCCATTAGAAATTGGGTAAAAAGTGGGATTTTAATGAATGCCAGATGTAGTTAGTATTCTTTCTAAGTAAATAAATTTAATCGAACTTTTAATGGGGGTAAATGTAACTTTGACAGGTAATTTATTTCTGGTTTATATTACTTTACCAGAAGTTAGGATTAAAAATGCCTTTTGCCAGATAAGAGGCCTGGTGTGTTTTGTTGTAAGAAAGACGAATCATGCAGAAAATAAAATAAATCCTGCTTTTAACTCTAGATAATTATGTTGGAATTGATGCGGGTAATATGATCAGACCCAGAAAAACGTAGGGTAATAATAACAAATAAGGAACTATGTAATTAAAGGATATAAATTTGTTAATGTTTCCTGTTGACATTTCAAACCTTAAGAGTAGTTCTTTTTAAGAATATGATGTCACCATAACATTCAAGTGCTTGCTTGTACTGGTGTATATAAGCGTCTAGGAAATACAATCCTGAGTATCATGTGGCTGATATGTAAATATTCATTGACTGAGTTAAACCTGGTTTACAAAGAATATGAAGATGCTTTGACATGACATGGTTCAAACAAAATAGAACCAGGAACGCTTGAACTACCTTTGAACATCTATATATTAAAGGTAAATTTTAGTGTAAGCTGTATTGATCACCAAAATTAGGAATACATTCATCAAGTGTACCCCTCAAGAAAGGTGCATATTAATCAAGGCACTGCAAAGAGTCTTTTGTAAATTTTCAGGTTCCATGAATGACTTGATAAATAGATTGAAAATAATAATTCATGTTCCATCCTCCTCACAGCTCACAACTCTGAGTTCAATCATTCACATTCATTGAGTGCTTACCATGTACAGAGCACTGTACTAAGCACTTGGGAGAGTACAGTACAACAGAGTTGGTAGACACGAGTTCCCTGCCTACAGTCAGTTTACAGTCTAGTGGGTTGGGTAATTCAACCGTTGGGTAATCTTCAGTTTTGACTCTATTGCAGTCTCTTCATGTTCAAATGCAGCTGATGATACCAGCTATCGACATGGGGAAGGAATTCAGATTTAATACTATCAAGTCCTTTGTAATGGGAAGCCACCGCAGACAGTAGAGCAACTTTTATTGAGGCCCCACTTCAGTTTAACAGTGGTGTTTATTGAGTACTTTTGTGTGCAGAGCACTGCACTAAGTACTTGGGAAAGTACATTACAATTGATTAATTATAAATCCTGCCTTCCCACAAGGAATTTATGGACTAGGAGGAGCTTACAGACTAGTGCACTTGAACTGTGCGTTTGGGCAGCTCAGATTAATGAATTACATGTTCCCTGCCCACAAGGAGCTTATACGTTGAGGGAGACTAACCTAAAAATATTTACAACTAGAGTGATCAAAAGAAGTGCATGGACACTGAGGATTGATGTAAAGATGATCATAAATACTAGACTTGGCTGGTGAAATTATATGGCTCGGTGTCCAAAGATGTTTTCCAGGTACTTTTCAGAAACATTCAACCAGTAAATGTTGGTTTAGTTAAGTTTCCATGACTCGAGAACTTTGCTGTTATAAACTAGAGGTCCCCGAGTCCTGTTTTACTTGGTTTGCTTTATCCATCCTTTCTTCCTCCCCAAAAAGATGGAGCTTGCCTTCTCAGCGGACGCCAGTTGGCTTAAATGACAAATCCATGCTACTCGCAGGTTCCATACTGCAACAGTCACTAAGCCATCAGACTAGCTCTGCTTGAAGTAATTGTAAAAGTAGACAGTTGTCTACCATGTATTAAAGGAAAGTTATATACTGACAAACCAAAAAATGATGTCTTGTTGGAGAGAAAGTACAAGCTAATTCTGGTTTAGAATGTTGATATCCTACTCCTTAAAGGGTACGTGGTATTTTAATTTTGCCATGTTCTAGCAGTGGTTTAAGACATTACTTTTTGTATTAGCAAAATGTTATGGTAGCGTATTAAATCACTAGGATATTGTGGACCAAGGAAATATAATATGTAGAATCATTCATTTCTTAATGTTCCAGAACCTTGGGGTTATTAGTAAAACGACTGGAGAAAGGCGGTAAAGCTGAGCAAGAAAATCTTTTTCACGAGAATGATTGCATTGTCAGGATTAATGATGGAGACCTTCGCAACAGAAGATTTGAACAGTAAGTCTGTGTACCCTATAATATTATACCTTTTCATGCTTTAAACAAGCACTACACAATGCAGTCATTTGAAAGATTTGAAACAAAATGTCTGTATTATCTCTATTCAGTGGAGAGATGGAGTGTATTCCTGTCATTATCTCCAAGCAGTGAAGACTTATAGTGCATTCTCGGCCATTACCTTGTCTTTTAAAATTTTAATTAGTCAAATTACTGTACAATTACCACTAAAACATATGTAAAATGTCCATCCTTTGATAGGGCTCATTTCTTAAACACTATGGGCCCGATTTATTACAGCACACTCCTACTTTCATCTTTGAGTCAGTGTTGCTGTTCACTGAATCTCCGGTTTTCCCCGTGAAATTTTGTAATTTTGAAGAAAGCAGTTCTCAAAAAGCAGTTTTCTTCAAACCTAGAATAAGCCCAAATTATCCACCCTGGGGTTCCCCCCACCTCAAAATCCACCCCCGTCCAGAAAAGCCCCTCAACAGTTGTCTCAACAGAAACATGTTTGTGTAACAGAGGTGATGGAAAAGTGGTGAGGTAAAATTTTTCAGTAATTTTGGTCTTGGTATCTAGTTGGCAGGAAGTGATGATCTTGAAAGGGAATTGGTAGGGGTCTTCACTGATAGGTTCCTTAAATTTTTCCTCCCTTCTCCAGCTTGCCAATCAGGGGACCTAGGGAGAAAGGAGGTGGATCCCCATCCTGAAGAAAATTTTACTTAGGGGCCGCGAATGAAGAGCTAAAATGTAAATTGCTTTATTGTTACTGTCCTGCTGCCGGTGTGGAACCAAATACTCACTAAATTATGGATTTTGCCATAGCCTTATAACGTATTTTAAATGCGCTAAATATTCCAGGCAGAGTTTACTAAGAGTGGATAAAGAAGAAACTTAGTTGAAGGTGATGATTGTGAAAAATGTCTTAAGTAAATGGATGAGGTTGTATTTCTTTGACCAAAACCGCTAAGTAGGAATTTCATTTTCTCTGAAAATGATATTTAAGCACGTATTAGGAAGTTCTCGACTGCATAAATTATTTAATTTCTTTTAACATTATCCTTTTAATGCCTATCCTGCCAGTTCAGTGGCCTACATAATGATGCTAATTGTTTCATGTGGCTGGCAATAAGGTAGCATTCACACCTGCTTGTGGTTAATTTTGCCACTTTGACCCTGAACTTCTAATTGAAGATGCTTCTCTACTCTGAGAAAATTTAAGGTTGATTGATAAAGAAGGTATCGGGTTTTTAGTTTTTGTTTGAATCTCAGCTGTCTGTCAGGTCTTATGGCTTAATTAGTATCCATAATTATGCTTATAATGTCTTGTAGTCTGCCAGTCTTAATTTGCTAATTTTCTATTCATTTTGAAACCTAGAGCACAACATATGTTCCGCCAAGCCATGCGTACACCCATCATTTGGTTCCATGTGGTTCCTGCAGCAAATAAAGAACAGTATGAACAACTATCCCAAAGTGAAAAGAACAATTACTATGCCAACCGATTCAACCCTGACACCCAGTATATTGACAACAAGAGTGTTAACAGTGCAGGATTCCATGCCCTACAAAGAATACCCAGGCTGAATAATCAAGCTGAGCAAACAGACTCTTACTCACAACTACCTCACAGTGCGAACTTATCAGGAAAATTGCCATCAGCCCTGGCTCCGGCGCAACAAAATGTCCTAAATGCAAATCCAAACAGTGGTTATAGCACCAAAAAGATAGGGAAGAGACTCAGTATCCAGCTTAAAAAAGGTAAGTTGTTGTTTTGTGTAAGCATGTAAGAACAAGTTTTATATTTGCTATTTAAATGTGGGCCCATGCCAGAAGGGAACACCAATTTATGTGAAGGAGAATGTTTTGACAGAGTGAAAGTAAATATATATGTATCTTTGGGGAAAAGTTTCTGCCATTCACAAACTGTTTTTCCCTACTATGTGCTGGGGTTGATTTTTAACCTCATTCTTTTCATGAGGAAACAATAACAATCGTACTTTATTACAGAAGATCATCTTGCAGATTAAAAAAATATAATTCACTCAAGATCCCTATCAAGAATGATGTTGGTACTCCTGGTTTCTAGAAGGAAAATCTAAGACCCATGGAGGTTATGTGGCTTGTCCAAGGTCACCTGATAGTTCATTGCTGATGCTGAGAATAAAATCCAGATTTCCTGATTTCTAGACTAGGATTCAATCTATAGAAATGTTTACCTTGTATAGCCTGTGAGAGAACAATGAATTCACTTTCTCTGGCTCACTTTGTGGCTCACTTTGTGAGCCAGTGGGAGGGAATACTTAAGCAAAGTCTTCCGTTGTAAACAAATGATAATAATAATAATAATAATAATAATAATAATGGCATTTGTTAAGCGCTTACTATGTGCAAAGCACTGTTCTAAGTGCTGGGGAGGATACAAGGTAAGCGGGTTGTCCCACATGGGGCTCACAGTCTGCATCCCCATTTTATAGATGAGGTAACAGGCTCAGAGAAATTAAGTGACTTGCCCAAGGTCACACAGCAGACATGTGGCAGAGCCGGGATTCGAACCCATGACCTCTGACTCCAAAGCCCATGATCCTTCCACTGAGCCACGCTGCTAGGTTGAAAACTTTTCAACTTTCCAATCAAGATCCACTGACATCCTGGTATATGTGAAAATATACTTTGTTAATGGAAGTGACTTTTTGTTTCTTAGTAATACAAGTGAATATTGAATTTTTCTCATTTTAAAATTATATGTAGAGCCGAGATTTGCAAAGCCTTTCATATTTGGAACAACTATTTTCCTTTCATAAGCACATTTTCTTTCAGTGAACTTCACATGAACTACCAGACTGCTTCTTTCTGGTTACTGAATTTTCAGCTCTATGAACCTGGTTGACATAAGCTCTAGTTGACAGCTTGCTGCTGTTGATGATTCTTCTTCAAAAATACCCAAGGGCACTACCCTGTTTGGAGGCCTTCCAGTTACTGGTTTAATGAAGAACAAAAGTGGCCCCAAATCATGAATCCCGGGTTTGTTTTTTTGTTTTTGTTTTTTTTTAAAGGATGGGCAAAGCAAAATTTAGTAAAGTGGTTGGTGAACCCCATCTTAAGCAGAGTCACGGCTCCCATCATTTAGAGCAAAAGTTCCCTCCTTTTCTGAGTTGGCTGCTGTTACTATACTACAGAATGTGCAGGGTTGGGTTGCTGGTCTTCTAAAATAAGGGACCCTTAAGCAAATGAGGATCTTGTTGATTAAGAAAACAGACAAACCGAAAACCTCAACTTTGAACTAATTTCACAATGAAAATGATACTGTCACTTTTCTAACATTATGTGGTTTTTACTGGCAGAAACCTTCAGTGAATTCAACTCCAAAATAATTATTTTAAAAGCCGTTGAGAAATTAATTTAATTGAAATGGAGTCTTCTTTGAGAACAGATTAAAAAAATGTACATGTAGTGTAAAGTTTTATCAATGAAACATAACATAAAAGCATTATTAAAATCATTATGTAAAAGGAATAAACAGGAAGAATCTTTCCTTCTACCCTTTTCTGCAATTTGTTTAATATAAACTCAATAAAGCCTTGCCTCCCCATCTCAATTTTCATTTGATTACTGTGAGAATGTGCATGTGGAGCAACAAATGAAGCAAAGCGCTTAAGTATACCCCCAAGTAGTTTATTATAAATATGAGTAGAATGGGAATGTTGATTGTCTTTGATTATTTCTAATGAAGGATCTTGTAATAATAGGGGCTTTATAGAAGCCCAACAAATGCATTTTCATTGAAGCTAACAGACAGTGGTTTTTTCTTCAATTATCGTCATTAGGTTTTAAAAAAAAAACCTTCTTATGGTGCATTAAAGCATAAAATAAGTAAGACCAAATTCAAAATCATATTCTGAGAAAGTGTTATTTTTGTATCAGGAAATCATCTGTGAGGATTGTCAGATGAAAAGGAAAACCTCCTTCATTATATTGCTTCTCTTTGACATATTTTTTGAACTATGTCACAAAATGACAAAATAGGTTAGGCCTGAAGTACTTGCTTCCATAATTATGATTTCTTAATATTTATTGCCATTTTGGCATTTTCAAATACCCTGATCTTTCATAGGAATTATCTTTTTAATAAAGTCAGAAGAGAAGGTCAGTAATATGTTTCAGTCAGTGCAGGATGTTTGTTGGCTTTTCTAAATGAAAATTGATATCTATTTATCTTTCCTTTAAAGGTCATTGCCTGAACTTTTAGCATACAGATTTAGGGGTTATTGTTGATATTTTAATAGTATTGAGACTCACACTGCAGTCCGACTTTGTAGTTCATACAAATTAAGATAGCAAAAGTCAGGGCAGATTGATTTTTTAAAAAATTCAACTATTCTATTGAGAAGTTGTTGCGGGGGGCAGGGAGAGGCATTAAGTGCAGATATACCTAAAAATGACAAGTAAATTTTTGAGAATAAGGCTCAATAATAATAATGTACATCATTCACTATGCCCTGCTTGTTCAACAGTGATTGCTAAGATATTTAAATGATGACTCAATTTAGACCAATATTAATGTAAGGAAATCTATTTACCTATTTTCCAGTAGATTAGTTTTTTTGGGTGTAATGATTTATTCCAAATGTATTAAATGAAACATTAAAAGTCCTCTGGTAACAACCATCAGAAAACTAGCTGACATACAATTTCCCCATCTCTGTGCTACTACATATACCTTCCTGTTCTCCTCCTTCCCAAAGAACATTCCTTTCATTCTTCAAATTTCTCCTCTCCTCCGCAAGACCTGTCCAAATTGACTTTATCTGGCTCCTGTCACTCCAGACACTGCAGTTACCTTCCTCTCCCCCTCCTCCCCATCCCCCTGGCCTTACCTCCTTCACCTCCCCACAGCACCTGTATATATATATTTATTTATTACTCTATTTTACTTGTACATATTTATTCTATTTATTTTATTTTGTTAATATGTTTTGTTTTGTTGCTTGTCTCCCCCTTCTAGACTGTGAGCCCGCTGTTGGGTAGGGACCATCTCTATATGTTGCACTGTGAGCCCGCTGTTGGGTAGGGACCATCTCTATATGTTGCCAACTTGTACTTCCAAAGCGCTTAGTACAGTGCTCTGCACACAGTAAGCGCTCAATAAATACAATTGAATGAATGAATGAATGTAAAGCTCTGTAAATATGTGTATTTGCTTCTGTCCTTCATAATCTTAGTACCTCTTATGAGCATATTGACTTCTGTTTGTTTATGTTTCTGTTTTTGTGCTTGGATATTTTCTCTTGATAGGCTTCTTTAGGGCAAGACTTTGACTTTGGGCCCTCCATGACATACAGTGTGTTACAGGTACATTACTACAAATGCTGGACATGCTGGATGAATCTAGTCAAATGATTATTACAAGTGTTAAAGTATTAGATAGTTTGCAAATCATTGTGAAAATAAAGGCTGCAATGCCAACACCTTTTTTTTTGAGATAGTAATATTGCCAGAAGTGAAGCTCTTCTTGCTAAGCAATAAAACCATTGTTTAGAAAATTCCTAACTAAAATACAATGAAATGTCTTCAGGAATAAGTCTTTAAACTCAGGTGAAAATTTGTCTTTATCAAGGACTCTTGCTTTCTCGCTTTGCACATAGTAAGCGCTTAATAAATGCCATTATTATTATTATTTCTCCAGGGAGTCAGTAGATATTTGTCATTAGCTTCTTTTAACTCAGCACATTTTGGTTTGTTCCATATCCGTTATAGTGACATATAACTCTTTTCCTACAGTGTAGTCTGAATGAGACTGCATGTCAAGAAAGCTCCTGAAAAACCCAAGAATTTAAGTGATACAAATTCAAAGAGTAATTTATAAATGCTTTAACTTGCTTAACATTAAGCATAGTTTGATCCTCAGAGATGGCAGCTAGAAAGTGAGATGGTTTCCTCACAGTAATTTATTTATTTTCTGTGATTATTAGAATTTTGAGTAATGTATTTATGAAAATTTCAGTCAAATACAAAAGAAGTTGGCTAAGATAAAGACTAGGGAATGTCTGGAAGTATCTTGCAAATTGTTGCTTTCAAAAGTTTCTCTCAACTCTTCTGTCCTTCTGGGGTTAATTAATGTACTAATGTATAATTACTTTTGTGCTATTGCAGGTTACCATAGTGTGTGTGTGTGTGTGTGTGTGTGTGTGTGTGTGTGTGTGTGTGTGTGTGAGAGAGAGAGATAGTTATAATGTCCTCAATGTATCCATAAGAATCAATCCCATTAAACATTTTTATCAAATAGATTTTATTCATTACTTGTGGACGATAAAGGTTGCTAACAAGAAAATGATAGGTGTGTTTTACCCTCCCTTTAAAATAGATTTATTTGAGTAATCTCACAAATATAGTAAATATAAATTTACTATTCTGTGTGGTGGAATCACTAGTAAATCATTTATGCATGCTAAACTGAAAGTACAAAGAATTAATTCTTCATATTATACCTGTAGGTACAGAAGGCTTGGGGTTTAGTATCACTTCACGAGATGTCCCTATTGGCGGCTCTGCTCCCATTTATGTGAAAAATATCCTTCCTCGAGGAGCAGCCATTCAAGATGGGAGACTGAAGGCAGGAGATCGGCTTGTGGAGGTGTGTTACTAATTTCTGGAAAACATGATCGTTGGGACATACCGCCTGCATATTTTGCTTCAGATTCAAGGAATACAGTAAATTCTGCCTTGCTGCACGATTGCCCTTTGCAAGCTTGATGGGACAAAGTCTAACGTGCTGCCTATATCTAGATTTTGTGTTTGTCAATCAATCAGTAGCATTCACTCTGGGCAAAGCACTGTACTAACAGCTTGGGAGAGTACAATAAAGCTGTTAGATAAGATCCCTTACAGAAGTGGTGTGGCCTAAGGGAAAGAGAATGGGCCTGAGAGTCAGTAGACCTGAATTCTAATACTGGCTCTCCCACTTGTCTGCTGTGTGACTTTGAGCAAATCACTTAACCTCTCTGTGCCTCAATTACCTCATCTGCAAAATGGAGATTCAGTGATTCAGTACCAAGTCTTCCTCCTAGTTAGACAGTGAGCCCTGTGTGGTACTTGATTATGTTGTATCTACCCCAGCACTTAGTGTAGTGCTTGACACATAGCAAATGCTTAACAAATATCACAATTACTGTTATTATTTTTCCTGCCCTTAAGTAGTATAGAACTATCAGGGCTGGCAGACACTGAAATATATCACGGGTAGTGGGAAGAGAAAAGTTCAAAGACAAGTGTTTAAGTGCTATGCCTGGAAGGGTACGGTGGGGAAGGAAAACAAAATGGGGGGAGATGAGGGTTTAACCTTTGGGGGCCTTTAAAATAATCTGGGTCTGATTCCCCACTATAAAGTAAACCTTCAGATAGCATAGCATAAGAACTTTGTCCTTACCTTCTCCCTGGGCTAAATTAATTTGCAGTCAATCATTGCAGATTCTTATTTTGCATGTTGTGTCAGTCACAGCATGCATAGCTTTCATCCTGATGCTGTCTGTGTTGGATAGCTGATTAAAACTTTTTATTTGTCTTAGGTAAATGGAGTAGATTTAACAGGCAAAACCCAGGAAGAAGCTGTCTCCCTGCTGAGAAGCACCAGGATGGGAGGGACTGTGAGTCTCTTGGTCTTTCGTCAGGAAGAAACCTTCCATCCAAGGGAACTGGTACGTGAAATATAGAGCAGCTGAAGGTTTTATATGAATTCATGAGCAAATGATCTGTTTTAGTTACCTGCTGGTAAATGTGTAGGGCATCATTTGAATATCAGAAAAGTTTTCATTTCATTCAGCTTCATACAGACCTCCTTGTCTCTACCAGTTGACTTTAAAAACCACGTGGATAGATGTTTCAAAAATCAAATTATAGGGATATTTTCCAAGACAGCAAATGCTTGTTACAGAACTGCTATTGGATGGACTGTGCTTGAATGCATGCAGACAGGATTATTTCCTATCTGTCACATTCTCAAATTTGCTTTGGAAGCTCGCTGTGTGTCCTGCTGCAAGAACACAATTTTTCATAGCATTTAAAACAAAGCTAAACCAGGATGCTTCAGTGCTATTATATGAAAATAGGAAGAATAGGAGAGTTTCATTTTAACATGAAAGATCCTGACAGCTAAACACTTCATGACTCTAATGTAGTATTTCATTTGATGCTTTTTGAGTGATTTGAGAGAAGTGCAACAGCATTCATATACAAACTACTTAATGAACAGTCATAAATATGTTCCTTCATATTTGATGGAGAAATTCTCACGTTCTGCAGCCTTTCCCCATAACATGTGTATTCACTTCCCGTTTTGGATAGAACACTGTTGGGGGATTAAAGAATGATCTTCTGTCAAAGCATAGCTATTAGGTAAGAATGCAGTGTCATGTCAGTAGAAACACTTATGTGCCAACATGTGATGTCAGTCAAGTTGTGCACGCTAAAACAAGTTTTACGTATCGTGAGGTTCTTCAAGAATCTGGCCCCAGCAATAAAAGAGACCCAGCTGTAGTGATATCTTGTAACTAGAGTGGCATAGTTCCGAATGAGCTGCTGGAAAAAGTTATTCGTTCATCTCCCATCTAAAAATGATATTAGGAAAGGAAGGAAGGACACTGAGCTTTTGATCCGATGAAAAGTAACAGTCGTAAATACCCAGGATAATTAAATTCTCTGGGACTGATTTTACTTTGGCCCCAGCGGAATTCTTAACAGTCTATCCCTACCTCCGCCTTTTGGATCCAGTTAACTAAAATGTGTGGGTTGGGGGAATGGGAGCCGTTTGCTTAATTCTCTTGCATTGCGAGTTTAGGTACTGATGAGTCCTGGTTTGCTAATACATTTTCTTTAAGGTCTTCTTGCATTCAATGCATCCTTCTATTTTTCAGACTGCAGAACCAAGCCAGACTCAGATGCCAAAGGAAACGGTAAGAACATTGTCTTGAGCATCATAAACAGCTTTTCAGATATTAGGAAAAATATATCAATCAGTCAGTGGTATATATTGAGCTCTTGCTATGTGCAGAGCTCTGTACTAGGTGCTTGGGAGAGTAAAATACAACAGAATTAACAGACACATTCCTTGAATTCCCCATTATCTATGAAGTCACTGTGATCCTTCCCTGTTTCATAATTTTTCAAAATATGAAAAAGAAAAAGAAACCTCAGATTAATGTGAGAACCTTATTAGGCAAGAGGAAACAGAGAGTAACATAATTTCTATATATGTAATTGCCTTAAACAGTTTTTTTTATTTTATCATCTTACTGACATTTCAACTGTATTGTACAATTTATGCAGCGAGTCTGTCCTATAGCTAATTCCCCCTAACCCCTTTTACCTTTCTAAAAAAGGCACGTTGATTGGAGGAAAGCCGGGCAAAGGGAGAGAAAGCACATTTAAGTACACTTCTAAATATAAATACAGAATTGGGATATAGGAGTATTTTTTTTTTAGTTCCTTGGCCATTGAGGAAAATATGAAGTTGAGAAGCTATTGTCCAGCCTTGCAGTACTGTTGCTAAAACAGTCAAGCCATGGTAGCGGTAATGATCTTCCTTTGAGAGAGCTACATGTTAAGTTTTTAAACTAAAATGGATTAATGCTGAAATTTATTGTGTGCTTAAGCACTGTGCTAATTGCTGGGGGAAGTAGAAGATAGTATGAGATAATCAAAGTCCTTGTCCCACACTAGGTTCACAATATAAGGAGTAGAGAAAGGCATTTGACATACATGGGCCAGAATCAGAGCTGGGGCCAAAATCTGGATCTCCTGTCTTCCAGTCCCAATCAATCAATCATTTGTATTTATTGAGCACTTACTATGTGCAGAACACTGTACAAAGTGCTTGGGAAAGTGTTATGTAGCAGAGTTAGCAGACAGATGTTCTTTCTGTCTCCAGTGTGAGAAGCAGCGTAGCTCAGTGGAAAGAGCCCAGGCTTGGGAGTCAGAGGTCATGGGTTCTAATCACAGCTCCGCCACTTATCAGCTGTTTGACTTTGAGCAAGTCACTTCACTTTTCTATGCCTCAGTTACCTCATCTGTCAAATGGGGATTAAGACTGTGAACCCCAGGTGGGACATCCTGATTGCCTTGGTTCCCCCCCCCCCCCCCCAGGACTTAGAATAGTGCTTGGCACATAGTGCTTAATGAAATGCCATCATTATTTCCTGGTCTTGCGTCTCCAAAAGGAGCTACACAACCTTTAAGGGTAGATTTCTGAGTTGTGAAGGAGACCTGACAATTAACAAAGAAGTATTTCAGAGTAGCAGGCTTGTGGATTCTGGAGTGACTCTATCCAATTCAAGGCTGGGGGTTCTGACATTTTCATTGGCAGAACCTGGTTTTGTGACAGTCTTCCCATTTCTGTTGGAGGCCAAACTGAGATTTGGAAACTTAAAGGGAAATAGAAAACATTCAGACACATTTTTTATTTTTCTAATGGTATTCAAATGCTTACTATGTGTCAAACATTATTCTAAGTGCTGGAGTAGATGCAAGTTAAACAGATGGGACACAATCCCTTATCCCACATGAGCTCACAGTCAAATGGGAGGGAGAACAGGGGTTATATATATATAGATAGATAGATATATACACATATATATATATAGATATAGATATAGATATAGATATACGTATGAGTTGCAAAGTACAACATTCCTTTGTTGCAATCATTCTCCTCTGCTACAGTTGGGAAGAAAACGCTGGAATGGTAGACCAGTACTGCATTTCTTTTGCTGTTATACTCGTAACATGATATCACCCCAGAAAACCTGCATGTTTGTTTTTGTTTTACCCTGGAGGTGGGATCAGTCTCAGAGCTGGACAAACAAATGTTCATGGTCTTCCATTAGTCAAAGTTAACAGCTAGGAAAAGCTAAGCCTTCAAATAATTGATAAACTTTGCCATCATCTGGTGCTTGGGAACTGTTTTTTCTATAAACCTGACACCTACTTTTCCAGAGAGAGGAGACCCTGGTATGTAGGTGTTTGCATTCTCTCCCCTCTTCCCACCTTTTCTTTTCCAGCTTTCTCTCCTCTCTTTCCATCCCTTTTTTCCTTCTCTCTTTCCTGTTTCTCTCCTTTCCAGCTCAATTTCCACTTTCTCAGACCCCAGGTCATCTCAGAAATGGAGAAAGGGAAGAATTGGCCACCCTCCTCCTGACCCTTAAGGCATCATTACATTACACGTATGTACTGTAAAGATGCCCTATGAAAGTCTGCCCAAATTCCCTCAATTTGAGCTTTTCTCCAGGGGGGATTATTGACCCCACTGTGCTCCAGAACCATTGGGTTACTCCTAGGATGGGCGGAAGGCTGAACCCTTTCAGTGTCAATTATCCGTGGCCTCTGATGGTACCCTCTGAGGTAGCTACCACAACTCTCTTCCAATCTGAAGCCAGCTTCAGCTAGACCTTTATCTAGGAAACTGCACTTGTTATACAGGTAGTTATGCATGACCTGATTAGCTTGTATTTACCCCAGTGCCTAGTAGGATGTTTGGCATATAGTCAGTGCTTAACAGATACCAAATTATTACTCAGATTATGCTTTGCACACAGTAAGTGCTCAATAAATCTAATTGAATGAATGAATGATGCCATCTGCATCTAAATGCCCTAAAAGCCACCGATTCCTTCTGCATTATTAAGAAATAGTTCTTCTCGAAATGGTTATAATGGAAGAGAATAGGAAAATGAGAGAATGTTAGTGGACTTTGTTCATTGAAACAGCCCTTGCTGATGAGGTCTGGTGCATATTGTAGAAATGGGAAATATCAGGATCCCTTTGGCCACTACAAAATCCACATTTATATGAAAAAGCAAAAATTTAGAAAAATAGCCATTTGCTTTGACTGCATATTAAACTTCGGTGTCATGTAGCGCTAAGTTTTTGACCTGGTTCTAAGTGTTTTACCAAACCAAGACCACGGGATATAGATATTATTTGAGTTCTGAAGGATATTGGTAGTGGTTGGTTGGAGCTTGATCAAAACTTTTAAATTATTGATTTCAAGGCACTTAAAAACATTCTGTATAGTATTAGTTCAATGATGCAGAACAGTGGCAGTGATAAGGAAAAGAAAAATATTTATGTTCCCAGGCAGTGATGCCATTCAGGTAAATGAGAAAACAGAAGAATGTAGGTTCCTTTTAGCAAAACTTTTTATCTAAATTAAATTTAAATAACATGTAATTTTTTTCATAAGAATTCCTATTTAAATTTTTTATATTGTTCATTTTATCCAATTGTAGTTATTACATTAGAATTAAAGTGTTAAATCTTATAGTATTTAGAGCATTGCATCTGCTATGGAATTACACTTATTTTAAGCCAAACCACAAAAATAAAGATTTTTTTCAAAGCCTAGCAGTACAGCAAACATGCTTTTTAAGAATCCTAACTCATTCTTTTGGTTGCATACAAAAAATTTTCCATTCATAGTGGGATTAAAATAAAAGTAAACTGCATATCTGTTAATTCAAAAAATTGAAATTTCTTCTTTGTTATTTAGCAGCTGCTGTTTGAATAGTAAAAGAGCACAATCATTGCCAGATGCGGCATTTTAACTTAGCTAATGAGAATAATGAGCCACAGCATATACGTGCAAATAAGACTCCTTGATGTTTATCTAACATGTGGGGAGAAGTGAAAATCCTTAACCTAAAGATGGTCAACTGGAGGTAGAGGATTTGACTTTTTTTCTTCTAAATTTTGAAGGAAAATCAAGGTAAATGGGAGTTAGTTTAGAAGTAGTAGTCTGACTCACCTTATCTCAAATTCCTCAGAAAGAGGAATCTACAGGATAAAACTTGGTGACTCTGGTTTGCTTCTAAGGAAGTAACAGACCCCTCTCCATGAGTGGCTTATTGAGCTTTTCCTGATCCTGTTCTCTTTGCACAAATCCCCCAGGTGCCTCAAATCTACTTTACTAGTCTCCACAGACAAGCTTAGAATCAGGTTGCTGATGTCTCTTGGAGATTGCAAGAGGCGATCTTTGAAACATTGAGTTTCATTGAGCTTTAATTTCTGTATCATTGTTATCATTATTAATATTGTCATCATTGAATTTGTTAAACATTTCCTGTGTTAAGCACTGTTCTAAGTGCTGGGGTAGATACAAGTTAAGCAGATTGGTTACCATCACTGTGCTGCACGGGGCTCAAAGTTTAAGAAAATGCATTTTCTATATGCATTTGCATGTGCCTGTATTACATGCATGTGAATGCTTTTGTGTGAAAAGATGTGATGGGTTCATATTTTTATAGTGTGTCAACATGAGGGCATCCATTGGGAAAAAAATGCTTTACATTCATTTTGGGCCATAAAACTTGCACACAATTGAAGACATGCTTCATGTTTGCTTTTAGTAAGTTTTTATGTTAAGAAAATTCAATTGCCGTTGCCCAATTCTGGATCATGTCTAATACTTCTTCACTCCCAGGACTTTGTCCCAGCTTTCTAACCCTTCCCAACAGAGGCCATGGGCCGTCAGTAGTAGAAATGATAGGAACTTATTGAGGGTTTTCCGTGGAGTCTATCTGTATCCCATGAACTGAATACAGTATCCCTTAATGAATTTACAAGGGAATAAATCGTCTCACTCCCTAAAGGGGTATTAATGGACTTCAGTGTTTTAACTTTTGTAGTATTCTTGAGTTATGACTCTAAACTAGCAGAAACCTACTTGGTGACACTGAATGCGCTTAGTACAGGTCTCTGCACACAGTAAGCGCTCAGTAAATACGATTGAACGAATGAATGAATGGGTCTTGATCCCTTGAATTTTAAAACCCAAATAATCTCTTCTCCTATTGCCCATTGAATTTTTTATTACAAATTATGTAGTTGAGTGGTTTCGTTCATTTAGCTCAAGTCATTTTAAGTGACCTTTCCATCAACAAAATAATGTTGAATGGAATAAACTGGGGTTGCTAATTGTTTTGGACATGGTGTGTGAAAATCCGAAGTAGGTTGGTTTTTGTTATTTAAGGATCACAGTATATGAAGGAAGACCAGTGCATGTTCATTTTAGGTCTGTCTGTATTTGAAGCATTGGATGTTTCCAAGAGATAAAATCATAAAAGCCATATTGGTTTATTGGCACACCACAGCTGTTAATTAAGAGCTTAGAAAGGTCATTGGAAGTTATTGCAATTAGGCTTTGAATGTGGATTTTTTCATTTTAGCATTGAAAATATAGTTTACACGATTTTGATTAGTCTAGGTTTTGTATTCTGTTTCTTCATTGTGGCTTTATTGCTGTGAAATGATGTTTTCCTACAACAAGATCCTGAATTTTCTTAGGTTTTCTGTATCTTATGTTAAATTCATTTTTACTTACATTGACTAGCCAGAAAAGTCCCATGAAGTCTAGTATTCAGAGGACTTCCATGGGATATTGTGACTTCAAACTAGTTAGAGGGACACTTTAAAAATCACAGTAATCATGAGTTCAGATGGCTGGGAAGTATATCTAGGCAATCCCACTGCCATGAGAAAAGACCAATCTTAACTATTTCAGAGAGATGAGAGTTTGCCTTGTGTTTAAAGACCTCCATAGTAGAAATATCACAGCCTCTTCTCTTTTTGGTATTTAACAGTCTCCACTTTCAGAAATTTTTTTAACTTAAAATCTGCATGCTTCATTTCTTGTTCTAACTTCTTTGGATGTGGAGAATGGCATGTAACCAGCTTCCTACTCAAGTCCCTACTTGCAGGAACTCTCAAAGGATCAACCTGACTGGAGGGGCGAACAGTCACTAACAGTCACTAACCTCTAACTTGAGGTTAAAGCAGAGTGTTCATTCAGTAAATATGAAATATGATGAATGGTCACTTTGACATGTTACTAGGTGCTTTGGGTTTTCAGGTATTCTTCGCATAGCAAAGCAAAAAGATGGACAATTGCAGCTCTGGATTTAAAGTGCCCTAATGTTTGAAATTACTGAACATTTCTACTGTGGAAATTGGAGTAAATGAATAATTACATTTATTAATCTTAATCCCTGTGGTTTGACTTTAGAATACATCAACAGATGATGAAATTACTTCTTAAAGCATTTAGGTTCACAGCCACGTAATTGCAGTGTCTCAGGCATGCCCGGTAGACTCATTATTCATATCAACTGGTTTAGGTTTATTTCAGTAGAAAAAAGTGCAAGACAGAAGTGATAACATTTAGTTCCGGGATTCATCTGATAGTGTTGTATAGGCATTACTGTAGCAGGTCTTCTTTTGGAATTTCAGAGGAAATCCTGTAGAGTTTTACATTTAACATATTCTTTAGCACTCACTGATGAACTAATTTCTATTAGGAGGAAATAACACCCAGCTGTTCCTTAGAGAAGCAGCATTGCTCAGTGGAAAGAGCCCGGGCTTTGGAGTCAGAGGTCATGGGTTCAAATCCCAGCTCCGCCAATTGTTAGCTGTGTGACTTTGGGCAAGTCACTTAACTTCTCTGGGCCTCAGTTACCTCATCTGTAAAATGGGGATGAAGATTGTGAGCCCCCCGTGGGACACCTGATCACCTTGTAACCTCCTCAGTGCTTAGAATAGTGCTTTGCACATAGTAAGCGCTTAATAAATGCCATTGTTATTATTATTATTACAGAAAGCAGAGGACGAAGATCTTGTTCTTACACCTGATGGCACCAGAGAATTCTTGACATTTGAAGTTCCACTTAATGATTCCGGATCAGCTGGACTTGGTGTCAGTGTCAAAGGCAACCGGTCCAAAGAGAACCATGCAGATTTGGGGATTTTTGTCAAATCCATTATCAATGGAGGAGCAGCATCTAAGGTAAGTCCCGAGACTCTTTATTTTCTCCTGATTTTTAAAACTACATTCCTGCTACATTCCTGCATTCTTAGTTTTAGAAGAGAATGGGATCTTATCATTTTAGGTTTCATTGAGCTCATCTTTTGAGCTCCACTTTCAAAAGTCACAAGAGGCAGGTCAGATGACAGGAAAAAAATATCAGTAATCACTTATGTAATTAATGGTATTTTTTGAGGACTTTCTGTGTGCAGAACCATGTGCTAAATGCTTAGGAGAGTACGGTACAGCTGGGTTGGTAGACCTGTACCCTGCCCACAACAAGCTTACAGTTTACATGGGGAAACAAAGTTAATATAAATAATAATAATGATGATGATATTTGTTATGCACTTACTATGTGCCAAGCACTGTTGTAAGCGCTCGTGTAGATACAAGGTAATTAGGTTGTCCCACGTAGACAGTCTTAATCCCCATTTTACAGATGAGGTAACTGAGGCACAGAGAAGTTAAGTGATTGGCCCAAAGTCACACAGCTGACAAGTGGCAGAGCAGAGATTAGAACCCACGACCTTTGACTCCCAAGCCCGTGCCCTTTCCATTATGCCATGCTGCTTCTCATAATAAGTAATAATATCCATAATAAATTATCATTTATCCATAATATTATTATATTTTTAATTATAATATATAATTATATTATAATTGTATATTATATAACATAATTACAATGATTATATAATATATTATTATACATTATAAATATTATTTATCCATAATTATTATTATCCATAATAATCGTTATAATAAATTATCCATAATAAATTATGGGTATGTGCTGAAGTGCTGTGCGGCTGAGGATGGAGTGAATACCAAGTGTCTGAGTACAGATTCAAGGGTGTAGATGACACCGAAGGAAGAGGGTGTCGGGGAAAAGAGAGCATAGTCAGGGAAAGCCTCTTGGAGGAGATGTGACCGTAATAAGGCTTTGAAGACGGGAAGAGTGGTAGTCTGGCATGTATGGAGCGGGAGGGAGTTCCAGGCCCAAGGGAGAATGTGGGAAAGGGGTCAGCAGTGAGGTAGGTGAGATCAAAGTACAGTAAGTACATTAGCTTTGGAGGTGGGAAGTGTGAAGGCTGGGTTTTATTAGAAAATCAGCAAGTTAAGATAGGAGGGAGTGAGCTGATTGAGTGCTTTAATAAAATCCAGTAGTAAGGAGTTTCTGTTGGATGAGAGAGTGGTTGGGAAACTACTGGAGATTCTTGAGGAGTGTGGAAATAATAATAATAATGATAATAATAATGACATTTATTAAGTGCTTACTATGTGCAAAGCACTGTTCTAAGCACTGGGGAGGTTACAAGGTGATCAGGTTGCCCCACAGGGTGCTCATAGTCTTCATCCCCATTTTACAGATGAGGGAACTGAGGCCCAGAGAAGTTAAGTGAATTGCCCAAAGTCACACAGCTGAGAATTGGCAGAGCAGGGATTTGAACCCATGACCTCTGACTCCAAAGCCCGTGCTCTTTCCACCGAGCCACGCTGTGGAAATGTAGACTGGGGCAGCAGAAATAAAGGACTGACAGAGCAAGACAGGAGGCAGCGAGCAGGTAGATGCAGTAGTCAAGGTGGGATCACCATCAATCGTATTTATTGAGCACTTACTGTGTGCGCACTGTAGTAAGCACTTGGGAAGTACAAGTTGGCAACATATAGAGACAGTCCCTACCCAACAGCGGGCTCACAGTCTAAAAGATAGTTTAGGGATAGTTTAAGTGCTTGGATCAGCATAGTAACAATTTGGATGGAGATGGAGGGGTGGATTTTAGCAGTGTTGTGAAGGTAGAACCGGCAGAATTTGGTGACAAATTGAATATGTGGGGTGTGTGAAAGGGAAGAGATGAGTTGAGAATAAAGCCAAGGTTATGGGCTTGTGAAATAGGGAGGTTAGTGGTATTGTCTGCAGTGATCGGAAAGACAAGGGGAAGATAGGGTTTGGGTGGGAAGAGGGGAAGTTCTGTTGTGGAAGGAATTGGAAAAGCCTAATCCTTAGGTATCTTTACTCAGAATTCTTCCCTGCTCTCCATCTTCACCCTCTCCCATCATCTTATTCTTCAGTTTACTTTGTTCCGCATTTACATTTTGTTCTTTGTGGTACTTCATTTTCCCATCAGTGTTCCAAGCTGTCCTTGAAAAGGAAGGACCAACCCTGCCATAGACTATTAGTCAAGCTCAAATATTTCTGTCTTGGGATGTAAATAAATCTCTATGGGGTTCTCTGGAAGAAGAAAATAATCACATTGTGCTATTTGAATTAGTATGCTGTTTGAGTAAACAGATTATGATAATGACTTGATTTACAAATGTATAAATGATTGAAAAAGACGAGGCTACAATGGTTGTTTAGAGGTTATTATGCAAGTGTTCAGTTGAGCATAATCCATTAGGATTAAAGAAAAAAAAGTTTTTACTAAGGACACACAAACTTCTTTTGTAGCACCCTATTTAACAGTACTTACTGTTACCTGTTTACTTCCTTAGGACGGAAGG
This sequence comes from Tachyglossus aculeatus, assembly GCF_015852505.1. Taxonomy (NCBI): domain Eukaryota; kingdom Metazoa; phylum Chordata; class Mammalia; order Monotremata; family Tachyglossidae; genus Tachyglossus; species Tachyglossus aculeatus. Next base: position 14,831,037 of record NC_052078.1, read on the forward strand.
CTTCGGGTGAATGATCAGCTGATAGCAGTAAATGGAGAATCCCTGTTGGGCAAGACAAACCAAGATGCCATGGAAACCTTAAGGAGGTCCATGTCTACGGAAGGAAACAAGCGAGGAATGATTCAGCTTATCGTGGCAAGGCGCATAAGCAAGTGCAGTGAGGTAAGAAAACCCATTTAGGGTTTGAAGCCTTTAAGTGGCTTAGATACCCAATGTAGGTTCATTTAAACTAAACTCTGGTGTTTTAAGGCTTGCAAATTGAAAATCAACCAGAATAATGTCAGAGTCTTTGGAACTTCAGGTTTGGACGTCTTTTCAGCATCTTTCCATAGGTTGCTAACCAAACAGACGCCTACAGTAAGAAATGCATAGAGAAGCAGCGTGGCTCAGTGGAAAGAGCACGGGCTTTGGAGTCAGAGGTCATGGGTTCAAATCCCGGCTCCGCCACTTGTCAGCTGTGCGACTTTGGGCAAGTCACTTCACTTCTCTGGGCCTCAGTTACCTCATCTGTAAAATGGGGATTAAGACTGTGAGCCCCATGTGGGACAACTTGATCACCGTGTAACCTCCCCAGTGCTTAGAACAGTGCTTTGCATATAGTAAGCACTTAATAAATGCCATCATTAAATGCATTGAATTTGGTGCTAGAATGGGGCAAATTTTTTGGCATCTCATTAGATGCAATATAGACTATATGCAGTATATCTTCTATTATACAAACCCACTTGGGACCAGGCATAATTAGAATAATCCAAGGAAAAATTTAAGTGCATTCTAATATGGAAACATGCTGTGTTTAAAATCCCAAATACTGGAGTCAGGCACAGGATTGATAAATAGGGATCAGGTATTTGGGGGCCAGAAAGGCAGAGATTTTTTCATTGACCAAGCAAAGTTGTGGTTAATGCTCAGGAATAAGTCTGGTTGAGGTCTTCAAGTAATCCATACTACATTTTGCAAAACCTCTTGTTAGCTTCTGAGCACCAATAGGGGGAGAGTAGCCTATGTTCTTGAAGAGGTCACTGAAACATTTTTGATTTAGATTACCCAACAATTTGCATAATCAAGGGTGAAAGGAATAATACAAATGTTGGTACACATAATAGCTTGCCACTTTTTAGTAATTCATAATAATAATAATATGTAGTAATAGTAATTATAAACTCTGTTCTAAAACACTAACCTGTGCAGTCTTATTATCTACCTCTAAGCTTTTCTATATCCAGTATTCTCCATTGCAGACTGGATGGTCCTAGTTTAACATACCCCTAAATCAAAATAATTCAAATCCTCGAACCGATTTATTTTTCTGTTAATTTCAGCTCGTTATCATTCACTCCGTGTTGCCAAGGAAGACAGGTTAGCAAGGAAATAGGACAAAAGATTTTTTTTGTAAGGGTATTGGTGGTGTAGGTGGAGATCATTCTTAGAGGAAACAGAGATTGTATTTAGCAAATTTTTTTTTCCATTTTCCACCGAAAATAGGTGTGGACGTAAAACATTACATTTCTCAGCCCCTTGATGCCTTGGGCTTATTGACACATTATTGAGAGAAACATTTCACAGTGAGATAATCACCAAAAAATCATCAAATTTACCATGCTCAACTGCTGAAACAGATTGAAGGAAATACATTGTGCAAGGAAATACACTGAAGCCTAAATGAAGTGTTCTGGCTTCTAATGGTACTCTTTTGGGGGAGCTGAATGGTCTTGTTCTCACTAAGATTTGCTGGTTTCTCTCCAAAGTTTGCAAGAGGAACTGGATTTTAACTTCTATTTCCAGCAGACTTAGAAACATCTATTCCTTTGCAAGGTTGCAGACTGCCTCTTGGATAAAGATAAATAGCATATTCATTGCATTCTCCAGAAAGTAAAATAACTTCGAGACAGTGTGCCGGACTCAGATTTTTGACATTTTGTCTCTGGGACGGCAGTAGGTTCACATACTCAGGCATGACTACAGCTTTCATATTTAAATGTAAACCAAGCAATCCAGATACCTAGTAATGCAAAACAAAATCTCCAGGAAAGCCTGGAGCCTCTTATCCTTTGTATGCCACCTTCTTTCCATTCACCAGCTAGCACTGGTCTTTTGCCAAATTATCACCAGAGGATTATGCCATCTGAAAGGCTTTCTGTTTTGTTTTGTTGGGTTTTTTTCCCTTAAGTCTTGAACCCTATCCAAGGACTTAAGATATGGAATATCCAAGAACAGGGTATTGAGCCCAGATTGTTTACAGTTTTTCCCAGCAGTCAGAAAACAACCTCTGCCAATATCCGAGTGTTGGAATAAAAACACTGAATGTGTCCCTATTGCCCTATAAGGGGCAGTCAGTTAAATTCCCTATTAAATGTCTTTGTGTCGCTTTCATTTCCAAATGTGAATTTGTTAGAAGGAAAGTGATTTAAGGAAAGAAACAGCTGCAATAGGCAGTAATGGGCTTTAATATTCAATATTCCTCCTGGTGTAGTATTGAATCATTTTTACACTTTTCTAGTTATTGCTTTTTCAAAGGACAAAATAAGCATGTAATGTAATTATATCCATAAAATTTTTTGAAACCTCTTAACAAGATTGTTGTGCCTTCTTCCCAGGAGTAGTAGAGGTCCTCTAAATGGAAGGGTACTATTTAATAAGAAGATAGTGTGGGAAAGAAATCCAGTCAATCAATCAATGTTGGTTTTGTTGAGCATGTACTTGGGAGAGTACAATGCAACAGAGTTTGTATACCTATTCCCTGCCCACAAATGCTTACTACACTCTGTTCATTGTGTTCCTTATCTGGATGCTTCCCCTCTTTGTATGAGGGTTGGTGATGTGTCTTTCTGTGTGTATCTATGTCCATATCTGACAGTGTATTAGGCTCTTTGTGTAGCTTTGTCCTATGTGTGCTGGATTTTCTGAGCAACTGTGTGTATTCCACTGGGCAGTCATGAGTGTATAAGAGTATTTTCCTGTAAGTATGTGTTCTTGTGGGCCCAGATATTTCTTTTTTCATGGGACTCTATGTGTGTTTATGTGTGTTTGAATGTGGCATGGTTGTCAGTAATGCTGTCCAAGAGATATCTGGGCTTCTGCTGTTACTGGAGTTTAGTCCGTGGATGTTCTTGGGACCCCCATCCATCTCTAGCCAGCTCTGGGTGTTCACCCTGATTTCCACCCCAATACTGTGGTGGTACGATCCTTATTTTTTTCCCCATACGGCCCATTTGATGCCAGTGGATGGCAACAGTCTAGACTCTGTGGCTGATAGCCTACAGCTTGCTCATGGCTCCTGTCTCTTCCTCCAACTCAGGCCTCGGTGTATGTCAGTGGGCTTGGCTGTGGTAGCAGTAATTCAGGACCTGCAGCTTTCCAGGGTATAATGCTGGTGGCATCTGGAAGGCCAGGGTACGAATGGTAACCTGAAAATGATTGCCTTTCCCTTAGTCATACTCATTTTGGCCCTGGTTAAAATGCCAGCACAAACTCAGCCAAAGGATCATGGCATCCTGCTCACTCCCTTTTCTCTGTTCCCATGAACAGTATTAACCCTGAATTGTTGGTTACCAAATTCCACAACAGTGAGACGGGTTAGAAAGTTCCAAACGAGCAAATAGGGAAAATGTTTTTAGCCAATAAACCGGCCTAGGAAGATGGGCAGACAGAAATTATCCATAGATTCAAGGAGAGATTGGATAAATTCATGCTAGAGTGGTCTACAGTGAGGAAGCATATTGGAGAGAAAAGGAGAAGTTAGATGACCCAGAAGGATTTACATATATTCATGGCCACTAAGTCCATTGTGGAATATTGCAGGAAAAGATAGGGGCGTGATAGAGTGTGCCTAAAATCATATCATGGTTGCCTCTGGCCCTTCTGATTCAAACCTCAAAGTAATATTTCATGAACAAATATGGTGTCTGTATTTGTGTGTGTATTTGTGGTCCCTAAAGAAATGATGAAGGAAGGGAATGAGTAGGTGAGAAATACCTGGCTACAATACCCAAATTGTGTTAAATCTTTCTGCATTACTATGAGAGGTGACAGGGTGGTAAGTTCACAGTTTAGTGATTAACACCCCTGTTATTCTATTAGCATAGACACAAGCCTTGTCCAATTTTGCACTTCCAGATGCATGTGCATGTAGCCACTGTGTACGTTGTAAAAATAGGTGAGATAGATCTGATTGGATTGTCCCCAACGTGCCTGCATTGGCTTGGCTGTATAGTAATTTCATATGCTCTACAGTACACCAGCCCGCTGCTTTGAGGATTCACACTGATGCCTCTGGGAAGTTCCTACCATAGCTTTCCTTTCAGTGCCATTGTTTTCCTATCATGTTTTCTCAGCAGAGAAAATGTGCACCTGCTAAAGGATGATGTCAAATTAGTCTTTTGCAATGAAATGACAATTTAATTTTGTCAGTGTTGTTTTGGAAGATGCAGCCCAGGTGGAAGGAGGGGTGATTTTGACATATTAAAGTTGGCAGTATGCAGATTCAAAGCCAAGAGAGTAATTTTGTATGCTAAAGAAATTGGAAAATGGTGACTTTCTAGTAAGGTTTTAAGTGCCGCCAGTTCTTCTAAACGTGTTCTCGGAGGACAACTTGTGCTGTGCTGTGCATATCTTGTCTTGTGCTGGGCAACTTTTACTTTCAATCAATCATTGGTATTTGTTGACTGCTTACCTTGCATTGTACTAAGCACTTGGGAGAGTACAGTATAACAGAGTTGGTAGCCCCGTTCCCTGCCCTCAAGGATTTTACAGTCTACAGGGGGAGACAGTTATTATAAGAAACTACAGATGGGAGAAGCGACATAATATAATGATATGATCTGCCCATCTGCCCAACTGGTGACATTTCTTTGGTAGTTTCCTGAATGCGTTCAGGTAGGCTAGTTTATCCTATGTAGGGTTAGAGATAGTGATAATCTTCAGGGAAATTGAAATCACTAGGGAAATATAAGGGGCATTATTATTATTACCTTTGCTGTGGAGTTCAAAAAATTGTTATTATTTTGCCATAAAAGTGATTAGCAACATAAATGAACCCTTGGCATTCTGATGTCTTGGAGAAAGAAAGTCACTAAGTATGGGAAAATATAAGGACCCAAAGGGACCAACTTCAAAATATAATATAGGATTTAGGTAAGTAATAGTGGTATGTATTGAGGGCCCACTTCGTGCAAAATGTCATATTAAACCCTTGGGAAAATACAGAAAGAAGGGGTAGGTTCTGTGCCCACAAGTAGCTTCCTGACTTCAAACAGCTTCTCGCTGTGTCATTATCATGATGATGATGGCATTTATTAAGCGCTTACTATGTGACTGTGAGCCCGTTGTTGGATAGGGACCGTCTCTATATGTTGCCAACTTGTACTTCCCAAGTGCTTAGTACAGTGCTCTGCACACAGTAAGCACTCAATAAATACGATTGAATGAATGAATGAATGCAAAGCACTTAGTTATACTAGGCTAGACTAAAGACACTTGAGGTGAAAGAGCGGATTTCAGCTCAGCTTTTCTTTGGAACTAGGCTTTTATTAAAAAAAATGAGTACATTTTGCATTCACATTATTTTCCCTTGTTCATAACGTTTAATATTAACAGTATCCAAATCAGGGAATCACCTGCTTAGGGATAATAAACTCTGAATTGCTTCTCTAATGTGCTCTTACTCTCCTTCAGTTTGTTTTATATTGGCATTCGCTGTGACTGAAACCTCTTTTCTATCCACACAAGTTTACTTCAAACAAGGAGCATTCCTTGTACATATGTTGTACATATTTATGACTCTATTTATTTATTTATTTATTTATTTATTTTACTTGTACATTTCTATCCTACTTGTTTTGTTTTGTTGGTATGTTTGGTTCTGTTCTCTGTCTCCCCCTTTTAGACTGTGAGCCCACTGTTGGGTAGGGACTGTCTCTATGTGATGCCAATTTGTACTTCCCAAGCGCTTAGTACAGTGCTCTGCACATAGTAAGCGCTCAATAAATACGATTGATTGATTGATTGATTGAGCATTCAAGATTTAAAACAAAAATGTGTTTCCCCCGACTACTTTTCCATAGGAATTAAAAGCCATTAGATCATTTGTTAAATATTCATGTAGTTGACTGGGAAATCTTCATTTAAACCCAAGTTTTGAGATGCTAACTAGAATAGAGGAAGGAATCTTTTCCAGGAAAAAGTAAAGGTGGGGTGGGGGGGGGGGGGGCCTCTGTCTTCAAACACAATAATCAGAGAGGTGATCTTAATGTTCTCTCCAGTACAGACTGCAACCATTTTTTCCCTAGGCTAGATGTCTGTGTGATTTTTGTGCAATTCAGAAGTCTAGTCCTGATTCTCATTATTGGATTAATTTTAGGAACCTGTCATAATTGAGCTTTAAATGGGTTTTGTTACCCAGAGAATTGCGCTTTTTATGCAGTTTGGCAGAGTAGTACATTTGTTACACCCACTTAGAGATACGTTGTTATCTTCAGGAAAGTAAGCTATTAATGACAAGGAAGTACCAGAAACAAGAAGACAACAACAAAAGTTTCCAATTACGTGACCAGGAGAATTTAACTTCGTCAGTACCTTAATCTTTCTCACCTCCACCTCCCTCCCTGCCCCAAATACATTGGAAGTTGGTAATACTGTTCTGCAAATTTCATTTCTTTACATCAGGGGTCTTGAATATTATTCAGTTTTCTCTTCAGTAAAGCTGTCATTGTAATCTGCAATTAAGCAAAAAACCTAATAAAACAAATCCTCATTTCACAATTTAAAACTCATGGAGTCTAATTCACTTGCACTGCAAGATGATTATTCTCCTTCAGTTTGACGTGCCTCCAATTGTAATTGTGTTGACCCTTCAGTGCAGTAAATCTCTCTCCTGCTTATCAAACTGCGAGAGATAAGTCTACAGTTCAGAAGGTCATTAAATATTCCATTTATATTAAAGAGATGATAACATCAAACAGAAATAATTTTTTACAGACTATACAACCTCTTCTGAGTAGGGCTCATCTTTTTGAAATGCAGTATGGGTCCTTTTCCTTCCATTCCCCTTCACCTTTCCCCCATATTCTAGCAATACACTAGAACCCAAACGTCATAAAATGTTAGGCTATTGGGTTGCCTTCCTAGCCTCGTTGTGCAGATTGTTATTAAGAGTGTTTTGCAGCTTTGAAGCCAACTTTTTTTCAGGATTTTAATGACATAAATTCCTTTGTCATATTGGATCATGTATAGAATTAAAAGTGATGGTCAGCTATTTTAAAGAACGTTTCAAATTATTTGAATTCCATGCAGTGCAAAGTGACCTGACTGTCTTTGCACAATTAACATAGTGGGTACTTGTTTAACATTCACATTTTTAAAAGTTATTTCCCAGGTTCCAATATATATATATTTATTTATTTTCTTTCCATGCACTGTACTAAGCATTGGGTAGTTAGAAGTTAATCAGGTTGGACACAGTCGACATCTCACTTGGGGCTCAAAGTGTTAATCCCCATTTTACAGACAAGGTAACTGAGACACAGATTAGTAAAAGTTACTTTCCCAAGGTCACAGGAGATGTGTTGGAACCGGGATTAGAACCCAGATCATCTGGCCAGGCCCCTGCTTTGTCACTAGGCCACAGTACATCTCTGTTCTCCTCTGCGTAATTGATATCCGATCCTTGCAGCTTCACAAATTGAAATTTAATGACCTACATTTAAATTCCCATAATATTTTATTTGCATTTCAAAGATGGCCAAACGATTATACTGAGGTAATGATGATGAAGCAATCACGAACCATTTTCCTATTTTGGAAAGATTATTAGATAGCTCTTAGTGTGAATAAATATGAGTAGCAATCTGAAGATCCTAATAAAGTTAAAGTATCAGTTCACCAGTTCATTTAAAAAGAATCATCTAAATGTCCCCCCTACTTGCCTGTATTTTTTATACATCCACTTTCATTTGTTTTGTATGTTTTTATTCCGTGAAGCTGTTTAAACAAAGTCAGCAAAGTCCTTACAATGAAGGCATTTCAGCATCATGCATAGTATTAGTGATTGTCTGTATGAAACTCAGTGATGGAACCTGGTTCGCATTTCCAAAAAAGAAGCAAAAAATTTGAGGGTCAAGACTTCTACCTTACTCTGATGTGCAGGAGCACACTTCCCTTCACCAGAAAGGGTTTAGCTTCAATTTATCTGCATTTCAAATACCTCAAGGGCCATACATAAAGGAGGCAGTCAACAGATAATAATAATGATCACAATAACCCAGATTTTTCATACCGAATTCTGGAAATTGTCCTTTTTTTAAGACCTGCAGAATCCAGTTTCTGAGCCTGCAGAATCAGAGAGCAATCCCTTTTAAAAATAATAATAATAATAATAAATGTTATTGGTATTTGTTAAGCGCTTACTATGTGCCAAGCACTGTTCTAAGCACTGGGGTAGATACAGAGTAATCAAGGTTGTCCCACGTAGGGCTCACAGTCTTCATCCCCATTTTACAGATGAGGTAACTAAGGCACAGAGAAGTTAAGCGACTTGCCTAAAGTCACACAGCTGACAAGTGGCGGAGCCGGGATTAGAACCCACGACCTCTGACTCCCAAGCCTGTGCTCTTTCCACTAAGCCACGCTGCTTCTCATGTCCATTTTAAAATATTGTCCATTTTATCCAGTATAAATGCTTCAGGGTTCACTAAGTTGTCTTTCAAGATGGGAAATGTTCCGGGAAGTTCACAAGAAGAAAAAAGAAAGAAAAAGTTGAGCTCCTGAAGGGATAGGGGCAGCAACTCTTGGTCAGGAACTTTCACTCCACCTTGATGGCTCTGCATCTACTGCTCCAAGAATTCTGAACAGTTTTCATCATTCATCTTAAGATGCTAAGCCGTTTCTGAAACTATGCAGCAAGATAAAACAAGAGTGAGGTGCTTTTAATATATTTCTTCTGCTGAGAGGGTTGAAATCTTGACAGTTCTCCATGGGAGGGAGATGGTAAAGTTGCAATGAAAGTTCATCATTAAGCAGAACTGTCACCACACATTATAATGATATAGGTTGCAAAGTTTTAGCTCATTTGGAAGCCATCCGGGTGCAGGCCGAAGGCCAGTGGTTATAGTGGCCCCATGCTGTTAAATAGACCTTCATTACTGATTCTCTTCTTTCCCCACTCCTATCTCTGTAGCTCAAGTCACCTGGGGCGTCCTCTGGGCCTGAGCTTCCCATCGAGACTGTGCTGGATGACCGGGAACGAAGAATTTCCCATTCCCTCTACAGCGGGATTGAGGTCCTTGATGAATCTCCCACGAGGAATGCTGCCCTCAGTAGGATAATGGGTGAGTCAAGCAGACTGTGCTCACCAGAGCTGGTTTGGTTACTTTGTATTGTTCTCTGAAGGGTCCGATTATGTGTGAGTTGTTCATCCCGGAAGGGGCAGTGGGTTTCTCGAAAGCAATGGAGAAGGCTTGATGCGAAGGCAGTGAGGCAATACGTGGATTGCAAACGAGTTTCGGAGTCCATATCAGGTAGCAGAATCATTTTAAAACCGTTTTCTGGTTTGTGAGGAGGGGATCGTGTATTTTACATTAACCAGTTTGGATTGACTAGTATTTTTGTCAAAATGAAAATTCAACAAAAATAGCTAAATTAGGTTCATGAATAGTGTCTGAGCATTGATTGAGTTTTGCTTTAACTCTTCTTAGGTTAAAAAAAAATTGTACCACGTTGCAGACTCGGGTAATTTGTACAGCGTGGCTCAGTGGAAAGAGCCCGGGATTGAGAGTCAGAGGTCATGGGTTCTAATCCCAGCTCCGCCACTTGTCAGCTGTGTGACTTCGGGAAAGTCACTTACCTTCTCTGTGCCTCAGTTACCTCATCTGTAAAATGGGGATTGAGACTGTCAACCCCACATGGGACAACCTGATCACCTTGTACCCCCCCAGCGCTTAGAACAGTGCTTCACACATAGTAAGCGCTTAACAAATACCATTATTATTGTTATCATTAATAGTATTTTCCCCCCATTTTATTTGGATTTCTACTTTGCAGGCACTAGTTTTAAATTCTTACAACTCATTTTCTGCATCCTTTGTTTGGATCCAGCAACACACTGTCTGCATGGCCCCCAGTGGATAATGAGGTTATTAGCACTTGCTCTGCAGCAACTCAGCTTTCTCCAAGCACAGCCAGTTAATAAAGACTTGCCTTGCCACAGGAGTGGCTGGATTTTCTGAGTAGCTCATCATGGGATTAGCTGGTGAGGGTTTTCAAATTTAAAAACACAAGAAGCTGCTTGATTAAAAAAGCACCTGGCATGAAACATGTATTGCTAGAATGTTGTACAAGATTAATTGTATGGAACCGCCATTGGATTCCATGTCATTTTCAGAACATTTGACATGTGTGTTCAGGAGTCAATTTTTCCTTATGAAACTGGATTGAAACAGGGTCAAATGGAGTTTTCTGTTCCCCCTTTCATCCCTTAGGGAGGTTGTAAATGTCTAGAAGATGTAAAATCCACACTTTCTTGTCTTCTCATTGCTAGAAATTGTATATACCCCATCTTCTCTATTGCTTGGTAAATATTTTGCTTTTGGCCTTTTCAAAGTATGTGCCGGACATTTGGTGGGTAAATATTGTTCTGTTCCCTCAGTGGAAATATAACACTTTTCCCTGACATGTGTGTTAATGAGCAGTATATGTAAAATATTTTGAAGGACAAGCCCTGGTGTGTGAGAGCATGCATGTGTGTGTGTCTGTGGGTATACAAAGTGATACACTGTAATTTCCCCTTTATTATAGGAACATAGGATTTGCCATACCAGATCAGGCCATTGGTCCATCAGTTCCGGTATCCTGCATCCTGCCTCCAATCCCTGATGCTTCAGAGGAAGGCGAAAAACCCAATTCACCTAGTTGCATTTTGAAATGCTGTATAAAGGGGCTGGGGATTCCTGCCTCCCCCCCTTCAGGCTAATAATCCCCCTTAGCACTGAAGCACATGGCTTCATTAGCTTTGCCTTGCATTAACCAAGAACGCTGGGTGGCTTTTCTTTCCCCCCCGCTTCTCTTTCAGAGCTATAATGGGCATCTTAAAATCCAGATATTTCCTGTGGCTGTAAATTCCCTGAGCTGTCTGTATGCTGTGTGATGTAGCGGGCCTCCTCTCATTAGTGTAAAATGTGGAGGCAGTCCTGCCGGCCTCCCATTTTTGTATTATGGGGCAATGTTAAAGAGGTTGCTGTGGCTAGTTCCATCTCAGATTTAACTGACTCTCAAATCTGAACATTTTATGATGGTTTTTCTAAGATCCATTAGAAATTTGGGATACTGAGTGGCTTCCTTAAAACTTTCTAGATAAACTCTTTATTCTGTAAACCAGCATTTGAGACCAACTTCTTGTTTTCAGGAATCCCGTAAAATAAGGAAGGCTATTTATAAGAGCAATAGGAACCAGGACCACAAACACTTCTGGAGTATGTTGCATGGAGAAACCCAGGAAACATAAAGTGCAGCAGCTACAGAAACATCAAGTTACTAATTGGTCAATAAACCCCTACCTAAACAGTGATAGTGATATTTGATTCATACTGTGCTTGGGCACGTGGAAATTTCCACAAAGCCAGAACAGTTTTGGTCTGCTCCTGGTAGAATCAAGTCTTGAAGAGTACCCAATTAAGATAATACGACTCACTCCGGATCTCAATCAGAATTCAGAGTAAATTGTATTTGGGTTGAAATTCTGGCTGGTCAGATTGAGGGTTTTTTGGAGAACAGGAAGAATTCTCCCATGGAATTGATTTGATTGTTTCAGGCTTCCAAGGAAAATGATGAAACTAAATTCCGTAAACAGCCAGTCTGCCTGAGCCATTCACAGAGCTCCTCTGAATTGGAGGTCAATGCAGGTGGCCTCAGTAGAGAGAGATACAACTGCAGAAAGGAGGGGGTTGGGGTCTATGCTGTATCCATGAAAAATCTTGTCCTTCAAAAAAAGGTCAAGTGTGTCTTACCGTTCTAGCAAATGGTGTGACTTATGGCCTTCGGAGTTGCTTAGCTGGTAGGCAATTTGACCTAGTTCCGGCTCTGTAAGGCTAAAAGAGCAGATGACACCCCTAGCCGATGGCTTACATCAATACCGCACAACTCCCAAGGGGTTTTCCTCGTGTTTGGTATATCCCCCTCATTTTCCAAATATGACTTTCCTTTTATCATTCTAAATTCAGATATTGGCGAAGTGGCTCTTTGCATCCATATAAAGGTCACCTTCAATAAGAATACTCAGGACTGTGGTTTCCTGGTAGATTAAACAAAGTACTCTGAAGTCCTGGTGCTGACCTTTGGGAAGTCTTATCTGTTCATACACTCAGCGTCAAGTAAGAAGTGGGTATAAAACCAGTAAAGGAATGATCACACGTTGAAGGTGAAGAGGTAGAAGAATAAATCACTCCAATTAGCACCGTCTCGGGATGCCAGCAAAGCATGGTCTCTGAGCAAAAATAGGGCCCTGGATTTTTCTAACCTTTCTTTACCTCATAGAAAAACTATTTTCCTATTCTGAGAAAACAGTTTCTGTGGCATCTTATCCTAGCATTTCATCTTCTCAGTCACTTAATCTCTCAACTCACCATGAATTTTAAAAGTTTTTGTGTTTCGCGTATTTGCCTCTTGTCAAAAACTGAACTTTGAAAAAAGAAAAATGAATGTTCTTATTTGCTTTTCTGTGTGATTAAAAATCAAAGAGAACCATTTCTGACTTGCTGTAGCTATTTTCCTTGGTTAAGCTTGGTGCTTATAATACCATACAGTGCTGCTTTCTATGTAAATTGTTCCCACTGAATAAACATTTAGGAGAAGGTTAATCTCACATCTTCCAATTTCCCTTGCACTCTGAAAGTGATCTGAATCTTCATGATCGAAACAGTTAGAGGTGATAGTGCCACATTGTAAACCGGCACAGAGGCTGAAGGTAGAAAGTTTGCACTTCACAAAGCAATGCAACTGTGAGACTTTTGCTCTCGACATAAGTTGTAATAGATAATCAAGGAATCCTGTGCTAGTCGGCACCTACTCTGCCTTTTGCTTCTAATTGCTGTTGATTATTAAGGGCCATTATTCAGTCTCCTTTAACAACAACTGCAGAGGAAGAAATTGGAAAATAACGCTATATTACTGTATTCACAGTGAGGGGCACATCCTGCTATTGATTCATGTTCAGAACTTCTATTGATTTCAGTGGGAGTTCTCGACGGTACAGTTACACACTGTGGCTCTTATGGGCTCATAGTCTGAAAAACTCACTAAGGGTATGCATTCTGTAATAGGTCTCTTCCTGGAATAGTCTAGGTGAACTTTGAAGTGGAGTATTTTAGGCTAGATGTACATTAACACTATGAACATTAACCTTTCCATCCCCAAAATGATAGCTGGGCAAAGCATGGCTTTTCATGCAAACAGCACACATTCTGGCAGTGATCAGTTTTTCGCCAAGCAATATTCAATCCTTGTAATCATTTGCACTTTTTAAAAAAATGATGTATCGTAAGGGAGTACAAGTTGGTGAGGACTGCAAGTGTGTCTTCCTGAGTCTACTAATATCACTGGAGTTAATGAGCATTTGGTCTCCTCTGAGCCCTGGAATAGGAAGCTAGATTGAATGTGTTTGAAAAGAAAAGGGAATGTGAAACACATAGTCTTTGCTATTCATTGGTAACAGGGGTATGTATGATGAAAATTAGTTTATATTTATGAAGGGCTTTGATCATGAAACATCCTTTAAAATTAAACAACAATTACCTATATGAAAAAAGTAATTCCGAGGAGCATGCAGAATGATAGAAACCGATTGATTCTAGCTCCTAAATGTCGTTGTTTTTTTAAAGGAACATTAGGCCTGAAAAGATGTCAAATTGTGCCTGCTTTTAACCATTCTCATCTTTAAGATAATCTTTTGAGACACCTTGCAAACTTTTGGTTTTTGTGGGGACAAGTTTAAAAGTACTTCTCCCTTACCCAACCCTGAGCAATGGGATTTAATTTAATTAAAGTAAAGACATTCTAAGTTGTAATATAGGTCTCTGTTCTTTGTGCTATCCTCCGAGTGTGTTTTTTAATAAATCAACTGGTGTACAAAATATATGTCATTTCAATGATATTTGCAATCCAGGAAGGTAAAAATAGATGTTTCATTAGAAGAAAAAGTATGACTGGAAATTGAGAAGTGAGTTATAGATGAGTCCATGACAATTACGGACCCCTCCCCTTCCGCTGTTTTCTATTACTTGAATGTGTAGCCATTGCGTAGCATGTTGTGCAAATTGCTATAGTATTTGTGTGAAGCCCAGACTGAAAGAAGCAGAAGGTAACACTGGGAGTGGAAGGCAGGTAGTGTAGAGAGGGGAATGCAGGAGCAATGCAACAGATAGATCTGCAATTTAGCTACTCCAGTGAATAAACACCACACTTCCAAAATGTTGTGAGCCCATCCCCAGATTTGTTCAGTGTGTACAATATGCCAGGGACTGTTCTAAACGCTGGGCCAGATAGCAGGTAATCAGGTTGGATCCAGTCCTGTGCACATGGGGCTCAGAGTCTTAATCCCCATTTTACAGATGAGGTAACTGAGGTGCAGAGAAGTCAAGTGACTTGCCCAAGGTCACACATCAGACAAGTGGCAGTGTCAGGACTAGAACCCAGGTCCTTCTGATTCCCAGGCCCGTTCCTGGGCCGTATCCACTGGGCCATGCTCCTTCTTTGGTTCCTTTGGTGAAAATCCCTACAAATTCCCTCGTTCACCCACTCAACTACAGGACCTCCTGATGCAGAGAAAGCAGGCAAGAAGTTTATCTGAAAGACTAATTCAGGTACCTAAGTGCATTTTCCTCTCTAAATTGGTCATTGTAGAGGGCCGTGTTCTTTTGCTTAGCAAAAAAAGTAATAAATCTTAACTTGAGAAGCCAATCCTTTTTGGTGATGACTTAGTTGTAAATGTAAAAGGACTTGGAAATCTCCTGGCAATAGGCCCTGTTAAGGTACAAAGTGATTGTGTTTTTTTCTGAAGGTCAAATAGAAAAAAAAAAATCTATCTCATGTCAGCTTTGAAAAATATTGCATCCAGTTTCAATTTTTCTCCTGTAACATTTTTTCTTCTGCTCTTTTTTTTCTTAAAATGCTCGAGACTTTATCTGAAATTGACAACTCAGCCGAAACAGAAATTATTGAGTTTAATTGTGCCTTTCTGTGACCCTTGCTTCTATGTGTATGCTTCTATGTGTATGTGTTTAACTGATTGTATTATTTTATTTTAAATTCACTGTATTTGATTTCTACTATAAGCAAGACAAGTTCTGGTGTGATTCATGAGTTACTCTTTTGTTAATAAGTTACTGGTTATATAAAAAATTCCCCTTAGATTGTTTTTTTGCTTGAAAAGGAGCAGATTTTTTTTCTTCTTGCACACCTCTCCTTAATGTGGAACTGATGACAGTAGTTATTTTAGGTGCCCAATTTTTTTCGTTCTCTCATCACTTTTAAAACTTCCCTCTATATTCTGGTATCTCTGAAGAATTAACAGTACAAGTAATTACATTGTGCTCTGTCACGCCGATTAGGCATAATCTATTCTAATAAGCACTATTAATATGGCATAGTCCTCAGACCCCCATTGACAATTTATCTCCTCTCTTTTCTATTCTATGCAGGTAAATACCAGCTGTCTCCAACAGTGAACATGCCCCAAGATGACACTGTCATTATAGAAGATGACAGACTACCAGTACTCCCTCCACATCTTTCGGACCAGTCGTCTTCCAGCTCCCATGATGATGTGGGATTAGTAACAGCAGATGCTGGACCCTGGGCTAAAGCCACAATTAGTGATTCCGCAGACTGGTAAGACCACAGCCCAGGCCATAAAAAGAATGGTTAATTGCAGTCACTTTTTTTTCTTTGTAAATGGTTTATCACAGTGAATATTTAATCACTGAGCTTTTAAACTATGCTCCCTGCCTCCCCTCCCCATTATTTTCACACTATTATCAGTCTTTCAAGGAAGGAATCCGAGGTAAATTTATTAGGCTTTCATTAGCATTTTGAATGGGGTACTTAACAATTTGGAAACAGTGAAATTTGTTTGCAAGTTTTTCCAAGCAATCAGGAGAAAGTGGTTCTGAATTGATTAAGTGTTTCGATTTCGGTTAGTGGACATACACCCAATCCGTAACTTCAGAAGTCAGTAAAAAAAAGGAAAGGAGAAAAATGAATAGTTTATAGATAAAGTATTCAGACTGAACGTCCTCATACATCTTTTAGACTGTGAGCCCACTGTTGGGTAGGGACTGTCTCTATATGTTGCCAACTTGTACTTCCCAAGCGCTTAGTACAGTGCTCTGCACACAGTAAGCGCTCAATAAATACGATTGATTGATTAGGTGTTTAGAAAAGGTCTGTTGAGGTTTCCTTGCATATACAGGAAGTTATCTTTGAAAACGCAAGGGAGATGCCACTAGCAGTGAATGCTGTTGGTCTTTGTTCTGTTGATATTGTATATTACTCATATATTTATTCTATTGACTTGTGCATAGTGTGTTCTCTTATTGATCTGTTTGTTTGCATCTAGGAAAAGATATTGAGCAGATACATAATACTTGTATGTGGAATTGCCCATTAATTTGCAAGCCTTGTAATTGTGTACATCAATAAGCAAAATAAAAAGTCCCTCAAAGGGACCCTCCTAAGGTTGTAGTGATAATTAATGCCAGCAGTGCGAAGTATTATACCAGAGTGTTCCTATTGCCCCATCTCTGGAGCCTGTTGTGTCTGGATGCATCAGCAAGATTTCATTTAAGCGGTGGGGAATTACCCCTTTCCTTGACTTGCTGCAGTCAGCACTTTCTTTTTTTCCCCCTCCATTGGTTTAATATTGTGTAGTTGATGCCCAGGGAATTGTCATTGCTGCTTCCAACCGTTATTTTAATGATGATCATATAGAGTATCTTTTTTCTTCACATTTCTTCCCTATTAATACTGCAGCTGTTCCCTCAGAATAGTTTCACCTGTTATTTAGGCCTTGAGAAGTCCATCTGTAGTTCAGAAAGAAGGAAGTTTATTACTGAATATATGAAATTTTAAAAATAGAGCCACACTTGATACCGAACAATAATAACTTAACTCTGAATTTTTAGCTGAATGGAGGGAGAAAAAAACTACAGTACAACGTAAAAAAACATTTGAAATCTACAGATGCTTTTACATTTACCATTGTGGTACATGTGTTTTTCACAAAATGAAAGTAACGGTAAAAAAAAAAAAATAGGAATTCGGATTTGCAGTATATATCTTGGGGAAAAGCCTTTAAAGCCCTCTATGAAAAATTGTTGAGATCTTTAGTACAACGATAGGTAACAGACCATATCCGTTTGTGCCTTGTAAGGCACCCTATATGTAAATAATAGACAGCAGCAGAAATAGATTTTTACATTAATTTTCTGCTGCTAATAGTTGAAGGAAGACTTGTAAAATGAAGGTGCAGGTATGATTTTGCTGGAAGGCAAACGGGGTAAAGCTAAGAATATGGACGAAGGGTTATCTAAACAAGAATGGCAGCTGTTCTGAATCACAGCAGAAAATGTAAGCTTTTCCAGCCTGACAATATCTCCCTAATCCTTGATGAAAATGTTATGAAAACAAAGGGGCAATAAGGCAGGATTAATAACTGGAATTTTAATAACATTCAGGGTCAGAATACGGTTACATTCTTTAAAGAATCAGCTGTCATTCTAGCAGTTTTATTTGTTAAATAAGCTAGTTCATAGTATATTGTTTTTGGCTTTCGTCAGTTGGGGTGATAAGAGTTAACTGTAATGTGTCCCTTAGAACTATTTAACCATTGTAAGACATATTTAACTGTTTTAAGATGCGCCTAGATGCGCAGACAAACTCATTGGATTTTGAAGTTTTTTGTGTTTACCATACAATTATCAGTTGTTGCTGGTGAAATACATTCGTGAATAGAATTTTAATTTGAAAGCTAGAGAAATATAGTACATTAACAGTAAATATGAATAAAGCTAATGGTTTAATGGCCCAGCTCTTCTTATGACAATACAACTAGTGAAGGTCATGGCACGTGCCTTTATAATTTTAGTAAAGAAAATCCTCAAATACTTTTGGTGGCCTGGATCTCCCATCAAATTGGAATCTATCACCAGCCAATTAGGAGTTTTGTATTCCTGAAATAGTTTAAAGCCCATTTTATTTCCTTTCCTTTTTTTTTTGTTTGGACTAAACTGTTCTTTGCCTCATAAGGGAGATTGCACTAAGCATATCTCCTAAGCATCAGATTTAAGATATCATAGTAGAACAAAGGAAAAGTCAAGGGAGTCAAATTCTTACCGTCTCTATTTTAAATTGATCATTAGCATCAGAATCACAGCAAAGTGGTGTGATGCTCAAAGTATGTTCTGACTTGTCATTCCTAGATGCTAACTAAATTAAGGAGGACAGCATCTTGAATTGGTCACCTCAAGATTTTTATTGGGTTTGGAAAAATCCAAGACTCCATGTACTGCCATTTCCATTATTTTAATAGTTGAGGTTTGCAGAGGAGTTTTTGTTTGTTTTGTTTGGTTTGAGTTTTTTTTGTTGTTGTTGTTAGGTTCATTTGTTGTCTGTTCCTCAGCAGAGAGCAGCAGTACTAATCTGAAGTTCTCTTTAGTCTCATTC
Organism: Tachyglossus aculeatus; assembly: GCF_015852505.1. Classification (NCBI taxonomy): domain Eukaryota; kingdom Metazoa; phylum Chordata; class Mammalia; order Monotremata; family Tachyglossidae; genus Tachyglossus; species Tachyglossus aculeatus. Next base: position 14,849,742 of record NC_052078.1, read on the forward strand.
TCAGAATAATTCTTGGTAAATATTAAATGATTAATTTGTGAATGTGTCTCTAGGATAAATCCCAGAGTCCTAAATAAAGCAATGTTGGCCCCATTAAGGAATGAGAAACTTGGTCAGAAGGCCCAGTCAGGTTGATGGATGGAATCCAAAAGTAGTCATACTCCTGACTCATTCTGAATGTACAGTGGCACTTGGATTTCAGATGTTACACCAACAGCAAGGCAGTGTTGCCCTTAGTAATGTAGTAACGATATTTATTAAGTACTCGCTATGTGCAAAGCACTGTCCGAAGCACTGGGAAAGTAATACATGGATAAGATATAGACATGGCCCCTGGCCCCAAGATGCTCACAATCTAAAACTGAAGTGGGAAGGGGTAGTTGGGGACAGACTGTGAGCCCGCCGTTGGGTAGGGACCGTCTCTACATGTTGCCAACTTGTACTTCCCAAGCGCTTAGTACAGTGCTCTGCACACAGTAAGCGCTCAATAAATACGATTGAATGAATGAATGAAAATACAAAAGCCATATATGGATTCCAGGAAGTCATTTCTTTTCAGGTCCTTTTCTTATAATCAAGAAAAGTGATGGAAAATGTCCACAGAGGAAGCTCGTGTGTTCTGCCCATCATTATCCATATAAAACCAGCTTTTGCATAATCCACACTTCTGAGTGCTGAGATCTGTTTCAGTTTGGGGCCAGTAATTATAAAGTGGAATTTTGTTTTTAGGTCAGGACACTAGAAACAGATCTCTTTCCCACTCTTTAATTCCATTCCAGTCAAAAATAGCAAGCTGGTTGGAAGTCAGGGAGCAGACTCCCTTTTTGAGACTTTATTTCTGTTTTTTTTTAATTCCTCTCTTTCTAGTCCCAAACATTCTGTTGAAGACCAAATTTCTGTGGGGAATAGACATCACCTAAAGTGCTGCGTGATCTTAATTTATGCACATTTATTTATTCCTTCTCACCCGCAGCACCCTGAGTCCAGACGTCGATCCAGTTCTTGCCTTCCAGCGAGAGGGATTTGGACGCCAGAGTATGTCAGAAAAACGCACAAAGCAATTTTCAGATGCCAGTCAATTGGATTTCGTTAAAACACGAAAATCAAAAAGCATGGATTTAGGTAGTGAGTACAATCTCCATGAATCTCTGTCTGAACAAGGTTTAAATGCTTTAAAGATGAACTTGATTTCCCGAATGCAGTGCACCATGTCTGTCTCTTAGAGAGAATGAAAATAAAATGTGGTGTTTTGGCATAAATTTGCGTAACTGTGAATTTGGAAAAACTACATCACTCACGAGTGGCATATTTACATGATACGTAATATGCTAATGTATATGTGTTTGTTTAAGGGAGAACACACACAAACACATGCACATGTGCAATTACACCACATTTCTCATTATGGTGGAAAAATAATTTAGAACTAACTCAACTATGACAACTCAATTATATTGATAAATTCCGTGGTTTTTAACGTAGGGAAGTATGTTGTGGAGAGGCACCATTATCTCAATCCATGTCTAGAATCTGATTAATATAGAGTATTTTCCTCTGTGCTATCCTTGAGCCTAGTTTCATTGAAAATATTAGATACCGATGATCTCATGAATTATGCAAAGTTAAAGTAATAGTTTGGTAGATCATGTTTTGCAAAAATTTGGTTATAGTACCTAAGAAGAGAAATTAAAAGCTGTCATTTTTCAATCAGACACAATCACAAATAAAAGGTCTAAATATTTGGGTGGCTTCAAAATCAGAACACAAAGCAAATAAAATAATAATTTACTGCTAATCTGTCAATTGTGATTTAAAAGACCATCATTAATCAAATGCAGCCTATTCATGCTATTCCGAGTTGGTTGTGGATATTTTAAAACTAAAAGCATTAATCTCTCGTGTGAATAAAAAGTGTATCTGTAAATTTTGTGATGCCTTGCCTTGGCTAATTATGGTATGTTAACATGTAATAACACGTGTCTGTGATATATGAAATGACTGACAAATTGCATGATGGCACTACCATTTTACTGAAGAATGTTTGCTTGGTGTTGCTTATTATTTGCATGAAATAGGGCATTTGCCCCCTAACTGGGAAAAAATTGGAATGGTTCTAGCATGTGGAATGTGGGCACTAACTGGGCTAACCATTTTACATTTACCTTTTTAACAGTAGCTGACGAGACTAAGCTCAATTCAGTGGATGACCAGAAAACAGGTAAGAATTGACAGTAAGGCTGTTGCCATAGGAACCTTGGCCAAAGAACTTACCACAATTACAGAACTGTCAATCAAATCACAAGAAAACATGAATATTCTAGTACTTGCACAGCTTTTCTATTGTTATAAGTTATCAAGTCGTACAGGCAAGAGAAATCTCTGTAATGGACAGAGTCTGTGTTAGGAGAGACTGTTCTAAGTAATGGCACAGTTTTTTCTGGAACTTTCAAGTTATTTTTCTTGCTCTGCCACTTGTCTGCTATGTGACCTCGGGCAAGTGGCTTCACTTCTTGCGCCTCAGTTGCTTCATCTGTAAAATGGGGATGAAGAGTGTGAACCCCATGTGGGACAAGGACTGTGTCCAATCTGATTAGCTTGTATCTCCCCCCAGTGCTTAGTCCAGTGCCTGGTATATAGTAAATGCTTACCCAGTGCTTAGAACAGTGCTTTGCACATAGTAAGCGCTTAACAAATGCCATCATCATCATTATTATTATTATTAACCAATACCCTAAAAAAATAGATAAATATCTCCTTTATAGAACAACTTCAGGAATTTCCCTTTATCTGGTAATATAATACACAGCATTCATAAAGTTGATAAACTGGAAAGTGACATATAGTTCAGTTAAACTTTGTTTAATGTTTCACATAGATTGTATAAATATATATGTATGTAATTCATATTAACTTTATGACCCTGCACTAAAAATTGCAAGTCACATGGTCATGACTTTAAATTGCTACATAAATCATTCCTGTAGAATAGAAGACTATTTTTGAAGGGATTTATTTTATATTTAAATGAGTAGTGGCACGTTTAACTTTTTATGTTATTGTTATGAAAATGAATACTCGGAAGATACGTTTTTTGTAATTAAAATAATGCCACTTCTACAATTGAGCCTTTATGAATTATTAATACAAGTTTGCTTTTGACCTATGGAATTCAATTTTAATTATTTTAGCTCCAATATGAGTAGTAACACTACTTAGTGTTAATTTGGTATAATTCACCTTTTAAACCTGCAGTAACTTGGTTTAGCAAGCTTGAGAATTGCGTAGCTCATTTATACACATTCAGATTATTTCAAAACTGCCTTTGGCTTTCCATAGTTTATGAAGTGAAGGATAGGTTGTTAAAAGCATATTCATTAAATCATAAGATTAACTGGACAAGGAAGTAAAAATAATTCATAGTATAATAATAATGATGATAAATTGTGGTATTTATTAAGCACTAACTATGTGCCAGTCTATATTAAGCACTGGAGTAGTTACAAGCTAATTAGGTAGGACACAGTCCCTCTCCCTCATTCGGCTCATGGTCTTAATCCCCATTTTACAGATGAGGTATCTGAGGCACAGAGAAGTGATTTGCCCAAGGTCATACAGCAGACAAGTGGCGAACTGGGATTAGAACCCAGATTGTTCTGACTCCCAGCCACGCGCTCTAACCATGCTGTTGACTAGTTACTAGCATATGACACATTTTTAAATTATGTTTTTGCAGCAGGGCTACTCAAATACATTATTTGATCACTTTTATACGTAAAATGGAAATTAATATTTGAACTTAATGCTTAATGCTTTGGGTTTCATTTTCAAGATGGAAGTTATGCCATGCTGGAACCCCATGATACTTGTAAACTGAGCGTGAAACACTTCTTTAAAAGGTGTGATCTGAATTGTCTTGCTACTTGGTTGCAGTAAAATAAATATTTTATTTCACAAGATAAGCAGTGCTCTGCACATAGTAAGCGCTCAATAAATACGATTGATGATAAGCAACTGGAAAAGGGATAAGCACATTTATTATGATTTCCTTTTGCATAGCAATAACCAGAGTTTTACTGCGACTTGGCCAATAGTAGAAGGCATATAATTCAGTTGAACCAAATGTTTTTGAAATTAGATAAAAGAACATTTTATACATGTCGTGAACAATAACCCAGTGAAAAATAGAACTCATCAGAGCAGCGCTCATAAATCCAGAAAGAAAATCATTTTGACTTTCTGTTATCATTGGTTAAAATTATTGAAACAAATTTGCGTGTTTAGCTGATCACCTTTAAGGCATTATAATAGTCTCGATATTTTAAGCCATTTTATTTTTCTTATTTCCTTACATTTGCACACGATGTTCAATCTGTAGGTGAGAGGTACAATTAGTGGCAGTTGGACATGGCTCATTTATCTGGCTTTGAGTATAGGAAAATGATAGTTGAGTTAGTGTCTCCCCAGTTTCAGTCCATGAATTCAAAAGACATCTTCAAGGCTTCCTCATTTGGAGGTAAAATATACAAGGAAGGTTACGTTGCATAGACCATTGTGCATGTCTCTTCTTGCATGTATGTATCTTGTTGAGTGCATGAGTAAAAGTAGGCTTTTGGATATGCCTAATAATAATAATTTAAGCCCTTATTATTGTTTCAGGTGCCTGTACTAAGTGCTGGGGTAGATACAAGTTAATCAGGTTTGAGACAGTCCCTTTCCCACATGGGGTTCCCAGGCTAGAGATGAGGGAGAGCAGGTATTTTTACATTTTGCAGATGAGGAAACTGTGCCCAGAGAAGATAGTGACTTGCCCAAAGTCATACAGCAGGCAAGTTGCAGAGCCAGGATTAGAATCCAGGTCCTCTGACTCTCAGGCCGGTGCTCTTTCCTCTGGGCCACTCTGCCTGTTGGTTTGATATACTTCTAAGACCTTGATGGAAAATCAATCTCGCAAATAAATTGAACTGCTTCTAATGAACTAAAGTCTCCAGTCAAAGTGAAAGTTTATTTTGTTTTATTTAAATTAAGGGTTTTAAAATTGATTTTTGAATGAGTAGCATTTGGAATCTTTAAAGGTTTCTAAATGTTTTCAGTCAAAAGTTGATGCTGGCAAGAACATTCTGTTTCATCAGAAAATAGAAGACGAATTTGTTGTGATTGTTCCTGTACGTTTTAAATGCATAACTTATGAAAACCACTGGCCAAATTTCTCTGGGGATTTTAACAACTGGATGCATTATATTCACATTCTGTTACATGAGGCATCAACATTCCATTCAGTAGAAACTTTAACCTTACATTTCAAAGCGATTGCAGTACTATAATATGGTCACTGATGAAATTGAGAATATGATGAAATAGCTTGATAGTTACACAATGTACATTGCTTATATGGGGATACTGTTTTTTCCCCTTCTGCAACTTGTCCACATTTATGTTGATAGCCACCCAAGTTCAATAAATAGTTGCACCATTGCTGAAATCCATTATTAGTTTTACAGTCTTACAAGACACTGAGAACATTAGGTCATATCCCAAGCTTTTTCCTTAGAGAAAGCATGACATACATAAATTTTGTTCTCATGATGATCTCCATCGGCCAGCAGGAAATGGGATTTTTTTATGTCCTTTATGAATACAATAGACACATAATATTTGCCATGCAATTACAGCTTGCAAAATAACAGTAAAGCCACTAATTGTTACAGAATTGTATGGAAGAATTTAGTTACAAAGTTGGCATTCCAAAGCTAAATCTCAATGGAAGATAAATTGGCTCCAGCAGAAACCTTTTTCCTTCACTCAGTTTTTAACCGCTGCTCTTTTCTCTGACCATGTTGCGATCCTTCTGTATTGTGCTACCTTGTCAGCAGTTGGAGTAATATTGATAGAAAAGTATATGATTGGCTTCCCATGTAAGAAATTAATGTGTATCCAGTGTAACCTCAGATCAATTGATCAAATATTTATGATACCTTGTGAGTGGAGAAAGGTGAAAAATCAGCTATTTCCATGAAGAGCTAAAACATACTTTTCACAGTACAATCCTACCACTGCCTAGAGTGCTATGCAAAGTTTTTTGTTTATATAAATTCTCTTTCAAACTCATTCTATCCTTTTGCAGATTAAATGCAAAATTAAAAGTACAGTGACTGGCACCTTCAAACTGTTGACCACATTTTAATTCTTCAACCAAACATCGTTGTCTCTCTCACTCATGCCACCAAGCCCCCGTCATACCCATCTGTCTTCTGGATAATGGCATGCCACAGCTACTCCTTAATTATTGGTCAACATATGGAGAGCTGATCTCATGCAGGGATAGAGCATTCAGTTTCTGTAGCCTTTTCATTCTTTGGAACATGAGAAGTGAGGAATGGACCATTGAACTGGCTCCCCTGGCTGGCTTTGTAAAGGTTGTATTTTGAGCCTCTGTGGTGTAAATTAGGCTAACCTGAGGTACTGGCCAGCTTCTCCTGGCTCTGATGTCTAGCATGCATCATCTTTCTGACATGTAAATCGGCACCTCATTCCTTTCGCCAGGACTGAATCCCAATTTTGAGGCTCTCTCTCTTTTTCCATTCCCTTGAATCTCATTTCTCCCAGACAGCTGTTCTTTTGTTCCTACTGACCCTCACACACATGAGCAAATGGGTTTGTGTATGTGTGTTTGTATGTGGGCGCATGCATTCATCCAGCAAGTTACCGGAAGCAGTGTGGCTCAGTGGAAAGAGCGTGGGCTTTGGAGTCAGAGGTCATGGGTTCAAATCCCAGCTCCGCCAACTGTCAGCTGTGTGACTTTGGGCAAGTCACTTAACTTCTCTTTGCCTTAGTTCCCTCATCTGTAAAATGGGGATTAGACTGTGAGCCCCCTTGGGACAACCTGATCACCTCATATCCTCACCAGCACTTAGAACAGTGCTTTGCACATAGTAAGTGCTTAATGAATGCCATTATTATTATTATTATCATCCATTCAGTCATATTTATTGAGCGCTTCCTGTTGTGCTGAGCATTTGGAGAGAGTACAACATAACAGTAAACAGACACATTCCTTGCCCACAACAAGCATACAGTGTAGATGCATACCTATGTCTCTAAATAACTCCTGACTAATCGATAATTGTTAGGATGTGATTATTCTTAAGGGAGTGATAATTCTTAATGAGTTCTTTTTCAAGTCTCCATCCTTCTGGTAATAGTACCATTTAATATGGATGCTTTTTTACTCAACTGAGAATCTAGGAAGAGTATTTGCTGAGGTGTATTAATGTGAATATTTAACTTTTTTGTGCATGGTATTTGAAAATACCGAACAGTTTATAATGAAGTGGAAGAACTAAAGAATGGTCTGTTCTTCGTGCTTTTCCACCTTCTTTAATTAAGTTTTGCTTTGCAATTAAGCTATTTTGGGCAGTCCAGTCCATTTTGATTATTCACATACTATTTGGAGCAAGTTACTAAAACTCATTGAAAAACAGTATTGTATGGATCTAGCAAACGAGACAGAGTTTACCAGTTGCAGTGAAAATTGAGACTCATCTTTTATAATAATGAAATCTTTGGTTCCCACAGATTGTATACTCAGCCTTAAGAAAAATGAAATGTTTAAATAGGTGAAGAAAAAGATGTGACAGAAATAGTTGAAGAGACACAGCTAACACTGTCAGATTCACAGACAAAAGCTTTATGTAGCCTCGATTGTTCACATTGACAAATCTGGGTAGAATTCACAAAAAGCAATAGCAGGAGAAATGATGTAAACAGTGTTACGTGCACCTTCATAGGATTTCACCATAGAAATGAGTAAGTAATGATTTAATTTCATATACTAATCCTAATTTTTGACCTTCCAGGTTCCCCCAGCAGAGATATAGGACCATCATTGGGCTTGAAGAAATCCAGCTCATTAGAAAGCCTGCAGACGGCCGTGGCTGAGGTGACCTTGAATGGTGACATCCCCTTCCATCGTCCACGCCCCCGAATAATTCGAGGGCGAGGATGCAATGAGAGCTTCAGAGCTGCAATTGACAAGTCCTATGACAAACCTGCTGCTGACGATGATGACGAAGGCATGGAGACTTGTAAGTGTGGTGCCTTTACAGAAGAAAATCCTTGATGTCCTCTGACACTCTTGGGGTTCAGTCTGTAAAAAATACTGAATAATCAGTAGCTGATGGAGAGCAACATATACAGTTTTTAGGATTTTTTTTATTGAAGAATCTAATTTCTCTGAATATTTTAGATTGGGTTAAACATGCACTTCGTATTTTCCAAACTCACGACTTTGCAAAAAAAGAATCCATATTGTTTGTACATATTTATTACTCTATTTATTTTACTTGTACCTATCTATTCTATTTATTTTATTTTGTTGGTATGTTTGGTTTTGTTCTTTGTCTCCCCCTTCTAGCCTGTGAGGTCCCTGTTGGGTAGGGACTGTCTCTATATGTTGCCAGCTTTTATTTCCCAAGTGCTTAGTACAGTGCTCTGCACATAGTAAGCGCTCAATAAATAGTGGAACAGTGTTAAAAGCCCGTGAACTTCCCTCATCCTAACATTTGCCAGTCACAAATGAGGAAATCAGGCACATGTTTAAAGGGATTCGTGAGAGAACCCATTTATCCAGTACATTTCTGAAAGCTGCTTATGGACATAAAATCTTATCTCTAAAAAAAAAAAGAGTTTGGAGTAGATCATATGACACTAATTTCTTGCTTTTGCTGCCTCACTGGGGGGAAAAAAGATTGTGTATTTCACAACTTTTTGAATGTTGGGAAATAAGTAGTAAGTGGTTTACAGTTAGAGTAAGACTGTCTTCATGATCCAACTGTAGTGTGTGAACACATTTATTTTTAATTGCAGTTTATGGATCCTTTTACAAATGGCAGTTCCCCTCCAGGAAAATACATATTTAGTGCCCTTTTCAAGTTAGATCTCCTATGTAGTATGCAACTTCTGGTCTCAGCAGTGTTGAAGTAATGAGTTGAGTGCTGTTTTGGGGGCCAATGCATGCCTTGGAGACTAGAGCGTATCTTGTGTTTGTCATCATCTGAAACACATAAGCTCCTCCTGTGGAGATGACCGAGCCCAGCATTTGATCCATCTGGCCTCTCCATGTTGTATATGTCTGTCTGGATCAAGATGAGTGCTGGGTGGGGAGACCTGTAATCTCCCAGGCCCGACCCATGCTTTACAGGTCAGAGCAGCTCCAATCTGCTCTCTCTTCTATGCAAATTAGGCACAGCTGTCCTGCAAGCTGAAAGCGCGTTCCCAAATAAATAAGGCTCTAATGCCAGTAAGTACCTACATGCATAAATAATGGAGTCTGCATAACCCTTTTCTTCTGAGGAACTCAAATTTTTTTTTGTATATATCAGCTCATTTGTCATTGCATTATTCCAAGGTAAGTGTGATAGCAGAAACAAATACTTTAGTAATTGAGTGGTACTCAAAGAACAAATACCTTAAGGCTCTATTAGTTGTACCTTATCTAATTATCTCATTGCAGAAGCTTTGGTGGGTATTGTTCCATTTATGTAGAACTTAAAATGGAACTGATTTTAATCCTAAAATTGAGAAGGCAAATGGGAGGTCATGTTACATCCACCGAGTGACAGTGTTCCTCATTTTGTCCCCCATTTAGTGTGATTTTACTATTGGGCATCTAAATTTTTTCTTGAAATGTGTTTGAGGTAAAGATGCTTCCCAATATCATTGCCTGGCTCTCTGAATGTTAATATAATTCATTTTTACCTAATAAAAATCCCTACATTTTTGTTAAACTGTGCATTTTGTTAAACTAATGATAAAGTAGTTACAGGAATAATGTTTCCTTGTAAAATTGTGCCTTAGTCAACAATTAACATTATCTAAAGCATATAGGAGATTCTGTCCCTGTGAAAACACTTTTTTAATGTATTTTGAAGTAACCCATGAGTTGTAATGGCCATAATCTGATGCCTTTGTAATTTCCTAAAGAGTCTGTTTAACTCTTCTTGTCCTCACTTAGCATAGCACCACATATAGCAGCACACAGATATTCATTTTTTAACCCTTTTAGTCGCATATATTAAGAGAAACAGGAAATCTTCAAAGTATTATTTCCCTGTTATCCTTAAATAAGTCACTGAAATGAAGTTCCAGTTGGCCATCAGTCTTTAAGATATTTGATTTTTAGAGATGTTTTGAAATGTCTGATCTGGAGTTTTACCCTGTAGAACTTAGTTGTAACATCATCACAGATATTCTGAAAGTTGCTATACAAGAATAAAGTGCATAGTAGCCTAGGTCTTTTTAAGTAAAAACCATTTGGTATTTTATAGCCTAATAAGAAAAATGTGTCAGGGATCAGTTTCTAGGGTATAATGACTCTGATTAGTAGTGTATTGGGCTGAGTGTCTGTGAGGTTTTGCTTACAGTGGAGCTTGAATCAAAACACAATAGTGCTTTCTTCACAGTGGCTAAAACACAAAAGCCAAGCTTCTTCCAAACTTTAGGATGACCTAGTAGTCCCACTCCTGCACTGCAGAACTAGGTAACTTCAGTGTAGCAGGCACCTGAATTTTAATATGGCTACATTTGCATCCACTCAAAACATAGTAATTAGGTGTATCGTAATTGCAGAATGACTGCTGCATAAAAGAGGAAAATGTTTCTTCAAGTCATTCTTTCTTGAAAAAAAACTTGCAATATACTTATCTCTGTGTAATCACAGAGGAAAAACATTCTAGTTCTATTTGTGGAGGAGGTTAGGCACAAACCGAAAAGTTAATCGGGAACATGAGTCTGTTGGTTTGAGAAGACGACTGGCTGTGGAGAAAAATACAGTCTGTATAGGGAAAGTAAAGCTGAACAGGACAAGAGGTTGTATATTTATGACTAGTTGTTTTGCAGCTTGACATAGCATACCATATTGCCCATTTACAATTAATTTCTTACCTAGCAAATTAGCCTGAGATCACCCTTAAGTCAAAATCAGTTCTCCCAGTTCAGAGGAGAATATTTTTTATTTGATTTTTTTCCTTCCCTATCTTTACTTGAATGGCCGAAGATGTTCATATCTATAGTAATATAATTTCATCAAAAGTTTAATGGGCAATTAGCCCTCAATTTTGTGTGAAAAGGGTAAACTTTCTGCTCAGGAATAGCAGTCCTGAAAATCTGTTAAAGCAGCTCCCTCTCTGGCTCCCCACAGACTACCCTACTTAGGCCTGCTTTTCAGGTGGGATGAAAGGTGCATGAACCTTGCAACCACTGACAGGGCAGCAGTGCCTATACTGAGGAAGGATTTGTTTTCCTTCAAATGCGGAGAAAAGGAGGAGGAATAATGCAGACTGGAATGCAGAGAGAAGGAGGAGGAATGGTTAGATGTTTTAATTTCATAATGGAAGATTGGGGGCCTTTCAGAACAATGAACATTCAATATCTTGTGTGGGGAAATATTTTTTTGCACACCAGTAAGGTTCAAGAATCAGGAAATCTCTGTTCTTCCAAACCTTATGATGACCTAGAATCCATACATTTGTCCTAGTCCTCCTCCTGTCGTTAACTGGTACAGATAAAACTAATAGACTTCTCTGATATACATGACTTGTAATTTTACGAACAATTGCAGAATTCCAGGTTGAATTTTCTTCACCTGTTGTGGACTGGAAGCTCTTTGGGGGCAGGGGTCATGTCTGCCAACTCCATCGCATTGTACTCTCAAAAGTAGTTATTACAGTGCTGCACACAGTAAGTGCTCAATAAATACCATGGATTGATTAATAGTTGAGATAATCTGAAAAACTCTCTTGAGCACTTAGTCTAGTGTAAGTTTAGACTAGTCTTAGTCTAGCATTGCATAGGTTAATTGATTGTATGGTGATGGAAATATAAAGAGTAACAAAATGAAGTAAATGCATGCCTGTAGCCATGCTGTTTTGAGTAAAGGTCAATGTACCTTAAGGCAGTTGCTACAAAACTGTCGGGTTTGATTTTTTGAATCCAGATGAATTTGTGTCTTGTCTCCAGGCTGAAAGAGCTATTTTGAAGCTCTTATCTGTCCTCTGAATAAACATATTAATATTGGAGTACATATCCCATACACAGCATGGCTCTAATGGATTATAGAATTATTAAGATAGTGGGGTTTTTTTGTTTTTTTTCTGATATGGTTGTTCAGAAAACGTCCAAAGATAAAATGCTCACTTAATATAATCCTCCATTAACACCATGGTCAGCCTTGTCTTTCCGTTTATGTATCTTCTTTCCTGCAGTGGAAGAAGACACAGAGGAAAGTTCAAGATCAGGAAGAGAATCTGTGTCTACTGCCAGTGACCAGCCATCCCACTCTCTGGAGAGACACATGAATGGAAACCAAGATAAAGGGGATAAGACTGACAGGAAAAAGGAGAAAACTGGTAAAGAGAAGAAGAAAGACAGAGATAAAGAAAAGGACAAAATGAAGGCAAAAAAAGGAATGCTGAAAGGCTTGGGAGACATGTTCAGGTAAGTTTACAGCAATTCAGTCCTTAAAAATATGTGGAAAACCAAGACTTAATTTTTTGTTAAGGCATAAATATACCTACCTGGCTTGCTTCTTTTTCAGTGATTTTAGTGACTATGGCTTTGCCTCTGTGACTGATCAATTTCAATCATTGAGGTGGTCTTAGCAACTTTCAAAAATTGGTCTCTTTTCAACCCCTGGAAATAACTGCTACCAAGAGGGAGAGTCAGAGCTTATATATGAGTTTTGAATAGAAGGAAAGATCTTTCCATGACAAAGGCCTATTAAGGCAGCCGTAATTCTTTTTTGAGTGAACAATGGTTCATTATTTAAATGAACATAGAGGTAGAGTTGGTAGTAGCATTTAAAGATTGATTAATGACAACTCTGTGATAAATAGGTACAAATTGAGCTTCAATTAAGCTGTGTCAATTAATTTAATACTTGTTACATTCTTTAGTCTATAAAGATTTCAGGAAAATAAGAGTCTAGCTCCTTCTCGACAGTAGATTTTGTTTGCTAAATTAATATTGTAAGTTTAGTTGGTGCTTTATCAGTGCTAAACAATAAAAATGACAAGTTGTTTAGAAGTGACACTGAAATTCCCAATGCATGCTCACTAAGGTAATTTATAGTCTTCTAGCATTCTGTGCAAAATATGGATGAAGTCTGTAAACACATTAAGGATATATTTTAAAAATTTGAACCCACAACAAAGTAGTTACCAAAAGTAGTTAAACTACATTGTGATTTCCCTTTTAACTTTTTCAAAAAAGTAAGCAGGAGTTCTAATTGGTCATGATATGTTGCCCTAGATTGGTCCTTATAACTGTATTAATTAGGACAATTATGATACTTAGTAACAACTTTGTAAATGCCAAAAACTGCATTCATTTCTGGAGCAGATAATCAGAAGAGACACAGGCTTTGTCCTACTCTGGGCTCGCAATCTAAGACTTAGGGGGAGAGGGCACGTAATTTATTCCCATATTACAGAGAAGGAAACGAAGGCATAGAAAAGTTATCTATCTCAAAAGTGAACACATCTCCATTTCAATGATTTAGAAGTCCTCCTTACATCTAAGGCATTCTATAGTTGTCAGCATGCAAATAGAGTAAACAGACAAAACTGTTGACAACCTGAATCCTTGCCCATTAGCACCTTTGGCGTGATTTGAAGCATTACAGAATTTCATTTCCAGTGCTTCAAAGCATTACGAGTATAATACCTTTTCATCTAAGCTTCTCTTGCTCTTCCTTGTGTTGCTTACTCTGAGAGCCTTTTCAGACAGATAATCTTTCTTCATTATGTTGCATGACCAAGTACACTTATGGGATGGGGTTGCTGTAACTGATGCTTTATTTCAATGTTTGTATGTAGCCAAGGGGCTTTTTATTGCTTCTGTGCAAACCGGATAGCTCATAAACTGGTACCTGCATAATGCACAAAAACAATGCTGCTTATCATCAGTTAAAATCTAAGAAATTTGTATTGGGATCTTCATCAAATTGCAGCATTTTAAACTGCAAACTCCCACTAGAAATCATGGCTTCTCCCTCTTCCCCCCAGAATTATTATTTCCAAAGATTCCCTTCAAGTTTCTTTACGAAGGCTTAAAGTGTAAGGCTTCTAGTTGTTTAATTTTTTTTCCATTTTCACAGAGTACAAAGAATTGGCATTAACATTCGTAATTACTATAAAAAACAATATAAATGTAATCCTTCACGATACAGTTCCTTGTGTCATCCAGCACATTGAATTAACTGCTTGTTTTGGGGAGTTAAGAAGCCAGGGAATGGTGTGCTTCCATGTGTGATGGTTCAGAAAGGCATGTACGGTCAGCTCTAAGCAATTCCTTTCCAATGAGGTATAAAGAAAATTGTTCAGAGTATGTTTTCAGTATCTATAGTCAGAGTGAGGTTCATTATAGAGAGGAAAAATAGTCCAGTTTCATCACAGGTCCCTGAAGTAAATCCTTGAAAAATCAGCTTTGTGGCCAGGTGCAGAAGCTAGAAATATGTTTCTGCTAAATCAGGCTGTTGTTTTGCTACTATTTAAGATTTACTGTTATGAATTCACAGAAGGCCATACTTTTTGGCTTCATGAAATTATAAAGGTTTTCATGCTGTGCAAAATATTGCTCTTTTAAAATGTGTTCAAAATAACCCATTAACTGAAAAGGTGCATTCAATTCTGTTGAATGTTGGCAGCTCTTTCTCTTTTCTTTCCTTACTCTGATGGTGGAAAAATCTTTGGTTAAGAAGAAAATTTGGTTTTCTCACTCGTTTTGGTGCTTCTTTCTTTATCGATATGCTTGGAAGGTTACCTTACCTCATTGGATTAAGTTGAAACTGACTAATATACAGTGGGTCTCTCTTCCTCTTCTGGGTATTGTGTGTTTTGTAGTAAAGTATCTGGTTAAAGTGTTTTTGCCTGCCTGCCTGCCCCGCCTGCCTGCCCTCCCCTCCTCATGGGGCTGGAAGAACAGTTTTGGTCACCATTTTTGTTCATTTCCTTGCTTTTTAAACTTAAGCACATCCCCGTGGTTCTCTAAGCATGTCTATAAGCATAATAGACAATGCAAGGCAAATGAGAATGAAGCAAGCAGTGGAGGAGGCATAGATCGATTTCTTGCTTCTTTAAGGATAAAAGAACAGAAGTATTTGCATCGTTTGGTGTAAGTCAAGTTTAGCAAACCGAGTTTTTGCTGGTTTACCTGCGTAAGTCAGCCGTGCAGTAAAAGTCGATTCTGCTTCTGACCAGAATCATTTTTGTCCTTGGTCTCCATAGGTTGCTTCAACAAAAACACATGATTTCTTTTGCTTAAGTAGGAAGCTAGGTGAGAAAAATGAAATAAGGATCAAATGGAAGGATTTATTATTAAAGATTGTTCAGAGGAAAGGACAGGCAAAATTCATTGGGCATTGTCTCCGTTTTGTTCAGGAAACGTATTTTCATATTTCACAGAATAGGTGGCATTCAAGGAAAAGACTTAATTGTTGATAAACAGCTCTAGGAAAAAAATCTGGAGTCTTATAAATCCCTCTTCTGTTTATAAATTATGGAGTTTGGTGAAATTCAAAAACCTACCATAATTCAGTTTTAATATTGCAACTTTAAGCCCATAAGGGAAGGAATACCAAAGTTAAGATTTTCCCATAGCTTGGGTACATTTATTCATGTTGCACATACTGAACATTTTTGCACATAGGACACTCCTTTTGCTCTTGTACAATTAAGAGATATGCAGTATGCTGCTGATTTATATTGTATACATTGTATATGTTAGGCAGGATATTGGTGGGTCAGATGTTTAATCATGCTAAGTGCTCTTGGTTAAATTCCTGCTGTGTTGTAGTGATGTCCCAGGGAGAGACTTCAGTGTTCATTATAAGTAAACAATGTTATAACTTAGCATTGTAGCACACTAACAAAATTGGAAAGTGTGTCCTAATTCTGGTATTAATCATACATTAGTAAGTGGAAATTTTAAAGTTTAGTCATTTTAATTGTCATAAAAAGCTTTTGGAGGAAAATGTAGGGTTTTACCTTGGTTTCTACAGATAGGTTAGACATCACATTGGAAAGCCGATGCAAATTAAATATTGGCATAGTACCATGAAAATCTAATCCTACAATTACATTTAAAATGATTACGAGGACCCCTGCAGCGTTGCATCTTCCAGTTCTGCAAGAGAAAAGCTGTAATTCAGTTTGAAACCTCGTTCAGTTGATATCAGATACACTGTTGTCTTTTTAAAACATGACTGCTTTCAGAATGCCAGAAACCTGACCAGGTTCAAAAGTATGTTATTTGTAGATGTGAATTATGCATTCCGTCCCATGACTGGGCACTTGGGAGAATAGCATACACAAATTACAGTAACCTATTGCTACCTTCCTCACTCTTACTTACTAATTGTGTATCTGTACCGTGTTTCTCATTTAGCCTTGCCAAACTGATGCCTGAGAAGAGATGAACAGCAAGCGAGATTCAAAAATGTCTTGAGCAGCACATATTGCACAGTTAAAAAAAACAATAAATGTACTTTTAATGAATTCTTAGTGACTGTTTACAAATTTTGTTTACGGCATGAGCAGTTTGGATGGGTTAATAATTTCCATATTGATCAATTTTTTTCCCTTCTATCTGAATTTCAAGCTTGGAGGTTTATGGTGCCACTTGAAATATCAGGGAAAGAGGCTTTTACTCTCATTTTTATTAGCCATATTCCAAAGTGAAAAGTGTCATCAAGAATAGATATGTAGTTAGACTCCAGTGCATCATCAGAAAATGCTGTTGTAACTCATCCCAGAGAAATTTCCATTACCCTGTGTACCCAATGGAGGAAGGGATAGATATGGAAGGCTATGTCCCATTAAAAGCTTGGAGCAAAAACTGTGCTGAGGTGGATAGAGGCTCAGCTCCAAGCACTCTAAGCCACCAAAAAGCAAGCTCATGGATGGGGGAGAAGATGCTGCACTGTGTGACCATGAAGGAGTAGTCACTGTATGGCTACTTGGGGCCAGGGAAGACTGTGTGTCTCCATGTTCTGACAAGGAGATGGGGAGAGACCCCCTGTCCCACTGCTATTCAGTGGTTTGTCAGGACCTTGTGGAGTACAGGTGCCAACTGTTTGGAGATGGCTTCTGGGTGGCGACTGCCTTGCCAAATGTTTTGAACACAGTTCCAGACACCACAAGAGCAGGCTCCAGTCTGTTCTTTTTCAAGGAATGAATATTGCTGTAGGCATAGAGCCTGGCATTATTATTGCCATTCTGGATTTGAAACCATGTAAAACTGAGCAAGCACCTTCTCAACTCCATTATACGCCCAGGAAATCCTTTTTAATTAAAAATAAGTGCAAAGTGAAAGAGGAAGCAGGCTAATAAGATGCTGTAGAGCAGGGTGGAATTCTGTTTAGAAGTGTTTAATCCTTCCAGGGTACAAGAGCAAGCTCCTCTCCCTCTTATACGTGAAAGCCCTTCTATGTTTAGTGGAAAATAAGCATTAACATTATGGGTTGGAATTGTTTGCTTCTGGAAATGTCAAGAATCACAGTTTTATTTTTTTTTTACTCAAACTTAATAACCATATCCCTCTCTCAGGATCACATCTGGGGAGTTTCCAGTACTCTACCAGTCTTGACTGCAGGAGGGAGAATCAGGCAGAGGCCTACCCATTCCATTCCTAGCTTGGGCAGTGGCTAGTGAGCGGAAGGCAATCTGCTACAAGTCAGAACTCACCTATACTGGGCAAAAGCGGCATGGGAGAGAGTCAAGGGTGGATACTCAAGTTTCTGCATGGAAGAAGGCAATGGTAAACCATTTCCATATTTTTACGAAGAAAACCCTATGGATCCGCTACCAGAACGATTGCAGACGGAGGTGGGGCGTTCTGGGAGAGATTTGTCCATGGAGTCGCTATGGACAAGTGCCAAGCGCTTAGTACAGTGCTCTGCACACAGTAAGCGCTCAATAAATACAATTGAATTAATGAATGGGTCGGAGACGACTCGAGAGCATGACAAGACGAATAGCCATATATGTAGTTTAGCGTGATAAGCTTGTCATTGCTAAAAAAAAAAAAGTTGCAGCATAACGAATCTGGCACTAATTTAAGGGACCCTGTTAAAATAAGTGGATAGCAAACTCTGAGCCTTTATAATTGAAATCCAGAAAGCAGTAGCGAGTAATTGTGAGGTATGAAGTTAAAATAAGAAATTAACATAATCTTTTGTGCTTTCTAGTTTGTCACTCTGACAGAAAACAGTGCTCTTTTATTGGTATTCTTATTGCTGGATTTTGTGGAGTAAATCTTTAATTTATAAATGCAAAGTGGGCAGATTGTATGTTTCTTTTAATTTAATTTGAAACAGGGTTCTTTTTTTTAACACACCAAAATGAGGGTCAGGCTGACCTGTTACTAAAGACATATCCATAGAACCTGATAAAGTATTCCTCTAGTATTCTTCCTTTGCCTGTTAGTACTTTTAAATAGAAAACCTTTGACACAGACAGCACTGTATCTGACTGCAAAGCAAGGCAGAGAAGGCACAAAGCATGACAGTTGAGCCATCTAAGGCCCTTTTGACGTTCCTTTAACGTTTCTTTCTCCAAAGACCTGCAGCGTGAATATAGAATGCAAGTGTCAAGAATGACACCTACTTTATAATCTCTGTAAAGCAAACCTTTTCATAAAGAAAATTTTGACAGTCCTGAGATTCTAAGTCAATTTCAATCCTCGATGTTAAAAGAAAGAGGGATTTTTTTTCCACAATTGATGTAAAAATTGAAGGCTAGTGACTGTTCACTCCCAAACAAAATAGGATAAATAAATACTATACTATCACACTATGAAAGATGTTAGGTGAAAGGATCAGTTAATGACAACCACCACAGCATATATCAGAAATATCACCCAAATTTTATTTGTGAAAATCTCTCTATCATTTGGCATTGTGATTAAAAATGTATATAGTCTTACTTATTGTTTTCCTATGAAAGCCACAAAATCTCTTCTAAAGCTAGGCACTTTACACCAACATGATGATTCTAGTTAAACACTGGCATAATTTCAAGGGTTTACTTTGAGATTACAATATAATTATCTTAATCTTTAGTTAAAGATGCATGTCCCCTTAGATATCACTTTCTTTATGCATTTTGAGGTTGAGGACAGAGTTGTTAATGATAATGATACCCCAAGTGCCCAAATAGGTTAACTTGGCATCTTGTCAAGAACCTCCAGTGGTTTCCTATCCATGTCCGCATCAAACAAAACTCCTTATCATTAGCTTTAAAAGCTCACTCCCTCCTACCTTACCTAGCTGATTTCCTACTACGACCCAGACTGCTTGCTTTGCTCCTCTGACATCAACTTACTAACTGTTCTTCCATTCAGTCTCTCTCACCGCTAACCCCTTGCCCACATCCTCCATCTGACCTAGAACTCCCTCTACCTCTTTATAGACCACCACTCTCCCTACCGTCCAACGCTCATTTAAGTCACATCTCCTGGAGGCCTTCTATGATGGAGCCCTCCTTTCCCTACTCCGTCTCCTTTCTGCATTGCTTTTACACTTAGATCTGTACCCTGTTTGGCACTTGATATCCATTCCACCCTCAGCCCCACAACACTTACGTACATTTCTGTAATTTATATATATTAATGTCTGTCTCATCCTCTAGACTAAAAACTCCTTGTGAGGAAGGAATGTGTCAATCAACTGTTGCACTGTACTCTCTACTCTCCCAAGTGCTTATTACAGTGGTCTGCATACAGCAAGTGCTTAATACCATTAATAGAAATAGGGAAAGAGGCCTTTAAAGAAACTTTCCTTGTTTTTCAGATGTGTCTAAACCTGACAGTTTTGTTGGGGCAGGCATGAAGCAGATATCATTTTCCCCAGAAGGGTCTGAACTTCACCTGTTTGCTGGTGGACCATACAGGGTTCTTCTTCAAACAGAGAGGATTTTACGGCTCCAAACAACCTTCTAGATATCCCCCTCCAGGAGATGCAAGGCACCCAGAATAAGCCTTTCCTCTTTGCTCAGTCCCACTTACAAACCTGCGAGGGCATGTACATCCCAAAGGGGAAAGACAAGATTCATTCCTTAGGAATGGTAAGCCTGTGGTGGGCCTGGTATATTCGGATTGGTGGTGGTTGAGGTTTGTGAGTGGGAACATGAACTAAGTCTTTTCTTATATACTAATCCCATAGTCCCTAAAGCAGCAATCATTGTTTCTGATGGTGATGACATTTGTAGATTAATTTGATAGGTGTCCAAACAATTATATCCTCAAAAAATCTGCAGTTTTACCTTTCCTGCCTTTTTTAAAGATACAAGACCTTCATGTATCAACCAACATGAACACCTTTATTAATAATAATAATAATAATAATGATGATGATGATGGTATTTGTTAAGTGCTTATTATGTGCCGAGCACTGTTCTAAGCACTGGAATAGATACAAGGTTATCGGGTTGTCCCACGTGGGGCTCACAGTCTTGATCCCCATTTTACAGATGAGGTAACTGAGGCACAGAGAAGTTAAGTGATTTGCCCAAAGGCACAAAGCTGACTGGTGGATTCGGGATTAGAACCCACAACCTTTGACTACCAAGCCCGTGCTCTTTCCACTAAGCCACCCTGTGACTAGCACTCTTTTGTCTTTTCAGTCCACTTCCAGTGTTGAGAGCTGTTGAACAATATGGACTGCTTTTTATGATGCGCTCAAGAGATTGAACTGTGCCACTGTAGAAGCTAGAAAGATTAGTGATTCCTTTTGCCTGTCTAGGTAGTTTTCTCATGCTCCCATATGGGATACAGCAATAATACAGTTATCTTGATTTTTTTTTACTTCTTGAATAAGATCATAAAGGTTTAGAAAACCAGTATTTGAGGCACAAAAGCACAAGCTTCTTTTCCCCCCTCTCCATTTTCCCCCTTCCCCCAATCCACTTTGCCTTTGCCTCTTTCTCTGCATTCTTTCTTCCCTCATCTTTTAGCGCTGTTGTCTTCCCAGTACCCTAAGCTTCGGCAACTGCCCCTGGGTTTCTCATGATTTGGTGAAGATCCAAAGGTACAGGTTCAAAACCTTCCTTTCTCTGTGTGCACGTGCTTGGCACAATTCTCCTTCCTTGCCTTGGTTCCCCTCAGCTTCCTTCCCAAGAAGCAGCATGACTTAGTGGGAAGAGTATAGGCCTGGGACTCAGAGAATCTGAATTCTTATTCTAGCTCTACCACTTACCTGTGTGACATTGGGCAGGTCACTTAACTTCTCTGTGCCTAAATTTCCTCATCTGTACAAATGGGGATTAAATCCTACTCCCCTACATAGACTGTGAGCCCCATGTGGGTCAGGGACTATGTCCAAACTTATAACCTTGTATCTATCTACCCCAGTGCTTAGAACAGTGCTTGGCAAAAAAAATAAGCACTTAACAAATACCACAGTGAATAAAAAAATAAGCCCAGCTGTGGCATTCATTGTTTAGGTTTTCATTTTGTTTTGTTTTTTGGGTTTTTTTTTCTATAACATGCTCAATAACCTGGTACAGTTTTAGTGTGGAAAGGGAAGACCACGAATGTTGTTGGCTAGCTGATTATGCTGATTTTACCCTGAGTTGAGGACACTCTACTGCTCTCTTCTCCCTTCTTGGTCTCCTCATTTGCTCTTACTTATCTCTTCACTCACTTTGACTCCTACATATTTGTCCATGTCTCGGTCTTCCCCAACAAGTCCTCCTCAGGGACAGCATGCGGGGTTGGACAGAATCCTGAGCTGCTCGGAAGTAATTTACTTTCCAGAGCTCCTGGAGTTGGAAAAATGGATTCACAGAAATCCAGGCAGGAGTCATCAAGAGACTCGGAAGGAATCCAGGCCAATCGGACCAGGAGTACAGTAGGCCTCTAGACAGATACTCCCAAAACATCCATCCATGTTGGTAACCAAAATAGTTTTCTTTTCCCAAGAGCTTAACAAGCCTATTTTTCTTGGCAGTGACATTCTACTCCTAAAGAAAGCATCCTGGATTTCAGCTTTTACCAAGGGACTTTTCCCAGTAGGCTCTCCTAAAATATAAGCAAACATTTTGGGTTCCTTTTCAATGTTTTTTTTTGCATCCTGTTCCAGTGTTGTTGTTCTTTTTATTTTCACAGTTTTTCCAGCCCTCAAACTCTTATCCTTTGCTCAACCAAAACACTACCGATCCCTGAGCATAAGAGTATAAAAAATACCATGTTGAGTCTGGCCAATGAACTGTTACTCTAGTGACAGTTGCAACTGAAGATGTTAATAAGAATGATGTCCCCCCAAACCCCTTTATGTCCCATCTTCATATTTGTGATTTTGCCTGCCATCCTCATCAGCCTGGACACCTCATCTCCGCACAGTTCCTTCACTTCCCTTACCCTGATTAACTGATTCTTCTGACATCGAGAATGCGCCACATGAACACTTTGCTGCTCTCCATCAGTCTTCAGGCCTTTTTCTGGAAAACACATTTTATGACAGATGGAAGGTTGGTGACTGAATGTTGCTATTCAGCTAGCCATTGGTTTTAGGCACCTTGTGAATGATCAAGCCATCATTATATGGTCCTACAGCTGGATCTCAAATGGTTTTTGCTTTTTGCTTCTAGAGGGCTCACTCCACCAATCACCACTAGCAATTTGACGATTCTAAATTCTTTGGATTTTCTGCTACGTGGATTTCATATTTTATTTCCGTGTATGTTTACGTTACTGAAAATCTAGAAAGATTTGCATTTACAATTTGAATAAATTTGTATGTGTATTTAGCTAATCACCACTGCCCATTGATGTGGATTTTCAATTAGTTGTATGTAGTGAGGGTATGTTTTCTGTGGAGAAAACATTCTTGGAATTTTCCAGAGCTTGGCTACAGCAACTTGCTAAACCTTACTTGAATGCAAAGTGGCCTCTTGGTACTTGATGTGTCTAAGTTACTTACACAGAACATTCAGAGTTGCTGTCCATCAGAGAGCTGACCTCCATCACCAGTGTAAAGAAGACTGTACTGCAGTAGACTTGATATGACTTGTCGGCACCATTCTTTCATTGGGCTCCGGTAAGTATATTTGCAAACTAGCAGTAAACAACCTGATGGGGAATAATATTTCAGTTCTTAATGATGAGATCCCATTAAACATTAACTTTTACTGCTCCTTTGCAAATTTGCTTGTGAACACTACAGATCTGGAGTCAGAAGATGCCGCTGCTTGTAAAGTAAAGCTTGCTAAAATGCATTCCCTTAAGAAGCGCTTCTTGCAGGAAGGCTTACTTCCTAACGCTGGGGTTGACGTTCCATGGTTCTTCTGTGTGATCACTTCATGAGGCAACCATGTCACTGTTTTCAAATGGCCAATTCCTGGTTATGCGCTACTATAAGCTGGGGTATTTCTGGTCTTGCCTACAAGCCCAATAAATTCACTGGTCTGCATGAAATTTTTTACCTCGTGTCCACCCATCTGAAGTGTAAATGCAAAGTCAAATACTACTTAAAAGCACTGAGCCAACTTGAGGTCCTTTTTTATGGAATTTGGTATGCACTTACTCTGTGCTGGGCACTATATTAAGGGCTGTGGTAGAGACAAGTTTATCAGGTTGGGAACAGAAGAGATAACTGAGGCACAGAGAAGTTAAGTGGCTTTCCCAAGGTCACAGAGCAGACAAGTAGTGTTTGATGCATATATACAATTTCATGTCACAGTTTTTTCAAATGCAAAAAAATTGCTCTAGAGGTGGCATTTTAATGTATGGCAAGTTCTCAGAGTCTATTTGTTTTGAAAAATCTAAGTAGGAATTAGAACACAGTCACATTAGCAACCTTCAGGCCAGGAGCAGATTGCCCACTGGGTTCTTGAGTTTTTAGGGCACCATTCAAAAATCCCCAAAGCTCCCTCTATCCCTTAGTAACCCCTACAGACTCTGAGCTGCACCAAAAATGTCTCCATTTTTAAGTTTTCATCTTGAAGCATGCTCACTGGGCAACACCCCCATATGCCTTGGACACTACCTCTCCCAAAATTCCCTGGACTGTTAATCTACTCTCTCTGTATTCATATTTCTGACCTCATTGCATCTTGATATCATAAAATTATGGATGCCCAGGTGGGAGATGTTCCTGAGCTTATGTGTTGTCCTAGGTCATTCTGGGTAGATTGAGGTTCTTGTGGTATTTCTCCAAGTGCTTCTTTATATGCCAAGCACTGTTCTAAGCACTGGGGTAGTTAAAAGATAATTGTGTTGATCACAGTTCTGGTCTTCTGAAGCGCTTAGTACAGTGCTCTGCACACAGTAAGCACTCAGTGAATATGATTGAATGAATGAATGAATGGTCCCACCGGGGCTCACAGCCTAAGTAAGAGGGAGAACAGGATCTTGATTTACTCTGGCTATTTAATAAAGTGGTTTTTTTCCCAACATCTTTATGGATGGATGAATCTGTTTTAGAACCCTCTTGCACAACATGTTACTAGTTGATTACAGTAGAGCAGGTGGTGTTATACTTGTTTTCTATTTCCTCTGATTCTTGCATACAGCATGCTTTTTGCTTTGGTATGCATTTTTAAATGGTCTGTCTATGGCTTCAGCTGCTCTCAACAGTCTTATTTAATCATGTGTTTCCACTTGTCCGCAAAACATGGATCATGTTTGACTTAAAGAAATAGCTAATTTTGTTTGTGATCATTTTTAAAGGCCATTTTTCTTGAGGTGTGGGTTAGGCTGTGGTTCTCTCTATTCTTGGGTAATCAAAATTGGGAACCTTGGCTACATATTACAGACTTCTCAAATTAAGCTTTTAGAAGACTTATTTGAAAACTGCATTAATGCTAATTCACCTGCAGCTTTCCCTTTTGTGGTTGTTAAAGGCAAGTATTATTAGCATATGCCCTCTACAGCGCATATAAGAGTTAATGTTTAAAATGTATGAGTTCTAGCTCTAAAATGTTTGAGATGTGGCCGTTATCATCCTTAAACCTCTTCCTTCTCCCAGAGTCTCCACTGACATCTTGAAAGGCTACCATTAGAAATACTATACTTTCTAATAGCTTACTTTCACCAATGTATTTGAAATGCATTTTGAGATCATCTCATTCTAGGGTTGTGCTGCTTGGTCTCTTTATTAGAATACAAGTTGATCATCTGGTAGAGTGGGATTTGATGAGTGTTTTGAGTGGTACACAAATTTTGTCATTTAAATTTTCAGCATTAAAGCAAGCTATAGCAAATAATGTTTTCCATTAGGACAGAAACTTGTCTAATTTGTTTGGCTGTTTAGACATATTCCAAATTGGAAAACTAATGAATTGTAAGAAGTGAAAATGTCTGCACATTTTAAAAGAAGTTTAATCATGCTTTTTCACCGTTTTCCTTGGGGGATTTTACCTTACGTAAACATTTTATGGTAAGGTCACAGTTGAATATGGCCCTCATCCATAAGGACCTTATTATCATGCCCTTTTTTGAGCCACTATTGAAGCTCATATACTATGTCCTGATTTCCTTTGACCCAGCTCTGTAGAAATTTTATTTTTCTTGTGATTTGGAATAAATACAAACTACTTAGGCAAAACTATAATTATTGGGTTCCCTTCTCAAAATGGCCCTTTTAGCAATATTATATCTCCTTAATGCCCTGACTTTGGCCCTAAAACTGCTCTGTAGTCTAAAGAATCAACCTGGAAAATCCAGAGTTTGAAGAAAGGTGTAAAAATTGTGACTGCAGAATAGCTGTGCTGATCATCTGTTTAAGAGGTGGCTTCCGGGTTCTAGCTCTTCATCAATCAATCAGTGGTATTTATTGAGCCTTTACTGTGTATGCTTGGGAAAGTTCAATGTAGTAGAGTTGGTAGACACCATTCTTGCCCACAAAGGGCTTACTCTTTACAGAGCGGAGACAACCATTTAAATAAATCACAGGTAGGAGAAATAGTAGAATATGAGAATGTGTACATAAGTGCTGTGGGGCTGGGATGAGTATTAAATTGCTTAAGGGAATACACAGCCAAGTACACAGGGATCCCAGAGGGGAAGCCGAGTAGGGGGAATGAAAGTTCAGTAGTATTGTTACTGTCATATGCTTAGGGAGCGTGAGAGTAAGTGCTTTTTTCATCCTCCTGCCCCTGTGAGTCAGAGACCAAAACAGCTCCTTCCTCAGAGGAGAAACATTTTGTGAGGAGGGAAATTTTAAAGAGAACTCCCCAGTGTCCAAGTTTCTGAAAATTAGCCCCGATAATCATTTTTCAGTTACTGCTTTTGAGTTCCAATCCTGAGTATTTGTTTTGAGAGAAACTGGGATATTTTTCTCTGTCCTTGGTGTTAAGGATGGGGATAGCTTCACACCAACATTCCTCACACACACCCCAGTCCCAACATAATGAGTGAACTGGAAATGGAGTCAGGTGGATATTCCTGATGAATGAGGCAGATGCCTCGGATTTGAGGAAAAGATTTTGGGGATATCTCCCTAAAATCTCCCTCAATGTCCCTGAATTCCAGAACAACAGGCACTGCTGGTTTTTGCCCTTTGCTCTGTGACTTTAAGATCTCACCCTCTCTAAACAAACTTAAAGCATGATGACCAAATTATCTGGCCCCTTTACTCACATTCACCATGCCCATAATGTGAAGGAAACTTGCCCTTACTCTTTCTCCTAGGGCCATTGGGGGATTCATACACTGTTTGGAAAGTATTTAGAGATCCTGAAGTTATCCTGCAGTTTTATTTCCATCTTGGAGTCAGATGATCCCATACTTTGTTGCAGTAAACTCTAAAAGCTTCATAAACAAGAGCAACAGTTTAAACTAACGGTGCGAAGGGGACGTCTGAGAAAGGAATCTAGTTACACTAGCATGCCATAAAGGGACATTTCCTTGTTTCCTGGTTGGCCTGTCTCATGAACTCATGTCTCTTGTCTCATGCTTCTACAAAAACCTTTTCCTTTACTTCTGGCCACAGTAGGGTCAGAGCTCGCATGAGGTTGCCACCTTTGACAATACTTAGATGAGTGTTCCAGGAGAACAAACAAAGCACGAGCAGGGTATTTAAAATGCTGAAGGATTTGAAGCCAGTTAAGACGGAAAAAGGACAGGTGGTATCTGTGAATGGCTTAGGTCCAAGACCCTGTGTTACTTTTTTTTTTTTTTTTACAGAGATTTGTTAATAAAAGAAAGAGGAAGAGGTCTATTTGGGACAGACCCTTGATTCTGCTACCACTACTCTGATTCTGTCCCATGCATAGGAATCTGAGTAGCCAGTTGGATTGCTCACTGCAGTTCTATCATAAACAGCATTACCTCTAGTACAATCAAAGTTCTAGGATGGTACAATAGTGGTTAATGCTGTTTATATTGAATCAGTGCTCCAGGGCACTGGAAATGGGATTTGATCATGCTCAATAATGAATCCCAGTATGTGACCTCTTGCCACCCTTGTCTTAGACAAAATTAAAATATGGGGAGATAAGCTCCATCAGTGCCAGAATTCAGGGCTCCAACTTTATCCAAGTGGTTAGGAAGATTGGATCATTTTCTCTTCACTCCTCACCTTTTTATCAAAATGGAGATTTACTTTCAAATCAGCCTGGAGGAGGAAAGGAAGCTTGTGCTTGTAATAGTTTGCTTGGTACGACCTTCTTTAGAACAGTTTGAGTAAGGGCCCTATGCCCAATCAATGTGACTTTGCACTTTTTTTCAAATGAAATAATACTGCCTACCATCTTAATTGGCTCTACAGAGAGGACACTCACTACGAAAAGGGTATCAACAAAAATTGTTTCCTGTAATTGACAGAAAAAATGCTGACTGACCTATTAACTTTAACAGATAATGAGATCTTTAGGGAAGTTTTAATGTTTGATAGGACCCAAAAGAAATGTTGGGAATTGATTATTTTGGCTTTGGGTTTTTTTTAACTCTTTCTGTGGTTCTCATCTTTATTCTTTAGTTCTTTTGCTTATTTTTTGTAAATCGAAAGGTTGCGTAGGACATTTGGGATAATTCTCCTTCCCTTACAAATGATTCTTGACTGGATGGACATCTCACTGCTCCTGTAATGGTAAGGCAATACTTAGTACAGTGCTTGTCACTTCGTAATCTCTAAAAAAGCACCATAAAGGAGGAAAAAAAAAACTTAAGCAGGAAAATGTCAGGGCAAAACCCCTACTATTTAACGTTTGGATAGGATTCCGAAGGGGGCAGGGAGAAGGAGAGACAGAGTCATTTCCTTTCACCATCTATCCTCCCAACTTTCCCATATTTGTTCAGAGGGAGAGAAGTTGGGTCACTGCAACATGGAAGTGACATGTTGATCATCGGAATTCTGTGTCCATTGATCTGTAGCATATCACCTTTAATATACTTAATATCACTAGAAAAAATAATTTAAGTTCTAATTTGCATTTTATTGAGAATGTATGACCCTCTGGAAACTTACCAGCCAACTGTGCAAAATGTCTTCTGTAATTTGCCCTCTAAGCATTAAAATCCTGCCGTCAACTCCGGAAGATCAATTTTAAAACAAAATTATTGGAACCATTCGTATTGTTAAAGTGTTTCTTCCTCCCCTTTCTAAGGGGAAAAGGTGTCCAGTAAAACTTTTGTGTCTCTGAAGTGCCAAGATAAATGGAGGTGTTTTTATGGCCTAGGCCTCATTAGCATTTCTTATAGGTCTGCCTTTGGCTAGTGCCATTTACTAGATTGTTCTACTACTCTAGGAAAACTAAAACCATGGTAACCAGATGTACTGTGATTATTTCCCCTGACCTGGCAAAGTGTTGCATTTCACAAAAGAAGCTTAATGGAAATGTTCAAATTGACCCCTCATCATTTGGACTGCTTAGAGCTCAATCAATCTCTCATTATTATCAGAGTTCTTCGAGCGAAGGCAACAGTGATACTATTTTTCATAATCACTCCTTGAGCCAAATGTAATTTGCAATTTGTAGTATTGTATTATGGAACAATATTGCATTAAAATGCACAGTGTAGGAATGGGGAGTGTCCTAGGTATGAAAGGTTAGAGAAGTAGCTGCAGCCTCTCAGAAGCATTTTAAGTGGGCCCTGCTGGCTTAAAAGGCACATAATCAAGTTTTAGCAATACTCGAATTGTTCAGCATATTAAAAGAAATCAGAATTATATGTTGTGTTTACTGTCTTCAACATCATATTTTTTATTTATAATTAAGTCAATCGAGTAAAAGAGAAATTCATATCTACTCTATATTTTGCATGCATTTGCATTTATATTTCAGGGTTATTGGGGTTAGTATGGTTTGATTATTACCTGTGTGAGCATGATCTGAATAAAATAAGACAGATCAACCTTTACCATAAAAAAACCCTGCTTGCATGGTAATTACTAATTGACCTTTTTAACAAATAGGAAGTTGATTTACCCAAGAAAAGCGTGTCATGCAGTATATGAACTAAGTAATGACTGAATAGATTGAATATAATAATTAAGACATGCATCTGCTAATCTTCTGTTAATGAATGAAGTAAAAATTCTGCTTCAGATTTTTTTTTATTTAGGCTGAGCAAATATATGCTTTTGAAATATGGAAATGGTACATATTATCTGATACCAAAACAATCACATATTTTGACTCCCAGACTTTCCACCCAAGAGTCAACAATGACCACATTAGTCTAAGGACAATTGAATCTCGGCTGGTAGTTTTTCTATTTACACATGTTTAGGAGCCTCATGTTCATATTCTTCCAGGACTTCTAAAGTATATCATTGTATTAAGTGTACTAAGCATTATAGGTGAGTCCTTGACTGGTTAAAACTAGTTGGGTAAAGGGGAAGTACACATAGGTCCATTAAATGGACCAAGCGAAAGGGATATACTGTCCTTTATGTGAATATTGCATATTAAACGGCTTTTCCAGCTTTAAGTAAGAGCTGTTTTTTAAAATCACTTTTCTGTTCTTGGATGCCAAGTGACACAGATTTAGTTTATTAAGTCTAATCAGGCTAGCGCTGATGAAAACTGTACAATCAAATAATGGTCCTTCAGTTCCTGCATTTACCTTTAAAGACATTCCCCGCTCAACTCAACTGACTTAAAAATGTATCCCCATTTCATAAAAAGCTATCAAATTGTCGGGTGCCCTTTGCTGAAGCTTACTTCTCATTGATGTTGATTGCCAAGCTGTTTATGCTTAAATAGGTGCTTCCTGCTTTTCCTAATCAGCCTCCTCTTGCCTGACTGCTTCAGTGATGCCGCAGATTTTCAACAGCTACCGAAATTGCTTCTTTGCCATGGGTGTGTTTTCTACAATGTCTCCTGTAGGACTTGTGGCATTTCTTAGGTGGATGAGGCAAGTTGCGCTTCCCTGCAGCCTTGAACCCTGATACTTATTTTAATGCCTTAAGTCTTTGTATTAGCTAACGTCCATCAGCTTTCTTGGGTGTTTGGCACCTGCAGATTCAATTGTAACTCTTTCAGTTTTCTCTTACAATAAAGCAGAGGGTGGGTTTTTTTGGTATTTTTTATGGTATTTGTTAAGTGCTTATGTGTCCTATCAGGTTGGACACAGTCCATGTCCCACATGAGGCTCACAGTCTTTATCCTTATTTTTCAGTTAAGGTACCTTTGGCACAGTGAAGTTAAGTGAATTACCCAAAGCCATACAGCAGACAGATGGCGGAACTAGGATTAGAACCCAGGTCCTTCTGATTCCCAGGTCTGTGCTCTTTCCACAGGCCACACTGCTTCTCTAACTTTCCCAACCATAACTGTTCAGACAGATACTTCACAAGCTTCTGTTTGGACAGAGATACGCCAGTAATTAGCAACGAGAAGTTAGGAAATACTGAAAGACGTTGTGGCACTTCATTGAGGATTTCTGTAGAAAAATCACAGTTAAAAAAAAATTCTACTTTTTAAAGCATGGGAGATCATTTAAGATAATTGGTTCAGAATATTCCACTCCTCTATTTTTAATTATGGCAGATTTTCAAGCCTCTTCTATCTCACGCAGGATATCTTAATATGGCACTGGCGAAAAACCCTTTCACTACACCACCAATTATATTTTGATTTTATTTATACCATTTTGCTGCGTGTTTTGTCATTCTGCATAATTTTTTTAAGTTCTCTAATTTTAGTTACAAGGAAAATCTTATGTTCAAAATGCTAAAATGTTCCAGTAAAAATTTGAATAGACATTGATGTTGCAGAAGAGCCTGTTTCTGGTGTTAAGGCTGAAATTACAGTACAGTGGCATCATATACAGATGTTTCTAATGGAAGTTCTTTTTAAATAAGACCCTAATACCGTGGGACTTTTGTCAATCAATTTTTGCTTTTCTCCATTAATCAACTAATGCCTGATTCTTCCGTAGCTCTTTGTTTTAATGAAAATGTGTGGCAAAGTTAGCAAACAGTAATGACCTCATCAGTAACACATTCATAGTGAAACCCATTTAGCAGATTGCAATAAGATTGTTATAGTAGTATTAAGAAATTGCTGTGTCCTTTATGAAGCAAGCCATGTGGGAGACAAGCTATGCACTCCAATTACTATCTCCTTTATTGTGAACATAAAAGCACAAACTCATTTGGTGCATTGTCGGGAGGGCGGGAAAGTATTTTGTGGAAATGGGAGTATACTCTGGTATTTTTACTCTTTCTTCACACCTACATTTCTGGAAATTCTCTTCTCTCCACCTTGTGTAGAACAGCTCCATGTAGATCTTAGACTCAGGGACACTGGGTTTATCTCGTTCACATCCTGTTCTAAACCGTAAAGAACAGATGGGTGTCTATTGCTGTAGAATGTTCTCCAGTGATAATAATAATAATAATAATGACATTTATTAAGTGCTTACTATGTGCAAAGCACTGTTCTAAGCGCTGGGGAGGTTACAAGGTGATCAGGTTGTCCCACGGGGGGCTCACAGTCTTAATCCCCATTTTACAGATGAGGTAACTGAGGCACAGAAAAGTTAAGTGACTTGCCCAAAGTCACACAGCTGACAATTGGCAGAGCTGGTATTTGAACCCATGACCTCTGACTCCAAAACCCGTGCTCTTTCCACTGAGCCAAGCTGCTTAGAGGCACTGTACCTCATAAGTTTGGGACTCAATGACAAACCTTCAATAAGAAGTCAAAGTTCCTTGTAAATGAAGTCTTGAAAGCAAGACTGTAAGCTCCTTGAGAGCAGGGATCATGTCTACCAACTGTATCTTTCTTTCCCAAGAGTTTAGTACTGTGCTCTGCACAAAGTAAGCACTCAGTAAATGCCATTGAGCGATTGAGTGCTGAGGGTAGGAGAAAAGAGAGGATTGAGGTGTGAAAATTCTTCTATTTGCTCCCATGATTCTTGTAACTGACTGGTAGACTAAGGTGAGGTGCTCAGCTTCATAAGACTCCTCTCAGAGGCAGATGTGCCACAGTGGTCCAGATTGAACCACATGGCACAAACTTACTGGAATTTTCCCAGGATTCTTGCAGACTAGTTGTCTGTCCCCTATTCAATAGTCCCTTCTGGTTTTTTATCATCCGTGACAGTGAAGAGTGTCTTCATTCTATCCAATCAAGCATCTCTCCTGCTTTAATGTTGGTCATCTGTTTGGTGCTTAGTGAACACAGAGAGTAATAGTTGGCATCGTCCCATTTAACTTATACTTGAAGACCATTATTATCTTTATGTTTTTAAGATGAACCGCCCCAATTCCTTTTCTGAAGCAATTTTTCTGCCCTTTGATAATTTTTGTCCTCTATTTTATTTTATTTTATTTTTATTTTATTTTATTTTGTTAGTATGTTTGGTTTTGTTCTCTGTCTCCCCCTTTTAGACTGGGAGCCCACTGTTGGGTAGGGACTGTCTCTATATGTTGCCAACTTGTACTTCCCAAGCGCTTAGTACAGTGCTCTGCACACAGTTAAGCGCTCAATAGATTGATGATGATGATGATGAAGACCTTCTCTAGATCTTTTGTATACTTTGTAAAATGTAATGACCAAAACTGGGCTCTTTACTCCAAGAAGAGTCTGGCCACTGCAGGGATTAGCTGGAGAATTACTTCCTGACTCTTTTTTGTCAAAATCCTTTTGCTACCTTCTGGGACCATGCTGACTTATTTAATAAAGCACTACTATACTGAGGTCTTTTTTCTGTTGATCTTGTGCCTATCCAGTTTATCCTGTCCTCTGCACACAGTAAGCGCTCAATAAATACAATTGAATGAATGAGCGAATACTTGTTTTTAGTCCAAAAATTTGCAGTTCTGCATTTGTCCCCCCTGGATTTTATCCAGTTTCTGTAGGATCATTCCTCCTAATTTTTCTAGGTCATTTTAAATTTTGCAGTTTTTCGAAGTGTTGATGACCATGTCCTTTTTGAGCAGGCTCTCAGTTCCTTCTCCTAAATCATCACTACAAATGTTGAATAGAAGAAGCCTTGCTATCTGACCCTGAGGAGCACAACTTAATATGTTTTCATAACCTTCTCCCCACCCCCTACCACAGGATGATGTTAAACCTTTTCACAGTTATCTGTCACCCTCTTCCTATTCCCATCTTCTGGTTTGTGTTCCAGAGAAGCAGCGTGGCTCAATGGAAAGAGCCCGGGCTTTGGAGTCAGAGGTCATGGGTTCAAATCCCAGCTCTGCCAACTGTCAGCTGTGTGACTTTGGGCAAGTCACTTAACTTCTCTGGGCCTCAGTTATCTCATCTGTAAAATGGGGACTAAGACTGTGAGCCCCCCATGGGACAACCCAATCACCTTGTAACCTCCCCAGCGCTTAGAACAGTGCTTTGCACATAATAAGCGCTTAACAAATACCATTATTATTATTATTATTATTATTTGTGTGTGGTGTGAGTGTGGGAAGGGCAATTTCCCTGGATTTAAACTTTTCTTGAACAAAGTAAGGAGTGTTTTTTGCCTAACTTTTTTTAATGGTAAATCCCGGCTCTGCCGACTGTCAGCTGTGTGGCTTTGGACAAGTCACTTAACTTCTCTCTCGGCCTCAATTCCCTCATCTGTAAATGGGGATTAAAACTGGGAGGCCCCTGTGGGACAACCTGATTACCTTGTAACCTCCCCAGTGCTTAGAACAGTGCTTTGCACATAGTAAGCGCTTAATAAATGCCATTATTATTATTACTATGTACCAGACACTGAACTAAGCACTGCAGCCGCTTGCACTCTTAGTTCCCATTTTGCAGATGAAGTAACTGAGACACAGAGAAGTTTAGTTACTTGACCAAGGTTACAGAGCAGACAAGTGGCAGAGTCAGGGTTGGAAGCTAGGTCCCGTGATTCCCAAGTCAATGCTCTTTTCACTAGAACATGCTATTTCTTTCTAGTAGATCGGCCATAAATCGATGTTGTTATAATTAAATTGGGAAACTACAAAAATAAGAATGTGCCACAGTATTTCTGCTATTGTGTCACCTCACGAGTGTGGAGCTCAAGGTTAAAATCTGATGGCGTCTGATCACAAATTGTAAACTCTCACACTAGATTGTAAACTCCCTCTAGATTGTAAGCTCATTGTGGGCAGGGAATGTGTCTGTTGTACTCTCTCAAGTGCTTAGTACAGTGCTTTGCACACAGTAAGTTCAGTAAATATGATTGAATGGATGAATGAGTAAACTCCTTGAGGATAGAGATCATGTTTGTCTACACTGTTGAACTCTTACAAGTGCTTGGTGCAGTGCTGTGCACATAGTAAGCACTCTCAATAAATATCATTGAGTGATTGATTGGAAACGCCTATCTTTGTTAGTAACAGGTAACAGCATGGCTATGCTGTAAATTGAGCCCCATCTCTGTCCCCTGGAAAGGTGACCTGACTGAATGGGAATATCTTCCAGTAGATAATACAAGAAACATAATTGATCTCTTGAAAATTTTAAGTGTCTTGACATTAAGTGATTGTTTCCTTATGCTGAGTAGCCATTATAACTGGGAATCTGACTTAGAGAGTTCACATTTATCTGAAATTTCCTCTGACCCCTGTTGGAGGAGGAGAATTAAGAAGCTATAAATTAATATGAACTCAGGTGTATCATGGCAATTAAAGGAAATGATGTTACAGCTGCTCACACTATGTTTGTGTTTCAATTGTGAAATAACCTGCTGTTCCCCTAAGCCTTATTTTAAAGAAAACAAAAGATTTATTCATCTAAATAGCATGCTAACTTACACCTATTTAAAAATACTTTAGCCTTTCATTTTTGAAAGGTAGATTCAAATGGAGTGGGTATAGGCATAATGGCTGATGATGGTGGGGCTATGTAAAAGGATCCTTAATTATATTGTCTTAGCATAGAAAGAGCATGGGCCTGGGTTCTAATCCTGACTGCCAATTGCCTGCTGTGTGACCTTGGGCAAGTCACTTAACTTCTCTGTGCCTTAGTTTTCTTATCTGTAAAATGGGGATTAAATTCCTGTTCTCCCTCCTACTCAGATGTGACTCTCTGTGGGACAGGGACTGTGTCCAGTCTAATTGTCTTATATCTTCCCCAGTGCTTAGAATAGTGCTTGACACATAGTTGATGCTTAACAAATGCCACAATCATTATCTGGTGAACTCTAGTAAGTCTCTATAGTCCATCATGTTTCAAATTCAAATTTGCCAAATAATTCCACATTGCCTGTTTAACATTAGCCTTATGGTGGAAGCCTAGCAGAAAATATTCCCTTTTAGAGTAATGAATCAAGTATTTCATAGTAAAACGAATATTTTTGGTACACAAGTTGATAGTGGCATTTTGTAACTAATTCTAGATTGCTATAAATATTGGGAAAATCTCAGTAAGAACACTATTCTTGCTATGAATTAATTGGATAATGAAATAAAGTGTAGTGTTCGGGGTCTGATATCTTCAAAAGAATATTTGTAAACTGAAAGAATGCAAATGCTAAATCATTGCTTCTTTCAGAAATAGACCTTTAGTCATTTTAACAGTAGCTTTGTTATTATTTCCATGCTTATTTAGTGATTTTCTGCACTTCTATTTTCATTCTTACTAATTTATGTAGTCAATTGAGAAAATGTTTCATGCAGCACAGTAAATCAGTTCATGTAAGGGCAAGGTTATATGCTACCATTAGAATTTCTGATTGTTGAAGAACTTTATTTTCAGTTGCTCTCACTATTCACCCCTTTCCTTGGTTCATCTTTTTTTTGGGTGGGGGGGCATAGTGATTCATGGACCATATAGTCTCTTAAGGCATGGATAAGTTCAGAACTATGTTTCCCAACTAAAATGCATGTAAGACCTGGAGTATTTACTTATTATCTTATTCAACGGTTGACCATAAACATATATCTAAATAAATGCTGCTTTGTGGCAGTTCTATCTGAAACTGCATGACCCAAATCAATATTAAAGAGTCTGAATAATGGCCATACTGATTAGTGTGATGTAAGGCTTAATGTAAAGGAACTATGACATGGAAACAATAATAATTTGATGCAAAAATACCAAATGTTTAATGTTTTAAAGAGCTTTGAGTTTGGATTCTCCCATCTGACGAACACAGGGCAGTTTTTGAGCAGTGCATATCCCATTGTGGCCTTTTAGAAGCCTTTAGGGTTTTTTTGTTGTGTTTTTCATACGTGAGTTTCTAAGTGGCGTTTGCCACAGTTAAAAATCTTTTCATTGGACCTAGGAGAGCATTCTGCCTTGAAGCTTTCAATTTAATAGGCACGGAGTGATATAGCAATGTAAATTATTCTTGGTCCTTTAAACCTCACACAAACATTGTCTTGTTTGTCAGCTTTTGAATTATAATGAATGTGTCCAATAAATCTGACTGTGGAATAAAGAAGAATGGCTGCTTTTGGAAAGATTATTAGATAGATGTGGATTATCTTCTGCAGTTCATGAAGAGAGGAAACCATTGCAAAATGTAAAATTTCATCATTTAGTTCACATCTTCTCATAGCTGTTCAGTAATTTTCTGTCAGTTTTCTAAATTGGTCAGTAGTGTCCATAAACTATGTAACCCCAGAGTTTTAGCCTACCATAAAAGATAACTAGAAATAGTGCTCCATGAGAAGTTTTGCATTTTACAGGATGAGAGAAAGAATTAGATTGAGTAATTTATTATGAAATAAAGAAGCTGCGGGCGACCTGGACCTTTGTTCTTCCATTTGTATAAAGCTCACCTATAGGGAAGATATTTTAATCTCAGAAGAACGAAAACTCACTTTGGTTCAATTGACCAGTTAGAATTTTTTGTTATTAACAGGTTTGGCAAACATCGAAAAGATGACAAGATTGAGAAAACGGGTAAAATAAAAGTACAGGAAGCCCTTACTTCAGAAGAGGAGAGAATACGAATGAAGCAAGAACAGGAGAGGTAGATTTCAGTATTTGATTAAACCTGTTTAGCTCAAGGTTCCTTTTTCTTCTTTTTCCAGCAAGAGATCTGCATTCAACTGCATTTTATTTTTTCTCTGTCAAATAATCAAACACTGATGTTTGGTGAACAAATGTAATGAAGTGGGTGAGAAAACTGATCTGACATACCATAGATAGTTTATGGGACCATATTCGGTTCCTTTCACTTAGTTTAACTGCTGTTGGGGCGATTGAGGGCTCTATAATTGCTTTTATCATTCTTTGGCGTTATAAGTCTTGATTTAAAATTGAAACAGTTTATTTTCATTTTGCTTACAGCAGAATAGGTATTAATTTCACTGGTTCTGTCTGAGGAGAAAACAGAACTTAAATTTCATTCTTGCAAACAAAACTGGAATTGGAACTTCATCTTCGTAATTCCCTAGCCTAATAGCCGGTGGATTTGTTACTCAGCCGTTTGCAAGTTTAAAATTGTGGAATTAAATCACAATAATGCTGGGTAGATGTTAATTGATTATTAAAAAAAAGAACCAATGTGATTGAAGAAATTTCTGGCCTGTCAACCTTCTAGGCTGAGAAGACATGGCTCACTGGGGTGGGCGAGGCAGGGGGAATGAAGGGAAGAGCTACTCCCTGCCTCCTCCTCCTCACCCCTGCGTTCACTCCTTGATTAAGTTCCCCTGAGCCTCCTTCCCCATAGCGCTCTCCCTTGAATTCAGCCTTCTCTCTTTTTCCTCTCACCTCCTTTAGATTGACATCTTTCTGGCAGCCATTCAAGGTTGTTTGTTGAAGAATACCCCCAAAGAGTGATTACCTGAAAATCTCTCAGTACTTGAGATTTTTCATTTGAGCAAAGTAGAGGACTGCACATTTGATTATGTGTTTCCACCAGCAAAGATTTTGTTTCAGATGTCCAGAATGGCAAGAATTAAATGTTAACACTTACCTTTCAAAGAAAAAGATATACCTCTTTCTGGTGTAACCTTACTCCACCATCACAATATATCTAAGAGGGATAGAAAATGGTGAGCCCCAGTCAAGGGATAAGAGGCTTGTTTAGGGTACATAAAAAAGCACGTGACAAAGACGAATCCTCAAGATTTTCTGGCTGTCACCTAATGGCAGTATTTCTATATTCAATTTTTGCTCAGCTTTCAAAAGTTGCTTTCATTCATGCTGGGTTTCAGGTGTCATAAACAGCATAATTTTCAAGGATAAAACTGTGTTCTTTAGTCCAGATGAGCAAAGCTGCAAAGATCAAATAATAAAATAAAATTTGTCCTATTTCATGCATGAGCAAAGTGAAAGGTAACAGAGATTAAGTGACTTTACTGATATAATCCAATGAGTCAGTAAAATATGTGGCACTCCAATTAATGATTTCAGAGGATCCACTGACTTCACAGGAATTTTTTCATCCCTCAGCCTACCCACACAGGAAGTTGCTCTGAGGAAGAGGAGAACTCTGTGGCATCATTTTTTACTTCCTCCACTATTAGACACTTATCTAATTTGTGGGCATACAGTATTCATTCTGTATTGATACATTGGCATCCATTGTCCCAAATGAAAAGCAGTTACCCATGAGGAAATTGGATTTTTAATAGAAAACATAATTTTTATTCTGTAATTGCTTGGCTGTAATTCATCAGGGTAATCTGAAGAATACAAAGAGGGCATAGTCACGTGGTGTACAGTATTCACTTCTTTTGCAGTTTAAATGCTAATTAGAACTACTTTGTGTATGTTCCTAAAATAATTTAGTTATCTTGTCTTGCACATTTTATCTATAATTCAAACAATTTAGGAATTATTTTTTAACATAAATAAATGTTTTATGTGAAACAATGATTTTACATAATTGTTCCCTCTT
The DNA here is from genome assembly GCF_015852505.1 of Tachyglossus aculeatus. Taxonomy (NCBI): domain Eukaryota; kingdom Metazoa; phylum Chordata; class Mammalia; order Monotremata; family Tachyglossidae; genus Tachyglossus; species Tachyglossus aculeatus. The sequence continues at coordinate 14,888,970 of NC_052078.1, forward strand.
AATTTATCAGTGGCAAAATTCAGTTCAACTTCATTTTGCTTGAAAGCTTGAATCTGTACCTCCAGTGATGAAATACTTCTGGGAACTAGGTTGGTCATAATGATTTTACTATGTATGAGAGGCTCCGAAAGAAATCCTTTGGGGCCGGAGAACAAGTGAATGGTCCATTAAAAAATCAATTAGGCCCAGAAATTTTTAGAGCATTAGCATACTTAGACTTTGTATTTTAATAGTAGCTTTCTTACATGATTATTTTGTTAAATCTTGGGCAGTGTGTTTTTTGCACTCAAAAGCAGAACCAATTGAATATATTTATGTCTGCTATTTCTTAAATGAGACAATAGGCCTTATAGTGGCATTTATTATTTATTAACTTCTTGCTTATAGATTGTCTGTCTTGTTTCAGTTTAATGCTGATGTTTCTTATCCAGCCATTACATTGTGTGACAGGAACTGAACTCTGCCTATAAATTGTTTTTCTGGGAGACTATATACAGGGATAGTATTCTATTCTTATTTAGTACAGATTAGTGGGAAAGTTTCCTCTTTGTCAAAGCACTAGTATAGCTCCCAGAAACTCTATATTCCTGTTTTGGATAACTATCCATTTGGTCCTGGGACTGCTTCCACATACTCCTACTAGGTCCCAGGCTAGAAACAGACGGACATGTGTGTGGATTATCTTCTGGTAGCCAGAAATTGAGGCAATGGAGAACATTGATGGCAATTGCCCTTCATTCTTGAAGTCCAGTTTTGTGTGTTTTGTATTGGTTGGTGTATGTGTTTGCTTGCCAATCTGTCTGTATTTTTGTGGACTGCAGTTATTAGTGTCAAGAAATGGGTTTGGAATGTAAATCTGTTTTGGCTTTGTTTTAATCCTGTTTGAATTTTAATGCTAATAAGTAAACTGTAGAAATATCTGGTCAGAACGATAGAGACTTGACAAAAAAAACCCCAAAACCTCTCAGCCTTTCTGATTCCTCATCTTGGTCAGGATTGGGATAATGCATAACTGGTAATGTTTTCCATATTATTCAGTGACAGGAAATTCTGAATGGTATTCCTTAGATATTTGTATGTAGCACTCTAAAAGAGATTTTTAATTATTTTTGTTGTTTTAATATAACATCCCTCTGGCATTTTCTCCATGAATACAGTTTTTTAAATTAACATAATCTAGTTCCTATTTTGTGTATGTTTTTTTAAGTGTCATGGCTGTTTCCATAAATGATATTTCACAGACATTGAAGGAGATACTTTGATAGCAAGTCAGTAATTAAAATATCCCCTTGGTATTCATTCCCCAAGAAGTCAGTCATTCAGTAGTGAAGTTACTTGTCTCATATCTTTCCTGAGGGTTTGAAGACTGATACTTCATAGTGATAATAAACTTCTCTTCATCTTATTCTGGAACCGTTAGAACTAAAAGCCATTTGTTGTAAAAGCAAAATCCTAATGAATAGAAATGTTTCAAGAACAAAAGTCTTGTGTTTTCTCTTCATCATACATCATCCATTTTAATTAGAGGAAAGACTGGTGAACACTGTGACAAGAGTCTGGAATTAAAATCATTAATTGATGTCAAGTGAAGATAGACTGCTAGCATGAATTTAATGACAGCAGGAAAGATATTAACCATATTACTTTATTTAGGGTATTGTATTAATTTTGGGGTTCTTTTCTACATAAACTCAAATCAAGTTTACCATTTTAATAGAATGGGTTGAAAAATTTATGAAGGAAATTTAAAAGAAATGTGTTTACTCCCTGGTGATTAAACTGAAATGATGAATTCTTTTATTATTGGCTAAAACTTCTAGACTCAAAATTTAAGCTCACTTTTCAGATCACTTCCAAATGCAAAGACTGAATTATGCCATTTCTCACCAGTTAGTGTCTGAGATTCCTGACTGTAATACAGGCCCTTTCCATAGAAGAAGAAAGGTACTGAAGTGGTTTTATATATATATAAAAATATATGTATTTCTCCTGATTCATTTGGAGAAACCAGCTCTTTCAGTTATCAAAATTTGAATTAGTAAGAACTGGTGTTCAATACATAACAACTCCCTTACTTGTTAAAAGAATGATAGACTTCAGCATCCCAGAGATAGTTTGTGACCTCAGGGGTCATAATAAAAGAAAATAGGGAGTGTCATCTTGCAGGGCTGGCCATCTGGAACCATTAAAGTATCAGCTGGTGTAAGGTTTGAACAGCAGGGTACTCTTTTGATATCTTCGGAAAGTTCCCGTTGGAGACCATAATATTTTTATTAGGAAACCCCAAACTTTTTTCCCTTGAGCAAAATATTTTCCTAAAGCAACTTTCTTGTACATGCATAATATAGCATTTTGTTTTTGTTTTTGTTGAGTCAGTTGAGCTAGGTTTGAAGGCATTTTTATACTGAAGTTTCAAAAGATACATTTCTAATTGTAGCTTATATAATTATCTTTTGATCCATATAAATATAAATTTATACAACTTAAATGCTTTCATTACTTTTTCCTGTTGAGATTATGAAAGAACAAGTGTCTTATTAATTCAATCATACTTTCCTGATCATTTTTAAAATGGGCCCCATTTGTTCTAATTTCAGTGATTCTGGTGAGTATTACTTTAGCCCTTTCCCAAGAGAAATCCTACTGCTATGTCTTCATTTGTACCACACTTTTTTCATAGTCTAATGTTTTTATTGCAAGCATGAGCCACAGTGGGGAAACAGACAGATTTTGTAACTTTTGGCATACCTATATATGTACTATTAAAAGCACTAAAATGTATCAATTCCCCTCATATTATGGGTGCAAGGAGGCAACACAGCAATTATGAGGAAGCACGAGATGTATGATTGTTTATTGGATTTTATGTAGTTGTGAGTAACAGTAATGGACAAACTTTTGGTAAATGAGGGCATTTCTTTATAAGTATTTGTTGCCAGTCCATTGTTCCATCTATTGAAGAATTTCTTGGAGATAATGTTTTCAATGCTTATGCCTGTTGTGAAATGGGAGTGATCCAGTGAGCTTTATTCAAAAATGTTCAAGAATGTAATATTGGTGAGTGTGTGAAAGCAAGAATAGAAATATATTTTTTTATCCTTAGTAGAACATTTGTTGAGGATACCTTTTATTGTCTCCCTCTCACATTCATTCATTCATTCAGATGTATTTATTGAGGGCTTAATGTGTGCAGAACTGTATTAAGCGCTTGGGAAGTACAAGTCAGCAACATCTAGAGACGGTCCCTACCCAACAGTGGGCTCACAGTCTAGAAGGGGGAGACAGACAACAAAACGAAACATGTGGACAGGTATCAAGTCATCAGAATAAACAGAAGTAAAGCTAGATGCACGTCATTAACAAAATAAATAGAATACTAAATGTGTACTAGTAAAATAGAGTAATAAATCTGTACAAACATACATACAGGTGCTGTGGGGAGGAGAAGGAGGTAGGGCAGGGGGACGGAGAGGGGGAAAGGAAAAAGGGGGCTCAGTCTGGGAAGGCCTCCTGGAGGAGGTGAGCTCTCAGTGGAGATTTGAAGGGAGGAAGAGAGCTAGCTTGGCGGCTTTGTGGAGGGAAGGCATTCCAGGCCAGGGGGAGGACGTGGGCCTGGGGTCGACGGCGGGACAGGCGAGAACGAGGCACAGTGAGGAGGTTAGTGGCAGAGGAGCGGAGGGTGCAGGCTGTGCTGTAGAAGGAGAGAAGGGAGGTGAGATAGGAGGGGCGAGGTGATGGAGAGCATTGAAGCCTAGAGTGAGGGGTTTTTGCTTAACACATAGGTTGACTGGTAGCCACTGGAGATTTTCTTATTAAAGCCCTTGATGTTTGCTTCTGAATAAGTTCCATTATCATTAAGTATCCTGAGATACTTTCAATGCTTTGAACTGAGGCTAATAGAAACTGTAGTTTCTACCATATAATAATAATAATGATAGTATTTGTTAAGCACTTACTATGTGACAAACACTGTTCTAAGCGCTGGGAGAGATACAAGGTAATCAGGTTGTCCCACGTGGGGCTCACAGTCTCAATCCCCATTTTACAGGTGAGGGAACGGAGGCACAGAGAAGTTAAGTGACTTGCCCAAAGTCACACAGCTGACAAGTGGCAGAACCAGGATTAGAACCCATGACCTCCGACTCCCAATCCTGTGCTCTTTCCACTGAGCCACGCTGTAGCTAATCAAGTTCTTCGACTTAAAACAAACATTTCCTGCTTTCCAAATACAGAATTTGGGACCTCACTCTGATGGGAATGCCCTTCCAGATAAGAAACTGGAACATTAGAATCACACTGAAATACTGATGTAGTCAGTGGGCAATTTTTTGCCTAATCACCAGCAGTGCAGTAGTTAAGTGGGCTGTCAGATAAGTGGGGATAATTAGGCTTCAAATTAACACCCCATTGAGGTGAATGGTAGAGTTCATGTTTCACTTTATGCTGTTCTTTCTATCTGACTGTAGAATCAGAAAGACAGCCCAATGTAAAGTCTTACAATTACCACTTTGCAAGTGTGAGTTATTTTTAGCCTCGAAAATTAGCACCTTGTGGCACAGATCTAAGTATCGCTCAACTTTCTGGACTTCTTTCTGCTGCAATCACAACACTCAATAAGCAATAATCAAATCTCACAACTTCCTTCATTGTGTTCATTGGATGGTATAAACTCCGTCTACTAATGAGCACATCAAGATTGGCAGCCCTGTCTTTCTTTAGCGTTCCTCCTAGAAAACCAGGAGATTTTCTAAGTTCATTCCTTGTTTCCCGAATGAAATGACTAAATAGTTGTTCTCACATTTTGACAGCAGTAAAACAAAGGGATAGGACAAACCAATCCTCTCCCAGTGTAGTATAGAATAATTGGAAACTGGAAAAAATGAATTATGAATTTTATTTTTCAGAGTTCTCCGATACCCATAAAATGTTATGGGATTTTTGCCTCATGTGATCCTAATACTTTAATCAGTAAATCATTAGTGAGAGTTAAAGGACAAATTGAGATTGAAACTGGTGGTAATTTTTATATTTAACACAGCATAAAGGACATATGTGATTTTATTGAGTCACACAGTCTTCATATTATCATTTCTAAAAGCTTTTAAAATTCTAGGCATATTATTTAAATTTTCAAAATGCCTTTAGAAAATTATATTTAAATACTTTCATGATTCTTTTCGATTTGACAGATTCAGGTATTCATTAATTCATTTCTGTTGAGCACTTACTGTGTGAAGAGCACTGTACTAGGCACTCGGGAAGTACAAATGGCCAATGTAACAGCATAACGTAACATAACAGATATGCTGTTTCCTGAATAGGATTTTATACCAAAGTAATGCGTTAAATGTCACTGTATGGATTTTAGACAAGTCTGATTGTTTATGATTTGTTTTCCTTTCCTGGAATTCAGATAATGTAAGATTTTCTTTTTTTGCATTTCGTAGATAAATGACTTTACTGACCTTTACCCCATGATTTCCAAATTCCTTAAGCATTGCTTTAAAATCAAGAACATGGTGCAGAATTCAACTGAGATTTTTGCCATAAATTAAGACTTTATGATGTAGACTGTGGTTTGAGCTATATTATGAGAGCTATTCATGGCTAGTTTATCATGGTTAGCATACCTCAAAACAATGTTGAACCGTACTCTAATCTCCATTGTAACACTTGTAATAATTCCTGGCCTTTCCAAAATCACCAGTGAAGTCAAGAGTGGATGCATGCTGGAGAAGACCTGTATTTGGTGATGTTGGGTCTGATTCATTGGTAATAGTTGTACCCTGGAGGTTGAAAACATAGTCATTCGTGATTCATTACCAAGGGGAAAAAAAGATGTTTGACATGTCCATTATTGAATTATTCATGAGGAACTTGGACATTATCATCACTACCCGAAATATATTCAAGGAGATTTTGAAGATGAAAACATGGATTTTATAAAGAATTTTTGAGAAGTAGATAGGTGAGACAAGTTGCTCTGGAAAAAGAGTTATTCACTGGATGTTCACATGAGAGGACAGTTTTAAAATGTAAACTCTGTTGTAATTTTACAGAATTCAAGCCAAAACACGAGAATTTCGAGAGAGACAAGCTCGAGAACGTGACTATGCCGAAATTCAAGATTTTAATCGGACTTTTGGCTGTGAAGATGATTCAATGTATGCTGGGATTCCTTCATATGACCCTACAAATAGTGGGACAGCAACTCTAAATACTCGGCCCCAAAGTCCTCGAGAAGGCCACACCATGGAAGCTTTGTATGCACAAGTAAAGAAGCCCCGGAATTCCAAGTCTTCACCTTTAGACAGGTAGGCACCGGTCCCCAATCAATAATCAGCTGCAAAATTCAGTTCCATAGAGTTTTTGCCAAGGGAGTTGATTGTTCATCAATTGTTAAAGCCATAACTGCATTTTATTAATGGCTTTTAAAAAGCCTCGGCTTAGAAAAATATTGAGTTCACACAAATCAAGTCATAATGGAAAGAGCAGCACATGTTTTGATGGTTTTTCTAATGATTCAAACATATATCTTCTTAAAATGGCTTTAGACCTCATATGCAACCTTTAGTTTATAACTCAAAAGCCCAACTTGAATTAATCAGGCTCTACATAAGAGGTATTTCATCTAGGGCTGAGTCACAAAGCATTTTGAATTTTAATTAGAGTAATTACTCAAAAACAGGAAATTTTATGACTTCAACTCCAATGTATGTATATTTTTACAAACATTGGGAAGGAACTAGTAAATGAGAGGGTAACTTATTTCAAAAATTAACCAACAACACAGTGATCTGTGATGTGTTTAGTGTCAGAGTGACTGCAAGTACAGTATATTTATTTTAAAATTCTAAGTGACCAACTTTTCAAAGAGCACCCATTTGTGTATCCAGAAACCAGTTACAATCCAAGGCCTTTTTATTTCTTGTCTCCCAAGTGATGAATGCAATTGTTATTGTTCTGTAGAGTCATTACTTAGTTTGCAACAGTAGCTTCACTTGTGAGATGGTCTTTGAACTTTAAAATTGGGGTTGCTACTTAAAGTTATCGGATCGCAAAGTCCCAAATTCCTGTTTCAAGATAGAGCACTGTTTGGTCACAATGGAATGAGACACATATTACCTGTAATTTAGTTATTTGCTTACTGCTGTTGAAAACTTCTACAGGTAACCCTCAGCCAGACCTGGAGGAAACCATTCTAAATAAAATCTCTTCTGTCTAGAAGAGCTAAGTCCAGAAGTGTAATATACTTTCAAAAATCAAAAGCTGGTGGCATTTCAGATTCTCCATTGCCTTCATTTCTGTTCTTTGTGTGTGTGTGTGTGTGTGTGTGTGTGTGTGTGTGTGTGTGTTTATTTGATTCGTAATACAATCCAGCATCAGTTCTCCTGTAAGGTAGGGTTTATATCCTTAACAGTTTTAGTCTAAGGAAAGCTTGTGTTATTGTGCACGTGTGTTCAGTAACACCACATGCAGAGGCACAGCTGTTTTTTTCTGATGCCACAGCACATTCTATCCAGCCTGATATATAACGTTGGAAGAATTTCCCAAATTCCTTAACAGTGTTATATCCAGCATGTGTAGTGAGAATATGCCTTAGGAAGAACTGAGTGTGTTTGAAGTCTACAACTGTCTAAAAATGACTTTTCAGATGGTTTGATTAGCTCTTGATGACTTGAACCCCATCTCAGATGTTTTTATCCTGTTAAAAAGCAGGGCTGTGGAGCTTGAAAACTGTTTGTCTTCCAGCAGTATGCCAGGATCAGATAAAATATAACAGTTTATTTGCTACCAAGCATCCTTTAAGAAGTTTCGTAAGCAGAATGTTATCCCAGAGTGGTTTTAGTCTCACTTGGAAAGAACACAGGCTTAGAAATCAGCAGACCTGGATTCTAATCCTGGCTCTTCCAGTTGCCTGCTGAGTAACCTTGGACAAGTCATTTCATTTCTGTGCCTCAGTTTCCTCATTTGCAAAATGGGGATCCAGTGCCTGTTCTCCCTCTTATTTAAACTGTGAAACCCGTGTGGGATAGGGACTGTGTCTGATCTGATTAACTTGTATCTACCTCAGGCTTCAAAACAGTGCTTGACACATAGGAGGCACTTAACAAATAAAATAGTAATAATAATGATAGTCTAACAGCAAGAAAAAAGTCAATGTGTGTGTCGATGGTGAGGTGGCATTGTTGTTGCTTTAGTACCTTTAGATTAGGTGTGCCTAATTTTCATTTTCAGCTCCAAGGGGGATGGGGAGCAGGGATTTTAGTGGGCATGCTACCAGGGACGGGGCAGGCTTTAAAGAGCTAGTAGGTAAGAAAGCCACCATTTGGGAACTTTTCCACCCTGGCTGGAATCTCTCAGGTTTTGTCAGAGATGTGGGATAAGCATGTCTGGGAGTCTAGCTTGGGCTGCTCTAGGGGTGACCACTCCAAGGAATGGGCACCTATGCATTATACCCTTTTTATTATTTTAATGTAGGTGAGTTTTCAGGTCAATATTGAACTGAATCAGAGCACCTTTCATGCAAGTCCACTTCCCACCAGCAACAGGTTAGTCTCAGCCCCTAAGGTGCTCTGGAAAACTAATTCAGTTCTGAGCCCCTCAGGGAGTTCCCGCTTCTTCCAGTTTGGTCTGGTTTAGTTCAGGTTAGTGCTGGAGCCATGGAGCCACGCCAGGCCTGTGAAATCCACAGATCCAGGCCTCAAGACCATAAGGAATCAGCCTTCTGCAAAAGACCTGTTCTTCTTGCAAGCCCCAGGAGTTCAACCAGAACCAGAATCAGAATCTGCCCTCAGGAATAGAGCAAGACCAACACTGTTCAACTCATTAAATTAGGGGAGAGGGGTATGTCTGCGTGTGTGTGTGTATGTGTGTACGCACTCGAGTGTACTCAGTAACTGCCATTTCGTACAGAATGGATGTGCAGCTTTGGGGTAGAAAAAACCAGACAAGTTGGATCGATTGCATTTTTTTTTAATCTTCATATTTCATGGTAAAGTTGGGGCTTGAATCCCAAATACCACTTCAATCCAAGAAGGATTGGTCTACAGGCATTCTCCATAAAATCAAATCATGTCCATGAGCAGCTTATCCAAAAATTAGAACTTTTCTCATTAAAGTTCAGTTTGCGATATTGCAGATTGCCTTTATAATATAAATGCCCATAAAAATTATCCTCACATTTTTTAAAAAGCAGCAGCTATTGGTATTGGAATATGCCTCTTCTGCAAAGGAAAGGACCCATCCATCAAATCGAATGTGTAGTTTGACATTTTGAAGTTCTTCATTTTAAGGTTTTATGAAATCTTTACCAATTCCAGGCCTATGCTGCTATAAGGAAATAGGGTAACAAGGTTAGCAGCTTCTCAGCCTGCCTTACATCTTGGCCATTTCTAGTCAAATCAGTTTTTCTCCTGTGGAAATAAACAGGAAGTTTTCCAAACTTGACAGTAGAAATTGTAGTAGGTTGTTTTTCTTTGTGGATAAGGACAAAAAAAGTAAAATTAAAGATCAAACAAAAAATGAGGCATGGGGGGGTTGGTTGTTGTTGACTATGTAAAATATGCAGTCGGTATTTTCATATTAATCATAGCCAGGGGAATCATTTTGCCAACTTCACAATCATTTTTAAAAGGTAAAGATGTAGGGTAAAGTTCCTGACCTATATTTTATTTAGTATTCATGAGTTCTAAATTAGTTTTTGAGAATTCTGGTTTATCTAGGAAGAACATAATATACTTTGTATACTAGCAATGAAGACATGAACGTAGCAGTAGTGTTTTTCATTTACATGAAGATCCCATGCAATCCAGTTTTATAGTTAGACAACAATACATTGTTAAGAGATTCCATAGAGAGATAGCCCTAAAGGGCATTTACTGATTCTCTCTGTGTAATCCTCTGCCACCAAAAGTGCATTGTACTCAAATGTAATTGAAATAAAATAGACTCTGTGCTGCTGTAAATCTAGATAGGCTAAAAATAGTAGCCTAGGTTCGCCCAGTTTGCTTAGGACACCTTAATGGAAACATAAATACCATAATCATATGCATTTTGCATGCATTTTACCACTGAAGAGAAAAATACACATTTTGAAAGGAAAGACCTTTCTGAACTGGTTAATTTTTCCATTGAAATTGGAATCCAGTGGTGTCAAAAGACTGTTGGGAGGGAACTAAGCAAAATCAATTGCCTTAGGTAGAGGTGGTTATAAGGCAAATGGACGAATGGTATTTAAAGAATTTAGGGTCATGCAGCACAATTGTATTTACCTTTAGAGGGAGGTCACATTTTATTTTCGAGGAAATATATTTAGTGCTTATCTTGCTACTCTTGGAATATGTGAAAGAGTTTTCGGAGATGGCCAGAATCACTCTTAATACAATTTAGAAATATATCTAGTAGGTTTGGAATAATGGTGTTTCGTGCCATTGTGAAATAAATCTCCATTAAACCCAGTTGGAACATTTGATTGTACAAAAAAACAAAACACAGAAAAACTCGCTTGAAGTAACCCACTAGGATGTTGGCTTTGATAGCATCATCACCATTTCTTATGATGAAATGGTTATATAGGCTAACAGATTATGAATATTTGTATGTAATAATAAGTTGTGCCTATTCTTTTACTTTCTCTGCAGTGTTTGGGAAACTTTGCAGTGAAATTAAAAACTGCTGTTAAGTCAACAGTGAAACAAATGAAATCTTGAACACAATTGCGCCATAAAAATGAACATAAATTATTTTAAATGCCCCTTATTTAATTCCTTTTTGTTAATTAGCAGCACTACCAGAAAACACAAATTTACTCAGAAGTAATGAATGATGCAGTTTGTTTTTTTTTACAATTCCAAGAGTGTTTCCCCATCACAGAGTATAAGCATTCTATAGAGAGGAGCCGGAGCCTATTTTATTGCTATATAACTGTCTAACAAGTGGTATTGAAGTTAATAACTTGCAGAAGGGTATGTGCACATTTGGTTCAAGCATCTCCTCCCATGGCAGTGACCCCCCTGTGTTTACAATGAATAGCTGGCCTCCCTAGGGGTCTAATCTCCACAGATACTTCTGTGTCTATTGATGTTTCATTTGATTTCAGTCTTTTGAGAAAAATGAAGATTCTGCTTTATGTGCAGTCGAATGCCTTTGACCGTACCCGTTCCACAACAACCGCCACCTGATCCCCACTGTCACTTTCGACAGATGGAAATAATATTCAGGGTTGAGGTCCGAAGGATCCCAGGCCCGTTGCATTGGCATTTAGTGTTCCTGGACTGAACTTGTTTTCTCTCTCTTCTTTGATCGTGATGATAGAATATAAAACAGCCTTTAATATAAATTCATGAGGATTTAGGTAGAGCTTTGTTGTGAGGTGTGTTTACCACTACACTTGGGCACTTATGAGTTTGTGCTGAGGAGATTTATCCAGAGCTCAGTCCCAACGTCATTCATTTTTAACTGCTTAGGACTCTTGAGGCTTCCTCTAGGTCCCTTGGATCCTGGATGTGGAACTGCAGACCAATGTGTTATTCTCCACTACTCACTTCACTCCTACACTTGACATTTTTTTCCTACAGAAAAGTATCACAAATCACTCAGAAAGAGATGGATGTTGGCTTTTCCAAAGCCAGGAGGTCTTAAAACTTGTATATCTCTTTTTCTTTGAAAAGAGACACATGGAAAGTTGAGAGAGGCACAAAAGAGGAAATGACTGATGGACTAAGTGATGTTTATTGAGCAGTTTGTGCAGAGCACTGTACTAAGCACTTGGAAGAATTCAGTACAACTGAGTTGGTAGACATTCCCTGTGTACATGGATTCAAAAGAAATATTCATTTTAGCACCCTGATTTTCAGTTTCACTCCTAATTCAATTTTCCATCAACAAGCAGCAACCTTGCACTTTACATGTAACTGTATGGGGACCAAGGTATTTTTTGTTATATTTCCCCTAAGAGATTCTTTTAAGCTAAATATATTATCAATTTCCCCTAGCTAATTCCCAATCAAAGCAAAATACTGAGGCTCTAGATTATGTCAGAGTGAAGGGGGAAAAAATAAGAGATTATTGTTTTGATGATTTTCTCACCTTGGGGAAAGGGGGGAAAAGGACTTTTGACGAAATAAGCTTATTTGGTATGATATACAGCATGAATCAAAATTTGATGGAAGATGAAAAATATTTCCGTTTTAAGAATGTACCGATTATCATCTTTTAAAAATATACTCCATCCATCAAATCTGAGATTCTATCAGATTCCCTCATTTTGCTTTCCATTCATTTGTACTGTTGTAATTTAAAGAGTCTTTCATGTTGAGAAAAATATTAAAGAATAAGGATTGAAAGGAAATGTTGTGGGTTTACCATTATGAGCTATTCTCTTCTGCACGATAGGTCTAAATATATGACTCTGGCCTGGTTATAGAGCATAGCACACACAGGCAAACAGGTAGAGGAAGCAGTGCTTTAACCACTGGACAGTTTTCTTCTGATAGGCCCTTTCTGTGTTCTTTGGAGGTCTGGGGTAAGGAGAAGGGAGGGAAAAACTGGCAAGCTCTAGAGTTATAGTTTTCCTGAATAACAATTCTCTACAGTCTGGGTAGTTTAATCAACTAAGTAAACAACAGAAACCTACCAGCTGAGTACAGTGCTAAGAAAGCAGAAGGCATATTTATACTAAGCTTCCTCTCCCCACTAATCCATCCTCCCTTCTCCGTCTGTCACTTGGAATCTAAGGAAGTATTTAGTGATCTTAGCTCTCTGAAATAGATCAGGGTCTTGTATTTCGGAAACTCAAGACATTTGGCAGAGTTTGTGGTTCTACAGGGAGAACAGTCTTCGGTAGTGTGGAAATTCTAATTCCCTGTTTGGTTGTTTGCTGCTATTGCTTAACTTATTGTTAGTTCATCGGTTTGTTTTGTGATTACCAGAGTGGTGATTTTGAAAGTAGTTTTTGAAGATGATAAATGCTTGACAGAACCAGTGAATAGGCATTGTCTGATTTATCATGGACATATATCTGCTTTGTCACACGTGAATCTTATTGACCGTAACTCAAATTGTAGCCAGCACTAGGGGGGTTTGGTACTAGTAGTTTTTGTCTCACCTTGGTGCAGTGTGTTTCTGCTGAGGTGAGGAAATTGTGCTCTCTCCTGTCCCTCTTGTTTAGATAAGGTGTTCCTAGGTAAAGGTTCTTCTCATCCTATCGCTAGTTTACTTGGGCTCTAGGGATCATCCTCAGGCCTTCCAAAACAACATCAGGGTTAAAAACAGGTTCAGAAAGCAGGAAAACCAGGAATGTTATCTGCCACAAAAGCCTGGGCCAAACTGAGAGTTGGAGCTCCGAGCAAAATTACTAATCCTTTAAGATGGTAAAAATGTCAAGATAAAATTGGACTCATGTCACATTAGGTTTCTCCCTTGTATTTTCATCCCCAAACTAGAAGGCTCATCTCCTCTAAGAGGCCTTCCCTGACTAAGCCATCATTTCCTTTTTCCCACTCCCTTTTGCATCACCCTGACTTGCTCCTTTTAATAATAATAATAATAATAATGATGGCATCTATTAAGCACTTAGTATGTGCAAAGCACTGTTTTAAGTGCTGGGGAGGTTACAAGGTGATCAGGTTGTCCCACGGGGGCTCACAGTCTTCACCCCCATTTTACAGATGAGGTCACTGAGGCACAGAGAAGTGGAGTGACTTACCCAGAGTCACACAGCTGGCAATTGGCAGAGCCGGGATTTGAACCCATGACCTCTGACTCCAAAGCCCATACTCTTTCCACTGAGCCATGCTGCTTCTCTACCACCACCCCATCCTCAGCCCCCCAGAACTTATGTACTTACGCAGCGTGGCTCAGTGGAAAGAGCCCGGGCTTTGGAGTCAGAGGTCATGGGTTCAAATCCTGGCTCTGCCACTTGTCAGCTGTGTGACTTTGGGAAAGTCACTTCGCTTCTCTGTGCCTCAGTTCCCTCATCTGTAAAATGGGGATTAAGACTGTGAGCCCCAGTGGGGCAACCTGATCACCTTGTATCCCCCAATGCTTTGAACAGTGCTTTGCACACAGTAAGCGCTTAACAAATACCATTATTATTATTATTATTATTATGCGTGGCTCAGTGGAAAGAGCACGGGCTTTGGAGTCAGAGGTCGTGGGTTCAAACCCCGGCTCTGCCAATTGCCAGCTGTGTGACTTTGGGCCAGTCACTTAAGTCCTGTATGCCTCAGTTCCCTCATCTGTACAATGGGGATTAAGACTGTGAGCCCCCTGTGTGACCACCTGATCACCTTGTAACCTCCCCAGCCCTTAGAACAGTGCTTTGCACATAGTAAGCGCTTAATAAATGCCATCATCATTATTATTATTATCCATAATTTATGTATTTTTTATTTATCATTGTGGACAGGGACCATATCTGTTGTTGTGTTGTATTCTCCCAAGTCCTGAGTACAGTGCCTTGCACCCAGTAAGCACTCAATAAATGCAATTGATTGAAATTCCTTTCCAATAAATAGTAGAACTAGTAGGGTGTAGTAGTTATGGGTTTTTTTAAAACACTGTGTCAGGTACTGTGTTAACCACTGTCTGGGATCAGATATTGTCAGGTTCACCATTTAAGGTAGAAAGAATAGGCAGATAACCTGATGCTATTTTCAGAGGAGGAAAGTGAGACCCAGAAAGGTTGTGACTTACTCGTGGTTACCTGGCAGGCCAGTGGTAGAGTTGAGACTAGAGTCTCTTGATTTCAACCCTTTCTCTTTCCAGTGGATTACACTGGCTCCCAAAGTGTGAAGGTGTCACTGGTTTGGAAGGCAGCACCAGTGTCTATGGCCACTTAGGTTCTCTTCTGTAAGAAATGGCAGGATTTTTGATTTCCAGGGAGTGGACCATGACCCTGAGTTAGGGATTTGGGGCAGGGAAGGTTACTGGGGATTTTACAGACAGGACCTCTACTTGAGAGGCAGACCAACCCCTAGCAACTAAGGATTGCATTTAGCTTTAATTCTATTTGTTGACGACTTGACACATGCCCACATGTTTTGTTTTGTTTTCTGTCTCCCCCTTCTAGACTGTGAGCCCGTTGTTGGTTAGGGACCGTCTCTGTATGTTTCCAACTTGTACTTCCCAAGCACTTAATACAGTGCTCTGCACACAGTAAGTGCTCAATAAATACAATTGAATAATGAATGAATCAGGGACACTTATGCCTACCACTTTCGGGCTCACTTTCCTAAACCAGTTCTATCGTCATTAACACAACACTAATATGAATGGATAATCTGGGGCTCTAGAGGAGGGATTAGTATTTGATCATTGTCTATATGTCAGTCAGCCCTGGCTTTAATCACTCCCATCCATGTTTTTGGATTCTCTTATTGGGCAACCACTAATAGAGCCCACAGCTGTTGAAGCTACCAGTTTTGCTTTTCCTGGGCTTAAAGGAACTTCCTCAGCTTCTGTGGATGACCTCATTTTGACAGGAATTGAAATAAAGTCAGAGTCTTGGTTGAATGCAAACCTGATAACAAGCCTCTTTTGAGATGAAAATTTGGTTCAGCATGCCACTTCCCAGTGTGCTTCATTTTTCCCAGCCAACTTTGACTCGCCCACATGGTTCCAAGAAGTTTTCTCTGGGATCTTGTATTCCCCAAGGATTCTCTGCCCTCCTTCAACAGAGCCATCCAGAGATGTGTATGGATGACTTGGCTTAGGGTCCTTCCGGTTTTCAAAGGAAAGACAAGACATTCCCCATCCTCAGCCAGTAATGGGACTTACAACATAATTGGTTCCTGAAAACTGCATTGTCAAAATGTAAGTAGCCGAAATTTTTCTCATAGGAACAGTGTTAAAAATGGGAGGGTTGGCTCCTCATTCAAGGCAGATGTTCTGTTTTTGCCAAAATTATTCAGTCAGTTAAAGATGAGTAATATATGCATTCATATATTTATATGGGGTCTATGGTTCCTTGTTATGGTTCCAAATTTAACTTCATCTGAATGAAAATTGATTTCTTGACCCTCCCTTCTAACTCCACACTCCCCTAGTCCACTTTAAATTCCTTTC
This sequence comes from Tachyglossus aculeatus, assembly GCF_015852505.1. Lineage (NCBI taxonomy): Eukaryota > Metazoa > Chordata > Mammalia > Monotremata > Tachyglossidae > Tachyglossus > Tachyglossus aculeatus. Next base: position 14,905,038 of record NC_052078.1, read on the forward strand.
CCACAAATCCACCAGTTTCCCCACAAATCCACCTGTTCTCCCTCTTACTTAGACTATTAGCTCCATGTGGGAGAGATACTTTGTCCAGTCTGATTAACTTGCATCTACCCCAGCACATAGAACTTTGCTTGAAACATGGTAAATAAATACCAAGAAATGCCACAATTATTATTTATTGAAATGTTTTTCCTTAATACTCTGGCTGTGAGGTCTTAGAAGACAGAAAGTTTCTTGTGTGACCAATTTCTGTGTGTTTGGTGTGCTTTCAGGTTGGATGCAGTCCCTGTCTCACATGGGCTCACAGTCTTAATCCCTATTTTACAGTTTACTGTGACCCACAAGTCATAATACTCTTTTAGGGTCATCCATCCTTAAAGCACAAGTAACTGTCTAAGGAGACCTTTGTGATTCTGAAGGAGCACAACAGACTGTCAGCATCACTGCTGAAGAGCAAACCTCTATCAATAAATCATATTTGTTAAGCGTTTTGTGCAGAGTACTGTAACGAGCACTTGGGAGAGTAAAATATAACAAGAGTTGGTAAATACGTTACCTGCCCACAACAAACTGAGAAAAACTAAGTGGCAGGGGTTTTTTTTTTTTTGGATTTTTTTGTAATTGCTGCCCAAACCTGGCTACCAGCAAACAGCATATCAAAGCCTCCCAGTTCTAGTATCTGCGAACCACCCCACCCCCTTCACTCTCAGCCAAGGTCGGGACTGGAATATGAGAGATCCTGGACCTTATATTTTGTGGGCAAGTTTTCCCATATTTGGGAGATTCTGACTTGGCCGCTGATACAGTACTTGACACCTGTGGGCCTCCTGCAAGCTCTGGGTCTCTAGAATGCTGCTGTGACAATTAGATCAAATGTTCTTAATTAAAAAGCACTTCAATCTGCAGTGATTCGGTGTGGCATTTAATGTGAAATGGTTGCAGGTTCATTTCCAGGCCAGAGGAGTCAGAGTGGCAGATATTGGGAGAGGACAACAGCAAACAGAAACTTGTGTCCATTGTCCCCGGGAGGCAGTGAACTGGGTAGGGTGTGGGGATGGTGGGCTGAGGTTGAGGAGGATCAAGTGTGCAGTTTCTTCTTCCTTTTTTCCTTTCTATATTTAAACGTAATTCTCTGGATCACTTTCCATGGGGAATTTCTCATCCAGGAAGTGGTTCAATGGGAAACAAAATCCTTAAGAATGAAGCCGAAATGTAGGGAAAAAAAATAATTATACGGTTCTTTCCTCTCTCCCCGAACCCTGGTCTCTGCCATCCTTATTTCTCTAATTCACTGTTTGTCCAAGGCCAATTTTCAGGCAAAATGAGGTGTGGGCTTGTGTACTGAGAATCTGGAAGGTTCTTGCCTCACTAGCCTCTTATAGGGTAGTTGGATGAGGAGGGACAGTCTCTTCTGTGGGCATGACAATACAGTATTTACTCTCACCCAAGTGCAACCAGGGCTAATGATATCATTTTAAAAACGAGATGTGAAACCCTTGAGTAAAAATGATCTTATAATTGTAAAGCATTAGTGTTATAATTCCTCGATTCATTAAATCACCCTTGATTACGGGAGGATCAGATGAAATAAACAGGCGGCATAGAGTATTGTGAATGGTTTCTTTATGATAAACAGGGCCTATTCCACAATGATTTTTTTCCAGTGTAGATATAATCAATCTCGTATAAAATAAGCTCTGGCCTTCTCTCCCTCCCCAACCCCTTTTCATAATATATCATTTCCACTCACATTTTGTCCATTTTCTTGAGATCAACTATTTACATAGCTTGTAAAACGAAGTCTCATTATACCGCTTGCTGAGGATAGCTAAATGCCCGTCAAGGAATAAATGAATGCGTTTTGCGTTGTTTTAATTAGCTATGTGTGATTTAAAGGTTGCAGAAATCAAAAAGGCTTATTCATTTTTCATCAATAATCACTTACCTTAATATTTCATCAGAACCTGCTGATTTGCAGACCACCTTCTGAGGTTTGATTCATTATGACTGCAGTCATTTAATTTTTCCCCTTTTTTCTCATTCTGTGTTATGCTGTTTCATCTCTGAGACACTGTTAAGTTGTTTCCAACATTCACAGACTGCTAATTAATGCAACTTTCTTTCCAAAACTGTACTTACAGCTGAGTTGTCAATTGTTTTCATGCATCTTTCTAGATTTTCCTTTCATTAGCCTATGCATCTCAAAATTTTGTATTCATTCGAGTTTACTATATTCAGAAAGTAGAGAATGCTTTATATTTTGGAAAGTTAAAGGCAAACTACCTCTGGATATTTTTATGGCATAATCCTAGAACTTTAGAGAGTTTGACTTTGAGGGACTAATCAGATTTTTATTGTTTTAGTTGCTGATTTAAAATATATGTGTGTGAATTTATATGTTTCATATATATAATGAATAATGTTTAATGAATATAATTTATATTATATATAAGGCTAACAGGCTCAGAGAAGTTAAGTGCCTTGCCCAAGGTCACACAGCTGACGAGTGGCGGAGCCAGGATTTGAACCCATGACCTCTGACTCCAAAGCCCAGGCTCTTTCCACTGAGTCATGCTGCTTTCCCCCCTGCGTTACCTCCTTCCCCTCGCCACAGCACCTGTATATATGTATATATGTTTGTATGTATTTATTACTCCATTTATTTGTTTATTTTATTTGTACATATTCTATTTATTTTATTTTGTTAATATGTTTTGTTTTGTTGTCTGTCTCCCCCTTTAGACTGTGAGCCCACTGTTGGGTAGGGACCATCTCTATATGTTGCCAACTTGGACTTCCGAAGCGCTTAGTACAGTGCTCTGCACACAGTAAGCGCTCAATAAATACGATTGAATGAATGAATGAATGAATATATGTTTAATGAATAACACATTATAATAATAATGGCATTTGTTAAGCGCTTACTATGTGCAAAGCACTGTTCTAAGTGCTGGGGAGGATACAAGGTGATCAGGTTGTCCCATGTGGGGCTCACAGTCTTAATCCCCATTTTACAGATGAGGTAACTGAGGCACAGAGAAGCTAAGTGACTTGCCCAACGTCACACAGCTGACAAGTGGGGGAGCCGGGATTTGAACCCATGATCTCTGACTCCCAAGCCCATGCTCTTTCCACTGAGCCATGCTGCTTCTCTACATTATACACATATGTAATGAAGTATGTTATTTTGGCAGTTTTCTATTGAGGGAATCTATATGCCTACATATGTATATATGTGCATATAAATATATGCTTATATATATGTATATTATGTACAAATCAACATTACATATCTGCCATAAAATTGTAGTGCTGCCACCTAGTGGTCACATCTCTAACTATTCATCATTGCGACTGGCCCAGGCCCTGGAAATACGGCCCACAAGAGACAGAGAATGGTTGAAAACTCTTATTTCTGAAAAGAGACTGTTGAAGTACGAGAATGACAGGAGCGGAAAACCACATGAAGTGGAATGAACTGATTGGTGTCCCTTAGGCCAAGAGTTCCGACGAGGACTTACAGGTTTGATCATCTTTCCAATCTCAGTCATGACTGGCTAGTCTGAAATGAAGAGACGTGACATCCAGTATATGATGTGGTTGCATGAGGATTCCATGCTAGTGGTATAAAGATTTTTGTTTGGTTCATTTCTTCCGAAAATAAATCTAGCCATAGTTAGTGAATTCAGCTTATGCCCTTTTGAGAAGTGACTGTCTTCCATTTTTCCAGCTCATTGGTTTGTATTTTTAATATTTCTTTAAGCTTGTAGCATCCCCTATACCCAACCCAGTGACATTACTTTTAAAATTCATGAAAATTCAAAAGAGATTTAAATAATCTGCTTAATGTAGGATCAGGTGTGTGCATGGGATATCAACCACTGTGAAAAATTATAATTCATTTTCTACTCGGGACACTCTCCTTGACATTTTTGCGTAGCACTGGAATTTTTTGCTAATGCTGCATTTCCATAAAATAAATATTTTGTTCATACATATTTCATGGTTAAATTTAACATATGACTTCTTTTGTCGGGGTTTTTTTTTGTTTTTTTTTTTAAATAAATCTATTCTTTCCTCCTCATAATATTCAATCATCTGGAAAGAAGTTTTCTGGGACAGGATACATGCCATTTCAATGAATTTTCTCATTCCAAAAAAGATGAAATCATCTCTCTCCTTCTGCAAAAGATATTTCTTTTTAACCTGTTTTACAGCCTCTTAGGTGGAATCCCTGCACAAGCAGTAATGTCAGATCAGTGTGTGTCTATATGCTAGGGGTGTAACTGTTTTGCCTCACGGAATGTCATTTTTCTTAATAAAAATTTGAACCCAGATTACAGCATAAGAGAAACTGGCCAAAACTTTAAAAAGTAAGCCACAAACTATAAATTCCACTCAGTGATCCCTTTAGCCACCAGTGAAATAGAGCCAGCCCGTGAGACTGCTTAGCTGTGCACAGCAGTAGTATAGAAAAGTTTATAATATAAATTGAAGAAGAATACCATGTCCAATTCCAAACCCAGGGGGTAGGTAGAAATACTATCAACTAAATCCAATTTTTCCAGGGTTAACAACTCTATCTTAAGAAAATTGCTCAAGGCTACAAACGTTCAGCTCCACAGCATATTTCAGTTTCCTGGGGTGTTGGATTTACACCTCTTCAAAGCAGTAAATTCAGTTGAAGAAATAGGCTAATTTATGAAATGAGCCTATGCCCAGAAAAACAGGTAAAATCAGTTGGGTCATCCAGAAGATCCCCATATCTTCATGGTCAACTATAAGATAAATGGCAAAGCAAGATTGTTGGGGACCCATTTTTAACCCCTGTGTTAAAACAATAATGCTAACCCTCTTCTTGTCAGTATTAAATGGATAAATCCTACCTTATCTTTGCAAGTTGCTAGAGACATTCCATTTTTATCTGGAATTGACCTACTTATCTGGGTCCTGATTCAGGTGTCTACTTCTTGGACTGCCAGCATATCACTGGCTCGGATACAGCTAGGTCACAGAAATTAGTCAAAAACTTATTCCAATATTTTTATCTGTAACACGGCAATTATGAAAAGCATCGCCTAGTAGAACTGTTGACATTGAGAGTTAAAATTGAATAGGGTTACCAGGGCAAGAAATAAGTTGCCTTCCCTTGGAGAGATTTAAGAATAGGCTAGCAGCATAAGTTTCCAAAATAGTTTAGGAGCAATCCTGTTGGTTGTTTGTCTTTCTGTCCTACAGTTCTACTTCTGGAACTTGGTTGCTGATCTTCTGATAATTCTGTTATGCAACGTGGTGCATCCATTTTGTATAGATTTCTCTTCTTTCTGTAACACTCCAGAGATGAGCTTATTTTCTTTGACTTGAAGACTATAGGTAGCCTCGGATCCACTGAATAACTAAAGAGTCTTACTCTAAACCTGTTTACCCTGGGAGTGGGGTTGCTATAATAGTCCCTAAAAATAATTGAATCATGTACTATTTATTTCCTTTCTGCAAAAATCAGGCCTTTTGTGATTAACTGCCAGAAATCTTCAAAGTTTTGTGGAAGCCTTTCTTCATTTTTAATGCTAAGTATCTAGGGTATTGTGAAGTCTTGTGAATTCAATGACTATTAATATGGTTCTTCCAAATGATTTTAGCTCTGACATGTGATTCGCTTAATGTCAAATAGAAACTGAATAATTGAGTTTGCATAATAGAGTTATTTAATTGGTTAAAGTGTTCAGTGGCACGTGGTTTTTGTTCTCACAAACAAGCATAGCAGTTAATTTTTTAGAGTACTTTATGTAACATCACTGACCACTGTACATCTGTCAGCTCAAAGTGACTCTTTTCAGGAACAGGTGTTAGAATGTAGATTATTTTGAAAGCCAATACAAACTCCTCTAGTCTTGCTTGCATGATCTTGCTATTTAGAACATTCAGGAGTTACTGGGCACTGTGTTTAACTAGATGCAACATTCTGCTGATTTCCTTTAAATGTTTCTTGAGTAAGAAACATATTATCCCTTAATCAGCTTCTTTTGAGATGTCTGTTTACGTAAAATAAAGTCATATTCCAATTAGCTTAAATCCCAAGCAATAGCTTTATGTAATTAAGCATTGTTTGAAAACTGTGCAGTTACCGTACTGTCGCATGTAAGTTAAGTCTCAAAAACAACAGGATTTTTAGGTTTGTTGGCTGTTCTTGTATATTCATTAGTGTTCTTCAATCTGGCCCACGTCCAATTTGGTTAGCTACTACATACATCCTCTATCTAAACCTAACCTGGACGTTAATGAAAAGTGGAATTCATATTCTAGCTCTCTTCTAACCCTAAACTTTACTCTCTCGTTATATGAAGAGCTGTCTGAGTTGTGGGGTGAATGTGAGTGGGTTTGTAATCATCATCCTTGAAACATTTTGGTTCCATTGAAACGTAAATGTTCATTAGGTTATTCATCTGCATGATGTTTTGTACGAACAGGCTATGGGACTTGTCTTTAGGACAAGGATTGTAAATGAACTCAGAGAATGCAGGGGCGTGACTCATGGTGATATTGCAAAAGAATATATTTCAAAATAGTTTGATCTTAATATAGTGACAGGATACTTTTTTAGATTCCTGGTTCCAAAAAAAAGAATATCCCCACTAACTGTAAACTGGTTTTACTCTTTTATTTTATTAAATAACCAGGGGTGCCAACTTTTCATCATGAGCATGTAGATGAAAAGGCAGAAGGAATTTTGGTGGCTGGATATGGCGAGGCCTGGAGAATAGGCATCAAAGTGCTATTAAGTCAGAAAGCCACCATTTGGGGTCTTTTCAGTCCTGATGGGACTTGTCTTGCTCCCAGGTCTTGTCAGGGGTTTGGAGTGAGCAAGCCTTGAGAGTTCAAAAAGCTGTGGTGACCATGGTGCCCCTGAAGTGAGCAGCTAAATTAGGAGCACCAGTAAAGCGCAGGAATTAACACAGTGGAAATTCAAATGGATTTTCTCATTTCAAAAATGGTTGCTGTAAACCGAGAATTGGTTTTCAATTGATACACTTCTTTAGCAATGTCTTTGAAGTGATAATCATTTTTCAATCCCCAGAAATGAATGCAGACATTGGGCTGCAATATTTATGTCAACTTCGTTGGTGCTGAAAAAAAATTTTAACTTGTTTTTTTCCCCCATGGTTGTATTTTTCAATAGCTTTTGAAGTTCTGATGATGTTATTAGAGCTTTTTTTTTAGAAGCTGGAAAGTGTATAATGATCCTAGTTCCTTGCAATTTGAAGCTTTTAATCTTGGCACATTGTTATTGCAACTAATGGAGTAAGTATTTAACTGTACTGAGTGCTGGGGGAATGTACTGGATAATGAATTGTGACATAGAGAAGCAGCATGGCCTAGTGTATAGAACACGGGCCTGAGGGTCAGAAGGACCTGAGTTCTAATCCCGGCTCCACTGTATGTCTGCTGTGTGACCTTGGGCAAGTCACTTCCCTTCTCTGTACCTCAGATGCCTCATCAGTAAAATGGGGATTAAGATTGTGAGCCCTGTGTGGGACAGGGACTTTGTCCAACCTGATTACCTTGCATCTATCCAAGCACTTAGAACAGTGCTTGGCACATAGTAAGTGCTTAACAAATACCACAGTTATTGTTATTATTAGTCTCTGTCTCACAAGGGGCTCACAATCAAAATGGGGGAGGGTGGACCCATGGAAAAATAAGAAATATAGGACAAATAACAATTTAGAACAAGTGAAAATTTAATTTCCCAACTGATGACACTCACATCTACAAAATAATCAAAGCTCTCCATCACCTCGCCCCCTCCTACCTCACCTTCCTTCTCTCCTAATACAGTCCAGCCGACACCCTCCGCTCCTCTGCCGCTAACCTCCTCACTGTGCTTTGTTCTCACCTGTCCCGCCGTCGACCCCTGGCCCATGTCCTACCTCTGTCCTGGAATGCCCTCCCTCCACGCATCCGCCAAACTAGCTCTCTTCCTCCCTTCAAAGCCCTACTGAGAGCTCACCTCCTCCAGGAGGCCTTCCCAGACTGAGCCTCCCCCCTTTCCTCTCCTCTTCCTCCCCATCACTGCCCCACCTCCCTCTGTCCTACCCCCTTCCCCTCCCCAGAGCACTTGTGTATATTTATACATATTTATTACTCTATTTTGTTAATGATGTGTAAATAGCTATAATTCTATATATTCTGATGGTATTGACACCTATTTGTTTTGTTTTGTTTTGTTGTCTGTCTCCCCCTTCTAGACTGTGAGCCTGTTGTTGGGTAGGGACTTTCTCTATATGCTGCCAATTTGTACTTCCCAAGCGCTTAGTACAGTGTTCTGCACACAGTAAGCGCTCAATAAATACGATTGAATGAATGAATGAATGGTATGTTCCATATGGGAAGACGTGTATTGTCGAAAGAACATTCTCTAATAACATTGTATGCAAAGACACTGTGAAAACATGGTATATGGAAGGACTATGAGTATTAGCTGTGTGTTGTTGTTTTTATTATACTTGCCCAAACACTTAGTACAGTGCTCTGCTCACAGTAGGTGCTCAATAATTGCAATTGATTGATTAACATATAAAGGACTATAAGATGTATCTTAGTCTTTTCAGTTATATTTTTATATAATAGCATCAGCTGTAAATATGTCTATTCCCATGTCTATATATCAATCAATCAATTGTATTGAGTGCTTACTGTGTGCAGAGCACTGTACTAAGCGCTTGGGAAGTACAAGTTGGCAACATATAGAGACAGTCCCTACCCAACAGTGGGCTCACAGTCTAAAAAGGGCGGGGGGGGGGGGTATTTGTTAAAATATGCTCTATATATGCTTATATTAAAAATGTATATTAGCAATATGTTAGTATTTTATTCATCTTATCTCTTCTATGTAACTTTAGAAGGGGAGGCCTATACTCATGTATAACTTATGTAGATGATGTGTTCTCTTGGATTTTTTTTGTTTTGCTGTTTTTTTAATGGTGTGTTAAGCACTTACTATGTGCTAAGCACTATACTAAGTGCAGGGGTAGATGCAAGCTAATCAAGTTGTACACAGTTCATGTCCCTCACAGTGCGCACAGTATTAATCCCAATTTTAAAGATGAAGTAAGTTAGACACTTTGAAGTTAAGTGATTTGTCCAGGGTCACACAGCAGACAGGTCGCAGAACTGGGATTAGAACTCGGGTTTTCTGCCTTCCAGTCTTGTGTTCTCTCCACTAGGGCATGTTGTTTCCCTAAGGCCTTTCAAGAGTGAAAGTCTTAAAAATGAACTTATTTTCTTTGTTTTATGGTATTTGTTACGCATTTACTGTGTGTCAAACACTATTGAAAGCGCTGGGGCAGGTACAAGTTAATTAGGTTGAACACAGTCCCTATCCCTCATGGGGCTCACAGTCGAAGTAGGAGGGAGAACAGTTATTAAATTCCCATTTTGCAGTTGAAGAAACGGGGGCACAGAGAAGTTACGTGACTTCATCAAGATCATACGGCAATCAAGTGGCAGAGCCGGGATTAGAACCCAGGTCCTTCTGACTCCCAAGTCTGTGCTCTATTCATTAGGCCACACTGCTTCTCAGTAGTTTGGCAGACTTGACAATAGTTTGTTTTCCAACTATATAAAGCAGTGTATTTGAAATGATCCTTCCTATTGCAGCATATCACACTCTGCAAATTTAATTTGAATAATAGTATGTAGTTTTATCCATGGGTGAGCTAAGTACCTATGTGAAACTATGCAAGGAGATTGACAACATTTGAACCACTTATTCATATCTATGAATGTTTTCTCAATTTTCTAAGTTTCACATTTTTAAAAATGTGCTGAAAGAGCCAAATCTCCCCGTAAGGTTTTGATCAGAATGCTACACTGAATTTTGCCAAGTAATGTTTCCAGGGTAATATACACGCCAGGGAACATGCAAAACAAAGGAGAAGAAATCAATCACCAATAATATCCTTCAACAGTCACTAGTTTACTGGCCTTGAAGTAGTGCTTATCCCAATGCAGACTGAGGAAATGGTACACAGACAAGAAGGAAGGACAGAAAAACCACTTTAATGACACATAAATGTACAATCTCAAGTGAAGGCCGTGGGAGCACATAGTAGCAAATAGACCAGCAAAATATGCTCTGAGCACAGTTTGGTGTGTCAGGGAAGGATGGGATGAGAGGGAGAGAAGCAAAGCCTTTCCAGACTGAGCCCCTTCCTTCCTCTCCCCCTCGCCCCCCTCTCCATCCCCCCCCATCTTACCTCCTTCCCTTCGCCACAGCACCTGTATATATGTATATATGTTTGTACATATTTATTACTCTATTTATTTATCTTGTACATATCTATTCTATTTATTTTATTTTGTTAGTATGTTTGGTTTTGTTCTCTGTCTCCCCCTTCTAGACTGTGAGCCCGCTGTTGGGTAGGGACTGTCTCTATGTGTTGCCAACTTGTACTTCCCAAGCACTTAGTACAGTGCTCTGCACACAGTAAGCGCTCAATAAATACGATTGATTGATTGATTGATTGATTCTTTTTGAACAGGAGCTTTGAAACCCTCTGAATATTGAAGACTAACTAGAAAATAGGGGTAGGAACTTTAAGGGGTCAAAGTATCAGTGTGGCAAGGTCAGTCAGTTACACCTTTTTACCCCCTCCCACAAACAAGTATAGGATCTCAACATCAGTAATGACACCTTTAACCATGAAGAGCAACCCTGTATTTGGATCTGAGAAGAGTCAAAGTGAACTTTCAGTTAATGCTGCAGTTTATGTAAAACATTAAATAATCTAGAAGCCCATAGATGTGACAGTTGACTAATTCATTCATTCAATCGTATTTATTGAGCGCTTACTGTGTGCAGAGCACTGTACTAAGTGCTTGGGAAGTACAAGTTGGCAACATATAGAGACGGTCCCTACCCAAAATTCTATTCTATGTCCTCGTTACCTTTAATTAAGTTGGCATTAACCCACTTTTTAATTCCTAATGAAGCTGTTTTATTTTTAAAAATATCAATATTGAGTTTTCAATCCAAAGCTCTGTATATTAAACATGTCATGTTTATTCATGAATATTCAATTCAGTTATTAAAAGCAATCCTCAGTCCTCCTTTGACTAAATGCAGTTTACATTCTAATTAACTTTTCACAACAAGTCTATTACATTACTACCTCTTTATGAATTACACTGAATTGTTCTAATTTGGGGGAATCATTTACCCAAAGAGAGGCAGGGTTAAAGTTTTCTTTCTCCCTCCAAGAGCTTTGGACACCTGTCTTCCCACTTCCTTTTCGGCCATGATGAATTTCCTTTGTTCAGAATAATGATATCTGGTTAAATATCTCTGGGGCACCAGCTTTTAAATCAATTTTAGAGGTGTCCAGCAAGTGGTATTGTTTCTTTGGTGACATATTTAATGTGAGACTTTTAAAAAGAATCTAAATGAGGCATTTTGACGATATTAGCCTTAGTTTTGCTTATGGTGCCCTGAGACAGACTAAATCATTTCTTCATTTCTGGTTTTGTACATTTTGGCTTTTCTTTTAATTCCCGTGCTTATAAGTGCAAAGACCTGCATTTTTAAGAGTGTTAGTATTTCAACCTCTGACTTACCTTCATTATTGCATGAGGACAAGATTTAAAAAACCAGTAGAACCTTTGTTGGTTGAGCCTGAATTTGAAAAGGCTATGAAATGCGTCCGGGGCTCTGAGGAAGAAGTGAACACATTTCTTTCTTTAATTACTCATTTGGGATACTACAATCTGATGCCAAAACTAGCTATCGTTAGATTTGATTAGAAATCAGGAAAGACAGCTGCAGAAACGTAGACCATCAAGGATTGGATTGGTGTTTTTTTTAATTAGAAAGTGCAGAAAGACATCTTTGGAAAACATCTGAATATGCATTTATTTTAATATGTTGATGGCTAGAAGAACAGTGTTGTGTAGTTTAGCTTTGGGGATTTTTCATTATTGAATTAAGTGTCTCTTCAAATTTTCTTGATTTTTCCAGTTTTTTGCAGTTCTTATTTAAACAACTTTTCAATGTAGTATAGCACACATATATGTGGATTGAACTATGACAACATTCATAAACTTAATAATTATTTTTTCAGGCTGAAAAATGACATTTCCCTAGCATAAAATCTAAACCAACACAAGAGTGTGAAACTTTCTGTGCATTTCTGAAAAAAAAGGTCCAAGTGGCAGGTGTAAGTCATTCAGGCCATTAAAATAAGGTGGGGAAGGTTTGACTGTCAGCCATTGGAAGACACACTATTAATATGGTTGTAGATGAAGCTGGAGAAGACCTAATGCTATTTTAATATAATGCTAGGAATGGGGACTTATATTGAGCAGACTTCCTTCTCTGTAAATGGGGATTAAATACCTGTTCCTCCTCCCCTGACCATTTATACTGTGAGCCCCATGTGGGACAGAGGCTGTGTTTGAGCTGATTACTTTGTATGTACCCTGATGCTTAATACAGCACTTGACACATATTGCTTAACAAATATCACAATTATTATTATTATTTCTGTGCCAGGAACAAGACATTCTGCAGAATAAAAGGCTTTTTGAACAATGTTCTGCAGGGAGAACAATTTTAGGATAGGCTGGAGTTAGACCAAAAAGCTACTGCAGCAGCTAGTCTTTCTGAAATGGAAAAATGGTGAGGGAATACCCCAGAACATGGTTTGGAATATACAAGTGGTGACCACAGAAAACCAAAACTGGGAAGGAAAGACCTGTAAGTGGGTTTCCATTAATCTCAAGTACTTAGGTATCCACTTTTCATTTGAGCTCAGGGACAAAGGGGTGCAGGGATTTTAAAGGAAGGGGAGAAGAGGTAAGAAATGGCAGGAGACAGGGTTCCAAGAGCTTCTAGGCCAGAAAGTCACCATTTGTGTCTTTTCAGCCTCAGTTGGGAATTCTGATCTTTGTCAAACTTGAGCAAGTCTGGGAATAATCCCAGCTCTGCCACTTGTCTGTTGTATGACCTTGGGCAAGTCACTTAACTTTTCTGTGCCTCAGTGAGCTCATCTGTAAAATGGGGATTAGGACTGTGAGCCTTGTGTGGGAAGGGACTGTATCCATCCTGATTAGCCTGTAATCTACTCCACCGTATAGTACAGTGCCCGGCACATAGTAAGCTTTTAACAAACACCATTTAAAAAAAAAAAAGCCGTACATGTAATTGGCCCAACCACCAGAGTGGCCCAGTCAATTAGGCTCAAGCATAATATTGGCACTCATTCCTCTCCTTCAGTGAGATCTGCAGAGATGCATCATTTTACTCTCATGCTTAAGTCCTTCTTTCGATTGAGCATCACGACGTAATGGAGGGAGCACAGGCCTGGCTTAATGGAAAGAGCATGGGCCAGAAGGACCTGGGTTCTTATCCTGGCTCTGGCACTTGTCTGCTGTGTGACCTCGGGCAAATCACTTAACTTCTCTGTGCCTCAGTTACCTCATCTGTAAAATGGAGATTAAAGGCTGTGAGCCTCAGTGGGACATGGACCATGTCCAGTATGATTGGTTTGTATCTACCCTATTGCCAGACGCATAGTAAGCGCTTAACAAATATAAAAAAAAAAAAATCAGAGGAACCTAGATTTTTAATCTCATCTTTGCCACTTGCCTGCTGTGGAACCTTGGGCAAGTCACTTAATTGCACTTCAGTTTCTTTATCTATAAAATAGAGATCAAATACCATTCTCCCTCCCCACTGGACTGTGAGCCTCATGTGGAAGAAGGGACTGTGTCTGACCTGATTATCTTGTATCTACTCTGGCAGTGAATAAAGTACACATAATAAGCATGTAACAATTTACTATTATTATTAATTTGGATGAAAAAATTAAAATGAGTTAATTTTCCTAAATACCTGTTAGGTTACCAGCAAGATGATATTAATTTGGGGAAAATTTTTAGTCTTTTCAAAATTATAATGTTGAGGTAATTCAGAGTCTAAACCACAGCTGTGTTCATCTTTAGCTAATTAGTCATGCCCCAAGTTCCAGGGTTCTGTTGAAGTTACTCTTATGTAGAGCAGCTCAGCTTCTTCAACACAGACTACTATATAAGAATCTTTATGTGTGCATTACAGTCAGAAAATGAAGATCACATGTATACAGAATAACACAGGGCATGCTCTTGCTTTAAAAGTTTTAAACTCAAAAGTCACCAAAATATTACCATAGTCATTGTGACACTTAACCAAAACAAAGATAACATTCTGTGCCTACACAATGAATCATACAAAACAGTTTCCTTCAGCCTCAGTTTTCACCATCTGTTTAAAAGAAATCAAAAAAAAAAAAAGAAAAAACCCTCAGGAAGCAAGCTTCTAATCAGTGGTCAAGAGTTTAAAGACACAGACACGTATTTTCACAACACTGAAATGTGTGCAGGATGCTGTAATAGGTTTTGTATTAGCTATAAAGGTTGGGTGAATTGACCTCAGCATCTGTCAGATACATCTACTATACAAGCGTAGGTTTTTTTTTTCCTTTGTAGAATATCATTCTATCTTACTCTAAGCTAATTGCAATGAAAACTATTTTTTCTTAGTTTCCAAATTTTGCTTTTAAATGTATTCTTTTTCTCCTCCATAAAATAATCGTGCATAATACATGTTGGTGATGTATTTGTTCAGTTGCAGTTATTCAGGCTTAATTGATTACTGATTTAATCCTAGACAGAAGATTTTTAGTTCTGCTGGAGGCCTGCAATACATCTCACTATGTATTTGAAAGTATTTTTATCTTTTTTTTTTGAAGTATTATGGTTTCATTTTAACTCTTTGAGCATCACATTTTACATTGCTTGGGCTCAGCTGTGAGGCAGAGTTACAAGTGATCCAAAAAGTCATCTGTGCAAGCCTATGTGGATTCTGCCTTCTGGAAATGAAGATTAAATTTTTGCGGATATGAGCAATTTCTAGTGGTGTTCATAGAAGAAGACATGTATGCAGGTTGTAAAGGAATGTATTTTAAATATGTTCAGTAACTCAAGCTTTTAGTCATTTCAGAGTGTATTCATGATGGAGAATATCTAGTCACTTGTATTTGTTCTTCTTTGTGGTATTTAAGTGTTTACCATATGCCGATCACTGTACTAAATGCTGGGGTAAGTACAGTAAAACATTCTTGTTTTATCCAGAGTTCTAGAGGAATTTTAACAAAGACAGACACATAAGGATTCTTACTGAGGGTGACAGTGTTTAGTAATGCCAGGTGATGATACAGCTGGTTATGTGTGTACAAAAAGAGATTGATGTGTGACCAGTAGTGCGTTGTATACACATGCCATCCTTTGTTTCACACTACAGGCCACTCTGCCATTTTTTCCTGAAACTTGTTTGGTGAATATTGCTCACACTGGTGGGCTTCATTTCTGATTGGTGTAAGCCAGCCTGGTCTGTTTACGGCTACGATTTCCCAGAATGTCTTTATCCTAAATTGTATTTCAGGGTATCCTGGCAATGTGCTTTCTACCTGGCCTGTAGGTAGCAACTCCTCTGGTACCTCGAGATTATTCACTCCCTGTCTATACTCCAGGAGAACTGTATAGCCACAGACTTTAGTGCAAGATATTAATGGTGACCTTCCTTTGCCACTGAATGTCGTGTGACTCATGGGTAGCACTAACGGACAGATGCCCAAGAAATGAGATCCACCATCTTTGGCAGGTCCACATTTCACAGTTTGTTTGTTTTTTTTTTGGGGGGGGGGGGGCAGGGTTGTTTGTTTTTTAATAGTATTTGTTAAGCACTTACTGTTTGCAAGGCACTGTACTAAGAGCTGGGATAGGTGCAAGCTAATCAGGTTGGACACATCCATATCCCACATGGGGCTCACGGAGTTAATCCCCATTTTATGGTTGAGGTAACTGAGGCACAGAGAAGTTCAGTGATTTTCCCGAGGTCATACAGCACACAAGTAGAGGAACCAGAATTAGAATCCAAATCCTTCTGACTCTGAGACCTGTTGTCTATCCACTAGGCCACACTTCTTCTCTGTTTTTACACTACAGTACTCAGTTGGTCTTTTGTTTCCTTGAGGGGCTTTGCTTCACTGGCCCTATCCTGCTAGGATATACCTATGTTATCATTCTGGTTTTATGCCTCTATTCTTATCAGTAACTCAGGGATCATGTGCAACTTTAACAGAATTTATATTGCTGATGAAAATCTAGGGCTGCATATTTGTTTTCCTGGGGTTTGCAATATATGTATTTGGGTTTATCCTAAGTCCATGGTTGTGAATTGATAGGAGGTCCATTACCATATATATATATATATATGTGTGTATATATATCTATATATCTATATATCTATATAGATATATATATATTTCTATATATATATGGTGAGCACTGTGCAGGGGTGAGATGTGACTTGATAGGAGGTCTATTACCATATATATGGTAAACACTGTGCCGAGGTGAGGTGTGAATAAAACATTTAAAACCATCATATGCATAATAAAGCAAGACAACTTAGTGGGTGTGTAAATTGTACTTTTAGCTTTTCTGCACACAAGGTTGCCATCACCTGTTGTAGCAGGATCTTACTAGTGATACAAAGCAGGGAGATGCCCAGATAATTTCACAAGTCAGTTTTATTTGTTTCCCTTTTGACTCTAGTAATCTTATATTCTGAAATCCTGTAGCACTCCTTCCAGACTCTAAAATGACCAAGAGCCTATGCAGATCTTTAATGGGCCACATGTGCTTTCCCATTTAGACTTGTAGAAAGGTTTGCCTTTGGATCCAGCCTCTTTGGACTCTGGTTTTTTGTTCTTTCATAGCAGTCATGAATTACTTTAAAAATCCATATTTGGACATTTTTTTTAAGTTTCAACGGAGGGTGATGAAGGAAATCGCTAAGGGTTGTCAAGGTTTAGTGTAGAACTATCTCCCCAAATGCCTCAGCACTCATTCAATATTGTTCTTATGACCAATGGAGAAATTCTGTGAGAGATTTTACTAATCTAGTCACGGTCACTCTGTATACTTAGAGGATTTTGAATGCTTTTTCCTCTTTAATTCATATTTGGGTTGTTCCATTTCCAGGACCCTCTGAAAATGGGAGCCCACCATGGACTATATTTAGGTTTCATTTGCAAAAATGAATAATTGGGATGTATAGCAATTCTGTTCATTTCTAGTGTTGCATTAAGAGCCAGCATTTTGAGGAAGTTTTCAGGCTATCTATCCTTATGTAAGTTATCTTATGGTTTGCTTCAATCCATAATTAGAGTGGTAAAAGCAGAAGTTCTTTTTCTTGGTCCCATTGCTATTTTTACATCAGGGACAAAACACTTATTGTTTAACTTTACTTATCAACGGACACCACTGTTTTCCACTAAGGTTACATTTAATAAGGAGGTTCTCTTGGGCCAAAAAGTCAAATATATCCCTAATGAGTTCAGTGACATCACTAAGGGTGCTTATAGTCCTTGCCAATAGTCTGCATTGTCTGATTATATTGCATTAGCTTTAGTTGTAGCACAGATGCCAAGGTCAGGACTTTAAAAACCAAGAGATCTTTGAGAAAAATAAAGATTTAAAGCTAAGTTACCCGTGTCAGAGAAACAATGAGCTGCTGTTCTGAGAGTATGATGGAGACTTCGTAACCGGTCATTTCCCTTTATAAAAGCGGATTTTCTATGCAGCTTTTCCCTCATAAAAGTTATGTATGACAACTGGAGTCATGAGAGATGTTCATCTTAAATTGACAGCTCAGGATATTAAGGTAGCAAACTCAAACTGCCACTCGGTCTGTTGCATTCTTGAAGGCATTATAATAGCTCAGCATTATGAAGTTCTAACTTTATGTCCCTAGGACAGCCAATAGGGCATTATTTGAAAATAATATAACTTCTGAAAAGAATAAGAGTCAGCACTCAGAAAGGAAGTTACTCATAATCCAAGGTTTACTCATTTCATAGCTTGAAAAAGGCTTCAAGTCAGTAAAATATGTGATTTTTTTATTTTTCGGAAATTCATCCCAATACATTTACCCCCAGTTTATATCAATTCACTCATTCTTGTCACAGGTGGTTTTTTTCAAGTTTGAAAAACTCCAGCATATTTTTGTGGAAAAATACATCTGTTTGGATCTCCTAGACTTGGCTGAAATAAACAAGGAGTAATAGACATCACAGGGAAGAGTGTATTCTTGTTTGATTTATCTAGTGCACACTTTTTTTCCCCTGTGTTTTTTAGGCTTCTTCCATCCCCAGAAGAGGAAGTGAGTAGCTTGTTTTCCAAGTGGCTGGTTTGCATTCTGAGCTACCAAGCCATAGAGGACCTGACAGCCCCAGAAAAAAAGGACAAAATGCACTTAGGAAAAAACAATTTGAAGAGCAGAGAGAGTAGGTATAGTGTGGCACACTGCTGTGCCCTAGGCTCTGTAGTATTGGAAAATAGGCAATCTGTGTTTCTCCCTCCTCTCCAGATACCTTGGCTATTAGTTCTTTTGAAATGTCTCCTGTTATTGCTTTTCAACAGTAAAACTGCAAATGTATAGAGCAACTGCTAGTTCTGGGCTGATTGTTCTCTATTTTAATCATCATCTGAATTTATACAGGGACCTAACTGAAAAACAAACCCAAATCTAGCCACTTGTTTTTACATGGTCTGTGTTTTGCCAGGAAAATGAAGCAGGATAGTGTATGTACCAGTTTATTATACTTTTGTTCAGGATTCTGGCAGTGTGAAGACTTTTCTGATTTTGGTGGCCATTCTAGATTACAGTGCAAGAATTGTGAGTTGCCCTCTGTGTTAAATGTAGCCAAAGGGCAAATGATGTTACCAATTCAGACCAACCCCAACCTCTGCCAGGCAGTGGGAAACTTTAATTTAAATTTGCCACTTCTGTGTTTGGGTTCTCCTGTTCTGCATCCAGTTGATCAGAGAGATAAATATGTCTAAGCCAAAACAGTGGAATTTTTTAAATGGATGCAAATATGAATATGCATTAGATTCCTTATGCTGCTCTATCCAGGCTAGTGCTCTAAATGGGTTCCATGAAAACAGAAAGTTAAGTGAAAGAATGCTAAACCAAGAACAGTTTCCTATAGGAAAAAATGGAGTGCAGCAATATGTTTGCAAGGCCCAGAAAATATAATACATAGCTAGTCCATTTATTCTGGTGTCGAGGGTTACTCCTTGGAAGTAAATCAGGCACTTGCCACAACTCTTATTAGAGTTTGGATAGGTAGATAATGGACAGGCTTTATAAATCAAGAAATAAATAATGCAGGAGTAATATGCATTATTACTTGTCAAACTTCGGCGTGTTCTAAGGGCTTAGATTTGGTTAGTTCCAGCACCCAAGGAACATGAAATCTAGAGAGTAGTCAGTCTGAACCAATACCATTTCAGTAAATTAAATGGATATTAATGAAAAGATTAAATAGGGTAGTATATCGAATAGGGCAGTATGTAGTAGCATTCATGCACTGCACTAGGCATAGGAGGAAAGTTACAAGAGAAGAGTAAGGCACAGCACCTGCCTTCAAAAAAAGTTGTGAGCTATTTGTGGGGCAAACCTGCTGGTTGAAACATATACAAAAATTTACAGATATTTAGAGAACATCAGTACTGGAAAGATTAAGGTGGAAATGGTGGAATTGGGTCTTTTGGACATCATGGAACAGAGTGAGGTGTGAGTCAACCTGGACTAAGAGGAGGTTTCCTGGAAGATAGGAGATTTCTGCTTATATGGATACTATCCATATCCTGATTGGCCTCCATCCATGTGGAAAAAGAGAGCTGGTTACACGGCATTGGCATATTTACTGGCATTAAGGCTGTCTTCTATTTACTTAAGAAATCACACAAACACCTCCAGTAAGGAACTGGGATATATTTAGGATCTAGGCTTAAGTAGCTGAAAATAGCAGGTGGCTAAGGAAAATGATGTTGGATCAGGCCTTCTAACAGTAGGAATTGGTATCTGTCCAAGGGCTAAATTTGGAAGGAGGTTTAAAGGATGGGCAGTCAGTACCATGGTTGCATTTGATTTTGAAATCTGAAAAAGGAATATTGAATCATAGGTCACAGGTGGTCATTTTCATATTATGGTGAATAATTTCTCCCAATTTATACTAATTTAGGAACACAGGAGCTTAGGATGGAACTTGGCAGTTGTTATATCTTGTGGGTTTAATATGAAGTCTGCATATAGTCTATGTGTTCACAGGTATCTAACTGCCTAGAACTATAAACAGAAACTATTTGCTGTAACACATCTGTTAATTACACCCTTCATTCTCCTGACTTTCTCACCCTCATTATCTGCAGATAGGGACCAGTATACAGCTGGGTGACCAGGGCAGCTGGCTCTTTCTCCCCTGCCTTTACTTTATTCTGCAGTAAAAGAATCCAGCTTAATAAGGGAATGGCTTTTTTTTTTTTAGAAAAAAAAATGCTTCCAAAAAGAAGCTTGTCCAGAAAAATGAGTAAAAAGTTTTAGTGGGCATTAATGGAATTTCTTTAGTGTTGCTCTGAAAGTTTGGAACGTAGAACACATTTTCAGCAGTGGATTGGATTGTTATCTGTCAATATACTAATGGAATAGCAAACATAAGGAGAACCAAGAAATCCTCAGACCATATCCAACTCCATCCTTATTGCCTCTGTTATTCCACTTTCTATTCTGCCAGAGGCTGTCACTGTCAGTCATTGATCACAAAGATGGACCCTTTTCCTCAGAGCTCAGTTCCTTGCTCTTTTGTGAGTGTATGTCAGTGCCACATTTTTCTACTCTGTAAGTGCAGAAACATCAAGTTAATTTAATCTTGGTTCCTTTTTTCTATTTCTCACTGTCATAACCTACAGTGTATGATCAGAAATTCAGGATTTTTAATTCTTCATTGTCAAAGCAAGCATGTTTGGTTTCCTCTATCTACAGGCTGCTCTCCACAATTTCAGCCTTCCCATGACATCCTTTCCCTTTCAGATAAATAAGTATAATCAAACTAAGTAATAACTTTTCACGTCATTGATTCAGGCCACTGATTTTGGTTCACACTACTTTGGCAAGCTGAGTGGTTGCCAGGATGGCATCCCTGAAAGAAGCTTCCGGGGCAAGACTTCCAGGAAATAACTTCCTGTGGCAAGTCACGCTTGTTTAGACAGAAAGGGGAGACTGGAGGAAGTGAAGGTGGGGCTTCAGCAGATTGCCAAATGAGGCACTGAGCAGTTTGTAAATGGCCTTTCGGATACTTCAACCTTGACCTATCTGAATAGTCATTAGCCAGGAACCCCCTTTAAATGTCTTCTGTATTGTTCTAAAGTTATCTGAATTCTCCCAAAGGTTTTTCTTACAAAGAGGCCCAGATTAAGGGCAGCAGTGATAATGATGTCATGCCAATGTGGCTATGTCCCTTTTGATTGTAAAGCCAATCCAGGATTTTAATGATTTTGACCAGAAACTAGGACGTGAAAAAATTCTCCATGTTTGGAGGCAAAACTCCAGTGTTAACCCCCTGTCAAGGAAGGGTAATACACTCTTTTTAGTTGTCCAGAATTTTGGGGAATTCGTTTTACTTACAGGAGAGTTTGTCTTGAACATCGCAACCCAAATAATTGGAGAACTGAGTGAGTATCTAGTATGAAGACTATTATTCTCAGCAATCCTTGCACAACAAGTGGCAGCTAGCATGGGCAAGCCATACATTCTGGAAGTTCCTCTGACTCAGAGATAACTGAAGAAAAGTTAGATGGCTAGATGAATTCAGACTGGGCTGTGCCAGGTCCTAGGATTTCAGCTTGAGGAAGTCATAGTCCATCTTGTTAGGCAGCCTTACACTTTAATTGTTCCAAATAGATTCTGTGACCTCCACCACTAACCTCTTAGAATACTCAGCAATGGTTATAGTCAGGAAATTCTTATATCCAAATTCAATTTTGCATAGTGAAGTTTAATTCCATTTCCTCTTATTCTATCATTAGTGGAGAGTCAAAACAACTAATCATTGTTCTCTATAGCATAACCCTTCATATCCTGAAGTCCATTAAATGATGTTTCCCAGATTTCCACTCTTTAGACAGACTCATCCTAGTTTCTTAAATGTTTTCTTCTGGGTAAAATTTTCCCAAAAGTTAATCAGCTTCTTCCCATCTTTTTTTGAATTGCAGAGCTCAGTAATGGTCAAGGAGGCTTGTGAATGTCTGGCAGGTTCTGAGCACAGAGTCCTGTGCAGCACGTAGCCCATTATCTTATTCTTTTTTATTATTATTATTGGTATTTAAGTGCTTATTTTGTGTCAAGCACTGTTCTAAGCGCTAGGTTAGATTTAAGTTTACCAGGTTGGACATAGTCCTGTCCCACATAGGACTCACAGTCTAAATTGGAGGAAGGAAGATTGAATCCCCATTTTACAGGTGAGGTAACTGAGGCCCAGAGAAGTTGTAATTGGCCCGAGTTTGCACAGCATGTCATTGGCAGAGCTGGGATTAGAACCCAGTTCCTCTGAGTCCCAGACTGTGTTCTTTCCACTAGGTTGGGAAATGCTCAGTATTTAGGTGGACTTGTTTCTTCACCGTGTCAATTAGAGGTACTTCGGTGCACAAAATCTCAATCTAAAAAAAGAATTTGTATTTTGAAGGTTGCAAATTTTAAAGGTGAGAATCTTCCTTTTGGTGAGTTGTAAGGATGAAAGTACTCGATTTTCACAGCACATATAAAAAACCATCAGAAGTTTCAAATGTGGGGGTGGGGGAAGGAAGAATGTCATTTGCCATCATCTCTGTAGTTCCCCTGTGGATGAACATTTTAATCAGATGTTTTTGTACTTTAAAGATTTTCATTTGATTTACAACTTGTAGGAGTGGAGTTGCAGTGAGTAATCAAGGAAAATGCCATAAAGAGGACAAAAGGAAGGTGAAATCTAATGTTAATAATTTAGTTTCAATAACCTTAAAAGGTTTACTGTTCACTTTTAACCTTGTACCCCAAAAAGCAAGCTACCGCAGTGAATCATAAAAAATGTTTCTTTTAATTTGCAAGTCATTTATCTAAGTCCAGCTACAAGAGACTGAAGCATGTGTTAAGCAAAAAGGTCAAAATGACAGCAGCTGTTCAATTTGATTCTGGCCATTTGTGGTTGCTTTACTTATACCTTTTGATTGGAAAGTCGGCGGGAATCTCTTTTAAATTTATGGACTGTATCGCTGTGCCAGGTTTTTCATTGAATAACAGTTTAGACAGGCTTGGCCTGATTTCTAAAGGTACACACTTGGGTAAATGTATCAGTAAGGCAGGAGGAGTTTAAGGTGATTTTTAAGTAGAGTTAGCCTCACAATGAGATTTACAGATGATATTTAACACTGAATGTCAAAACTAGGGGGCAGGCATGGGTTACGATTTCCGAAGGACTGTCAACGCCTGCAAACTAGGGTATTGGCTGCTAAATTAATACAGAGATTTTTTCCCCCATATCTCATTACGGCCCTTATTAAAATAAGCCCTTTCGAACCAAGCCTCCTCCACTACATAGAAAACCTCCAGGTGCCTGAAGGTGTGCTTTTGTTTCAGAGGTAGGTGGGGAGCCAGTACTCAGCTGTAGTGAAGGAGTTAATTATCTGCTTCACAGGGCTTCATCTTTGTTTTAATTAAATATGTGTACATATAGGACTTGATAGTTTGTCCAGAGTATTTGAGGATACCATGCAGTGCTTCCTGTAACAAAGTTTGTTGGTGTTTTGTCTCCTAACTCTCCTCGTGGAGTACCCTCCCTTCCCAACACCCCCAAGTATCACCACCAAAAACCTCTTAGGATTGCTTAATGCTAATCAACAGTTATGAATGAGAGAGGCCAAGGTTGCATCACCTTCAGAAGAACAATAGGTTAACTCATTCTGTATTTAATAGGTTACATTTTAGGCCAGTAGAAGCGATAAAGGAAAAGTGTCAATTCACAAAAATTCAGAGAACATTGATATTTTAATGTAAAATTTAAAAGATGAATTTTTCTCTTGGATTGTGAATATCATGATTACTTCAAACCTGTCACCATAATTCTCTGTTGTAATGATTTCAGGCCGTTTGCTTGGTATTGTCTGATGAAATCCAAAGTGCACAATGTGGAAATCCTAGAGTGGTAAAGCTAATGTGATTTGAGACAGTCAACCAGAGTTTTAAATTCTGTTCCCAGGATCCATATCTAATATGTACATAAGTATCTGATATACTTATAAATGAGTCTCGGGCTGGATTTCTCATATTCTAAAGACAGCCAAGTGAAAAGGGCATCACTTTGCAGCTACTGGATAGTCCAGCATTGAACAAACATTTTTGGATTTTTCAACCACAGTAAGAATGGATTTAAATCTGTGTTAAAAAAAATAATATTAATAGCAATTACTATTAAGTTATTTGTTAAGCATTTATTGTGTGTCGAGCACTGTTCCAAGCACTGGGGTTGATTCAAGTCAGTCTGGTCAGACACAATCCCTGTCCCACATGGGGCTCGCAGTCTAAGTAGGATCTGAAGTGGTCAGTACTGAAAATCCTGTAAGTTTTTGTGGGCCGCAGTCAGACTGGATTCTCTGTTATTTATGCTGCTGTCTCTCTCACTAAGACAATAAGATCCTTCTTGCTGATTAATTGTTCTTGGGCAGGGGGACTCTGTATCTTGCCTGCCATAGTCTCCAAGGATGATTAAAACTGAGCATATGCAACCTTGTATTAAAATCAATGTCAAAATAAAACTTCAGTAGCCAGTAGTGAAAGCACAGAAAACTTGAGCAAAAGCATCTGGAATCTTTAATGCTTTTCATTGTACTTAGATATATTATTAGCACCTGTTGAATCTGTGATCATCATATGAACTTTAGCTTTGTTTAGCATAGGCTTTTTAATAAGTCATGGCTTTCTTCTCTCTTCATTAGCAGAGTCAATCTATCAGTGGTATTTATTGAACTCCTACTAAATGCAGAGCACAATACTGTACTTGGGAAAGAACAGTAGAGGTGAAAGACAATTACTGACCTCAAGTTTACAATCTAATAGGGGAAGCTTGGCAGAGAATGGGCAAATGTAATTCTTCTTGGGTCAGGATTCAGTGTAGCATGTAGCTAAATGTGCCGAATTCTCATTGTTGGCTAAATTAGCTGCTGCAAATAAACTCACATCCTTAGACTGCATGATTCTACCATTTCTTAAACTTTACTTTGAGCAGCGAAGCACCACCTTGCTGGATAGGTCATGTTTTTGTGCCTTCGTTTGGGGAGCAGCCCTACATTTCCATTTCCATTTCAAACCATAATAAAGAAAATCCATCAGTTAAAAAAAGTAAATACAGAATAAACTATAAAATCATACTTCTCTGCTGGCTCCTGCCCCCATTGTCTGTTGTATCTTGTTTGTTGCCACAAACCCCTGAGGGCACAACTCATAGTACTTTCCCAAGCACTTAGTACAGTGTTCTGCACACAATAAGCATTCAGTAAATATCACTGATTGTTTGACCACATTTGATTTCAGCTCAGATTAGTCCTTTTAAAGCCTAGAACAATTCCAGTGAACTATGAAGAATGTTGCTTTCCTCTTCCATCACCTAAGAAATGCCTGTGTTGTGACTCTGACCTTGACAGTGGGTGCGTTGAAGACATATTGGCATAAACCTGTCTTATGTTCTTTTAAGGCCATTTAGGCTGAACCAGTGAAAATGTTTTTTTAAAGGTTCAGGCCCCAGTAATTTGAGAAAACAATGAAATCAAGATGAGATTAGCTTAAGCAGAGGAAAGTGGTCTTTGATATTTCTACTTCTTGATTGTCAAAAAAACCACACACATTAGTTGGTGCCACTATCATCAGAACATGTAGTTTTTATGATCTTTGAAGCCACTGAGTGCAGCTCTGTTTCCTAAGTATACCCAGTTGACATACAGCATAGGGGTTGCATTCTTGAAAAACCTCAAGTTAAGGAAAACTCATGTTATACCTTTTCTGACTCCGTGTTTGTGCTCACAAATCATTTCTCCCGACACCTCAAAGTGCTTTGTCCAAACAGGCTGGTGTTATCAGATAAACACTTCTAATTCCAAAATAACGTTCTAGCCAAGATGCATGGTGAAAGCAAACATCATGGCACAACTGAGTGTACAGAAGCAGGCAGAAGGTTTTAACCAAACATAATTAAAAAGGGGAATTCGTTCAGGACCTAGATCACAATTCAGGATGTTTTAATTTCAGCCTGTTAGATCTAGGCAATGTTAACCCCCTGCTGCTAATTTCTGTAATCTGATGGTGTAATAACTTGGGGATTTTAATGATTATGTGTGTTCTAAAACATAAGGACAGATATTTAGGAAAAAGGAGACTTCTTCCCTGCTGGACGAATGCCATTAGGGTGGAGGCGGGACTTGGCTTTGGAGTTTAAAAGTTTACTTTAGCTCAATACATCTGTACCAGTGCAATTTACTTTTAAAGTGTAATTGGCTGTAGTGTTAAGCTCCATGTCCACTGCCGAGGAAATCACCCTCATAGCTTTCACATGTGAAGGAACTCGTAAGTGCCTTGTTTACACTGCTGCCATTTATAAAACATTTAAAGCAGCTATTCTGCTGAATAAACATTCGAGAGCCTGAAGGATAAGCATATCACTTAAACTTCTTAAGACTAAACTTTCCAAACCATTTCCTGCCAGAGGGAACCAACAGTAAAATTGCAAACTCTGTGCTCTTAGATGAGATAGGCCGAATTAGATTAAGCAGCTTACTGTTGACATGTCTATTGATCTGGGTTCAGCGCAGTTTCCTGTCTCTGCTAGCAGTCAGGTTTCTGTATACAATAGCCGAGTGGTCTGGTTTATGTGAAATTGGGGACTCCAAGCATCAATTACTCCAGGAAGGCAGTGGCATTGGGAGATAAGGCTAAGCTGCTCGCAGTGTTTAAAACTGCTGAAACCCCAGCAACACGTTTGCTCTCTAAAATGCTGCTTATAAATTTGGCGGGTTCTATTTACGTTTTTTCCAAAGAGGTCACTCGGTTGCTCTCTGCAAGTAGCAGTTGCACTAGCGTTGTAAACTGCAGTTGTTAGCTCGGGATGTTTTCTCCTTGCTCAATTTCAGGTATGTTTCCTGAATCCCTGCCTATTTGCATGAAGATGAACTGGGTGGGGAGGCACCTTAATACAATAGTGGTCGTCCAGCGCTGACAATGAGCCAAGCACCGTGCTAAGCGCAGAGCTAGATACCAGATAATCAGATCATGGAATTGATGATGATGACGATGGTATTTTTTAAGTGCTTACTACGTGCCAAGCACTGTTCTAAATGCTGGGGCAGATACAAGGTAATCAGGCTGTTCCTTGTGGGGTTCACGGCTTTAATCCTCATTTTACAGAGGAGGTAACAGACAGAGAAGTTCAGTTCTTCCTCTCTTCCTCCCTTCAAGGCCCTACTGAGAGGTCACCTCCTCCAGGAGGCCTTCCCAGACTGAGCCCCTTCCTTCCTCTCCCCCTCGTCCCCCATCTTACTTCCTTCCCTTCCCCACAGCACCTGTATATATGTTTGCACATATTTATTACTCTATTTATTTATTTATTTTGCTTGTACATATCTATTCTATTTATTTTATTTTGTTAGTATGTTTGGTTTTGTTCTCTGTCTCCCCCTTTTAGACTGTGAGCCCACTGTTGGGTAGGGACTGTCTCTATATGTTGCCAACTTGTACTTCCCAAGCGCTTAGTACAGTGTTATGCACACAGTAAGCGCTCAATAAATACAATTGATTGATTCAGTGACTCACCCAAGGTCACACAGCTTGGGTGAAGCAGTGTGGCTCATTGGAAAGAGCACGGGCTTTGGAATCAGAGGTCATGGGTTCGAGTCCCAACTCTGCCACATGTCCACTGTGTGACCTTGGGCAAGTCACTTAACTTCTCTGAGCCTCAGTTCCCTCATCTGTAAAATGGGGATTAAGACCGTGAGCCCCACGTGGGACAACTTGATCACCTTGTATCCCCCCCCCAGCGCTTAGAACAGTGCTCTGCACATAGTAAGCGCTTAACAAATGCCATTATTATTATTATTACAGCTAATAAGTGGCAGAGCCGGGGATTGGGGGGGGGGGATACAGAGGGATTCCGGCAACGTTTTGTGTAGGTCGCCGTGCTCAGCTGTTGTAAGGCCTGACACATTTTGGGAGGAACACAGACAGCCCTCGTGGGACGGGCCAAAGAAATAGCAACTCTCTTCATTGTCACTTCCACCTCTTCCTCCGCTTCCCACGTGGGTGGCCTTTTTTTTTTTTCCTCCCCTTTTGCAAAGTTGATAATTGGCTCCGTTGAGGGGAAATGGGGCTTTTTCTTTTTTTTTTTTTTTCGCACCACTTCTCACTAAGGCGACAGCTTTTGTTTGCGGAGGCCCTGGAGCAGCCGGTGTCCGTGCTAATTGCTACCGGGCCCAGGTGCCGCCGGGGAGAGGGAGGGGGGCACGAGGGTGTGCCCGGCCAAAGGGGCACGAGGTGCCCCCCAGCCCCCCCGAGCCAGACACGGGGAAGCCGGAGAAGCAAAGAGACCCTCTCTCCTCCTGGAAGGAAGCATCGGGGCCAGTTGGTGCGGGGCAAACTGCAAACATGCCAGGCCTAGCTGCGGACCTGCAGGTAAAATGACCTGGAAGGGCAGTTGGGTGGCATCAATCAATCAATCAATTAATCAATCGTATTTATCGAGCTATTACTGCGTGCAGAGCACTGTACTTAGCGCTTGGGAAGTCCAAGTTGGCAACATCTAGAGACGGTCCCTACCCAACGGTGGGCTCACGGGCTAGAAGGGGGAGACAGAGAACGAAACCAAACATATTAACAAAATAAAATAAATAGAATAGATATGTACAAGTAAAATAAATAATTCATTCAATCGTATTTATTGAGCCCTTACTGCGTGGAGAGCACGGTACTAAGCGGTTGGGAAGTCCAAGTTAGCAACATCTAGAGACGGTCCCTACCCAAAAGTGTGCTCACAGGCTAGAAGGGGGAGACAAAGAACAAAACCAAACATATTAACAAAATAAAATAAATAGAATAGATATGTACAAGTAAAATAAATAATTCATTCAATCGTATTTAATGAGCGCTTACTGCGTGCAGAGCACTGTACTCAGCGCTTGGGAAGTACAAGAGGGCAACATATAGAGACAGTCCCTACCCAACAGTGGGCTCACAGTCTAGAAGGGGGAGACAGAGAACTAAACAAAACATACTAACAAAATCAAATAAATAGAATAGATATGTACAAATTAAATAAATAGAGTAATAAATACGTACAAACATATATACATATATGCAGGTGCTGTGGGGAAGGGAGGGAGGTAAGGGGGGGTGGATCGCCCCGGGGTCGTCGTTCACCCTACAATCAATCAATCAATCATATTTATTGAGCGCTTACTGTGTGCAGAGCACTGTACTAAGCGCTTGGAAGTCCAAGTTGGCAACATATAGAGACGGTCCCGACCCAACAGTGGGCTCACAGTCTAGAAGAAGCAGCTAAAGAAACAGCGTGGCTTTGCGGAAAGAGCCCGGGCTTGGGAGCCAGAGGTCATGGGTTCCAATCCCGCCTCCGCCGCTCGTCTGCTGCGTGACCCTGGGCAAGTCACTTCTCCGGGCCTCAGTTACTTCATCTCTAAAATGGGGATGAAGACTGTGAGCCCCACGTGGGACAACCGCATTACCCTGTATCCCACCAGCGCTTAGAGCAGTGCTTGGCACATAGTAAGCGCATAACAAATGCCATCATTATTACTATTATTCCCTGGGCCTCAGTCACCTCATCGGTCAAGCGCTTAGTTCAGCGCTCTGCACACAGTAAGCGCTCAGTAAATACAATTGAGTGAATGAATTAAAGAGGGATCGAGACTGTGAGCCCCACGTGGGACAACCCAATTCCCTTGTATCTACTCCAGTGCTTAGAAAAGTGCTTGGCAAATAGTAAGTGCTTAACAAATACCATCATCATCATCATTATTATTAATTTATTCTATTATAAACTTTTATACCTTTAACTTTTTATATTAAGCCCCACTTCTCAGTTCCCTTTGCTCTCCCCCCCGCCCCACTACACTTATGTATATTCATTCATTCAGTCGTATTTATTGAGCGCTTACTGTGTGCAGAGCACTGTACTAAGCGCTTGGGAAGTACAAGTTGGCAACATATAGAGACAGTCCCTACCCAACAGTGGGCTCACAGTCTAGAAGGGGGAGACAGAGAACAAAACAAAACATTAACAAAATAAATAGAATAAATATGTACAAATAAAATAAATAAATAGAGTAATAAATACGTACAAACATATATACATATATACAGGTGCTGTGGGGAGGGGAAGGAGGTAAGGCAGGGGGGATGGTGAGGAGGGGGAACATAGATATATGTTTATCTATAATTCTATTTGTATATATGGATGTCTGTTGACTTGCTTTGATATCTGTCCCGCCCCCCCCACCACCCAAACTGTGAGCCCGTTGTGGGCAGGAATTGTCTCTATTGCCATAGTGTAATAATAATAATAATGGTATTTAAGCACTTACTATGTGCCAACCTCTGTTCTAAGCGCTGGTAATAATTATGGTATTTTTAAAGTGCTTATGTGCCAAGCACTGCTCTGAGCCCTGGGGTAGATACACAGTCCCTGTACCAGGTGGGGCCCACAGTCTCAATCCCCATTTTACAGATTAATTCATTCATTCAATTGTATTTATTGAGCGCTTACTGTGTGCAGAGCACTGTACTAAGCGCTTGGGAAGTACAGATGAGTTAACTGAGGCCCGAGAAGTGAACCGACTTGCCCAAGGTCACACAGCAGACAAGTGGCAGAGTCGGGTTTAAAACCCGAAACCCGTGTTCTTGCCACTGAATCACGCTGCTCAATAAATACAAATGAATGAATGAATTCAATCTTATTAAGCACTTACTGTGTGCAGAACACTGTACTGACTGCTTGGGAAAGAATGATACAACAATAAACAGTGACAGTCCCTGCCCACAAGGAGTTCACAGTCTAGGGGGGGGAGAGAGACATCAGTACAAATCAACAGACATTGATACAAGTAAATAAAATGACAGCTATAGACATAAAGTGTTGTGGGACTGGGAAGGGGGAGAGCAAAGGGAACAAGTCCAGGCAACGCAGATGGGAGTGGGAGATAAGGAAAAGTGGGGCAAAATCTGGGAAGGCCTCTTGGAGGGGTAAGTGGAGAGAGACATCTTATGATACTTCCATTATTATTATTATTAATAATAATAATAATAATAATGTATTAAGCGCTTACCATGCGCCAAGCACTGTTCCAAGTGCTGGGGAGATACAAGGTTATCAGGTTGTCCCAGCTGGGGCTCACAGTCCTAATCCCCATTTTTACAAATGAGGTAACTGAGGCACAGAGCAGTTAAATGACTTGCCCAAAGTCATACAGCTGAGAAGTGGCGAAGTCATTTGACAAATGACTCTTGGCATAGCATGATGTTGACAAGGTGATCAATCAGTTGTATTTATTGAGCACTTACTGTGTGCAGAGCACTGTACTAAGCGCTTGGGAAGTACAAGTTGGCAACATATAGAGACGGTCCCTACGCAACAGTGGGCTCACAGTCTGGAAGATGATAAAGGTGATGCCTTTATTCCTCCAGAGAAACGTTCAGGAGGTGCTGTAAACGTGTTAAAGCAAATTATTTTCCCAGGGAAATTTTCAGCTATAATAATAATAATAATGGTATTTGTTAAACGCTTACTATGTGCAAAGCACTGTTCTAAGCACTGGGGAGGTTACAAGGTGATCAGGTTGTCCCACGGGGGGCTCACAGTTTTAATCCCCATTTTACAGATGAGGTTACTGAGGCCCAGAGAAGTTAAGTGATGTGCCCAAAGTCACACATCTGACAGTTGGCGGAGCTGGAATTTGAACTCATGGTCTCTGACTCCAATGCCCGTGCTTTTTCCACTGAGCCACGCTGCTTCTTCTAGGTTATCAGATAGTCCCTCATGGTGTTTACAGTCTTAATCCCCATTTTGCAGATGAGGTAACTAAGGCTCAGAGAAGTTAAGTGATTTGTCCAAGGTTACACAGCAGACAAGTGACAGAGCTGGGATTACCTCAGTACTCTTGTCACTAGGTCACAGTCCTTTAGCCTTCATGATATTTTATGGACTTTTCATTATGTGTTTATTTCAAGAGAGGTCTTCCTCACGCTATAAGACAGGGATAAAGTAGCTTTTCATACTGAGATCTAGGAAATTCCCCACATATGATATTCGGTGATAGAAACCAGACTTGGCTATTTGACAGGCTTGGACAAATCTTGGTAATTTAATTTTTTTCCCCTCAGATTGACCTGCTGTAATTAGTATTAGGTCTGATAAGACTTTGCAACATTTGAGCTAGTCTTTGTAGTTCCAAGCCTAAGAGTGGTAGAAAGTGAATGCTTTTTAAAAATGAGTTTTAGTATTTTATTGGCATAGTTTTAAGTTTTATCTTTTAATGAGATTTTAATTGGTTTTATTGCTGAATTTATGTAAGGTGCCTAAATACCTCTGGCAGAGGCACCTAATAAATAAAATGGATTATTACTATTAAGACTGATATTAAAACCATGAGCACAAAAGAAAAGCACATTAATTTACTGACTGGCCTGACTGACCCTGAGAGGCTGTGGTTCTCTGTTCGGATTTCTGGCTATGTCAAAAAAACCTAGAAAGTGTGATTGTTTTTTTAAGGGCTGTTTTGTGTAGCTTGTAATATCTGCCAGGCCCTTGGGCCCCAAACTGAGTTGTGTAAGAGGGTTTCTCCCTCCGTCAAATATTGCTAAAATCAGCACATCCTGACCATGTCTCTCATCTGATCAATGACTTAGAACACTTAAATTGGGGACTCTCCACCCTTCTTCCATAGGGTCCACTTTCACCTCGTGTCCTGCTCAGTGTATGTGTGGGGATGAAGCTGTTTAATAGGTGAACCTTGCTGTTGTCTCCGATACTTCTGACAGGCCTTTCAGTAACATTAGCAGAAGGAGGTCAAGATGTCACTGCCCATGCAGTCATAAGGGTTGAGTCTTTCTAGAGCTATGGGTCAGGGAATTTGAGCTTGAGTCCCTGACCTGGAATTCCCACCTTGTGGATCCTGGAGTAAGCAGGAA
Organism: Tachyglossus aculeatus; assembly: GCF_015852505.1. Classification (NCBI taxonomy): domain Eukaryota; kingdom Metazoa; phylum Chordata; class Mammalia; order Monotremata; family Tachyglossidae; genus Tachyglossus; species Tachyglossus aculeatus. Next base: position 14,938,189 of record NC_052078.1, read on the forward strand.
ACCAATCAAACCCAGCATACATGGAAGGTTAAAATTCACAAAACAGTGTGGTGAGGGAAAAGAAGTGTAGAAGATCTGAGTGTGACTCTCCGAAAGCCATTAGTGCAAACTGAAATCTTACTGCTATGAAACCGACAGCACATGGGGGGAGGATAAAGGGTACTTGAGAAAAGAGAGAATTAAAATGGAGTGGAAAAAACCCAACCCAGTACAATAAAACAAGGGATAGAGAACATGGTGGGAAAAGAATGGTGAGGGTGTTAGAGCAGTGGATTGCTCAAGGGTGGGTTCATAATTTTCTTTCCCTGAGAGGTCCGGCTCTCAGCCTAATGTGAGATTGGACAGAGGGCTGCCGATGATGATAGGAGGACTAGACAGTTTGGGTATCCTATTGCTTATCACTCCTTTTAGCCCCATCCTCTTCAACTCTCCTTCCCCTCTCCATTGAGCCTGGGGCCCAAAGAGGACTAGCTGCCCCTGATTCAGTAGCTTTGCCACTTGTCAATCTGGCACCATGTGTACTCGGATGAGTCACTTTACTTCTTTGGGTCTCAGTTTCCTGATCTGTAAAAAGAGGATTAAGTGCATCCCCTTAGACTGTGAGCCCTTTTTGAGATTGGGGCTGTCTGACCTGATTGTATGGTACATACCCTAGCGCAGTACGTTGCCCATAATAAGCACAGTTATCAAACACTAACTTCACAAGTGGGCAGTAGCAAACGGGTTAAATATAAACTCTGGAAACTATTAACAAGCGACTCAAGAAGGGACTATCAGTATCCCAGAAAGGTCAATCTGGACTGAATTCTAATATTCTTAGAAATCATATAGATGAGATCATTGCTGGTCACATCATTGCCGGGAAAATGAGTTCTGCCTGCACTTTGAACAGAATGATGGAGTAAATGCAAGTGTCACAGGACTGGTGTTCATTCCGTCTTTAAAATTTGGAAGACACCATCCCTGGTAGCAGTCTCACAGTCATTAATACGTATTGTGCCATTCAGAAAACAGAAATTGCTTCCACTAGGACACCATTGTTTTTTACTGGATAGTCACAGATGGGTTGGAACATCCTGAGCTATTCCAGATGCTCCAGGACCCATCTTGTTTTCCATCAGAAAAGGCCATGTCTTACAAGTGGATATCTCTGTGTTACCTTCTGGAGCTCATCAAATGCCTCATTCCAAATTGCAGCCACAGTCTATTTGGACAATCTCCCATACACTTGGCAATTGCCTTTCTTTCATACATTTGACCTCAGTCTTTGCTGAAAATCATAATGAAAGAAAATCTAATTGTATTCCCATACTCTAATGCCTTAAAAGGGAAATGATTTAAGAGGATGTAAGTTTAAGCAGTTCCTTTCCTCTTGGCTTTGTGTTGTTGCCTAGTTTTGTGAACTAATGTTAGTAATTGCAGCTAAGGGCTGAATACATTTTAAGCAGAGAAACTATTCTGCATTCACATCTTGCATTTTTAACTATTTTGCCAGGAAAAAGTTTAATTATTCTTAGAATACAATGGCATTTTTAGAAAAACACAGAGAATTGGGAATTCACACAAACAAATCAAATCATCAATTGCTTGAAGGACCTCTGCGAACTGAAGCAAAATACATTTGCACAATAATGCGGTCTATTTTTTTCAGTTGAAAAGAAGCTCTTCACAATTGGGAATGAAGTGCAGGTTCTGATAAATAACAAAGCAAAGCATTTATTTCAATCTCTTCACAGCCATCCTCTAATCCTTACAAATTGCTGTGAGATAAACAACTGGCATTATCACCATTTTACAGCTGGGGAAACTGAGTAACTCAAATTCAGGTTTTTTTTTTCTTCTTAGGAAATCCATTATCATCTGATATTCAGACCTAGGAATCCCTTGTTCCTGATGATCTCTTAATTTTCCTACCACTGCATCAGTATTTGTTGTTTGGGCTCCTCAGTTCCCCGGGGCTAGGAGAAGAGGGAGGTTTAAACTGTTTTTTTTAACTTCCCTTCTCCTTTCCCCTTTCCTTTCAATCCAACCCAGAAATGATTAACTTTCCTTCTCAATTACCTATCTCTCTGTTTCTGGGACATTGAGTTACAGATATCTCAAGTAATTGTTCAGGTGTGTCTGCCAAGTCATCCTGTCTATTGAATGTCTCCCAGGCTTTTGATTTGAAATATTTTCCTCTGAAATGAAGTTCATGTTTTCCATTAAAATTACATTTACTAATGTATCTGTATATCATTAGTCTCTGTGGAAAATTTAATACACAGAAATAAGAGTTTAAGTACTGAAAAGCGAAGCGATTCTAGAGTCAACATATATTTATGTTACCCTCCATCTTCAAACTGTCATTTTGGAGTCTGGTTCCTTTCCTAATTTTAAAGTGGTCAAAATCCCGGGTGCTAAGATTTACTCAGAAACGTGAATGAGCACAGTTTAAGTGCTTTAGTCCCCCTTATCATAGTGGTATTCGCATTGATAGACAAGAATCTTTCAGTGGATTTTGAGCATCTCACATATTAAGAAGCTCAATTATCAGAATGCTTGCCCTGTGCAGATCCCTTAATCAGAGCGAATACTGCTCATCCTCCGACTTCCTCTCAAGAGCAGTAAATGACATCATACCATGAGCTGGAGCTCTCCAAATATCAGGGGCTCATCCTGAACCATAGTTGAAAAAAAGCAGCAGTAAAGTCTCTTGATGTTGGGAAATCTGAGTTGTACTCAGAGCTCTGATGTGGGCATTGGTAAATTCTCCCCATGTCAATAAAGGACTGATTACTCGGTCACATAGCTGCTATTTTCTCCACTGTTGCCATGGAACAGCAGACATAGAGAACTGTTGCATCATTCATAACATATTCCAGCTGCTGTCCTTTGCTACCTCTCTTCCCCCCACTTAGTATAATGTTATCATTAATTCCATGCAAAATAAAGCAATTTGGGCAGGGTAGAATTTTGGTTTACATTTGCTTTAAAGCACGATGAGTTGTTAAAAAAAATTCAAAACTTCTTAAAGGTCATGGCCCACGTTGCTTGGCCAAGCTTTTTTTTAAAGGTGGTAACATTTGATGAGAAATTGCTAATACTACTATTCTTATATTGTGCATTTTGCTTTAATTCTATTTGTTCTGACGACTTGACACCTGTCCACATGTTTTGTTTTGTTGTCTGTCCCCCCCTTCTAGACTGTGAGCCCGTTGTTGGGTAGGGACCGTCTCTATATGTTGCCAACTTGTATTTCCCAAGCGCTTAGTACAGTGCTCTGACACAGTAAGCGCTCAATAAATATGAATGAATGAATGAATATTGAACAACTAAATAAATAGTCATGCTAAAACCCCTGTAATTTGGGTCTATGGCCTACATTAGGGCCACCTGCAGGCAATCTTCCCTTATGTGTCATCCTTATTGTCAATTATTTTTCTTTGCCGAAATACTTTTTCTTTAATGAATGCTATTCTGTGTTTGACTTGTGGCCATGACAGAAAGTGAATTTTTTAAAAAGATTTGCAAGAGAATCTTTAGTTCTTGAATTTTTATAAGATTAGATATTGTTTGCCTAGATTATATAAAGCACTTCAAAGAAAACTGGCATTAGCTGGAAAGAATAAGCCTGTCTCATAGAATTAAGAGGTGTATTTTCACATTAGGTTCAGATTTATTTGGGTGCAAGCCAAGTTTGTTACCTTTTGTCCTTTTTGAAGACAACTAGTTGTTAACTGACAGTTTTACCCTTTTTTATGAAAATTAAAAATATGTAATTGGAAAATTACTTTTCCATTATGAGCCAAAATACTTTTAAAATATCACTTTGGATATACCACATGTTGAAACGAAGCCTCTATGGTTTGGGATTTGAAAAGGGTAAAGATTTTTCCATTTTTAAAAATGAGGACTGTTGTTTAAATTCACCCCTTCCAGGCTAACATGTTTTGTTTACCAAACTTGCTTTATTTGAATGTTGAGGAAATTCTGTGTGTTTAGTCACTCTGCCTTGACCTGTAACACACTGTCCAATATTGGATTTATGGGATGCTCATGGTGTTCTCATTTCTTTTTGCACAATTGGAAGTGCTCTCATCCCACACTGACCAGGTGGATCCTCACTTTATCCATCACCAGGTTGTTTACAGTGTTAGACCATGGGAGGCCTGTGATGTATCCAGAGCTCTAGGTGTTTTATACCAGGAATGGCTATTTTATTAGCTCACAAACAAATTGAGACAAGGAACACCAAGGGGCTTTGATCTTTACTAATCAAAAACATTTCCCTGGGTGGCCTGCAAAAAATGCACTTTGGAAAATAGGATGGCTATAGGCAGTCAAGACAGATTTATCCCCATGCTGAAGGCAAAGCATAATTGAAAAATTTTCTATGTTCGAAAATTCATTTAGTTCAGAGGAAAGAGAGGGATTCCAAACAGCATCCAAGAAATAATAAAGCTCTGTCCCAGGCAATTTTGCCAGTCATGATCATTGCACCTCATTTCTTCCATTCCTAACACTCTGGTTACCTCTCCTCATATTGCCACCCACTCTGCTCAATTCCAGATTGGGTCCCTTCCCTCCCACCACCCTTCTGTGGATTTTGACTTTATTACCGTAATTACAGCATTATCATAAACACAGTGTTTAATAAGGACTTACATTTGTGCAAAATACTATACTAGGCAATGAGGGGAATATGTGGAAATTGACTAAGATACAAGTAGCTTGATTATCATTACAAAGAACTCACAGTCAAAGTTACCTGGTCAAACACAAGAGCCAAAACATTATTCAGAATCCCAAATTTCAAGATCAATTAATTGAATTCCATGCATTCCATTTTACATATTGAAAATACACTGACAGAGTAGTTAGAACAGACTGGATTATCCTGACAATTAGCTGTGTATAATTGTTTTGCAGAATTTAGTTCTGGGGCATTGAAGGATTTTTCTTGCTGCAGCTGGTCTGTGTAGTAGATAAAGAAAACTAAATTATTACAGGCACATTTACAAAACTGTTCAGATATAATATACAAGGCTAAATTTAGTCAGATTTAACAAGTTCAACAAGCAGGTGCTAAAAGATTTCATAGATCCTGCTGATTCTCACCTGAATGTACCAATGGGTTCAGCATCAGATGTCTATTAGATCAGAAATTCAAAATCAGATTTATTTCCACTGTTAAGCACAGAGTACACTTAATTCATTTCACCAGGGCCTTTGGGATGCTGTTGATGAAATATACTTATGATGCAAAGGTTCACCACATGTTTTCTTTTCCTTTCTTTTTTTTTTTTTTTTGGTTGATTGTCCCTAGACTCAAATTACTCTTAACATTTTCTATAATGATGCAGGTACAATAGTTTTGCTTAATTACAGTTTTCTCTGTAAAACATCCTTTCCCCTGAGTCATTGAAAGTTTTATTGCAGCTCTTTAATATGATTATCAAAATTAATGGATGCCTAATTAGGCATAGGCGAAACAAATTTTGAAGTTTGCCAAATACTGTAATCATTGGTTCTATTCATGAAGGTGAATATGTCTGAATATATGAATAACATAGTATATATGAATGAATGTTCTTCCCAGGAAGTCCAAAATGTGTGACAAAAACAGCCTTAACACAAGTTGATAGCTGTAACCGTGACGATACAGAGAAATATTGGTAGACAGTGTGACCTCATGGAAAGATCACTGGACTGAGAATCTGGAGATTTAGGTTTTATTCCCAGCTTCCTCACTTACCTACTCTTTGACCATGGACAAGTCACTTAACTTCACTGTGCCTCAGTTTCCTCATCTGAAAATAGGGGATAAAAGAAAATACATGCTTTTCCTTCTTTTTAGGCTGTGACTTCCATGTGCGACCTGGACTGTGTGACTCTGATTACCTTGTAATTGCCCCAGACTGTAGCACACATTATTAGGCACAACACTTAATAGATTCCATTATTGTTATATATTATTGTTGTTTTTATATAGTCACCTACCAAGTCACTGGTTTCAGCAGAACCTAATCTCTTCATTTTCTAGACAGGTGAATTTTTTCCTGAAACCCATAGCCTCTCTTGATGCGATATAGGTTCCTTTTAGGTCAGTGTTTAGAATCAGAATTTTCTGCCTGAGCTATTGGTTATGAATCCATTTCATTACCAACCTTCAGGGATTCCAATGTTGGATCAGAGCGTTTGCTGCTTTTCACGTTGCTGATTGGAAAAACATTCTCCTTGGAGAGTCAACCATTCCCTAAGGCTGTGTGTGTAAGAAAAACATTATAAAATTAAACCATCATGTGACTTTGGCAAGGCAAATGGAGAAATCGGGAAGATAAGATAAGCATTGTGTCTGTAACTGTCAGCAAAGTTTTAGCAGGGCAGAGGACACTATTGGTATGGGATAGGCAGGCCTATGACAGACATCCAGGTGTAACCTCAAATGATTTTGACTCCAAACCCCTGTAGTGTTTTCTGTTGGTCGTATCCAGTGGAACAGTCTGTTTTGTTTTGTTCTTGTTTTATTTTTTTTTAATGGTATTTGTTATAATAAATGCCACTTGGTTCTATACTGTCTTTTTAAAGGGATGTTTCTGAGAAAGAAAGAAGTGTTCAAGGATAAAAGGTGTGACAACTTAAGAAAAAGCCAGAGAGCCCCAAAGTAGAGTTTTCAACCTTATTTCCCAATATGTCAGTTAAAATATTAAGAGCACATGCAAATATCCAGGTGAGGGAATTATAAATGTGTTTGTCAAGAGGAGATATTAGGTTAATGTGCTTTTTAGGGGATTATAAATTTGCTTAGGTCCATGTGTTTTAATTGATTTGTCTTGTTTGGATTTTTAATTGGATATGGTATGTCATAACATTTTTCCATTAGATTACACTAATTTCAACTAGATTCAACTAGGTTTGGTTAGGATCCCGGGCACACCTATCGGAGACTTGCCAGAACCACAAAAATATATTAAGTGATGAACTCTATTATACATCCAGAGATGTTATAAAATGGTTGATAAGAATCATAGTGTTTATTTACACCAAAACAGTACATTTGTCCATGGATAGTGTCTCTTGAGGTTGCACAGGCATGAAGATTGATCTTTACTTTAATATCCTCATTAAAGATCTGGAATGGAGGTGAGATAAGGGTACTGATGTATTTTGCAAATGATACTGTATTGAGAGGTGTCCTAAATACCACAAAGATCAAGAAATTGAACAAAAGGGCCTAACGAGGTTGAAAAACAGGGGAAATGAGAAATTGTGACTCCCAAATGATAGTGTACATTAAATGAGATGAGTTCAAAATGCGATACATCAGTAAAAAATGGCCAGTCTGATTTAGCATGCTTTATATAAAGACATTATGTCACAAAGCTGCGATGTAATCATCGCTTTCTACATGACCCTGAGAAGACCTGAAATACTGAACCCAGTCTAGGTCACCTTATTTCCAGAAATCTGTGGATAAGGGAGTTCAGAGAGCAGCAGCAGACTGATTAAGAGGATGGAGAGTGATTTATGAGAATAAATTAAATGAAATAAGTATGAGTAATTTGGCCAAACATGATTGAGAGCTATTTCATGCAAATCTGGCAGAGAACTTAGATGCTAACATGCTTGTTCTCAGTTTCCCATAGCTCTGCACAATGGGGTTACATTTTATGCACCAAAAATGCCTGCTGCATTTCCTTGTAGAAACACCGATGATTTTTTTTTTTTTAACTAGAAATGCATGTTTGGAGCAAGGCTGGAGGTTGGACGACAGGAGTAGTGGTTTCAGCAGTCAAGAGACAGGGCTGACCTCATCCAAAACATGGTGCTTTGCTACTACCATCAGTTCCTCTGCCATGTCCTGTAGCTGATTTGCTAGCCCCCTCAATGTCCGCTTCTTGAAAAATGTCCCAGGCTCCATGGTATCGTTGAGCAAGTTCACATTGGAATATTCCCATGGGAGGCTCATTGTGTGCGGCTAACAGATTGTTTAAGGGAAGAGCGATCCCAATTTTTTTTCAACTGCAAAGATATGATAGCAAATATAGTTAGTTTTCAAGAGATATAACAGTAACTTTTGGGCTAGGCTTAATCAGTCACTCAGTGGTATTTATCTACACTTACTATGTGTAAAGCATCACAATCAGTGCTTGGGAGTGTACAGTACAACAGAGTTGATAGATATGTTCCCTGCCCACAAGGAGCTTAAAGTCTGGAGGAGGAGATAGACATTTAAATAAGTTATGTGTAAGTGTATAAATGTCATGGGACCAAGTGTGATGTAACTATCAAGTGCTCACAGGTGTAATGACTTGTGCTTTTTCACCTGTCCTCACTTTGTCATAGTAACACCAAAGCCTTTAGGTGATTATTTCAGAAAAAAAGTCCATGACCAATGCACTAACCTGGAATCAGTCAATCAACCAGTGATATTTATTGATCACTTACTATTTGCAGAGCACTGTACTAAGCGCTTAGAAGAGTACAGTACAGCATAATCAGCAGACGAGTTCCCTACCCTTCAGCTTTCGTGGTCATCAATCACTCAGTGATATTTGAGTGATTACTGTGTACAGAGCACTGTATTAAGTGCTTAGGAAACTATAATGTAAAGTTGGTAGATGTGATCCCTACCTAAAAGTAGTGTACATTCTACCCTGGAGAGACAGGCATGAAAATAGATTAGGTAAAGAGGAAATAGTAGAGTGTAAGAATATATACATAGTACAGTGGGGTGGGATTTGTATCAAAATATTTAGGAGGTACACAGCCAAGTGTCTAGTCAAGGGCTTAGTCTGGAAAGGTCTCTTGAAGGAAATGTGATTGTAGGAGGGCTTTGAAGGTAGAGGTTGTGATGGACTGTCAGATATGAAGGGGGAGGGAGTACCAGGCCTGAGGGAGGATATGGTCAAGAGGTCAGTAGCAGGATAGATTAGATTGAGGTAAAGAGAGTAGATTGGCATTAGAGTGGAGTGGGTGGATCGTGTTGTACTAGGTCATCATCTTTGTTGACCCTCCAGGCCCTGTTATCTGAGGACAAGGGGCATTTCAGTAACAGACCAGGATTTGGGATCTTGAAACCTCCTAGCCAAGCTGAGAGGGTGAGGAAAAGTCTGCTCTTCAAAACCCAGATTGCTCTGGAATGTTGTGGGACACCTCACTATGATTTCTGGAATTATTTTAGGAAACTTTGGTTCAAAGTGATTTCCAGAGGCCACATTTGAGGTATAAATTTGCTAAATTGTTTACTTAAGAGAGATCATCTCAAGTGCAGCATCTGTTTTTGCTTTTTCTGAGCACTTTCCATTTTACATAAGGGTGGCTGAAGCACAGGGAGACCACGGGACTGCCGTAGACCACACAATAAGTTAGCATTCCTCAGAAGTGAAGCCCAAGTCCTGCTGTGCCAGTGGCTATCTTAAATAAGCAGGGTAGCAGTAATTTTACAGGAACAGGCCTACGTATGCAACTCCAGTTTGCCTATTTACAATGACTTTTCATTTATACAAACTTCATCAATGTGATAGGAATAATTCACATTTTAGTGATGTTCATTCATTCATTCAATCGTATTTATTGAGCGCTTACTGTGTGCAGAGCACTGTACTAAGCACTTGGGAAGTACAAGTCAGCAACATATAAAGATGGTCCCTACCCAACAACAGGCTCACAGTCTAGAAGGGGGAGACAGACAACAAAACAAAACATGTTGAATCTCAAATTTCACAGCCACTTTCTTCTGGGCAACACCAAATTATTTTCTGCTTTGGGGAGAAAAATGCCTTCTGTAAGTTCCCTCGACCCCCGGCCCACGTTATCCCCCGGGCCTGGAATGCCCTCCCTCTGCCCATCCGCCAAGCTAGCTCTCTTCCTCCCTTCAAGGCCCTGCTGAGAGCTCACCTCCTCCAAGAGGCCTTCCCAGACTGAGCCCCTTCTTTCCTCTCCCCCTCGTCCCCCTCTCCATCCTCCCGTCTTACCTCCTTCCCTTCCCCACAGCACCTGTATATATGTATATATGGTTGTACATATTTATTACTCTATTTATCTATTTATTTATTTATTTTACTTGTACATTTCTATCCTACTTATTTTATTTTGTTGGTATGTTTGGTTCTGTTCTCTGTCTCCCCCTTTTAGACTGTGAGCCCACTGTTGGGTAGGGACTGTCTCTATGTGATGCCAATTTGTACTTCCCAAGCGCTTAGTACAGTGCTCTGCACATAGTAAGCGCTCAATAAATACGATTGATTGATTGATTGGTTGGATATTTGTAAATGCAGCACCCCAGTGAAATTCAAGATGGAAAACTAAGGTTGGGTGTTCCCTCTGCTGACTGGGTGCATCCTGTCAGCAAAAGAAGTCTCTTTACAAAGATGAGATGAAAATGTTGCCAAGGGTCTAGCCAATCCACTGAGATATTGATGCCTTCAGTCTCTGAAAATTAACCAGCTGTTTTTACTGAAATCAGTAATTACAAAAATGAGCATCCTAATCTCAGGTAGAGTTGCGATTATAGGGAAATATGTCTGATTTACTTCAAAATTAAGAAAATAGGGCTTTAGAATTTTATACCGAAATTTGGGCCTCTGAATCTAGATGTAGTAAAAAGGATGCAGCTAATATAGAAAAATTACCAGAGTTAAAATAAATTAGATGAGAATTTGGAGCAGAATTTACAGGATGTGGCACTCAATAGCTTTACTGTTGTAAAATACTTCATGGTTTTTATGTAGCAGCTGAATAGAAATAGTGGGTTCCTTTTTATTTATTTAACTAATTTGAAATGAACTCCACTATCCCATAAATACTCACTTTCTTTAGGCTACTATTAAAGCAACCTTGTAAGTCCTGGAGGCAAGCAAAGTCCATGATTTGTTTCCTCGCCAAAATGATGTTTTTATTCTGGGGAAAATTCATGAATTTCAACTCTCTCCCTTTCTGGGTTTTTCAACATTTCTTGCAAATTGTATGTAAATTAATGCAAATATGCAGTCCTCAGTACCAAGCTGCTTAGAGGTGTAAAATGCATTAAATTAAGATGCTGAGAGAAATGTGCATCTAATTAAAGTATCAGGTAAAGAAATGTTTAAATTTAAATTAGGTACTTCAGTTGGAAGAATTGCTTGTTCAATTCATGAGGGGCTTTTGTGTATTTTAGAGGAGTCTTGTTTTTGCCAATGTTTCCGTTTGTGCTCAAATTAGTTTTAGGTGTGTACCTTGGCTCAGTAGAACTTTGAAGAAACACTGAATCTAGGAGTTGAAATGTAATTGGGAACAATAATTAATATAATAATAATAATGGCATTTATTGTGTTTACTATGTGCAGAGCACTGTTCTAAGCACTGGGGAGGTTACAAGGTGATCAAGTTGTCCCACGTGGGGCTCACAGTCTTAATCCTCATTTTACAGATGAGGTAACTGAGGCACAGAGAAGTTAAGTGACGTGCCCAAAGTCACAAAGCTGAGTATTGGCAGAGCTGGAATTTGAACCCATGACCTCTGACTCCAAAGCCCTGGCTCTTTCCACTGAGCCATGCTGCTTCTGTATGTGTAGATAGGTTTATTACCTCCAGTTCTGCTAGGCATCAGGTCGTTGTGACCAAGGGAGATGGAGGAAAAAGGCCAGTTCCTGGCTTCTCTCTTAATCCTGGTTTCTCCTGAGGTATGTGATCCTCCCCTTAGCTGAAACTGGACATGGGCGTGGGGGGAAGAGAGTGAAGTATAGACGGGTCGTAATTCATAAAAAGCTATTCTTACTATGTAGGCCATTTCCCCTTTAGTACTAGAAGCCGATAATTTCACTTTTTAGTAGGTGTCTGTAACTCTTTCCATGATAGTTATGGAGAATCTGGAATTCAGGAGGGTTAGCTGATTTGCCTAGGTTGCAAGCCGAGTTTGTGGAAGGGAAGAAGTAAAGTTTGATAACTGTCTCTTAAACCTAGCATAATCAGATGTCCCCTTTTTATGGGACTGTCCTGTTAACCATACTGCTGTGGGATAATGAATGCCGTGGTTGCAAGAACACTTGGAGTTAGATTCACCAAGATTTAGAATCACATTTTCCACCAAGTTCTAGGGTAAGCTGGGAAGCAGTTTGGAGGGGAGGTGTTGGGGTAGAGACTCTGCTGACTTTACTGTTGGTTCCTACATGTTTCTTCTGAAATTGGTCCAACTCACCTGCTCAGGAAGTATCTCTTTCTCTCTCTCTCATTCTCCCTCCCCCCGCCCACCCCCTACCCCCCAAAAAACAAGAAGACTCTTCTTCCAAACATTGGGAGAAAAATGTTCCCTTTCCTTGCTTTATCTGTTCCATGAAAAGGTGGATGTCAAAGCCCATTCGAAACCACCTGTTGATACTGTGACAAACTCCCTGGGCATTGCTGGGGATTGCTAGGGTACTGAGAGCAAGGGCTTAGAATTCAGATGACCGCATTGTGTATTCACTCAATCAGTCAGTACTATTTATTGTGTATTATTTCATTTATGTATATATTGGTGAGAAAAGGTTTGACTGAGCTGGATGGTGATTTCGTCAAAGTGCCATAATAACATCTCGAGTTTTCTCACCCTAAAATGGAGGGTTGTATTATACTCTTCCGATCACTTGAGTTCAGTGCTCGGCATGCAGTGAGTGCTCATACCAGTGATTGATTGATTGGCCAGCACTGTGTCCTCTGTACCAAGAAATAACTATTTTGGGGATTGAAAGGATAGAAATAAGTGCTGCTTCTGTATTTCCCACAAGTCCCTAGTACAGTGCTTTGTACCCAGTGGTTGCTCAGTCAGTACTCGTGGTAACAATGAAGACCCTCCCTTTACCTTTTAATTTGACTTTTTGTTAGCAGTTGAGGCTGTGAGCTCAAGTGGAGCTACCTCAAGCAGCGGTAGTGGGAGATGGTCTGATGAGATGAAGGGATGCAGGGAATGTCAGCCCAGAATTTCTCATCTTTGTCATGAAGGACTAATATTTGCTAATATCCTCTCTATTGCAGAGATTACAAGAATGGCATTTTGAATGGGACCGTGGCAGTTCGTAGCGAATCAGTCATACTTACTATGCATTTACAGTGTGCAGATTACTAAACACTTGGGAGAGTACAATATAACAGAGGTGGTAGACACGTTCCCTTGTCCACAAGGAGCTTACAATCTATAGGAATTACAGTATGTCCTCTTTGACAATTTAACCATCTTATGCAGTGGTTCACAGCATTTCCTCTGAAACCCTGATGTTCCAAGGGCCCCATATTTAGCCATTCAAAAATATTATTGAGTACAGGGATGGACATGAAAGGATGAGAATTAGACACAGATCCTGTCCCCAAGGAGCTCACAGTTTAAAAGTTAGAAGGCAGAAGAGGATTGGTGACTGGTACCTAAGGAAAGAGTAAAATTAAAACAGGCAACAGAAAACAAGACTGCCAATAAATTCAATAAGAGTACAGAGTATGGTGAGGGAGCACAGTTTTGAGATACCTCACTATTGAAAGTCCATCAGTCACAACAACTACAGCCTTCCCAACATTCTAGAAATCGGGAGCATTTGTTTCCACTGCATTCTCCCTATTCTGGCTGGACTAGAGTCTTCTCACTCTCGGCTTCAAGGCTCTCCATCACCTTGCCCTCTCCTACCTCACCTCCCTTCTTTCCTTCTACAGCCCAGCCCGCACCCTCCGCTCCCCTGCTGCTAATCTCCTTACTGTGCCTCGTTCTCACCTGTCCCACTGTCGACCCCTGGCCCACGTCCTCCCCCTGGCCTGGAATGCCCTCCCTGCACACATCCGCCAAGCTAGCTCTCTTCCTCCCTTCAAAGCCCTACTGAGAGCTCACCTCCTCCAGGAGGCCTTCCCAGATTGAGCCCCCTCCTTCCTCTTCCCCCTCCCCATCCCCCCCACCCTACCTCCTTCCCCTCCCCACAGCACCTGTATATATATTTGTACAGATTTATTACTCTACTTATTTTACTTGTACATATTTACTATTCTATTTTATTTTGTTACTATGTTTTGTTTTGTTGTCTGTCTCCCCTTTCTAGACTGTGAGCCCACTGTTGAGTAGGGACCATCTCTATATGTTGGCAACTTGTACTTCCCAAGGACTTAGTACAGTGCTCTGTACACAGTAAGCGTTCAATAAATACAATTGAATGAATGAATGAATGATGGGGCTGTGCAGCCTCTCGGTAGCAGGGAAGATTAAACCTTAATGGCAGACATTTTACTTTTGACCGTTCTTTTACTATACATTAAAAAGAGAAGCATCCAAATAAGTTCTCAGAAAAAGCGAATTGACTCATGTAAAATTTGATTAATATAGCCTCAGTGTTTTTAAGTAAATGATAGGCTGATACTCCATGGACTCTGAAACAACTTTGAAAAGCTCTTCATTTTTTACACCATTGAAAACCACTAACCCATACCATGGGTTTTCGTAAGGTTTTCATAATCAAGCTTGTTCACGAAAATTCTCAAATAATTTGAGGGAAGTTTAAGACTTTGGTTTTACTCCACTGTCTCTCTCTTCCCTCTTTTTCTGCTTTTCCCTCACTATTCTCACCCATTCTCAACATTTGCAGTTACTCAGAGCCTTCCCCTCTCCACCTTCAGCCACTGCTCCATTAACATTCTTTCCCTCTTCCCAACCCCTGTGAAACCTCATAGAAAGGATATTGATTGAAGAGCTGCGCGTCTTATGACAATGATTGTTAAAAAATTGGCAGAATTTAGGAGAAACCCAATCGAATGTGTTTTCTATAAGGTCTTATTTTTACTGCAATCACCTTATTAGTTTTGCTGTGTGCTTATAGCAAATATGCATTGGGTGGGTGTATCGACAGACATTAGACTAATACCATATTTTTAAGACATTACCTGTGGCATACTTTGGATTTCTCTGTGTTATCATCACTGGTAAATTTGCACCAAACTTTCTAGGGCTGAATTATGTTTCAAATGTGAAAAACATTTATTTACCAGGGAGACCTCCCAGAGAGTTGAAGCATCAGTAATGCAGTACACATTTAAGAGGTCTAGGTCAATATGATATTCAAATAGAATTTCAAATTGGTTCTGACTGAAACAAAAAGGATTTTTTTAGTATTCTGGGAAGGAAGGCTGGCTCTATGGTGATTCCTTTAAAAAAAAAAACCTGAGAATGTACAATGAGTCCTAACTCAAGAGATTCCATTGTGATTGATCTTGCAGATTTTTTGAGGTAATTGATGATTTTGCCTTAGTTGAGTCTGTTAGTGCAAATAATTATTAATCAATATGCACTCAGCTCTTACTTTAGAGGATAATTTTAACACATGATTTATTCTGAACGTTTCAATTGCACTATCTTTACAAGGAGAAAATCAATTGACTAGTGGTCTAAAGCACTTTAATTATCTGCAGTGTTGTGCTCCTCTCCTATGTGGTTTTACCAGTGAAACTTATTGTCCCATATAGGCCCTGGTAACAGGAAGTTTTTCATTGCTAGGGTAGAAAATTGGACAATTTTTATATTAGTTTTGTTTAAAGTGATTTTTTTAAATGATATTTAAGTGCTTACCATGTTCCAGGCACGGTACCCAAAAGCTGGGGTAGTACCAGAAGCAACATGGCTCAGTGGAAAGAGCCCAGGCTTTGGAGTCAAAGGTCATGGGTTCGAATCCTGGCTCGGCCAATTGTCAGCTGTGTGACCTTGGGCAAGTTACTTAACTTCTCTGTACGTCAGTTCCCTCATCTGTAAAATGGGGATTGACTGTGAGCCCCCTGCGGGACAACCTGATCACTTTGTAACCTCTCCAGTGCTTAGAACAGTGCTTTGCACATAGTAAGCACTTAATAAATGCCATTATTATTATTATTACCAGCTAATCAGGGTGGACACAGTTCATGTCCCACAGGGAGCTCACAGTCTTAATCCCCATATTACAGGTGAGGTAACTGAGGCACAGATAATTTGTGATTTGCCCAAGGTCACACAACAGACAAGTGATAGAGCCAGGATTAGAACCGAGGTAAACTCAACTGAGGCACAGATAGTTTCATTCATTGATTCAATCGTATTTATTGAGCACTTACTGTGTGCAGAACACTGTACTAAGCACTTGGGAAGTACAAATTGGCAACATATAGAGACGGTACCTACCCAACAATGGGCTCACAGTCTAGAAGGTGGAGGCAGACAACAAAACAAAACATGTGGACAGGTGTCAAGTCATTAGAATAAATAGAAGTAAAGCTAGATGCACATCAATTTAATTGATTTGCCCAAGGTCACACAGCAGACAAGTGGTAGAAACATGATTAGAACCTGGGTAAATTCAACTGAGGCACAGAGAATTTAAGTGATTTGCCCAAGGTCACACAGCAGAGAAGTGGTGGAGCCAGGATTAGAACGTGGGTAACCTCGGTTGAGGCTAATGCTTTCGGAAAAAAATAATAAAATCTAATGTAGAGAGACTATATAATTTTTATAGTCATGATTTAAAATATTGTTTTTATCCAGGGGAAAATAGCTAATTTGGGGGGAACTATCTGAACACATAGCTTATTTTTGACACTCTCATGTATACAAATATCAGTGGTAGAAAATTACAGTTGGTGTCATGGAAAGGAGGCTTAAATATGAGTAATAGGAGACAGAGGCTAAATCACTCAGAACATTTTATAAGTTATTCGACTACACTTCCCTGTGTAATTAAGCCACAGTCCTTTTGTGGTATATGCAGTTTGGTCCTTTTTCCCCTCATGTAAGCACTTGCTCTGAGCACCAAGTTTGATACTGGAGAAGCAGTGTGACATAGTAGAAAGAGAACGGGCTTGGGAGTCAAAGGACGTGGGTTCTAATCCCGGCTCCACCGCTTGTCTACTGGGTGACTTTGGGCAAGCCATTCAACTTCTCTGTGCCTGTTACCTTACCTGTAAAATAGGGATTAAGACTGTGAGCCCCACGTGGGATAACCTGATTACCTTGTATCTATCCCAGCTCTTAGAACAGTGCTTGGCACATAGTAAGTGCTTACAAAAAGCAAAATCATTATTATTGGGGTTATATTGCTGCATTTGCACGTGCAAAGGAATCAGACTTCGAAGCCCTTTTCCTTGCCCTAGTGGGTTTGACTCCACAGCCCTTAAAACTCCCATTGGGCATTTTAGAATGAGTTTTCATGGGATTCCCCTTTTACTGCTCATTTCATGCACCCATGGGTGGAAAGGGGCATTTGCTAATCAGCCTCAGGGAGCATTGGGGAACTTTTCAGGGCAGGAAGTAGCTGTAAATATGGCATCCACGAAAAGCAGCAGGGCAGCAGGGGTGAACTCAATGTAATTACTCAAAGTGAGGTTTGGCTGGGGCCTCAGGAAAACCTCTAACATGGCCGTTGAACTTTCCAAGAAGCATTTTAGCTCATCCAAAAGATGTGAGGTTGAGATTTGAAACTCAGCCTGGCAATGGGGATTTCATTTGAATCTTTTAAACTCTGATCTATTTTACAGACTCTGAGAGCAAAAATCAAGCCCACACACACACACACACACACACACACACACACACACACACACACACACACACACACACAAAAAAAAAAATCCATGGGGGCGGGGGGGAATATCTGGGCTGTTGGGTAGACATTGGTCATCTGGGTTTGTAAATCGCCAAGTGTTTTATCACAGGAAGACCTGGGAAAGGCACTCTGGAATATACTTCTAATGAATGAATAAGTCATCTGGGCAGCCTGCCCTCCCCCCCGCCCCGTGAAAAACAGAATCATGCTAACAGTTTGCATTTATATGAGTCTTAGATTGTGGATCTACAAGCACTTTGCAAACTAATCAGTCCCCTCAGTACCCCAGGGAGCTGCAGGATACCCTCAGTAGCTAGTGGTACAGGAGGGTCGTGATGCTTGGCAGAGTGGATGTTTGAGTCAGAGAGAGAATGCAGCCAGCTTGAGCATGGCAGCGGTGAAAGGGGAATTGGCATGAGAGAAAAAAACAACAATGGTAGAATTTTGAAGCCTTCGTGAGAAATAAAACTAGATATTATTAACAGGGATAAAGGTCCATTAACTGTACCAGGGCATTTCTTTACCTATGATTATAGGCAGTTAGATGGAGAGAGAAGTTTGTTATCCTTTGTTGTACCCATGCCTGCCGTTTTATAGTGGACTTGTTAGAAATCCAATTTAAATGTTTTACATGTGCTCATTGCACCTATCCCCAAAGTGGGACTTGTATGTACAGGAATTGGTGATTCTCAAGCTGTTTTTTCCTATAATTTCTCAAGGCTCTAACATCTTCCCATACCTACAACATCTTTACACACCCATGCCTGCTGGGTTCTTTTTTCTGTTTTGTTTTTTGGTTTTTATGCGTTGCGTCTTCAAGGTAGCAGGAGGGAGGGCAGACCTAAGTGAGAGAGACCATCTGACTCAGTTCATACAACTTGCCATTTGCCACTACTATGACCAAATAACTATTCACAGTCAAACACAGTGGTGTTTATTGAGCATTTACTGTCTGCAGAGCACTGTACTAAATGCTTGGGAAAGTATAATATAATATGATCCCTGCCATGAGGAGCTTACAGTCTATAGTTCTGCAGGTCTATCCTTGCAATTCTCACAGGGCTTCTCCAGACCTCAGCAGGGCTCCCAATTTGAAAATATTGCGCTAGGTGTAGGGGTGACCCCTCGACTTGAAAGACAAATCCTAAGGGCAGTCTCTACACTAGTCCCCAATATAATGGAAAAGGGAAAGTATTTCTTAGTTGTGGGGCAACCAACCTTTGATCAAGTTAACACTTAACTCCAGAGCATGTCCGTTCCCCCTTTGGGCAAAGCTCCTGAGAGATTAGTAACATGTAAGTTGATATTCACCAGACTTTGGATTTTTTTTCCTTTGATATTTATTGAGTATTACTGTGTGCAGAGCACAGTACAGTGTGCTTGGAGAGATCAATACAGTAGAGTTGAAAGGCACACCCCTTGCCCACAAGGAGCTTACAGTCTGGAGGAGGAGACAGGCATTAATATAAATTACAGATAGGGGAAATGGGAGAGGATAAGGATATACACAGAAGTGCAATGAGGCTGAGGTAGGGTGAGTATCAAATGCTTAAGGAGTACAGATCCAAGGTCATCGGTGGAGCAGAAGGGAGGACAAATAGGGGAAATAAATCAGTGAAGCCCTCTCGAAGGTGATGTGATTTTAAGAGAGCTTTGAAGGTGGTTTCCTCCCAAGACAGTGGTCTGCATGCAGTAAGCACTCAATGAACACCACTAATCAATGGATTGATTTTATTTGACCCAAAAGAAAGGGTTAGTAGGTAAAATGTGATCCTTTATATGGGCATAATATTCATACATTTACTGTATTTTCACAGTTACCTTCCCTCACAAGGCACCGTATATCTGTACAGAGGTTAAACAAAATTCTTTTTCTGTTGTTTTCAAGAGTATTGCAATACATACAGTTCTCCTGTAACATGTAGGTCACCTTTTTACAAAACCCTAAGGGGGCACCCACATTGTAGACCTCGCATTGCCCATCTTTACATGTGTGCATGTAACTTACATCCAACACTGCGGCATTGCGTGTCCAAACAGGCTTATAGTGTCTGATGAAAGTTGCCTGATTTCTCCCAACATTATAAGCAGAACTACCCGTGTGCTATGTATACATGTGTTTAAAGAGTCCATGTTATTTCTTTCAAGGAATCCAATCATTCAACAAAAGGCAGTAAACGCTCTGGGCATGTTACTCCCCTCCTCAAAAATCTCCAGTGGCTCCCTGTCAACCTACGCATCAATCAAAAACTCACTCTCGGCTTCAAGACTGTCCATCCCCTCGCCCCCTCCTACTTCACCTCCCTTCTCTCCTTCAGCAGCCCAGCCCGCACCCTCCGCTCCTCTGCCGCTAACCTCCTCATTGTGCTTCGTTCTCGCCTGTCCCACCATCGACCCCCGGCCCACATCCTCCCCCTGGCCTGGAATGCCCTCCCTCTGCACATCCGCCAAGCTAGCTCTCTTCCTCCCTTCAAAGCCCTACTGAGAGCTCACCTCCTCCAAGAGGCCTTCCCAGACTGAGCCCCCTTTTTCCTCTCCTCCTCTCCATCCCCCCTGCCCTACCTCCTTCCCCTCCCCACAGCACCTGTATATATGTTTGTACAGATTTATTACTGTATTTATTTTACTGGTACATATTTACTATTCTATTTATTTTGTTAATGATGTGCATTTAGCTTTAATTCTGTTTGTTCTGATGACTTGAAACCTGTCCACATGTTTTGTTTTGTTGTCTTTCTCCCCCTTCTAGATTGTGAGCCCGTTGTTGGGTAGGGACCATCTCTATATGTTGCCAACTTGTACTTCCCAAGCACTTAGTACAGTGCTCTGCACACAGTAAGCGCTTAAGAAATACGATTGAATGAATGAATGAATTATGAAAGTGCCTTAGCAGAATTTACCTATAATCCTATAGTTGATACATCTGACATGGTGACAGCCTGTGAGAAGTGCAGGAAGATATATTTGGTATATGTGAAAGGTCAAACGAGCTAACTTTTAAGATCCTCCCAGCAAGACACCTTTTTACTTTCACTCTGATGCCTGTTGACTTCACAGCCCAGCAATCTTATCCATGTCTTTTAGTAAACCCTATTATTGTAGAGCTTGTCACAATAGTTAAACATTAAGAGGAGTTTTTATTATGCTCTATTTGCTTATTCTACACTGATTTTTAACTCCATTCCTTTATCAGCTTTCTAGCAGAATTATTGAAAATGCTTCTCCATCATTTGGAGGATCTAAAATAAAATACATCAGTGGGTGGTGTGTAACTGTGACAGTCCTGAAAGATCATGTGCATATTAGGTCAAACACAATGTTTCCTGTAGGAACTTCCTGAATTACAAGCTTCTTAAAGCACATTGTGTATTAATGACAAGTCTGTGTATCCATATGTCATTGGGCTGGAAATGACAACTTATTACCTCTTGATGCTAAGAGCAGAAGGGAACTGTAATGCCTTATGTTAACAGTATTCTGAAAATTCAGAAAATCTAATGAACACAGAGGAGGAGTCTTCAAATGACCTAAAAATGTATTATTCAATATATCCTTGTTAAAACCTTTGAAGGCAAAGTAGTCTTTGCACACTGCACTTTATCAATTCTACTCCAGTGCACCGAATGTTCAATCTATTTTTTTTCCAAAGCACTTGACATTGATGGGTTTAGAAGACTGCACTCTAGGCTCCCCTCCTCCACTACTCCTGGCTAATTCTAAGCCTCAGTTTACCCCCATGAAATTTTAGGAATAAGGTAACTAATGAGCCATATTTTCCCAAGGGAGAAAGAAGAAGGATACCAGTCTAATGGGAATTCATTGAGTGATCTGAGGGGGCTGACAAATGCCTGAACTTTTCACTGTTTCAAGACATCAAAAGTGCCTTTCATCTCATTGTAAATTCACCTCATTAACTCACTAACATATTTTTAATATTTCTTCAAGTTATTTCTCAGATATTGTAACTGTAATTTTGGGATATGAGCCAGTTCACTGACTGTGCTTGCGAAACTGTATAATGGGAACATCAAGGACCAGTGGAGCCCTTTTGGAAGGCTTGGAGGTCCTGTTGATAAGGGGTTGGAAATACTTTTGTCATTAAAGTTCTGTGCAGGTGACACAAGATTCATCACATTTGGGTTGTGCTGTTACTTAAACTTACGTCAGGGTATTAAACCCTTTTGAGTAGAAGCAAAGGATTGCCCTGTGCTCTGAAGCCCTTTCAGACCATGGTCAGGACTCTGAAGTGCTATTCAGGGGTAAGGGGACAGGCAGCAAGATTTTAGAGGTTGTGACGCCTGAATTTCCATGAGCTGTTGACATGGATCGATCAGTGGTATTTCTTGAGCGCTTACTGTGTGCACAGCACTGTACTAAGTGCTTGGAGAGTACAGTGCAGTTGAGTTGGTAGACATGATCCCTGCCCTCAGGGAGCTAAAAGACTAAAGTGGAAGATAGGCACTGAAATCAGTTAGCATGTGGAAATGGCAGAGTATAAGAATATGTGCATAAATTCTGTGGGGCTGGGTGTGGAGTGAGTATCAAAGTATCACAGCAAGTGCATCTGCAATCCAGAAGGAAGGGCAAATACAGGAAGTGAGGGCTTAGGGAAGACCTCTTGGAGAAAATATGAAATTAGTAGGGCTTTGAAGATGGAGAGAGCGGTAGTGTGTCTGATAGGTAAAGGGCAGGCCTTCATATAGGATGTTCCCAACCCATTTCTACTTCAAGGGTAAGAATGGAATAAGGGAAGAGTTAAACTGGGACTTGATTGCAGACTTAGTGCTACCCTGCTTTGGTTCTAAACAACCAAAATGAACCCATTCTATTTAGATAGGAATAATTGTGGTATTTAAGTGCTTACTGAGTGCCAAGCACTATCCTAAATGCTGGGGTAGATAGAAGATAATCAGGTCAGTACAGTCCCTGTCACACACGGGACTCACAGTCTAAGTGGGAGGGAGAATAGGCGAGGGAACTGATGCACAGAGAAGTTAAGTGACTTACCAAAGTTCCCACAGCAGACAAGTGGAGGAGCGGGAATTAGAACCCAGCTGCCCTCACTCCCAGGCCCTTGCTCTTTCCCTTGGGCCTTGCTGCTTCTCAGGTTCCTTCCTGTTTCCTCCTAACTTGCTGTTTCACCAAGTAGGCCTTGTGAAAGGAAAATAATAGTGTCATTTAGTTTCCAGAGAATTTCATTAGTATAATTATTTATTGCCACTTTCAATGGACCTGGCTGCCAGCTTTGAACCTGCTTAACAGTGCTTTATTTAGTTGTTACGTTAGTATTAGGCACATCCCAGAAGATGAATCTCAGTAGTACAAATATTTCCAAGTACCTGATATTATGTGTGAATTATGTGGAAACAAGACTAGGTGGATTATGAAGAAATGAGTTTTGAGTTTCATTTCTAGATGTTTATCTTGGGTCGTTAAAAAGATTTTATGGAATATTTTTGTATAATTATCTTGATTAATATTTGAGTGGTGTGTTTACATTTTGAGTTGATTCATATAAAGCTTCATTCGCTGTGCTAAATACTAGTTTTCCCATACTCTTCCTGCAGTGATAGAAACCACAGTCTGTTGAACTCTCAGAAATGGGCTGGTTCTTCAGCAAAATTTTCCATCAAACCATGAGCCAAAGCAGCAGTATCAGTAAGCGCCACAATCTACAAACGCTACCTGCAGCTGTAACTAGAGACTGTAGTTTTGTGTGCACAGTGTAGAAGGATCTGATGAACTCATATGTTCATTCATTCATTCACTGTCGTATTTATTGAGCGCTTACTATGTGCAGAGCACTGTACTAAGAGCTTGGGAAGTACAAGTTGGCAACATATAGAGACAGTCCCTACCCAAAAGCGGGCTCACAGTCTAGGAGGGGGAGACAGACAACAAAACAAAACATATTAACAAAATAGAATAAATAGAATAAATATGTACAAGTAAGATAAATAAGGAGAGTAATAAATCTGTACAAACATATATACATATATACTGGTGTATGTATAGGTATAGGTATATACAGGTACATATATGTTAGTTATGCCAAGGTAATGATCCTTGTGTGGAGTTTTGTGTGTGTGTGTGTGTGTGTGTGTGCATGTGCATGGTATTGTGTGCACTTAGTGGATCAAAGTATCAGATTGTGTGATCTAAGAATTTTTAAAATATTTCCTTACGTCATGAGAGGAGTAAATGATTTCATTGACCTCAACTTAAATTGCAGTTTAAATTTGAATTGAATGTAATTTCAACTTTAAGAAAAGTTTCCCATCCAGATTTTCAAGATAAAGTCAGTTCCCTTAGACTAAATGTTTTCATTACACATTTTGGGTAGAACAGACTGTGGAATTAGGGAAGGGTCTTCCAACTGCCCCTGCCTGTCTGGTCCAGTGCGATGTGGTGTCAGAAGAAATGCTTGTGTGCATGGTAAATGGCTTTACGTGCTTTTTCCTGAACCCATGATTTATGAAGAATGGCATGCCCTACATTCTAGGAGAACTGAGCTTATCCTCAGTCCTAGAATTAAGGAAAAGGATGAGTGTTTCACTCTGGCGTATAGTAGTTCTGGGTTTTAGTGGAAAAGACCTACCACATGCTCTCTGGCAGTTACCTGGAGCAACATGTTGGAACCAGTGATAAAAACGAAGGGCTGAGAGGGACTTTCAGAGATCGGCTAACCCTGTGGCTTGCCTTCTGGCAGAACCACACTTTGGCATCCTAAACAGGTGACTCTCCTATTCTTCTAAGAATTTCCCTTATTTCTCTTCCCTGTCCATTTCCTCATGGAGATGGTCATTTACAATGAAGATGGCAGGCAAGTAGCAGGGATGATAATATACCCCCTGAATAATTGGATTGGTGGGGTGACAGATATGTGGTTCTTTCAAACAACTAGTTGTTTATGAACATTGCTTAGAAACTTGGCTGTCGTCTTTTCTTGCACAGAACGCAAGGAAATGGACTTCCATTACAAAAGGAAGAATGTAGGAAGAAACTTCTTATTTTAAAAGTTGTGATGCTTCGGAAAAGGCTTGTTCTGTAGCTCTTCTTGGAACACTATGAGAAAAGAGAAACCTGTTTCTATGTGCTGGTTTGCAAGTGATCTTGCCTAGAGGGCAGATACAGACCAGATGACCTAAGGCTGTGCAATACAGCCATGTAATTCTGTATAATGGGAGTGAATCATCTCAGCTTAGTAAGTCACCCTTGCCAGAGGTCTGTGGTTGTTAGCAGCTGTCCCCCAGACCAGATCTGAATCTGGAATTCAGTATCGAAATAACAGTTCTTCGAATTACAATGTCCTACAGTGCTCTACCATTATGGGCTCCAGCCTGCCCCACTTTTCTTATGGTCCCATTGTTAGATAAAAACATTCCTTAATCAAATTTTGCTTCACTTAATTATTGTGTGCTAATGTTTCTTAACATGTCATTTTGGTATTTATTGCATTTCACGTTACATCACAAATAACAGAAAATGCCCCATGTTTTGTGGCCAGGTTAGTTGTCTTTAACAGTTATAGTCACTCCAGCCACAATGTGATAATTGCATTCTTGAAAAGGCCTTTGTTAACAAAAAATGGTGCTGTTAACCATTGTTTTGATGGTAAAAAAAAAAAAAAAGGAGTGGGGGTTGGGGAAAGATGGAGAAGGTTCTCCTTGTACGATTCCTCAAAACAAAATGTGGTAACTCATAGACATCTGCTTAAACTATTCTAAACTAAGTTGCCTTCCCAGTTCTACAGCTTCTTTTGATTGTCTACCCAAGATCCTCTTCTACACCTTGAAAATCTGACAAATCGTGAGCAGAGCTTCCTCCAAGATCTGCTTATCACTGACTGCTTAATCTCAGTCCAAGTGGGCAGTGGGCTGAGAGGAATTTATTTCGTTGTAGTTTTTAACTGGGGCATTTTAGCCATTCAGGGGTATGCATGCAATGAAGCATCAGACAATACAAGACCTATTTCAAGGGAAGTTTTAAAGTGGGGTGGTTTTAAAGTACTTTCATACTGTTGTGATATCATTAGGGTGATTATATAAAAAGGATGGTTGTAACCAGAGGTGTACTTGTTAGTTAATGAACTGATAAACCGATTCTGATAACGTAAAATACAACCCTGTTTATAGCATCATCAGTGGTATTGAGTGCTCACTATGTGCTGAGCACTGTACTAAGCACTTGGAAGAGATGGCTGTAAACTTTATACCATCTTTTGTATTAAAATTAGAAAAACTTTGTCATAGGTACTTGAGCACTCAGGCATTTTATGGCAGGTTTTAAGATGTTTTTGTGGCTGTGGATCTTGCTACGAATTTATCTGTATGAAAATTTGGGTTGTGCATCTTAGGTAAATTTCCCTTTGGGGAGGTTAAGTGCCTGTGCTGTGGATTAACTCCTGAACACAAAGAAAATCAGACTGAGCCTTTCCGTAATGTCACTCTGTTAAATATAAGGGTGGAGTGTGGCTGTGGCCTTCTGCTGTGGATCATTAAAGCATCTGTGATGTTCCGTTGAAGTGTGCAGTTGAAGTGTGCAGATTTCTTGCCGTTTCAAGGGATCCCCTTGATCATACCAGTCAGCTGAAATGAGAGCACTGGAGTGCAGTACTTGAGTTCTGCTTAATTGCCCAGTAGGCTAAGCTTGGTGACAAGAAGGAACATCAAGGAGGGGGTCACGGGTCAACCTGAATGGCCAGGGTCCTGGGGAGAGAACTGAATTGAGAGAGAAAGATGACTGCTTTCAGTTTTTGAACATTCTGAATTTCTGGGGCTCCTTGGGTCTTCGAATTTGCCGCCTTAGGATATTGTATGGAAATGTAAGCCTCTGAAGAGGTTCATATCAAATGTATCCCTGAAAGGAGAATAGTAAGTGAATAGCAGGTGACAGGGGTCAAGTTGAGGAGAGTAGCTAATCGTGAAATGTTTTTTTTTAAAGACACGGCTTGCTTCAGCCCAGGTCAAGCGCACACTGATACAGTTTTCACTCTTTGAATGTTTCTTTTGAAATTGAAAACACTCGACCACTCTTCACTTCACTATGTTCAGCTTCAGCTTCACTTCTCTTCACTATGTTTCAGCCTCATTTTAAATCTTCAGAATGAAACCTTTACCTTGGTGATAAAAAGCAACATGGCATAGGTTATTTTATTAACCTCCAAATTCTTCAACTAAAATGCGAACAAGAATAATGTGATTATTGGACAAGCATCATGTAATTACAATAGTCTATGCCTTACTGTATGAGAAGGAGTTTTGAGGGAGGAGAAGTATCACACATTATAGAAGCTTTGTTAAGAGGACAGCTCTATTGTCTGTTCAGAGTAGCTAATCATTTCCTATTGACTATTTGGTAACCCCAGAAAAACCTTGTCAATTCAGTTGCTGGAAGGTGTTTTATTCTGGAGTTGGGGGCTAACATTCATCCCAAATGGCAGGTTTCACCCATTCTTTTGTCCTTTTTAAATGGAAAAAAAAGAGTTTCTACTGATATTGGCAGTACGTTAGTCCTCATAGTACTTTAGAGCTAGAGGTTTCCTCTGAAGCAACTAGCAATGCTGCTGTTCATTGGCAAAGCAAGTGGGTAGGTGGAGCAGGGAACGGTTGCTGAAAAGTGTTACAGGTGGCTGAGCTGCCCTAGAGACAAAGAAAAACACCTTGGTGCCTATTATTTTGGTTGGAAATACATAGTAGAGCTTTTTCCCATAGTGGCAACAATAAACAAATTACACCCCTTTCCATGTCAGCAATTTAAAATGTTGATCCTGGCAGTTGCTAGTAGATTTTCTGCTAACAACCTCTTTATTCATCACTTTTTAAAGGCTTCCCTTCCTGTTCTGGTGTGCCCATTTGGTTCATGCCATATAAACTTTGCATTTCCCTCCTGGCATCATTTTCTAATGTTTCCTTCAGTGTTCCTGTCCTGTATTATTGGTTATCTTAGGTACTCAAGGCTGTCATTTGCATTTTTTTCTCCCACTAGACAAGAAAGTGAAACTGAGTCCACTTTTGGGTGGTTTGGTAACTTAAGAAGTCTCCCTGCAGCTAGCCAAGACCTAATCCACAGGATCTTTCACTATTGACTCTTTCTGAATCTCCTTATTTATAAAAGCATTCATTTCAAATTATGTCAGATGAGATTATTTAATTTTTTGTTAGGAGCACTTATTAAATGAAGTACAAAGAAGTGATCTGTCACAGAATTAGATTATTTGTGATTTATTTAATGTTTGTCAGAAATATGGATTTATTAGTCCATAGTCACATATATAAAGTCCATTTTATGAAGGAGATTCTTCATTGGTCAGCTAAGGTCACCATTTAAATGAGCATCTAAATCCAGTAGGAGGAAAAGGAGTGATATGAGGATGACAGATGTATGGTAAAAGCTCAAACACCTGTTTTCTGTTTAGCGATTTAGGGACTTGGAAAGAATGGACGTAGAGGGATTTAACACTTGCTTTACAAATATAATTTTACTTTAAAATTCTCCATTGTTTAATAAAATTGCTTAATTTAAATCTCTTTTCCCTTGTGCAAACTTGATATTTTCCTTTCAGAGTAAACAAACGACTCTTTTAGACATGGTAAAGTTCAGTATGTTTACTTGTAACCAATTGTCCAATATCGGTCTTCTAAATATCTCATTGTTGGCCTGAAGAACGTTCCCCCCTAGGTGGAATCATATATTATTTTATATTGTTCGGCTGATGATTTCTTACTGCACCTTCTGAAAGGAAAAGTCCCGCCGACCTATTCATTTATGCACAGATTAGTGATTGAGTCTCAGGGGCCCAAGCTCACTTGTGTTTGCTTTTCTGCCCTTCATGGCTATTATCATTTCTATGAGGAGAAAAATATAAAAATCAAGAAGGCCCATCAACGTTTTCATGCTGATGATTTTGTCCTGCCAAATTTTAATGTCAGCTGGAGGCTTGATTCCAACAGTTAAAATATTCTCCTCTACCACCACTGTAGTTAAAGCTCCCACATTTTTCTGAATGAGTTTTGAAATGAAGTAAATCTTGCCAGTTGCACCTGTCTAGTAGGATAGCACATCACCCTGCAGCTCTTTCAGGTGCTTGACCCTTGTTGAGTTACTGGGTATTTTGTATGGGTAAAGCTGAGCACGTTTCTATTTTGCTAATGTGCAATCAAATCCCACAATGCACTCTGCTCGAATTTAATTAGTTCACATTGTATAATGTGATGCAGAAAGATTGGTAAAATTAATAATTATGAGCATATAAATTGTCATGCAGCCTAGGACCTCAAAGCGTCAAATTGAGCAGTATGATTGTCTTAAAATTAATTTTCTAGAGGAATTTGGTTTGTAAATAAGAGATACAGTCCAGTTTAATCAAGTCCCTCATTTCCGTAGAAACTAAGGAAACACAAATTGCCTTGGTATTATGGATATCTACTGTAAGATATAGTTTTTGTTGCAAAAGCCGGGGTTTATTATCAAGTAGAAGAGACCACTGGTTATTCTTTGATCTCTTCATTCATTCAATTAATCATATTAATTGAGCGCTTACTGTGTGCAGAGAACTGTACTAAGCGCTTGGAAAATACAACTCAGCAATAGAGACAACCCCTGCTTATTTATCAGTGCCTGTGAAAATAATGTCAGTGTCAGTACGGAACTAGCTTTGCCATGTAATTTGAAGGATAAAAGCATAGACCATGGTGAAATGGATGAATACAGAGTTCTTTCTATTCCCTGATCTCCCACTCTGGTGTACTATTAGGCCATATGCCAGGATGCATCACAGCTTGGTCTTCTAACCTACCCACAAGTCAAATGGACATAGAAATTGATCCCACTATGAGAATATGATTTTCCCCAAGACTAACAGACATGGAGACATAGTAAAACCATTGGGATCTATGTTGTTTGCTTCTGGGCTAGAACATGCCAATTTTTGTCTGCAGCTGCTTTTAATACTAAATAACTGAGGAGTCAGAGCTGATTCTGTATTTTTAATTGCTTTGGGTTCTTCACATGACGGTGTCTGTGTAGCACCCAGGGCGTAGACTATCTGTAGTAGAGTTGGAAATGTTGGGGCTTTTTTTCTTCCGTATTTGTTTTCTCACTGTTCATGTATAATAATAACTACATTACTTGCAATCAGCAGATATTGTTATGTAAATTTCATAGCCATTAACTATACCTTCTGAGTGGGAAATCTTAATTCTCATTCATGCAGCTTCGCTTGAATTTTTATTTTATTTTTGGTCATAAGGCTAGTGGAAAGCTCAGAAATTTGTAACATATTGTATCATGACCTTTGCCACAGTGACATCATACAGTACTGCTCCAGGCTCTCCTGACTAATTAGGTGTTAAAGCCAATATTCTAGTTTGGTTTGGATTCTAGTAAATTTGGGAATAATCACACCATATGCATCTTTCACTGAATGTCTCACATGGTGATTTGACTGATCCAAAGTGTCCATGGGTGAGTGACAGTAGCTGCAGTAGCAGTTTTCCTGCATGTTTTAACTATTTTCTCAGCATTTTTCTGTTTTCAAAACCCAGACCTCGATTTGGAAGCACTCTTTGTTATCATTCTTATAGTTAGGGCCATGTGTACCCTATTTTGTGGGAAATTTTGTTATTGTTTATTTTTCATTTATAATTAGTCCAACAGTTATATGACGTGCTGTCTGAAAATCTTTTCTATTTAGAAAAATAGGTAACTTTTATTCCCTTCTCTTTGAATTAGGTTCGAAGTTCTGAATTCACAACTGTGGGCTTCTGGTGTTGATGGAATGTATATTTTCCAAGTCCTGTGAAGCAGTTTTTAGAAAGGCAGTCTTTATTTGCATAATAGAATACCTTAAACAATGTAAATATTGAACAGAAACAAATATAAACTATAACTGTAAATTATAATAGTCAAAACAGTTTTAAAATATATGTCAGTGATCCATTCCTTCTGTTCAGCACATGGTGTGGGCATCATTCTGGGTGACTTGCCATTGTAGTAACACTCTCCAGCAGAAGGTGTGTTAAATTTAAGAGTCTGTGTTTAATAATGAAAACAAAGGATGTAGGGGTGGTTTTTCCACGAGCAACCCATCAAATTTTCAGAATTACGTAGATAAGAAAAAAGATATCTTCCCTTTGGGCATTTTTAATTTTCAGTCTTTCTGGAGAAAGAGAGGAGAAAGAGAGAGCAAGTGCGCAAGCGCATAGCACACTCTAGCTTGGAAAGTCAGTGTCTGGGCCAAAACATGATCAAAGCTTATAAGACCATGAAGAATATGGATTAGGAAAACAGCTTTCTGTTTCTCCAAATCTCTCAATGCCAGAAGGATAGGTCACCCCATTGAAACGTAAAGGTAGTGAATGTAAAAAGAAATCCCAGAAGAAACAGCTCCACACCAATGGTAGCAAACACGGGATTCCTTACCACAAGTCAAGCAGGCAGAAATTGTTGAAGTCAACAAGACTGATAATGGATTATTAGAGGAGAAATCATTAGAGATGTTAAAATTATATTTTTGCACTTCAGATAAAAAGAGGAAAAGGAATGTCTTGAAGGTCAACAGTATAGTGTTCCTTTTGGACATTCTGTTGTGCAATCGCTGGAAAAAGAATATTGGGTTGGATAGAGTATTGAGCTGACCAAGAATGGCACATATTCTGTGTTTACATACTTAGAGGGAGAAGAGGAAGCAGGGTGTGAACCTAACTCCTTTATCATCAATATCAAAAGGTTGCTGCTTGAAGTGAGGTCCTATCCAAGTGTGGGGGTGTATCTGAAGAGATCTACCTACATAAAGCCAACAGTTTTGTGTGAAGAAAGAAAATATTGCAGCTTGTGGCACCTGTTTTCAGATCTATTCCTTGTCATATTTATTGAGCACTTACTGTGTGTAGAACATTGTAGTAAGCGCTTAGCACTCTACTAAGCGCTTCTCTTGCAATTCCAATCTCCCTCTGTTCAAAGTGAGTACATACTAGCCCAGTCCATTTGTTGTTTGTAGTCTCTTATAATCAGTTCACTACTGTACTGCAGTTTTTGAAAGTATTCTTTACTAGGCCCAAAACACTTTTGATCAGATAAAATTAGCAGTGGGCAAAAATGGCTGAGAGAGAGAGTTCGTAGACAGCTAAAATTGAACGTTGTTGATGGCGACCAAAAAAGTTGTGGAAATTATGGATGTGCTTCACAAAGTTTTTTCCCCTGAAAAGAAGCCATATGTACAGGACAAACATGAAACGCTGTCCTTTGTGACTTCAAAGAAAATAGTAAGATCAGTCAATCACTGGTATTTATTGACTGCTTACTGCCTACAGAGCACTAAACTAAGTGCTTGGGAGAGTACAGTAGAGTTGGTTGGGTTGACACTCTCCCTGCCTTCAAGGACTTTAAAATCTACCATGGAAACACTTGTAGAATTCTGTGCTGCACAAAACTGGAGTGAGTTAAGAAGAACATGAATAATTAAATGTATTAGATCCTTCATCCCAGCTCTGCCAATTGTCAACTGTGTGACTTTGGGCAAGTCACTTAACTTCTCTGGGCCTCAGTTACCTCATCTGTAAAATGAGGATTAAGACTGTGAGCCCCATGTGGAACAACCTAATTACCTTGCACATAGTAAGCGCTAAATAAGTGCCATCATTATTATTATTATTAAAATTCATTAATAGGTAAATTTTGTGTAGTCCTAAACACTCCCCAAACTGCCTGTGTTCTGTCTTGAGAGGTTCTGGTGGATGTTAATGCTTTCCTTATTCTCCATGATCTTCTTTTTTCTAATTTCATATTGACCCCAGCAGATGGATAAAGAAACACTAGAATTCTCACATTATTGAGATGCTCTCTGGCAGCCTAAACAACTGCACATGGAGGGCAGAATTATCCTGAGGCTCTCTCTTCTTTGAAGGGAAGGAGATGCCTGGTGTAAAGAAACAAAACAATTTTGGTTCAGATGTCAGATGGTACAAATCTGTACAGATTTCTGAAAGTTTGTATCTCAAGTGTTTCTCCTTAACATCAAATAGATGTTGATGTGAATACGTATCACAATTTTAGACTTTACATCCCTGAAGTTATATTACTTTGAAGCATCCATTACCTTCGTATCTTCTAACCCAGTCATGTTTGTACCTTTGAGGTTGGTGCACCTGAATATGCATCCTACATAGGAATGTAGAAATACATTTTAAATAGATTTTTGGGCATATTTTTCCTTATCAAATTTGTTTTCCTCAGTGCATGATTTTTCACCTTTTTTTCCCCTGATGTACCTCTTTCCATATATTTACTGTTGTTACTAATTGAAACACGGGCTCTCCCTTGTGTTTTGTAGCTGAATACTATCATTAACAAAAAGAGCTGCCCTTTGACCTTAACTGCTCCCAGGAGGTTAGCTCTAGTGTTTTGTTGAAACACAAGCTTTGATCATGTCATGTCATGTCATGATAGTACTACTTAGAAATGTTTTGGTGGATGAAGAAATTACATATTAAGAAAAAAGAATAACTTGTAAGCTAAATTTACCTCATGCCTTCAGTACCTGCAGGCAAAATCAAGAGTCCTGCGATGAGCTGCATAAATATTTTATTAAGGACTCTTCTGTGGCAGATATGTTAATAATTTAAAGTATGAAGTACTACACACTGAGTTTAGAACTAGACATTCAGTAATAAATTTATATTCGGTATGAAAGCCTTGCAAATGACTCTCTTGGCACATATTTGGCATTAGAATATGTATCTTCTTGATGAATGATGTCAAGATAAAATATGTCATAATGAGCTTTAATTTTGAAAAGACCTTCTCATCCAAGTACCCTCTTTGGAACAGGCTGAATATGTGTTCGAATTAGATACAAATGGGTTTGGGTTTTTTTTTTTTAAACTCCAGAAAACTAGCGTATGGCTAATATGCAGACACTAGCTGTAGCTCTAAGCTACTAAAGGGTTTGATTGGGCAGAACAGTTTTATCAAGATCATAAGGCTTCTCTGAAAATGTTGGTCAGGTTGCGAAACAGATGATTTTGCTGATTACCAATGAAGCAAAAATCTCATCTTGTCCAACCTTTAAGTAAACTGCTCAGTTTAACCTAAAGGGAACCTATCACCTGATCTTAAAATAAAAAAAAAAAATCCTTCAGGAAATTCTCCCAATTTAGTGGGCTATGAATATCTATTAAATAATGAAGTTATTTGTTAAACGCTGGGATAGATACAAGGTAATCAGATGTGGAACGCTGGGACAGATACAAGGTAATCAGATGTGGAACAACATCCCTGTCCTACCAGGACTCCCAGTCTGAGGGAGGGTATTTTATCCCCATTTTGCAGATGAGAAAACCGAGGCCCAGAGAAGTTGTTACGTGCCCACGAGCACACCTCTGGCAAATACTGGCTCCTAGTCGTGAGCTCCACTAGGCTAAAATGACTGTTTTAGAGTCCATATGAGAGAGACAGTCAGCCATCGTAGAAAGTTGTTCAGATCACTACAGGTAGGCAAGGAGCTGAGTGTTGGCCTATGGAGCTCATGCGCTCCAAACCTGAGATCAACTTATTAAATAGTGGCCTCCAAATCACTGAGATCCGTTAATGTCAAATGGGATGACGGAGTAGCCAGAAAGGTGGTCAGTGACAAGTTTCATTTATCCCAGAGGTAACCCCTTCCTCTTCAAATGTGTGCCACCCCAGTCTCTGCTGTTTTGAATTCTCCAGGAAAGTAATCCTGACTCTCCTTTGTACCCCACCCCCAAAATTGGTTCCTGTGGCTTTTCTGACCCCTCTCTGTGCTCTGACCCCTCTCTGCAATATCTGATCTTGCCATCTCATCTACCAGATCTTCCCCCACCCTTTGCCTCTATTCTATATTTGTAACAAACTTTATTTAGCACTTAGAACAGTGCCAGCGCTTAGAACAGTGCTTTGCACATAGTAAGCACTTAATAAATACCATCATTATTATTATTTTTTTTTAGGGCCAATGCTGCTGGGTCCCACTGGGGAGATTGCTGCTGCTGCTGCCCACCCTAGCTGCTTCTGGGGTTCTAAAGCCGGGGAACTGGGACGGGGGTTAGAGTGAGGTGGAATGGAAGAGGGAAAGTTGTGGCAGTGAAGGACGGGCAACAGGCCTGGGAGAAGGCTCCTCTCCTGGAAGAAAGCTCCTTAAAATTTGCTGCTCTTGACAGGGATCTCTAGACCACACAACAGGAGTTATTTTGGAACAAGGAACCTCAGCTACAGGTGTAAGTGTGAACAGCGAATCTGTGCCTCTGGGCCACACTGAATCTGCAGACTGAGTAAAAGATCAGTGGTAGGAGAAACAAGGAGATCCAGTGAGTAGCTTAGCATGAAAGCTGGGGTGCAGTGGGAGAAAAGTGGATACGTAGGAGGGAGAGAGCTGATTGGGTGTCTTAAAGCCAGTACTCAGGAGTTTCTCCTTTATGTGGAAAGTTTCTAGCCATTGTTAAAACTGAGTAATCATATATCTGAGTAGGAGAGAGCAAATTTCGAAAAGCCAGCTCCTTCAAGGAAGTCAATTTTTAAGTAAACTAAATTATACTTTATTAACCCTGTTTAATATGCCCCATTCCCAGTAAGTTGGGAGTCCTGCTCTCAAGTATTCTCCTTTCATCATACATCCAAGGAAGTTGGTCATGATGTACATTGCCTCAGGTTGGGTTAGACAGGTCCACTGTGTACCAGGCCTCTTTAGTGATCATTTTTGTCTTGCCTTTTAGTATTGTTCAGCCATGCATTTTACAGTGGATTGGGAAGCTTCCTAGTATTTCTTTTCTTGCATCAGTTTATTTTACCCAGACCATGGTCAATATAATAATTGAGGTATTTATGTGCTTACTAGGTACTGTACACTAGGGCAGATACAGCACAGTTCCTGTGCCACATGGGACTCCCAATCTAAGAGAAAGGGAGAACAGACATTTATCCCCATTTTCCGGGTGATAAGACAGTGGAACAGAGAAGTTGTGAGTTGCTTGAGGTCACACAGCAGGCAATTGGTGAAGCCAGAATAAGAACCTAGGTCCCGTGACTCCCAGGCATGTGAGCTTTCCACTAGGCCACGCTGCTTCCCAATAGTATGTATTGATTAGTGACTCTAATGGTAAACAGCCAAGCTCATAAAACTGTGCATTAATTTTTTAAAGTCCCACGGAAATAGTATTATTTCTTTCATATCCCTCCCTGACATACTTAATTTTTTATGTGGCTTATTGCTTTATACAGGGTTTTCTAATAAGCCATTCAGTCCTCTGCTTAAAGTAATGACTACTGTAAGCAGTTAGACTTCAACTCTGTTCAGGAAGTGTCTAGGTAAGATGCTAATGGCCATTCTTCTTCCTTGTTTACTCTGATTTTTTTTAAAAAAAACCTTATTATCTGCCTCTGTGAGTTGCTCCCTTTATTCATCCCCCCTCCCAATCCCAGAGCAATTATAAATTACTGTCTGTCTCCCCTTCTACATTGTAAGCTCACTGTAGGTAGGCAATATGTCTGTTTACTGTTATATTGTACTCTCTAAAGCACCTAATACAGTGCTGTGCACACAGTAAGCTCTCAATGCCATTGAATGAAAGAATGAATGAGTGGGAGTAGGTTTGCTCCTCTTTTAGTTCTTTTGGAACAATTTAAAACAGAAAGAAGTACCATGTACTGGTTGTCTCTGCCATGAGCATTTACATTTGATTGTAGACCAAACAGTTACATCTGACTTCAACTCTAGCCCTTTTCACCTTGCCTTGTTTCTTTTGACCTTACCTAGTGCACTAAAAACATCATTTAGAAAAATCCCAGCAACAGGTGAGATAATCAAGTCTTCCACTGTATTCTTTGGTATGGGACTCCCAAACAGACCCCATGGCCTTTCACACAATTTGAGATGAGGGTTATAATCAATTAATCATTACACTGTCCTTTATCCAACTGGTCAATAACTATGTCCTGTAAAAGGCCACAGTTTACACACTGCCTGGAAATCTAGGCCCAAATACCGTTGTTCTCTTTTTCACAATGAAAAGTAATTGCCTTGAACACCAAAAATGATTACTGAAGATTATACCTTTAAAAGGTAATCTCTGAATCTTGTTCAATGGCAGTATGCAGTCTGTAAAATATAGTGTGACTGGTCCAGCAGTTACCTTGTAGATAATTTCAGAAAGTTTAAATTGTCCTTTATTTTGATAGACCCTTTCGTTAGCCAGAAAGCTTCTGAAATTAGTTTTCTTTCACATTTAAATATGGGCATATTTTTATTGAATAGAGTGGTAATAGTGTTTAGAATGCAAACTCAGTGACTTGTATAAGTTTGGTGAAACTCTGAAAATAAGTTTTACAAAGTTATTGGGACATAAAAATACCTTTCTCAACCCATTCTCTTTTATTGGATAATTCAGGTAATACATGTCATACTTGTACCTCCTCATCCAACTGAAATTATTATTTATCTTGGGTTCAAGGTTAGCAGTGTTTGTAGAGTTCTTAATATAATGCCAAGAGCAGATGCTTAAGAAATACTATTCCAATTTGAATTATATTATGTCTCTCTCTAAGTTTTCATTATGATTTATTTCATTCAAACTTAGGTCCTTTTAGAAGTTCATTTGTGTGTGAGAGGAGAAAAAGAGAAAAGGAGGGAGAGCTGATTGAGAATGAACATATGAAACTTAAACAGAATGAGTTTAATAAAAAAAACTTTAGCCTGTTTAGTTATCACATGACAATTTTAAAGGGGGGAAAACACTTTAAAAAAATGTAAACCTATTTACCGACTGAGCTGAGGATATGATGGAATGAAATTTCCAAATGATTTCAATGTGTAATTTGCAGCGTTGGTTCCAGTAAGTGGTTTCAGTTTGAAAAGGTTTGGTGAGGAAAATTAAGTTTTCAAATAAGGTTTGTGGACCTACCTTTGCGCTGTAATTTTTGTAGGTTTTGAGCAACTCATTAATAGTAAATGTTATGTTAAAGAAAGCCTATGTGGCATGGATAGCTAGCCTCCACCTTTCCCACACCCAGTGAAAGCATAAATAAGTTGACCCTTCTCTTAAACTTCAGATGTTCTGCCTGTCCTCATGCATCAGGAGTTATTCCAAGTGTAATCTAGGTTGTGGTGTATCCCGGAGAAAAGAACGACTGTAGCAGGTTAGGAGATTTAGGTTTTAACTTTGTTCCAGCAAGCAGCGTATCCCTGAGTAAAGGTGCTCCAGGTTCCCCTCTTAAATGTGTATTCCATACTTTCCAGTTACAAGGGTGCTTTTTCCGGATAAATGAGGCAAGTCAGGTGATCTGAGCCCTCCCAACCTCAAGGTAGAGGCAATCTGAAGTTCAGAACATTTAAAAGTAGTAGTGCTGGCAGGGCCAGAGCGCTTATCTGGAATTGGGTTAGTAACACAATTCGAGAACTGATTTCGTACCTAGAATGCAAGTGAAAGGTTTTTCTACTTTTGAACCTACCTTTAAAAATAGAAATACCAAACTTTATCCACACCTCCCATTTGCCCCACTGACTCTCTGCTGAATTGAAAAATAAAATGGAGTGGAAAAGGACTGGGCAATGAGATTTAGGGAAGGTGGGGGGGAAAGTGAATGGACTATTCCATAAAGAAGAGGTATGGCTTAGCGGATAGGGCACGGGCCTAGGAATCAGAAGGACCTGGGTTCTAATGCCGGCTCTGCCACATGTCTGCTGTGTGACCTTGGGCAAATCACTTAACTTCTTTGTGCCTCAGTTACCTCATCTATAAAATGGGGATTCAGAGTGTGAGCCTCTTGTGGGAAAGGGACTGTGTCCAACCTGATTAACTTTTATCTACCCCAGCGCTTAGAACAGTGCCTGGCACATAGTAATGCTTAACAAGTGCCATAATTACTATTATTATCACATCTGCCCCACCCAACAATGGCACTGAATTCATTCTTCAATGCTAAGATTTTCTGGGAGGATAAATTTTGAGTTTAGTTGACACAAAACAGAAAAATCAATTCATGGGGAGGAAAAATGTGTTTGAGTAAAATGCAGTTGTGTACACAGATTTATTGCACCTAAATGTTAAACCCATACGCAGACCAGTTAGAGGCTCCATACTGACTCCAGGAGCTACATCCCAAGCCCACCCAACACAGGATAGCCAAACCTCACTTCTGACTGGTGAACTGGCATGTGTGCTAGTACCTCAAGGCTGCTGGAATACAAGCCCATGCTCCCTGCAGCCTGATAAATGCCCCACCTAATAAGTCGTGTATTTCCAGTCCACTAGCCTGGTTTCTGGGTTCAGTTCAGAAACCACATCTCCTTGCCTATTGAAATTCCAGGCACTGTGAAGAGACTTTCTGACAGTGCAGCCATCCTGTGGAGAGGAATAATTCTCCTCTACAATAAAGGCTTAATTATTCTGCAGCACTTGTCATGTACAGTCACAAAAGAAGAATCTTGTTTCATGTAGTTGCAAAATACATAAATCATTTTTTTTTTGTACTCCAGGGGATACTGCAGTGCAAAGTAAACTTTCACACCGCTTCCATATCTGATAGTCACCGTCGCCACTATTGTTAGGTGCTGTCCCGTTTCACTGGCAAGTCTTTGTCAGAAGGGTCTTAATTGCTTTATGTGTGATAACATTAAACTGCAATAAATTTATGTACGCAGCTGCTCCATTACTGGAGAACAAGTTTTATCTCCTAATAAATTGATGTTTCTTTTTAGTGTCAACTAAAACCAAAATTTACTCTCCAGGAGATGAACCTTAACATTAAATAATTACTTCACTGCCACTAGTGGTAGAAGGTACTCAATGGACAGTTCTAAAAACGTTGAGGATTTTTTTTTCTTTTTCTCCCCCTCCATTTAATTGTTTCTTGAAAGCATAATTGTGCAAAAGCTTTAATTGAAATCAGAAAAGAAATGATGCCCCTTTTAAAGTAGATACTGTAAATAGCATATGATCATTTGCAATGAGTCGTACCATAAGGGAAAAGACTAAAAGCCTTATTTACTTCTAAAGGGGAAAAAAAAGGTTTGCTTCAGTGGTTTGTCTAGAGTCACATTTAGGTTAATGGAACCGAAGCTTAGATTGCTCTAGACTTTGATTAATATTTAATTTATCTTGTGTAGAAGTCTCTGATTTTTGAATTAAACCGAGTACTAATAAAAGACCCAGTTCACCAAAGGGATTACATAAATTTGACCTAGTGTTAGATGATCTAAATTAAAATGGCCAAAGTCTTTATTTTCTGATTATTTCAAATTGTATGTCAAATGCAGTCATTTATTGAGCATTTTGGAATTAGGACAACTTTGTGTAAAACTGGCAGGGCCTGTCTGGGCATAGGTGTAATCTTTTTTTTTTTTTTTAAGTGCGCTATTGTGTTAATTTCGAGTAAAAAAATACTGTTCTGCACAGTTACTTGATCCAGTCAATGTGCGTTCAGAACTCCAGTTAGTGCTCACAGGAGCCACCAAGATTCTGGTCTGAAAGCATCTCTCCAATTGTATAGATGAATAAACCAAAAACTGACTAGGTGGGGGAATGAAATTAAAAGCAATCCTGGGGCAGATGTTAAAATGTGAAATTACCATCCCCCTTTTTTTTTTAATGATTCAAGTCTTCCAACCCATGTGATCTTTTTCCATTTATAACCTGGTCAGTGATGAGCACGCTGACCTTACTGACTAAATACTGATGTGGGCAGAACTTTTCAGCACTTAGAACAGTGCTTGGCACATAGTAAGCGCTTAACAAATACCATCATTATTATTTTCTTGGGAATTGGGTCCCTGCCCTATGTTTAAGGGACAGGTGACAAAGACCTGGTAAGCTCAGTATGTGATCTGCTATCAGGGAAAAGACATAGGAAAGTAAACATCTAGACTAGGCAAAAGAGAAAGGTGCATTTTAATGAGCTTTCCTTTACCTAATCACAGCCAAATATGTTTTTTGTAACACCCCTCCACCCCCAACTCTGGACTTTCTAAGACTTAAATGTCCCTGAGGAATAATCTTAACTCTAGGTCTCTTGCTACTCCTTCCCCCAGTTCACAGCCAGGCTGGGACTTGGCATCAGTTCTAGGACTTATTCCCATGGGGAGCAAAGTCCTGGATTCATAGTTGGAGGATGTCAAAATGAAATATGTCCTTTCATAAGTAGGCAGGGAGGAGACTCTCTGAGGCTTGAAGACTTCTGGATCCACGAGTCCATTCTGGACTTCAGTTATGTATCAGTATATGCTTGCATTAAACATTTTAGGGTCCTTTTTGTTTAGGTGGAATCTCCTCAAGTACTAGGAAAATATTGAGGACTTGAGTGAAAATCGTGCCCAAAGTTACGATTTATCCCTCTGGAGGCCATTAACAACAACTAACAAAATTTGCAGGAAATTAAATCTGATCTAATTTAATTTTTCTAGAAATAATTTTCCAAAATACAGTTCGACTAGTCAACCTTTTCCATCATTTTTCAGGCTAGCAGTTGCAAAGACTTTGTGTACAGTACTTTACCTTAAATCAATTTGACTATTCAATCTGCAGTGAAAAACATGCATTTGTACTAACAATAAAGTGTGAGGTGTACCTGGAGGGACATTACTTGGACTATTTCTTATTTTGCAGTCAGATGGATCATTGAAAATTGGTTTATAACTTGACATCAAGCGATCACAGCTATAAAGTGAACGTGTAAAACCAACCTGCCCTCGTCATTTAATTTAAACAAGCTTATAATTTATTTCCAGGGTCTAAGACGTTGGCTTTTTTTATTATTATTCGTGAATTCATTGCTCATGAAAGGAACTAGATTGACAGTGCCCTGGAGGCTCCAGTGCTCTGTTAGTAGAGGAACTGAGACGATGCAACCAGCTCTGCCAATATGCCAACTTCTCGTCCCAGCTCTGCCAAGGTGCCAAGGCTTAGCCTGAAGGGAGCAGATTGGTCCAGCATTCAGTCATTAGATGGAATTAGCGTGCAGTCCCCCTGGCAGTGCATCAGAAGGACTTATCTATCAAGCTTGTGGACTAGGAACTGGGCTAACATTCTGATCATAAAGAGTCCATAATCCATTGTTAATTTCCTGAGCAACCCAATTTTCAAAAGCCACCAATTTCATTTGTCTCTGCTATCACTAGATACTGGGTCACTAAGTATTCAAATGTTCAAGGCATGTTGTTTCTCTGAGTCAAATGCATGTTATATTGCAGCTCATTGCTGCCCAACTTCTTTGTGTTGGTGAGCAACATTCTAGGAGTCTTTGGTATTCATTCATTCAATTGTATTTGTTGAGCACCTACTGTGTGCAGAGCACTGTACTAAGTGCTTGGGAATTACAAGTCAGCAACATAAAGAGATGGTCCCTACATAACAACAGGCTCACAGTCTAGAAGGGGGAGACAGACAACAAAACAAAACATGTAGACAGGTGTCAAAATCCTCAGAACAAATAGAATTATAGCTATATGTGCATCATTAACAAAGTAAATAGAATAGTAAATATGTACAAGTAAAATAAATAGAGTGGTAAATCTGTATAAATATGTACAAGTGCTGTGGGGAGGGGAAGGAGGTAGGGTGCCGGGGGATGGGGAGGAGGAGAGGAAAAAGGGGGCTCAGTCTGGAAAGGCCTCCTGGAGGAGGTGAGCTTTCAGTAGGGCTTTGAAGGGAGGAAGAGAGCTAGCTTGGTGGATGTGTGGAAGGAGGACATTCCAGGCCAGGGGAAGGACATGGGCTGGGGGTTGACGGCGGGACAGGTGAGAACGAGGCACAGTGAGGAGGTAAGCAGCAGCGGAATGGAGTGTGTGGGCTGGGCTGGAGAAGGAGAGAGGGAAGTGAGGTAGGAGGGGGTGAGGTGATGGAGAGCCCTGAAGCCTAGAGTGAGGAGTTTTTGCTTGATTCGTAGGTTGACAGGCAGCCACTGGAGATTTTTGAGGGGAGTAACATGCCCAGAGCATTTCTGTACAAAGATAGTCTGGGCAGCAGAGTGAAGTATAGACTGAAGCGGGGAGAGACAGGAGGATGGGGGATCAGAGAGGAGGCTGATGCAGTAATCCAGTCTTGATAGGATGAGAGATTGAACCAGCAAAGTAGCGGTTTAGATGAAGAGGAAAGGGCGGATCTTGGCGATGTTGTGGAGGTGAGACTGTCAGGTTTTGGTGACAGATTGGATGTGTGGGGTGAATGAGCGAGCAGAGTCGAGGATGACACCAAGGTTGCGGGCTTGTGAGGAAGGATGGTAGTGCCATCTACAGTGACGGGAAAGTCAAGGAGAGGACAGGGTTTGGGAGGGAAGATAAGAAGTTCAGTCTTGAACATATTGAGTTTTACTGATGTGAAAAAAAACCCAAATTGTTTCAAATTAAGTAACTTTGATGATAAAAATGAATGTACTGTAGTGGTACAAAGAGTAAATATGAACTAGTTGAATTTCCCAGACTGAACTCCTTGTCTTCCCTCCCAGAGCCTGCCCTCTCCCTGACTTTCCCATCACTGTTGACGTCACTACCATTCTTCCCATCTCACAAGCCCACAACCTTGGTGTCATACTTGACTCCGCTCTCTTGTTCACCCCTCACATCCAATCCGTCACCAAAACCTGCCGGTCTCACCTCCGCAACATTGCCAAGATCCGCCCTTTCCACTCCATCCAAACCGCTACCCTGCTCGTTCAAGTTCTCATCCTATCCTGTCTGGATTACTGCATCAGTCTCCTCTCCGATCTCCCATCCTCCTGTCTCTCCCCACTTCAATACATACTTCACGCTGCAGCCCGGATTGCCTTTGTGCAGAAATGCTCTGGGCATGTTACTCCCCGCCTCAAAAATCTCCAGTGGCCTCCAATCAACCTACGCATCAGGCAAAAACTCCTCACCCTCGGCTTCAAGGCTTTCCATCACCTCGCCCCCTCCTACCTCACCTCCCTTCTCTCCTTCTACAGCCCAGCCCACACCCTTCGCTCCTCTGCCGCTAATCTCCTCACTGGGCCTCGTTCTCGCCTGTCCCGCCGTCGATCCCCGGCCCACATCATCTCCCTGGCCTGGAATGCCCTCCCTCCGCACATCCGCCAAGCTAGTTCTCTTTCTCCCTTCAAAGCCCTATTGAGAGCTCACCTCCTCCAGGAGGCCGTCCCAGACTGAGCCCCCTCCTTCTTTTCTCTTCCTTCTTCCCCCTCCCCATCCCCCCCTTAC
Organism: Tachyglossus aculeatus; assembly: GCF_015852505.1. NCBI lineage: Eukaryota > Metazoa > Chordata > Mammalia > Monotremata > Tachyglossidae > Tachyglossus > Tachyglossus aculeatus. The sequence goes on from NC_052078.1 coordinate 14,981,902, forward strand.
CTCCTTCCCCTCCCCACAGCACCTGTATATATGTTTGTATATATTTATTACTCTATTTTATTTGTACATATTTATTCTATTTATTTTATTTTGTTAATATGTTTTGTTTTGTTCTCTGTCTCCCCCTTCTAGACTGTGAGCCCACTGTTGGGTAGTGACCATCTCTATATGTTGCCGACTTCCGTCTGAGATTCACTTTTTTGTTTCAAAATGTACCAAAATACTAAGATTTCTGCCATAGTCTTTTTGATGGCATGATAAGTGCCCTCATACTCTTGGCTAGTCAAAAAATCATACTTTTTTATTTTAAATAAATAGAGAAATGTAATTCCAACCCATGTAGAAACCTGTAGCTCAAGCTCCTTCAAGATGAAAACAGGTTCTGAGTTGCACCAAGGGGTAGAGAAACACCAAACTTCTTCATAGTTTTTGAAACCAAATATAACTTAGAACCTAGTATTTTTTGCAAGGTTAAGAATCAAGTAAATTAATCTTTAGGATTACATATCTAAAGATTTGAAGGAAGTGGTTTTGTCGTGGGGCTATGAGAAAATGAAGGTTTTGTGGTGATTGTGTAATGGTACAATATTTGAGATTTTTTCCCTGGACCTCATGCCTTATCACCAAGTTTTCCAGACAGTGTCAGTGCCAAGTCCACAGAGATAACATTTTGATGTCAAAACAAAATCTTGTAGCACAAACCTATAGAAACAATGTTTCAGTGACAAAATGAAATGTCAGTGGAGGTCTTTTGTAACCTCGTGTCAAAACAAAATGTCAACTAAAATCCATGGGGACACTATTATGATCTCAAGATGACAGAATATCATTGCTAGTCTGAGGAGATGTTAGAATATGAGGCAAGGCCTACGTCTATAACATTACATCATCAACACAGCAAGGTCAAAACGTTAGCTTTGGAGGGACTTTTGGGGGCACAAATTTTAATATGCAATCTTCATTTATTTATTTTTTGCTAGAAGGAAACTACTGATTTTCTATTACTAAAAAATACAATACAGCAGCCCGAGTATTTTATGCCTTACAGCTAGTTTAAAATGATGCTGAAATCCAAGAAAAAACTAGGATATGCTGAGTTCTGTTATATGCTAATACATAATAGGCTCTAGTTGGCTTTACCATGTAGCTACACCCCGGGTACTCCATGTCAACAGGAGCCATAAGATGCAGTCAATATAGTGGTACAATCTGTTTGTAAAGAGCCGTGCTGAGTCTTAACAGATGCTGTGCTCCTCTCCATTCTTGCTTGTCATCAGGTAGATGTTGGCACTGGCTGGCAGCCTGGCAAACCCGCAGGCATCAACAGTTCTTTGGAAAGTGCACCTGATTTCCTCCCCCTCTGGCTCCCTCTCTCTGCTCAGGAATACCTTGGCTGGAGGACTATGCTAGTCAGGTTTCAAGTGTGGTTTTCCAGGGTTTTATTGCCCCCGAAAGTTCCAATATATGGTCAAGTCCTTACTGATGGCCCGGAATGTGCCAAATTGGGATTTTTTGAGTGGAAAGTCGTTTCTAAGTTAGCAAAATGCCAAGTGAATTGGACAACATGTGGAGGGGGGAGGGGTTTTCCACCCTATAACTCATAAGGGGTTAAATGGGTTTTTATCCAAGTTTTTAAAAGTATTCAGCATCCAAGATATATGCACATGTATCTTTGGTAAACAACGTGATAAAGCCCTTATGATATGAGCCAAATGGTAGGTCTGCTGTCCTAGCCATGGATACAGGACCTTAGTGATCAGATTGCCCTCTCTCTAGATGCAGTAAGCTTCTATGAAATTATAAAACCATATGCTCCCTTATGTGATTTTAAGACTAAAACATTACCCACCATATAGTTCCATTAAATATTTACTTCTGGGGATTAAAAGAAATAGCATGCTCTATTATGGGCGCTGCTACCTCATCCGATACATTCAGTTGAGGGTATTTTGGGACAATAATTGCCTTCGCCGGCATTTTCCCATGTTTGCAGCAGGGAATCTCAAAATTTGTTTGTAGCACCTGTGGGATACACTGAGCTGCTGTAGAGAGGAATGGGTAAGGAGAGAGTTTCAAGGATTTAAAGGTCGATAGTAATGTATTTTGCAGGCTAGGAGAAAGGTGGGCAGCTAGTAAACAGAGGAGAAAGAGAATGAATGGAGGCCTAAGGATACTGTGATGGTTTAAAGTGAGTTGCCAAAGGCATTGAAGAAAAAGAGGAAAAATGGATGGAATAAACTCATTGGAGGTTGGTGAAATTCTGTTAGAAGGCAAAGAACATCTTCAAGTTTGGGAGAGATACCAGAAGATATGCTTGGAAGAGAAGGTTGGTGAACCATGGGCCAAAGTATTAAAGAGGCCTGTTAAGAACAGAGTCCTGAATCAAATTAGATTCAGAGTACCTGAATCAAGAATGCAAGTTCATTTTTTAAAGAGACATTACATTTCCAGTAAGATGTTCAAGCTGTTTTCTGTTTCTTTCAGAATATATTTGAAAGATGTAAGATATGAATGACATCTGTGAGATTATCAGTTATGTAGTAGAATGAATGTTTAAAGGATATACAGCTAATGTTCAATGTCTGTGATAATGAGGGACAGTGGCAGCATCAAAATCTGGAATTTATCACACTAAATCTTCCTTTTTGCATCCAAGTGTCTCGTCCTCAAACTGCCCTCCCCTCACATCTTTAGCCAGAGGTTTCTAATTAGAAGCAAAATTAGTGGAGTGGAATTTGGCAGTTCTTTTCCTTCACTGTCCCTTGTACATGAGCTAATGAGGAGGAAATGGAGAGAGAGGGAAAAAAAGGAGGGGTTGTTTAAGGTCTGGATGAGCCAAAACTCAATCACCACCTGAAAAATTAAATTGACTAATACCACAGTTTTAGAAATTACACAGAAGTAGAGAATAATTTCAGAACTCATGGAAAGCTCTAAGTGCAGTAATTTGTAATGATTTATGGAGATTTTAAAATTAAAAAAACTAGTTTTTATGTGTGACTTTCTTCTAATCACCAAATACATTAATTAGATGTAGAAGTCTTTGGTCACCATAACCTTCAGTCACCATATTTTCCTCACCTTCTGTGGAGTTGTCCAGATAAGTTTCCCTTGAGGACTGGTGTAAAAACAGGATCATCACACACAGGAGGACATTGGAATTCCTATTAAAAAAAAAAACACAACAACAACAACATGGTTTAGTTTTCATATAAAATTCGACAATTAAGCTGTCATTTAAGACAGAAAACAAAGAAAATGTTAGCCTTTAGTTCTATGTAATAGTCCTGTGATTAAAGAATTAAAATAATTGAACTATAATTAGTTTCTACTCTTGTTTGATTAAAAACACTCCCAATACGAACAAGAACATGTTAATTATTTTTATATCAACTCTTTAAACTGATCAGAGTTTTCATAGTAATTTCATTCCTTCCCGTTTTTCACGCTTTCATGAGTAATGGACTTCCCCTCCAAGTCTCAGTTGTTTCCATTTTTCTCTCAAAGAATTGGATTTTAATTTCCTTTTACTCAGATCCAAAAGTACGTATTGCATCTTGAAGCATAAGTTTTGCCTTTGCTGTAACAAGTTAACCTTTTAATTCCCCGAAGTTTTCGTGAATAAACAATATAATCCACATTCTTTCTTCAGCACAGAAGCCCTCTAAAATGCCTCACATTTTCTTGCCACTTATTAGACATGTTCGAGAAGCTCACAGAAGTGGTGAAAAGTAAATGTACCATGGGTGCTAATCCCAAACGATTCTCTCTACTAGCATTTGTAAAGAGGCAGTATAGAGTGTCTTGCTTGCAGGTGGTAGAATTCAGTCTTGGAAACTGTGGATCACCATTGAAAATCAGGGTTCAAATAGAATGAAACCCTGGGAAACCTTATATATTTTTAGACCTTGGGTCAGGCCTGTTACCTTTTCAGTAGGTAAGAAAGTCAGTGGAAGATCAAAGTTTAGATTCCACCCCAGACTGCTCCCTTTATTTTAATGCATTGAAAGAAGTGACAGAGGGTTAAACTGTCTTCATCCCAGCCACAAGAGATAGGTAGGTAGTTTTATTCCATATACGCACACAACTCTTCCCCCCTCCACTCTTCTCAATACACAGAAATAAAAGTTAAAGGAGCATTTTCAAGTTCATGGGGTTCTTTTAAAAAAAAGATTTGCTTGCATCTTTTGTTTTTTGTGGTGAGGGGGAGAGGTGCTTTTTACTTTTGTGCTGTTTTGAATCATTGCAAATGTGACTTGAGAAGATTTTAGCTGTTGAGACGTTAACCTGAATGATTTTTTTCAATGGCCCTCAGGAAAAGCCTTCTAGAGACCACAGCCGTAGACTGTCTGTTTTCACATGTTTATTGCTGGGTCTTAAAATATTTGCTTTTCTTTGTAGCAGGAGTAATTTCCCTGAAAAGTAAAACTAAATTTCTCTCTCTCCAGCATGTGACCAGTGACAGGCTAATAAGGAAGAGTGATGGCAGTAATAAAAATAGGTTGGGTGGGGGGGAGACATTCCTGAGATTTCACTGTTTGTAAAATGATGGCCCTGTTACAAAATGACCACAGAGGGACCTCAAGTGAAATCTAGTCCTGAAAGTTGGAAGAATGTGATGTCGTGAGGTGAACGCCCTTTCAGCCATAAACTATCCTGAGAACTCAGAGCTATCGTAGCAAAAGCGAGTGGTAGAGTAACAGCTTTGGAGACCACCTTTTAAACCCAGAAAATATAGCTGTATGTTTTTAATTTGTTTTGATTTATAACCTTGAAATTGGTGTGAAATAGACAACAAATCACAGTGTCAGAATCTGGAAATGAATTTTATCAGCTGAAGAAAGTGAGGGCCTTTGGGATTTGCATAACTTTCTCATAACTCTCTTCGTATTACAAATGATGAGCAAAAGTGTGAAAATAAACTGGAAATGACATGAAATTTCCTAAGTAGTCAATTTCACAAGTATGTAGAGCTACATACATCCTAGCTTTAAACGTTTTAAATGCAACTAATGTTCACATAAAAAGACATATACACTATATTTACCCCAAACCCCTAAGAGACTCTGAAGAGCTGACTTTCGAGTTTAAATATATGAGAAATATGGGATTCAAAGAGGATATTCTCTATGGTCATTTTCCCAGTAAAGTGGAGAGGGGTTTTATATTTTCATGCAGGGTACAAATAGGGTAAGAGTGAAAAAGAGCTTTTGAAGGAATTTCAGGTGTAGTGTAGATTCTTCAGCATGCAAGAAACTGCCCTTGTTAGAAATTAACTTTGCATGCATAATTAATTTGTGCAGCACATTCCAAATCTACAACTGGAAGAGAAATTGTATTCAGGTGTTTGAAACATATGGGGGATTTACTGTGAATTTATGACCTGTGGTTTGAGTGTAAAACCCCAAGATGCTAGCTGATAAAACTTAATGAAGCTTGTGCAGAGAAGCTATTTTTATTTGTAGTTTGGTAATTGATACATTTCTTGGTTTAACCCGCCCACCTTTCCTCCCTTCTTTCCCCAACTCCCCCCACTTCTCATAAATCTTTTCAACTTTGAAAAAAAACAACAACAATGGAAAGATCTGTTCTTCTTAAGGCTCCCTGGTCTAGTAATGACCATAGTGAACAGGTTCAGAGTTCACTTTCCTCCGGCATTGTACCCTTTTGCTTCCTGGCCTTTTTAACTTGGCAATTTATGTTTCTTTACCTGTATGAGTTACCTTCAGTAGACTCATGGGCATTGGGTGGGCACTGAGAGGGGAAAATGCTGAGTCCTGTGAAATGTGGGGCAAGCGTTCCCATGGTTTCACCCTATTTAACACTCACTTTCTCCTTCCCAAGGGGAAGGGGGCCCAATTTATAAAGCGTTATTGCCACAGATATCTGGGATGATCCGTTATTCCGTACTTTCCCCAAAAGTGAGTCTGCTTTTAAATTCTGAGGAGATCTCCATCCACACTCAGAGTTGAGTGTCTCTTTCCCTCTACCTGTGGATTTAGGAAGACTGCACTTCATTCTAAATTAACACCAGGGGAAACAAACAATGAGCATTCCAGTCAAACGTAAGGGACTTCATTAGTACAATGAGGTGGCAGTGTTTGCTCACTAACTTTCGGCAATTAAGAACCCTGCTCTGACATTCGTCGGTTATTACTGCTTCGAAAGCCAAGGACCAAGAAAGTTCTATAGAGTCCTTGGTTCTCAGCTCACTACAAAATGATTTCTAGATATGAGGGAAAATGTGCCCTAAGTAACCCTTATTCCAAGAGTGTTGATACTGTTTGATAGGGTCTCTTCCCATGGTTTTTCCAGGCCAGTAAATTTTTTCTTTCAGATCTTTTGTCATCCTTGTTCAGCAACTTGTTTGTCTTCATTCTATCACCGTGACAATCTGTTTTGAGAGGCTTACAACTCAGAACATCAATGCGTGACATCACAGTGAGACACTGCTTAATGACCTGAGACTCTGCTGGTCATTGCTGGCTGCTTGTTTCTGAAAATACGTGGCAGGTCTACTGTAGATGAGCTTTGCTTACAGTTGCATTTTTAGTCTTGTGTGATAAACCGGGTCCCTTTTAAATGGCATGTCTGGAAAAGCTGATTTTGAAACTTGCCACTTATACAAAGGAGAGGGTCTAAAAGCTTTGCCTTTGATATTATTCAAGGACAATTAGCGATGGGGAGGAAAGGGGGTAAGTGCTGTAATTTTTCTCCACTGGAAATGTTTGGGGAAAGCAGTAGAACTGGAGGTTGAGTCTTTTACATAATGGCCTGGAATCTGCAGTCTTCAGAATGCATATCTCTCTTGGAAGTCGATAAAGAAGTATCTTTCACTTTAATAGATGGTTTGAAACATCACCATGCTTCGTGTGTGAAGGTTTTGGTCAGTCCGGAAATTCTGGTATAGGAGGGAAGGCCTTGTATACTGAGTGTAGTTCCACTCTGTACATCACTGTGCGTCATCACAGTGAGGTGTACCGCTTGATGATCTGAGATCCTTAGGATCATCACCAGCTTCCTGTAAACTGATAACGGTGACAGCTTTGCTTAGGATTTGAGGTGTATATTTCTGCTTAGGAAAAAATTGCTTTGTAAAACTTGATATAGAATTGAAAAATGCAATGATGGAAACAAAGTGTTCAGTATGGCAAATCCATGCCAGGAGAGTGCAAGGTTTTAAGGGTGGTGTATGTTGATTTTTTTATTTTTTTGGAGGGGGGGAGGTCAGGGGGGTTAAGGAAAAAAAAAAAACCCTCATCGTCAAGTCCAAGACTTTTTTTTTAGCTTCCAGAATTGAAGTGCATTTTCCCTCTGGAGTGTGCTCGAAGTACCCTGGGGAGGCAGACACACCAACAGGAAATGCATTTGAGTGTGTGGGACTCATTATTTTCAAGATCTCAGGCATGCTTTGGGTACATACTGTTTCTTATTTCTTAATGGGAAACGAATGATGCTTGGTTACCTCCTTCAGGCCAGTAATAACAGGATGCCAAACATTGATGTGGATTTCACTAGCAATTAAAATGGAACTTTGTTCCCAGCATCTAACGGGATTGCATTGTGCTAGACAGTGTGTAGGTAAAGTGAAAGCGATTGACCATACAACCTGCTTTGAGTGTACGAAGGCTTTTTTATATAGTGTAATCTTTTCTAAGTGCATGAATGAGAAATTTGAGGGCCGGAGCCATCGACACAGTAGCTGGCTAAGCCCTTCACTGAAAAATAAATTGGACTATATTTTAAACTACCAAGATTTTCATTCAGGTCCATATAACTTCACTCTTACTTGAGGGAGAGGAAGTCAAGAATGAGTTTCCATAACCTGTGGGAGAGGCCTGTATGGGTACTGCGAAGAGGCTGGATAGCTGTGTTCCCGGTGCTTTGCACATAGTAAGCGCTTAACAAATACCATCAATATTATTATTATTATATGTTAGTCTCTTGTTGATTCATCTAACGGGTAACGCTCCATAGCTACCCTTCTACCAGGAAGCAAACCCCCAACTGCAGTGAGCAGCACTGGGAGCAGAACAGACCATTCTAACATAGAAACATGTTTCAGCAATGTTTTTTTCAATGAAGGCTGGTTCTCCAACACGATCATATTTTCTTCTAAACGAGGCTAGCTAAAGTTGTTAAACCCCCCCCCCCCCCCCCAACAATGGGATTTACAGTTTGTTAAAAAGGTTAATGATTAGTTTCTCCACCCCCAACATTGGATCTCCTCACCGAGGCTTGAGGAATGCTTTTCCAGATTGGCCTGTGATTTCCAAAGCTAGTCCCCAAGCTTTAGAACCTCAAAATTCCACACATGGAATTAAAAATTCTGTTTTGAAAAATCTTAAAGTAGTCACTGGTCTCCGTATCTGTCCAGGTACGTGAACCTTCCTAAATCAGGAGTCTGCCACATCGTGGAGAAATCCTGGAAGAGTGGTGACAGGTAGTGGGTAGGCAGGCAGTGTTAGAGACACCAGCAACAAAGGACCTTATTTTTCCAAGTTCCTTGAGGCGGGAACTTTAGTGAAGAGAAGCCACATGTAATGTAACTGGGGACCCCAAACTCTCAAGCTGCATAGAGCTACTCTATTCTGCTCTCCCAAGCACTTCGTACAGTGCTCTAAACACAGTAATTGCTCAAAAAATATTAGCGATTTATCCTGTTACATTGTAAGATCTATGAAGATAGGGATTATGTCTACTTTATTGTGCTCTCCAAAGTGCTTAGTACAGTGCTCTGCATACAGAATGCACTTATAAATGCTATTGATTGAGTGATTAAAGCCAACCCAGCAAATTACACTTGAAAAGGAAATGGTTAGGTTAACACAAAGCATAGGACATAGGTGAATTATGGCCCTGAAGCTTTCTGCTGTGTATAATTGCGTTTATACCCGTGACAGGCATTGTAGGTGCCAGAGGGCCTTAGAACAGAGTTTTCTGTAAAGCTGACTCCAGTAGTCCAGCTGTGATGTTGTGAAAGATATGGGGTGAATTCTCCATAGGAGAAGTTGTTGCAAATGTGAGCTTATTGAAGATTAAAAAAAAAATTGCATCTGACAGTTAATGAGGAATCTAGAGAAGCAGTATGGTTTAGTGGATAGAGCCCGGGCTTGGGAGTCAGAAGGGCCTGGATTCTAATCTTGACTCCGCCACATGTCTGCTGTGTGACCTTGGGCAAGTCACTTAACTTCTCTGTGCCTCAGTTACCTCATCTGTAAAATGGGAGTTGAGCGTGAGTCCCATGTGGGACAGGAACTGTACCCAACCTGATCAACTTGTATCTATCCCAGTGCTTAGAACAGTGCTTGGCACATAGTAAGCACTTAACAAGTACCATAATAATAATAATTATTATTATTATCATTAAGGACCTGTAAACCACGGATGGGTTAATGAATCGCTATCAGAAAGAATCTGCCAAGCTGTCTTCCTCCTCATCCTTGGCCCTATTGCAAGAAAGTACTATATAAGCAGCAGTCCACAACTCTGGGGTGCTCATTCAGGGTGTATTTCACAGGGGAAGTATATTGTATAACCCAAGGAAATTCAGCAAGTGGGGATTCTTTTTACTATTGATAAACACTGAACTACCAAGGCTGGGGGTCTGTCAGGTAAATACTACCTATCCAACCATGCAGCCTGGTTTAACACCATTGGGGGTGGTATCATTAGTGTTTCTCACAAAAGCTAATGAGCATCTCCCTTTAACAAGACACTTCCAATCCGGTGATGGTGGGTGAACATTATTCACACTTACTAATGAATAACTCCCTTGGGCATTTTTGGCATCAAAGGAAAACAATTGATTTATCAGCCTAGTGTAGACCCAGCCAAAACCCCATCTCTTCCAGCCAGCACCCCACTTCCAGACCTCAGTCTGTTGTTCCCAGTGAATCTTAGGGCACCCTGCAGTTCTTGGAGGCCATCATCTTCTATCACTATAGTAATAATCTTTGAATTTTGAAGCACTTACTGTGTGTCAAACAATGTACTAAGCACCAGGGTGGATAATCAAGATAATCAGGTTGGACACAATCCCTGTGCTGTACAGGGTTTAAGGGTCTACCAACTCTGTTGTACTCTCCCAAGTGCTTAGTACAATGCTCTGCACATAGTAAGCACTCAATATGATTTATTGAAAAGGGGAACAGGAATTAAACCCTTTTTTTACAGATGAGGAAACTGAGGCGTGGACCAGTTAAGTGACTTTTTTTTAGTGATGTGTGTTAGGCACTTACTATATGCCTGGCATTGTATGTACTAAGCACTGAGGTAGATAGGAGATAATCAGTTTGTACACAGTCCATGTCCCTCATGGGGCTCAGAATCTTAATCCCCATTTTACAGATGAGGCAACTGAGGAACAGAGAAGTTGAAGTGACTTACCCCTGGTCAACCAGCAGGCACATAACAAAGTGAGGATTCAAACCCAGGTTCTCTTGACTTCCATGTCCATGGTATTTCCCCGAATAATAATAATAATAATGGGATTTATTAAGCACTTACTATGTGCAAAGCACTGTGCTAAGCGCTGGGGAGGTTACAAGGTGATCAGTTTGTCCCACGGAGGGCTCACAGTCTTAATCCCCATTTTACAGATGAGGTAACTGAGGCATAGAGAAGTGAAGTGATGTGCTCAAAGTCCCACAACTGACAATTGGCAGAGCCAGGATTTGAACCCATGACCTCTGACTCCAAAGCCCAAGCTCTTGCCACTGAGCCTTGCTGCTTCACTGAAACCAATTCAGCGTCTGTCCCAAAATCAGTCCGAAAACAATTGTTGTGGGCAGGGTATGTGTCTGTTTATTGTTATATTGCACTCTCCCAAGCGCTTAGTATAGTGCTGTGCACACAGTAAATGCGCAATAAATATGATTGAATGAATGAATGAAAATGTGCCAAGGTGAAGAGACTTAAGGATGAGTTGAGCTTTGTAAAGGAAGTAATCAAAAGAGAAATGGAGACTGGTATACTAGTTATGGTTCAGGATGATTAGTTTCTTACTGCAAGCAGCAGGTGGGTGGGAATTACTGAGGGAGTGACTTCCTATAAACCCCCTACATTGTTTAGTGGGACTGGTCCCTTCAGGGAACTTTAAATATTTAGTATCCAAATTAGGAGCATTCATATTTTCACTCTGAGCCTAATGGCTTCTCACTATTCATTTGAAAAATGTGTGATGTGAATATTCATGAACTCTTTTGGTGCTGCACTAACAAGAGGTGTAGGGTTAAGGAGGTCCAGGATAAAAGCTAAAATTGAAGATAAAAATGCTTCTGGTTAGTCTTGATATAAAATATTTGTCAGGCATCCTACAATGCTCCCATTAAAAGCCATGAGGGGGGTGGGGGAAAGGCACAGCTGGAAAGATGGCAGTGAGATAAATGAACGTTCACTTTGCTATCTCTTTGTCTTATGAAATTAGCCATTCTTCTACACATTTCATTATCATTTAACATAAAAAGAGAATAAAGGGTTCCAGAGATGGGGAATTACCTGGGTGAGCCATTTACAGCAAATTTGTGTATTGTGTTTTAGGACAGTTCAAGATGCTGTGTATAATTTTGAATAACAAAGAGCAGGGCATTATCCTGCCTCACACAGGATATTGGAGAACCAGTTGCAAATCTCTAACCAAATGTGATCTTGAGCTCTGTATTGTCAAAAGTATTACACTTTACAGGCCCATTAACCTTTAATGCTCTCAGGCTGATCAGTTTAAAAGATTTGTCAGAAACAGAACAAAGGGATGACAGACTCTTATTGACTGGGAAAAATCATCAAATTGATTGTATTGACAGACTGGTCAAGAGCCCCCTAATGAAATTGATAGGAATGAGAATCTGACAGATGCCTAGTAGTTTTTTATGATGAAGGAGAATCTCATGTTCATAAAATTTTCATGAATGTTTATATGCCCGTCCCAAATTTGAAAAGTCTCCATCTGAGACCTAGGCCTGCAGAATCCAGTGAGGAATATATGCTGCCACAAACAGGCATATACCCCTTTTAGACTGTGAGCCCACTGTTGGATAGGGACTGTCTCTATATGTTGCCAACTTGTACTTCCCAAGCACTTAGTACAGTGCTCTGCACACAGTAAGCGCTCAATAAATACGATTGATGATGATGATGATGAGGACCAACTGTTCAATTTGAACATAGGGGAGAATAAAATATGGGGTTTTCTTAAGTAATAATAAATGCACGGGGGTATAGTGACCAAAAAATTTAGAAAAGCCAACGCTATAGCAATTAAAAAGGGGTTGGCATACTTTTTCTTAAGGTTCGTGTCATTCTTAGCCTCCAGTGGTTGCCCATTCCTCTCCGTACTAAGAAAATACTCCTGCCCATTGAGTGAAAGGCGCCCCATCAGCTGTCTCCAGCACTTAGTACAGTGCTTTAGCACATAGCACTTAATAGCATCATTATTATTACTTATCCTCTCTCCCCTCCACTGCCCCCCACCTTGCATGATGCATTTCTCTCATGCCAACCTACGTAATATGCCTTGTTTTTGCCTTTCTCATCACCAGTCTCTTGTTCATACTGTCCCTCCTGCTTATCATTCCCTCCCATTTCTCAGCCATTAAGACCGTGAGCCATATAAGGGACTGGGACTGTCTAACCTGATTATCTTGTATCTATCCCAGCACAGAGAACAGTGCCTGGCATGTAGTAAGCACTTAATAAGTACCATAAAAAGATTACCCTGTAGACCATGGCACTCTATCCTTCTGATATCACATCTCCAGGAGGCCTTCCCTGATTAATCCCTCAGCTCCACATCATATTTTTCCCAAGCCACTTTCACTTTAACACTTTCTGGGTCAGTATCCCAACCATTACTCTTACGTATTTATATTTTACACTGTTTATTCCTCCTACATGTAATTTCCTTTATTATCTGTCTCCCCTGCTAGATTGTAAGGTCCTTGAGGGCAAGTATCATTATGATTATTATGCCATTTGTTAAGCATTTACTATGTGTCAAGAACTATTGTAAGCACTGGGAAAGATAAAAAGTATATCAGGTTGGACACAAAGTGCCAGTCCCTCATAGGGCTCACAGTCTAAGTAGGAGGAAGAATTGGCTAATTTAATCTGCATTTTACAAATGAGGAAACTGAGGAGCAGAAGTTAAGCGATTTGCTAGTGTCGAACAATGATTGATTAAGGGTTATGTGTTCCCCTATAACCCCAGAAAAATCAGGTCACCCTTGGGAATAGAACAGTTCCCCTGACCTTAGCATCACTCAGTCTATCCCACTTTCCTCCAACTTGTGCTACATCAGCTTCTCGGTAGCAGGGCCGGCCTGGCCCACTGGAATGCTGGGAAAATCCCAATAGGCAGGTGCTCATTTGACCAATGTAGGTTGTGCTCACCCGCCTGGCCCACTGACCAAGTGCTCACTGCGGGCAGGGCGCTCTGCTAGACCACAGTAATAAAATAATAATAATGATGATATTTGTTAAGCGCTTACTATGTGCAAAGCACTGTTCTAAGCGCTGGGGAGGTTACAAGGTGATCAGGTTGCCCCTCGTGGGGCTCACAGTCTTAATCCCCATTTTACAGATGAGGTAACTGAGGCCCAGAGAAGTGAAGTGACTTGCCCGAAGTCACACAGCTGACAATTGGCAGAGCCGGGATTTGAACCTATGACCTCTGACTCCAAAGCCTGGGCTCTTACCACTGAGCCACGCTGCTTCTCTAACAATAATAATCATATTTGTAATAATAATAATGACATTTAGTTGGGTAGGGACTGTCTCTATTTGTTGCCAACTTGTACTTCCCAAGCGCTTAGTACAGTGCTCTGCCCACAGTAATCGCTCAATAAATACGATTGATTGATTAAGCGCTTGCTATGTGCGAAGCCCAACAATTGCCAGCTGTGTGACTTTGGGCAAGTCCCCTCCTTCCTCTCCCCCTCACCCTTCCCCACAGCACCTGTATATATGTCTATATGTTTGTACGTATTTATTACTCTATTTTACTTGTACATTTTTATTCTACTCATTTTATTTTAATGTGTTTTGCTTTGTTGTCTGTCTCCCCCTTCTAGACCATGAGCCCACGGTTGGATAGGGACCGTCTCTATAGGTTGCCAACTTGTACTTCCCAAGTGCTTAGTACAGTGCTCTGCACACAGTAAGCACTCAATAAATACGATTGATTGATTGATTGTGCTCTTAGCCAGTGGGGGAAGAGTTGAGAGCCAGACCTGTTGATTCCTTGCAGGTAGTGGAGGCCACCTGGGGTGAACTGCCAGCAGCATCTAGAAATAGGAGTTTCCACTTTTCAAGTTCCCTCTTTTCCCTTCCCCAAGGGATGTGCCACTCTACTCTTCTCCCTTTTGAGCCCGAAGTACTACCATTGCTGCCTCCTTATTTCCACATCCATCTTTTCTTCCTCTCTTCTGTCTCTCCTGCTCCCGTGACAGTCACCATCCCCTGCTCCCCAGGCCCTCCTCCTCTGTGTGTCCAGTGCTTTAAAGGAACCAGGTACTCTTCAACAAAAGCTTGGAAGTACTTTGAAGTGGACCAAAGGGCCTGCTTGGTGCTGTTTGGTGTTATTTTAAGCTCTAGCAAAGGGCAGAGTAAACCAGGCTGCAGCCATTACCAGAGGGGGAGAAATGAAGGGCAGGTTTTGGCTCCCTCAGCTTTCTCTGGAGGTGCTTGAGCTCACTGAGAGCTGAGGTAAGAGCTGAGGGCATAGAGTCCAACGCCCATGCAGCAAACCCTTCTTCACACATGCCTGCCCACAAATGCACTCAGATCTCTAGCACCTATTGTGTAGGTCTCTTTGCTTTCGGGAAGCAGCGTGGCTCAGTGGAAAGAGCACGGGCTTTGGAGTCAGAGGCCGTGGGTTCAAATCCCGGCTCCGCCACTTGTCAGCTGTGTGACTTTGGGCAAGTCACTTCACTTCTCTGGGCCTCAGTTCCCTCATCTGTAAAATGGGGGTGAAGACTGTGAGCCCATCGTGGGACAACCCGATTACCTTGTATCTACCCCAGCGCTTAGAACAGTGCTTTGCACATAGTAAGTGCTTAACAAATACCAACATTATTATTATGATTATTATTTCAAGGTGAGGACTGGAAACCTACTAGGCTTCCTCTCTTGCTAGGCACCCTTCTGGCCATTGAAATCAGCCCGATCTCTGGCTGCTGCAAATGGCCGTTTTCTGTGGCAGGCACTCAGTTTCAGAAGTTTTACCACTGATATTTGAAAAGTAATACTTTTAAATGTTGGGAACCTACACCAAGAAGCCTTTTAGGCATGGAGGTAGGTGCATGCCAGGTTGGACCAATCAGACTGTTCATTTTCCCCATTTATGCATTTGATTAAAACACGTCGGATCCAGAAGCCATAGTAATTGCAACATAAATATGCCCACATTATCATTTTATTTAGAGGGGACGGTGATTTAAGTTGAGCAAAAATGTTCCCCCCTCCACAGGAAATCTGTTATACGTATTTTCAGAAAGCACCAATCATAAGAACAAAATGAAGAGTGTATTTTAGATGTTCACAAACTGTTCAGAAATGCTTTCACTTCTAAATTGTGCCGTTTCCCAGAAAATTGCTTAATGACAGAAATTCCCAGGTCAGCGTTCTCAAGCATATCACCATTTACCATTTATTTTAGCAACAGATCAACTCCGAGCAACCACGATCGGATACAGCGTCTGAGGCAAGAATTTCAGCAGGCAAAGCAGGATGAAGATGGAGAAGACCGGAGACGTACCTATAGTTTTGAACAACCCTGGGTGAGTGTTTCATCTCTTCCTACATTGAAGCATCCTAGAGATTCCCCCTCCCCCCTAGAAACAGCCCTCCGCTATGCCCTTGCTTCTACATGGAACAAGACATCTTGAAGCCCAGTACCTTGACCTTTCAACTCCAGACCTTTCTC
This sequence comes from Tachyglossus aculeatus, assembly GCF_015852505.1. NCBI lineage: Eukaryota > Metazoa > Chordata > Mammalia > Monotremata > Tachyglossidae > Tachyglossus > Tachyglossus aculeatus. The sequence continues at coordinate 14,997,824 of NC_052078.1, forward strand.
TTATCTCCATCTGTGCTCCATCATTGCTAATTTCATTTTATATTGGGCTCAAACCATCTGTCCATTGCTTAAGAGATAGCATGTGCTTTGTGACCAACATAGCTGGGTACCATGGCCTTAAGCTAATTCATACCTTGGTTTGGGCCTGAACGGAAGTTGTAGCTGCATTTTATGTCAAGCCACGATTTATCACATCTCAGAACCAGCCAGAGGGGGAAAATGGCCCCTTGCTTATGGCGTTCATCTTAGACAGAATTTGGTAAATTGGAAAGGAAAGAATCTAATGCATACCTGTGGGAAACCTGTGTTTTCTTCTGGGGCTGTATCAGGCTTATACGTAATTTTGACTTTAGGAAACAGAATTATTTTTCCAGATCAATTAAATTGTGGCAGTCCTATGTAACAACATGACATGACTTAATTGTGCTAATCTACTTGCATTGTTCGGAATAATTGACTTAACTGCTCCTACTATGTTTCTTAAATGGGGATTCTTTTGTGATCCGTGATAAACATTTTTGTCAAGTTTATTCTGAAACAAAGGGACAGGGAAGAGTAATGAGAGAGGTGGCAACCTGCAAGAGAAAGCAGCAGCTGCGGATTGAAGTGGTTATTGGTTTGTGCATCGTGCCAACCTGGCAGTATCCAAAATGGATTTGTCATTCATGACACTGAGAGAATAGCTCCATTGATATCGGCGGGTGATGTCATTTTTGATTACTTGTGGTAGGGAATTTATGTTTTTACTAATTAACAGGAATAATGTGTTTACAGCCTGTTTGACCTTTATGTCCTGTTCACTTTGAACATCACCTGCATTTTGAGCATTTAGGCATAACGTATTCCTGAATGAACCAAGATTAATGAGAGTATTTTTGGGTGGAGACCATTTTACTATGCTGCATCAGAATAACTCCAGCTTCCTGCAAGATTGAATCTGGGTACATTTCCCCCCACCCCCTGTTCTCTTCCATCTGGTTTGACTTGATGAGAGGAACATAATGTGATATTCACTTTTGCCTGGCCCTGAGATTTGGGAAGGAGGTGCTGAGAGGATGGTTGCACTGCTTTGGGGAATTGACTGCTCACCCTTTATTTTGGGAGACCATGGGTATCGTGTGCTTGAGAAAAACGTTTGAGGAAACCTTGCACTTTTGAAGACTTAACTACTGCAGGTTACAGGCCAAACTTGTATAGGTAAATGCCATAGCAACTTCAGGCAGACAACTTGGCTTATATTATAGTTTCCTGTAATGAGTGAGCCGGGAATTATTTGGATGATGGGCTGATTACCTTTGCAATGGAATAATTTCCCAAATTAGGGTCAAACCGCTGACCTTGACTTTTTTTTTTCCACTCAAACAGTCGGGATCTTGCCAGGCGGCCCCCCATTCTACTGATCATTTAATGAGCCCAAAGCAACTGTAATTCTTCTTAATGTATTAATTTTCATTCTGATCTTCCATGTGGCCTCATTCAGAGCTGTTCAGTTGTTCAGGCTGCAAACCTTAGCAAGCACCTTTAAGGAGGAGTTGGCCGCAAGGGACCTCAATGAATTCTTCAGTGCCTTCTTCTGCATTTTGACCTCACGCTGAGCTTGGAAAGGCTGAGGCAGTGATCTCACCTCATTTGAATGGCTTACAACCATTTTGGCATTAAGGAACCAGGAACTCATCTTTGAGTTGTGTGTAGTCTTAAAACATGTTTGCCTAAAATTATAGGTCTTGTAAGAAATGCCCCCACACAAAATGCAACCAGATGTAGCAGCTACATGTGAACCTCAGAAATTACATGATTCAGTTCCTCTATGTTTGAACTGGGGGGCTTTGAACAATCCTTGGAGGTCCCTTTCCTCCTCTTTAAACTCCTTAAACTCCTCTTTAAAGGCATTTGCTATCAATCATGTGGAATCAAGTGCACCTGTGCAAGGGGCAGTTACCTGTTAGCCTGGGGAACTGGATTGGATCTCGAAAGGGCCTTGTCTGGTTTACAGCTTAAAATTCAGAAGAGATCCCAAGCCTCTGGAATGAAGGGAACTCTCTGTGAATTTGGATGAAGAGGAGGGAAAAATACATGGGCAGCATATAGTGATATATGGCAGTGGGAGAACATGGTAGAACCTAGGGTGAGACTACTATCACAGAAGTTTTATACAGTGGGGACTTCTGATTGCTTTAAAAAAATTAAATTGAAGGTTGCAGACAAGTACAGTATACTATGAGCATTTTGTAGCTGAATGGTGTCCCAGTGCTGGCTGTGGGGATTGGTAAATGGGCTAATGGAGCCTACATTTGCTCTGCCCCAGGATGGTAGGGACTGAAAATACGAGTAGTTTAGTCCTTCACATGGACAATTGATATAGTGGTAGTGGAAACAGCTGCCTCTCCCTGGCCTTCCTCCCAATTCCAATCAGTTTAATCCATCAAATTAATTGAGCGCTTTGTCAGCTCACGGGACTAAGCACTTGGAGAGTGCAGTATAACAAAATTGGTAGATACGTTCCCTGCCCACAAAGAGCTTACAGTTTAAAGGAGGAGGCAGACGTTAATATCAATTTTGGATATGCACATAAGTGCCATGAATAAAGGATACAAATCCAAGTGCAAGGGCGATGCAGAAAAGAGAGGGAGTAGAGGAAATGGGGGCTTAGTCCGGGAAGGCCTCTTGGAGGAGAGGCCCCTCCCCTTAAATAATAATAATCAAGAATACTTTCTCTTTTTCTCTGCTTTAGTCATTGAGAACATTTCTCCTGGGCATGTGTCTGTCTGGCTTGGCTGCCTGAACTGAATCGCAAGCCCAGTGAGCAGACACAACCTATAACTTTGCCCTGCTCTCTTGGACCTAAAGAGAGGGAGAGAATGGCAAGTTATCTGGGAAGTGAATTCACCAGCTTCCAGAGGCTATCACTCTTTTGGCGGTGTTTGATTATCTCCATTAGGAAGACCCAAGATGGAGTTGCAAAGGTAAAGGGGCTTCCACAATGCCAGAAAAAGGGCTTTTTGCCGCCTCCGCATAAGATCTACCCATCTCCCTACCAACCTTGCAAGGGCGCTGCTTCCCTATTGACCATTCTGACTTGGAAGAAACCAGCGTCTATGGGAGATGAGAACTGAAATTCTGGCCTTTGTCCCTTAAAGAGCTGTAGACTTAGGGAAGTTGGAATGGGTGTTCACAGGTGAGGGGGGTTGTTTTTGATTCCAACTCTGCACATTATTCTCTTTTATTGGCCCTAAACTCATGGTTTAAAATATTGAGGGAAAGGAGTTTAAATATGAGTGGTGGTAGAGAAAGATGAAATGAAGACAAATATGATATTGAGGCAAAAATCTGCATTATAAAAATTTGATGAGGGTCATTTGTATGCTCTGAAGATTTTTCAGCCATTACCAATTAACAGCAGTTAAGCTTTTCAACATGTGAAGCCTATAAGGGTTTAGTCAATACTTTTTCAAGCATCTGATAAGCATGGGACTTGGAGGAACAGTCTAAAATTAACTTTGTCAATCTTAAAATTAGTTGCTTATTTTAAAAATGGACTAAATGCCAAGCTCTTAAAATGTAAAGTATTTATAATTGCCTATTTGATTTAAAATTCACAAATGCAAAGTGATAACTGTGGGTAACAAGCATTTCCCCAAAAATCTCCTGCAACTGCCTTTAAATCAGCATCACATGTAGGACAAATAAGACAAAGAATAGGAAGAACAAACTTTCAAATTGTCAGAAGAACTTCAGAAGGCTTCTTTTCATAATAATGGTCTTTGAAATCTCTCCAGTATGCAAAATGCTATATCTTTTTTTATTTTTATATTCCTTTTCTAGCATGCCCACCCTAGAGGAAAAATATAAAAGGACTGAAATCTTTTGGTTAGGTTCTGGCATTGGCTTTTTCAGGGATACGTGCCTCTGTACTGTTTGTATAATAAGTAAAACACAGACATACCACCCTTTGGCTACTGTGTATTGTATATGGAATGAGTGTTAGTACAAACAGTAATGAATTTAATTTCAAGCACATTTTTATATAAAGCAGAAGAGGTCAGGAAGCCTCCCCTAGTTCTAATTAGCACTGAAACTTGGTCCTTTTAGTGTTTGTTTTTGTTCTTTTGTTTAATAACTGATTGCACATTTGCTATAACCTTCACGTGCAATTTGGAAATTCACTGTGGAAAACCTAAGTTAATTTATTTTAGTAAAAGAAGAATGCTTTCATTTAATTTTTAAGAAACAGTTTAACTGAGGAATTAATTTTTCTTTTAAATATTATTTGACATCAGAAATTAATAGAAAAAGGTGCAGTTCTCATTTCTGTGATTTACACTAATAACTCTGTAAAAACAAGACAGGGAAGAGAGTCAGTACAGGCTTTGGTATTTCTGTTAGAAATCAGATCAAGTTTTCAGTTGTAAATTGAGAAAACATTCAGTACAAGATGTAAAGTATCATTGACATTTAAGCATATCGTGCAGTGGACGAGCATATATTTATACCACAAAGCCCCTGCTGTTATTGCAGCCTTGACTGTTTTTTGATTTAAAAGGTCATTGCTTGTCACACATCTCATCATAAATAAGGCCAGAATTCTTTGTAATTTGCTCTGGTAAAACAAGAGCTGTTGCATGTTTGTTTACTAGTGTCTTGGATATATTACAATTATGTTTAATCGTGTGTTTCTCTGTTCAGGGGTTGATTCTGATTTTATTCTAAAATGCATGATTTGTTCCAAATAGGTGATATTTGAGCTGTTGATAAATTTTTTGCTTGGCTTGCAGTGTTTAATGATCATTTTTAGTGATGATAATGTCACTTCCACAGTTTGGGTTTTATGACTGCCGTAAGACCAGCACTGGGACAGGGATTTGTAGAGAAGCATTGGTATGTTCCTGCAGAACCACAGCTGGGTTTCCTCCAGGCCTGTGCCCCTGTGGGGTTCGGAAGGCAGCTCAGTGGCAAATCTTGTAGTGATTGCCACATGAGGGTCCGCTTTTGTGAATTGGCCAGGGAAGAAGACCTCTGTACCCACAGCTTTTGGCTTTCCCCAACCCACTTCCCAAACCTGTATCTCTTCCCTCACCCTTCACCTGATGTGTCTTTTCTACAAGTTCTATTGAGAAACTTGCAGCCGTCGCTGCCTCTCAATCTGGTTTCTTCTGTGGCTCCGTGATCACTGCTTCCTAGGGAGAGGCAGGACCTGAAGTATGAGGCTCTCCTCTGCCTTGGCCCTCCTCCTCCACCTAATTCTCCCCACTTCTTGGTGTGGTAGTTGGGGACTGTCGGTCATGGAAGCAGTGGAGTTCAGATAAGAGGAAGAAGGAAAATGGGATCTGGAAATGAGTCAGTCATGCAGCATGTAAGAAATGTGCATATGATCTATGGAAGAAGGTGGTGGGTACTCAGGTGAAGAGCTTTGAATAGTAATAATATTACTATTTAAGTAATAGTAATATTTGTTAAGCACTTGCTATGTGTCAAGCACTGTAATAAATGCTGTGGTAGATACAAGCAAATATTTGCTTTGTTTTGTTGTCTGTCTCCCCCTTCTAGACTGTGAGCCCGTTGTTGGGTAGGGACTGTGTCTCTTTATGTTGCCGATTTGTACTTCCCAAGCGCTTAGTACAGTGCTCTGCACATACTAAGCGCTCAATGGCTACAATTGAATGAATGATGATTATTGTTTTTGTTAAGCGCTTACTATGGGCCAAGTACTGTTCTAAGCACTGGGACTGATACAAGGTAATCAGGTTGAACACAATCCCTGTCCCACATGGGGATCATGATCTTAATCCCTCATTTTACAAATGAGGAAACTGAGGCACAGAGAAGTTAAGTGACTTGCCCAAGGTCACCCAGCAGACAAGTGGCAGAGCCGGGATTAGAACCCAGGACCTTCTGACTCCCAGCCCCACACTTTATCCACTAGGCCATGCTGCTGCTTTGAAATAGGGAGAACTGTGTTCAGATTTGAAGGGAAGGGAGTTGCAGACAGGAAATGGGTGTGAGAATGAGTTCTACATTGGAGAGATGAGAAAGAAACTCAGTGAGAAGATTAGTTTGACACGAATGAAGAATGTGAAAGTGGAAGAAGAGAGTGGATATGAAGGAGTCAGAGAGCTGATGGAGTGCAGCTCCTTGTATACAGGGAATGTGTCTACAAATTCTGTTGTACTGTAGTCTCCCAAGTGCTTAGCATAATGCTCTGCACATAGTAAGTGCTCAATAAATACTACTGATTGGTGGAGTTTGTGCTTGATGCGGTGAGTGTAAGGTTACTGAGTTGGAGGTTACTGAGGAATGGAGAGATGTATGCAGGAAAATATTTTAGCAAAATCATCCAGGAAGCAGAGTATAGTATAGACTGGAAAAGCAGTCAGTCCATCTAGTTGGACAACTAAGGGTCAGTTCCCCGACACATTGGCTGAAATCACAAAGCATATATGTCAACTCAATTTCCACATCTGTAATAATGATATTTGTTTAGCACTTACCATGTGCCAAGCACTGCACAAAGTGCTGAAGTGGATACAAGAAAATGAGATCAGACACAGTCCTTCTTCCATGCAGGGTTCACCATCTAGGAGGGGTGAAGAACAGGTATTTTAATCCTTATTTTTATAGATGAGGCAGTTGAGGCACAGAGAAAATAAGTGACTTTCCCAAAGTCACACACAACAGGGCAAAGGCCGAGCTAGGACTAGAGCCTGGTTCTTCTGCCTCCCAGTCCTGTGCTCTTTTTACTAGGTTCTGCTGCCTCAGTCTCATTCTTCATAAGTTAATATGCCCATGTGAAAATTTGCAATTGGACTAATGTTTATATGTAATTAATATCTTTTCAGTTTGCTAATACACAAAAACATATACAGTCTAGGATTTGGGGGTCTCACTAGATTGTATTCTCCTCCAACTTCGTCAATTTTACTCAGTGATCTCAGACTCTGAGCAATTTGAAATAATGGATTTTACAAAGTATTAGAAAATACATATAAAAGGAACAAAGGGGCTTCAACTTTTCTGTATCAGAAGCAAGTGTTCAGGTTTCAAAGAGGCACACCTGAAATTCCTATCAATTCTTGCTTTTTCTTTTTACATCTTTAGCAGGCACTATGCCCCTACTGCATGAGCTGAAAAGATCTGGTAACCAAGCCTCCTATGGAATAGCAGGTCTTTCAGTCGACTGGCAGACATACATGAAGCTCCTGTATGTCCCTTTGCATATGCAAAGCAATGCAAAATGAGGCTCCTTTGAAAGATCAGGGGACGTTGCAGTCTTTCTCTTGGATTATCCCCATTGTCATTTGAGCATGAGCTCTACCAGAAATGCAATGCTATGTCTTTTATTTTTAAGGCTCCATCTAACTGTTCAACACCCCAACGAAGTTCAAGAAGAGCGGTTTTCTGGGGCTGCTCCATTAATACATATTTATCCCAACAAGTTTTGTGAGGCACACCAACAAAGGTTGAGTAGGGGTGGGGGCCATTGTAAAACTTAATCCCTTTGTGGTATCTTTTTGGCTTGGGACTTTTTTTAATGTGCTTGCTTTTACATTTTGTCTTGCATCCTGTTTTATTGTTTACAGTAAGCAACATTATCTACCTCCCTCCTTCAAAACTGAAATGCCGAATAAGATCTTTTGCTCCATTCTGATTTAAGCAAAAGCTGTTGCATCAGGAGCCATTCTTCATAGACAGACTGTGCATCTCGGTTTTTAACTAGTTTACTTTTAACTACATGAGCCAATCCCAGCCCTGGTTTTAGAGGACAATTAAAATATCCAAGGGAATGAATAGTTCACTTGCAGAATGTAAGGCAGCTTTAGAAAAGGCTAGACATTTGTCAGGCAGACCTGACTTGCATTGTCAACTGGATTGCCGGACCAAAGGGAAATTAATACTTCACGTCTTTGATGAAGCAGCCTGATACTTTTTAAAAAGAAGGCACAGACCTCAAGCCAGGGAAAAGCTGCTTTAGTTTCAAACTCTTGGGTCTTGAATTTGGCTCGGTAACTTATCTGAAGTTATCAGTTTAATTTTTGGATCAGGCAGGGTTCCGTACTCTAGTCATGTGAATATTCTGTGGATGCTTCTAATGGGAGACTTTGTTTTGTAATAAATCCTTGTAATCTGAAATAGACTACAGCAATAGAACTAGATTATTTCAATAACAATATTGATGTCAAGTTAGCAAAGTTCTGGTTTATCAATTAATAGTATTTATTGAATGCTTACTACTAAGGTGAACAAAACTATTCTGATTTCTCTTTAGCAAAAAGGAATGGCATAATTCCAGCTAGACTTGTTGTCATCCCGTAGCCTAGGAAGCTGTTGGGGTTTTCTGAGGATGGAAGTTTTACACTTGCTCAATAGGCAATCCCCAACTACCAGGCAGGGCCTGGCCTGTGCAGAGTGTAATTGGAGGGGCATGAAGATGGTAGATTGCCAGTTAATTCTTCACGTCCACAGATTTTTAGAGCCCAGAACAAGTTTCAGGCCCTTGGGCAATTTCACAGAAAGCCAAGATTACAGCCTATGGTTAAAACTGTCCTCTTCCCCTGATCTTTGGCAAGTCCACGTCTGCCCTGCATCCCTCCAATCTGCTTTTACCATCATTTCAGAAGCAGAACGAGGGATGCCTGGACAGCCAACCTTTCTTGAGACATTCTGGCAGTTAAGTCCTCATAAACACCAGTGCCTTTAGGAGAGCAGGTTGCAATTCATCCTGAGTCACTACATTAGAAGTCAAATCTTAATTTATAGGTAAAACCCTTTTTAAATAACTTGAACTAACGTGACTAAACTAGTTATTCCATCCTTATAGTCTTTTTTTTTAAGCACCTTCCTTTATTTTTCTCTTTAGCCAAACACCAAAACATACACCCAGAGTGGACGACATTCCGTATCTGTGGAAGTACAGATGCAGCGGCAGAGGCAGGAGGAGCGAGAGAGTTTTCAGCAAGCCCAGCGCCAGTACAGTTCCTTACCCAGGTAAGATTCTCATCTCAAACCCCGGCTGGCTGTCCAGCCTAGGAGCAGTGACAACTAACAGCGTTCTTCCTGATTTATACACCATGGCCTCAGGCAGAGGAGAGGAGATCTCCAAACAGGAAATAACTTTGTCCTCTTGGTAGGGGGGAGTGGAGATTCCAGGGATCGTGCATGATTTCACGTAGCCTTAATGAGGATTAAGACTGTGAGCCCCACGTGGGACAACCTGATCACCTTGTATCCCCCAGCGCTTAGAACAGTGCTTTGCACATAGTAAGCGCTTAACAAATACCATCATCATCATCATCACCTAGTCCAGGCTTTTGGGTAATGGTGGCCAGCAGGGCAGGGCCTCTGGCCAAAAAAAAAAGGCGCTCTGAAAGTTCAGATAGTTTCAGAGCAAAAATACTTTAACAGCTTGTGCCCCCACAGAAATAGCCAAAACATGTTTCCAGATGTGCAAACCAAAGGGACTTTTGAATGGCTTATCTGCCTACACATTTGCTGCATTATACTGTATTTGAAACAAATGTGTCCAGGTAAATATAAAAACAAGCATTCTGAGTGAAAATAGATTTTGAATGCCTACCTCTCTGGAGAAGAACTGGCCTGTTTTGCAGAAGCTGTAACATCCAACATGGTTTTCTTGTGCGGCCTCTTTGAGCAGCTCACTTATGATCAACCACTCCTGGACAATTTTCCTCTAGGACTCTTGATTCTGCAAGTTGTATTGTTAACAAATGCCAGCATTATTACTATTATTATTACTCTCCCAGCACTGAGAAGCATCATGGCCTAGTGGATAGAGCCCAGGCCCAGGAGTCCGAAGGGGCTGGGTTCTAATCCTAGCCACTTGGATGCTGTGTGACCTCAGGCAAGCTGTTTTACTTCTCTGTGCCTCAGTTACCTCACCTGTAAAATGGGGGTTAAGACAGGGAGTCTCATGTGGGACTGGGACTGTGTCCAATCCAATTTGCCTATATCCACCCAGGAGATTACCTAGTACTCTGCTACTTACCTCAGTACAGTGCCTGGCACATAGTAAGCACTTAACAAATACCACAGTTATAAGCACTTAGTACAGTGCTTTACACATAGTAAGTGCTCAGTAAATATGATTGACAAGAAGTTGTCAATGTTTTAAAATGGCCAGATCAGATTTATTCTAATCGGTATCTATCCAGCAGTAGTGATAAGCGGTGAGATCATTACCATGGCTTCCACTGCTACCTTGCTTTTTCATCTTAAAGATATTAATGAAATAATGTTGGCTTCGAAATTTTCTGGCATTTTTTTTGGACAGAGTGTATGAAGATGTCTAGGCAGCCCTTCCTTCCCGTCTTGAAAGCCTAGGCAGGGGTGTCATAAATCCTGAATCAAGTACTCTTCTTAATGCACTGACTTACTCAAAAGTTGGCACAGGATTCTTATCATCATAACTTGGCAGGTTCTCGCCTCCTTGATGGTGGAGGTCATTCAAGTGTTGTTTGCCATTTCCTCAGGATTTCCTCCAACTCTACAAAGAAGCAAAACCCATATATTCTCTTCAGGCAGTTATGCAGTAGAGCGAATAGGTCCATAGACCCTCTGTGCCTCTAAATTGAAAACTTCTAGCTCTTTTTAGCCTTTAAATCTTAGCCATGATTAAAGGCTTCTAACAACTGGATCATGAGGAAATGCAAAAGAATTGCAGTATACTTCTTTACTACTTTAAATTATTCCTTAGTCTTTGAATTATTTGTATCCAACTGACCAATCCTAGTGTTTATGTTCTACCTGGGTAGAAAGACACCCTCTTGTGTTTTACGGGTGCTCACAGCTGAAGTTTTGTCGTGGTATTGAAAAGCTGCTGAAATAAACAAGGTATACAGTTCCTAGGAGGTCATTTTAGGTAAAGCTGTACGGAGTGGGGGTGCAAACCTTTGGTTGTAATGTAACGACAATTAAGAAAGGACTGTATTTTAGACACTAGAAATGTCAGATTCAGTTGCAGGTTTCTTTTTTAATTTCACATGCACAGTCTCTCCATTATGTTTTATTCCATTCAGTTTCAATTGAAATTGAATACCCCCTACACAGGGCATTTGGCTCTACTTTTCACCCCAAAACTGTTTTAAGGGTCAGGTCCACTACTGAGGAGCTATACATATTAGACATACTTTCCTTTCTTTGAAAAATCTATTAAAATGGAATTGGAATACCTGAAGAGTTGGAGTTGGAAGAGGTTCAAGGTTATAGCTTGTCTACTTTAAAAAAAAAAAGCCAAAAACCTGAACCAAGTCACTTAACTTCTTTGTGCCTCAATTACCTCATCTGTAAAATGGGGATTAAGACTGTGAGATCCATGTGGGACATGGACTGTGACCAACCTGATTATCTTGTTTCTGACCCAGTGCTTACTACAGTGCCTGGCATATGGTAAGTGCTTACCAAATACCATTTTAAAAAATGAACCTCAGAAGAACAGGAGGGCAGTTGGAAAGGCCTAAACAAAGTCAGGCCTCATCCAAGTTTCTGACATGTGAATTTCTTCAAAGACACTAGATCTTTCATTCTCGGATGTTGACGATTAGTAGAGTTTTGTCTAAACAAATTGGTATGGCATTTGAAATTAAAAAAAAAAAACAAATGAGAAAAGTGTGGGTAGGCCAGGCTGATGCAGAACATAAAATAAAACAAATGGCTCGGGCTGTATCACCCCTCTTTTGTGGGCAAGATAAGATGGTTTGAATTAGAGAGCGGTATAGGAGCCGAGGGTGGTTTGTACATTTAAACGGTAATTAGAAAAATCTATGGCAAGGATTACAGTTAAATTTTCAAATGTCAGATGAGAAACATTAGCCAGCCCTCAGTCGAGAGAACTATGGAATTCAAAATTTGCATGGGGCCTGGGAAAGAAGAGGATAGTGAATGTCTCCCAGCTTCATGCCCCAATTATTCCAGACCTCTCCCTCTTTCTTGAATTAACCCTTCTATCTTTTCTTTCCTGGAAAGAAATACCGTTCAGTTGGGACTACTGAATGTCTTTTTGACATTTTTCTCTCTGAGTTTGTTTTTCTTCAATTTCCTTCTTCTTTCTCATTTTAACCCTTTTCCTCCTCTCACCTGCAAACTCCTGCTCTGATTCTTGACATTTCAGCCAACCACATTCATCAGGCAGTATCTGATAGGCAACCAACAGTAGAGGAGAGGTGTAATACTGGCAGCATGCCTGGACTATTGAAATTTTCACCCCAACTGCTATAGTCCAGACCTAGACACTAGTCAGAAGGGGTGAGACATCAAAGTCTTTTGGGACCAGATCTCCTGCCCGAAAGGCCAAGGACTCTGCTCTGTTAAACCTTCAATCCAGAAAATGTATGTGTTCTTCTTCAATGTTAAAAGCACACAGGTTGTAACCTTAAGGGAATTTCTATCAGCTCTGTTATCATCTAGACTGTAAATTTGTTGTGGGCGGGGACTGTATCAACCATGTTGTATTCTCCCAAACAGTACAGTGCTCTGAATAAAGTAAGTGCTCAATACCACTGATGATGGAGGTTTGAACAACTTTTTTTTTTAACAGTATTTGTTAAACACTTACTATGTGCCAGGCACTGTACTAAGACTGGGGTAGATAGAAGATAATCACGTTTAACACAGCCCTCGTCCCACATGGGCTCACCATCTTAATCTCCATTTTACAGATGAGGTAACTGAAGCACAGAGAAGTTAAGTGACTTGCCCACAGTCACACAGCAGACAAGCGGCAGAGCCAGGATTAGAACCACGGTATCGCTTAGCAGTTGTCTTTGCAATTGGGCTTATCTAACATTACTGAGCATCCAGTGAGTGGGGACAGCAAATAGAAACTCAACCAAGGACATACCTTGTAGTCTAGAAATGAGGCAGCAACCTGCTTCTGACACCTAAGCGCTTCCCTCTCCTGCACTGTTCATTGTTCTCACTAAAGTTTGATGATTAATGTCAACTCTCTGATTTCAGGCAGGCACTTTCTACTACCCATCCTTTACGTTCTGTGATTTTTAAAAGTTAAAGTAACTTGGGCTTAAGGCAGATGAACACTTCAGAGTAAGAGTTTTGCCTAGATAAAATTAGTGACTAGTCCAGCCTTCACCAAGTAGAACCGGAGAGCTAAGCTGGAGCTCTTTCAATTTATCATTGTCATTTAGAGGCAGAATATGGTAGTTTGCTGAATTGAAAATCTCCCTCTGTCTGTATCAGATCAGCTTTTTCCCGGCCTACTTTCATGGCCCATCTGACTGTACGGAAGGTTCCAATGGGGGATGAAAAAGCTTCATCCGCCTTTTGCCATGCAGGAGTCAATAAGCCACGTGACAGCTGAGCGATATAGACTGTCGCTAAATGATTTTTCGTATTGATAGATGGAGCAATATGTTGTGTTTTATTGCACAAGTCTCTTCCCTGCTTTAGAGATGGAAATTAGTACCCTTCTTCCACTTTGGGCCCCAGATTGTTTTATTTTATCCCAGACTATCTTATTTGAAATTTATAAAAGCACCCAGAGACTTGATAGCAAATTATAGATGTTTCAAAACAAAGTTTCCTCCAATTAATGGACATTTTATTGCAAAAAGAGTTAATTTATAATGCCTATCTGTCTGATTATTAGCTTACCCTGGGGTGATGGAATGGGTATTAAGTAGGTTATTTTGTCCTTTGGTGGAAGTAGGGTATGTGGGGATGGGAGTAGGGAGGAAAGTGCTTACTGTACAGAACTCCCTAATTCTAAAATCTGTAAGAGCATGTACTCTGAAGAGTGTCCACAGCTGACATGGACAACCTGAAAGCTGGTGCTTTAAGGGTCTGCCTTGTTGCATTTTTAATCAGCTAGGAGTCTAGACTTAAATCTTTCAAAACAACTTGTACTATAATCCATTACGTGTGCTCCATTTTATCTAGTGTTTTGGGCATTATGGTGGCAGCTGTGTAAAATATTTGTTTTGCTTGTTTAGAATTGAATTGTAGCATTTAAGGCGAGCAATTATTGCTGTACACAAGCTGCCAAATTCCCAATGTGCCCCATCAAGCAGCTCGCAAATGCCGCTGAGTTGCAGGAGAGGTGGTTATCTTAGGCAAAATGGAAAAGGTGTCTGCCTATCTAGTCAAAGAGAGAAAGGAAAGGGCGTATTCTGCTTACCGGAGCGCTGATCAGCTGTTGGGCGAGGAAGCTGGCATTTGGGGACCAAGGCTTTAAGGAAGAGAGTTCTTGTTTTTCCAACCTGTGCTGTGAAGGAAGAGACAGCATTTTAATAAAAAAAAAAAAACCTACTCAAACTTTACAAAATTTCTTTTCAGACAAAGCAGAAAAAATGCCAGTTCTGTGTCTCAAGACAGCATTTTAATAAAAAAAAAAAACCTACTCAAACTTTCCAAAATTTCTTTTCAGACAAAGCAGAAAAAATGCCAGTTCTGTGTCTCAAGACTCCTGGGAACAGAACTACTCACCAGGAGAAGGGTTTCAGAGCGCGAAGGAGAACCCACGGTACCTGAGTTACCAGGGGTCCCGAAATGGCTACATGGGGGGCCATGGCTTCAATGCCAGGGTGATGTTGGAGACACAGGAACTGCTTCGCCAGGAACAGAGGCGGAAAGAGCAACAGCTCAAAAAGAAGACCCCTCCCGACGGACCAAACAGCTATGACTCCTATAAGAAGGTCCAGGACCCCAATTTCACACCCCCTAAGGGCCCCTTCCGGCAAGACGTACCCCCCTCCCCTTCTCAGGTAGCCAGGCTGAACCGATTACAGACTCCTGAAAAGGGACGACCATTCTACTCTTGAGGGGGAGTCAAGGTAGATTCTGACGTATGATGCAATAAAGGACATTTTCCTATGAAGACTTGTATTTTGAAAAGTGTTTTCTTTTTTTTTTTCTTCTTTTTAAAGCAGGACGGTACTAAGGAATATCTCTGTTGTCTGTTTCAGTGCCTTTAGCAATGTGGGCAAGGAAGTGATGTCCGTGCCACTAGGTCTCAAGTGTTATTTCCATGGCAGGATTTTTCCATCACCTGACAATCATCCTGTAATTACACTTTAAGCATCTCCCTTGGCTTCCCCGCATCTTAGCCCAGCATCCATTCGCTATCCCTGGCTCATTATTCAGATCTGCAAGATTACCTTCTGCTCTTTCACCAACATGCAGCTTTGTTGCATAAAAAGATAGAGGACCGCATTTTACATCTGTTTTACTCAATTGGATGTGGGATTATGTATCAATCTCTGAGGGATAAAAGATCCCTGAGGACTACGCTTAAAAAATGTTTCATGGTGGAATCATTTACAGTACTTGTTGATCAATATTTAAGTGCCCTGTCTCCTCCCTCAGCTCATTTGAGAAGAAAACCCATCTTTAGCCTTATTCAAAGGCAGGGCAACAAACATTATGGTTTTCAGTAATCACAGGGATCCTTTTTTTTTTTTACAAGTTTACCTTATATCTCAACATTATCAGCACAATTCCTAATGAAGACTATAGAAACATATATTTATAAATACATTTTCTCCATCATGGCCATAAGGCATTCTTCCACTTTCATAACCACAGGGAAAGAGGCCCACATTTACCACTGGTACAGAGGAGTGTGAGTGGGCTGATTAAACTGAATTTTAACATGTGAAAATGGTGTACATGTGAAAATGGTAATTTTTTTAGGTATTTTTTTGGATAGGAAGGTTTAGAGCAGGACAAAGGGAAATCAGACTGTTGATTTTTGGATCAAAAAGCTAATCTGCTTCTTACAATTTGCAAAGTCTTGCTACCATTGACAGTTGCCTTGTGCTTCCATCTACTGTATCTTTGTATTATGATACCACACTAAAAAAACCCTGTAAACTGTATGAATTAAAGATAAGTGGAAGAAAACTGTTACACTTCATACTGAAAACACTACAATGTCCAAAAATAACTAACAAAAAAGATTGCTCTAGCAGTGATATTTTTAATGTGCATATGGGATATGAGAATTTCTGTTGCAGCAGCTGTTTTTACGTTTGTTGGTATGAACTTCATGTATTGTAAAATATAGCTGGGTTGCTAAAGTGCCTGCAAATCCTGTGAAAAAAAGCTTGAGATTAAAGCTCAGCATATCATGTAAAAAAAAAAAAGAGACAAATCTTGTATTGCGTGATTTAAAATATGCCTATTTTTTTTTACTGGCACATTTTATTTTTGCGTCAACCTGTTTTTAGAACATATGTGAAGACTTCTGCAAAGTATCTGGTATTTTGTGCCTGTTTGTTCATGGTTTTGTTGTTAATACAGTGTTTAAAATTGTTACTAATGAGTGACATTGGATGACTATGGCTCTTTTACACAGCATTCCCAAAACTGTGTGAAACAGCTTTCCCTGTACATATGAGATTTAGAATAAAAGTCTGTTTTCACCTTGTTCTCGGTAGTGGTTGTTGATTTTCTGTGGAACCCCCTCAACATTTTTAAAAGCTATAGCCCTTCAAAAGAACCAGCAGTTATCTTCTCAGAGTCCTGGTGAAAATCTCATTTAGTCTGTGGCTATAGAAACGCAAGAGGAATAACCAAACCCCACTTAAACCCAGAATTAGCAAAAAGACCTCATTAAAATAATAATAATGATAGATTTATTAAGCGCTTACTATGTGCAAAGCACTGTTCTAAGCGCTGGGGAGGTTACAAGGTGATCAGGTTGTCCCATGGGGGGGCTCACAGTCTTAATCCCCATTTTACAGATGAGGTAACTGAGGCACAGAGAAGTGAAGTGACTTGCCCAAAGTCACACAGTTGGCAATTGGCAGAGCCAGGATTTGAACCCATGACCTCTGACTCCAAAGCCCGTGCGCTTTCCACTGAGCCACGCTGCTTCTCCACTGAGCCACGCTGCTTCTAAAATGGCTGGGGTTCCTTGCAAAGAGGAAAACACTCACTGTCCTTCGAAAAACACTACAAGTGGGACTACATACATGCAGTCTTTGACCTCCTGATAACTGACTCTCCTGAATGCTGCATGATACTGGAGAACCAATTTTCTCTTAGGAACGATGTTACAGAAAACCCAAACAACTTGCATGCGTAGGGCTGAAATTGGGAGGAAATGTTTTAAAGGACACAGTGAAACTAAGCCTCAGACAATGCTGCGTCCCAGCTGAAAACTGGAAGTAGCATGACCTACTGGAAATCAATTGTATTTGAGCACTTACTGTGTGCAGAACACTGTACTAAGCACTTGAGAGAGTACAATATAACTGAGGTGGTAGACACATTCCCTGTCCACAACAGGCTTCCAGACAGGCGGGGGAGAGAGTAATATAAATTATGGATGTCTACATAAGAGCTGTGGGGCTGAGGGAGGAATGATAAAGAGTGCAAATCTGAGCATATGGGTGATGCGGAAAAGTGTGGGAGAAGAGGAAATGAGGGCTGCCACTATGGCCAGAGGCAGGATGTGGGCGAGAGGTTGGCGGCGAGACAGACGAGGTACAGTAAGTAGGGTGGCAGTAGAGGAGCAAAGTGTGTGGACTGGGTTTTAGTAGGGATAAAGTGATTGAGTGCTTTAAAGCAGATGGTAAGGAATCTCTGGAAAGAGCATAGGCCTGAGAGAGGACCTGGGGATTAGCTCACTTGTCTGCTGTGTGACCTTGGGCAAGTCACTTAACTTCTCTGTGCTTCAGTTGCCTCATCTGTAAAATGGAGATTAAGACTGAGCCCGGGGACAGGGACTGTGTCCAACCTGATTATCTTGTAAAATGGGGATTAAGACTGTGAGCCCCCCCGTGGGACAGGGACTGTGTCCAACCTGATTATCTTGTAAAATGGGGATTAAGACTGTGAGCCCCCCCGTGGGACAGGGACTGTGTCCAACCTGATTATCTTGTATCTACCACAGTGCTTAGTAGAGTGCCCGGCACCTAGTAAGAACTTAAAAAATGGCACTTAAGAAAGAACAAAAACATAGTTGTGGAGAATAGCCCAGTGTGGCATCCTATTATCAAGGAGTGGCTCCTTTTGAGCAAAATATTGTTGAGGAAAGAAAGGCAAGGAGATAAAGTTGAAAACAGCACCAAGTGTGGCAAACATGCACAATAACACAACATGAAGCAGTTTTTTCATATACCTAATGGGGCAGGGACCTTGGATCGCACATTGGACTTTTAACCACAAATGCCCTCTGGTGAATTTCACCATCCATGGTATGTTCTTTGAATATGATGGACAACTATACATATTCCAAATGAGAGGTTGGTTCTTGAACCAAGTTTGGAACCTCTAGTTTTACAAAATTACCAAAAATTGTGTATACACTCAATTATAAATGAGTAACGTAATACTGACTCAGAGGTGTTCCGTGAGAGGATAGCAGACTTACACTTCAATGGAAGTACAGTGGCAGAGCTCAGCTAACCACTCCTCATTCTCCAAACTCTTTCAAAATCATCTTCCCTTTCCCCACCTCCCAGTTCTTAAAATTATTTGCTCATGGCTCTGTGCACCCTCATTGCTGGAGCTAGTGCTATAAAGGAGACTACTGTTAGAAAACCAAAATCAAGACATTTTGAAATTTACACCCTAAGTTGCACACTGCTTGTATCTTCAACAGCGTTTGAACTGCCATCCAGGGGCCATGAGGGTTGGCTTGCAGTTTCAAGGTCCTGAGCCTTGAGCTCCAGCCTAGCTACGTATTTCACTATCACCTGAAGGTGCTCTTGCCTAACCTTAAACTTACTTCTCACTCTTAACTTTCCCATCTCACTCTTTAATAAAACTATCTTCCCAGTCCCAGAAGCCCTCAATGTCTGTATCAATCCTCATCACCTCTCTTTTAATTCTTACATTCGATCTGCTGCCCAATCCTGCAGATTCTTCCTACAGCACATCTCCTGGATCTGGCCCTTCCTCTCTTCCTAAACACCTTCCACCTTGGTATAAGTTCTGGTCATATCATGGCTAGACTATTGTATCAGCTCCTCCCTGATCTCCCTACCTCCAGTCTCTCTCCTCTTTATTCTACACTGCTGCAAGGATCATCTTCCTGAAGCATGCTCAAGACACAGCTTTCTGCTCCTCAAAACCCTCTACAGGGCCCTCTGCTCAAGCAAAAAAACTCCTCAGTTGACATCAAGGCTCTCCACCAACTCACCCCACTCTTAAATATCGGCTCTCTTCACCCACTACTTACCCAGTGAGTTTTGTTCCTCCCAACCTAGCCTTCTAACTGAACCTTGCTCTTGTTAACCAGACCACTGTCTCCTTGCTCACTGTTCCCCCTCAGTTTAGAATTCTCCCTTCCCAAACCTGAAATATTACATTCCACCCAATTCAAAGCCACACTTGCAGCATTTCTTCCAATGTTCTTTCCCTGATCCGCATCATCCTAAACTGCATAAGCCCATCAGCCGTCTCTGACGCACATCAATCAATTGTATTTATTGAGCATTTACTGTGTGCAGAGCACTGTACTAAGTGCTTGGGAGACTACTATGCAACAGAGTTGGTACACATATGTTCCTTGCTCACAACAAAGCTTACAGTCTAGCGGGGTAGACAGACATTAGTATAAATAAATACATTTCAGATATGTACATAAGTGCTGTGAGGCTGAGGGGATGAGTGAAGGGTGCAACTCCAAGTGTAAGGGCACTTAAGTACTTACATACACCCATCCTCAGTTCTTACATATAGACATTTATTCAATTGTACATTCACTTTTTCATTTTGTTTCCTCTGCAAATACATTTATGTTTTTAGACTGTGAGCCCACTGTTGGGTAGGGACTGTCTCTATGTGATGCCAATTTGTACTTCCCAAGCACTTAGTACAGTGCTCTGCACATAGTAAGCGCTCAATAAATACGATTGATTGATTTATGTTTGTCTCCCCTATGAGAGGGTAAGTTCCTGGTGGGCAGGGAATGTGTCTTTTGTTTTTTCCTTCCCTGGCACATGAGTGGGAACTCAATAAATGCTATCACTACTCCTGAAACAAACACAAGAGGTACTTACTTCTCAACTAACTGCTAAGAGAGACCTAGACTGGAAAAAATCTTCAATTCTGATTCTAACCCCAAATCTCGTTCACTCTGAATTAAAAACTCGGCATGTCACTTTAGATAGGGGCACTGTGCTGATTTATGTTTGCACAATATTTTGAGAGTCAAAGGGGCCATCTAAATTTTTAGGAATTTTATTATGAGTTGTTCTCTGAGCAAATATGGAGATAGATAATGTCTTTGCCCAGTAGGGGAGTTTTCCATGAACTAGCAGTAAAGTCATCAGAGTCCTGTGCTTGACATCAGTCAGTTGCCATAGCAATGATTATCCTGTCACAAATTTCAGATTCTATCACAGCAGGATTAACCAAAAGGAATATGGCATGTCAAGTAAATATCCACCTTTTTGATTCTTCTGTATTGGACATAATTAGAAAAGGGAGGTGGAAGAAAGCTGGATGGTGTGGCTAATTCTCACACTGACCGGGAGGTCTATTAGGAATGGCTGAATTTGAAGCTATTCACCTCGACTGTCACTATGAAGCAAAAAAGAGCTAGAGAGAGAGCAGAGTACTTTAAAAAAAAAGCAGGAACCAAATCATACAAAGCTTCGCAGATTGTAACTGACATTCTTAAACTGCAATAAAAAGTGAAAATATAGAGGGTCTAGGTTTTAAAGCAGAAGCACAACCTGCTCAATTCAGTGCTTGGGAAACACACTGAAGAGGGGACTCAGTTAATTGCCTTGAATTAATCAATCGATGGTATTTAATGAGTGCTTACTCTTTGTAAAGAACCGTAGTAAGCACTTGGGAGCATACAGCCTGATAGAGTTGGCATTCATTCATTCATTCAATCGTATTTATTGATTTATTGGCAGACACATGTCCCCTGCTCACACACAGTTTATAATCTAGAAGGACTGTTAATCTGGGGAAACCAACCAACCTAGATTCAGACAAATGCACTAAGGAGGAGGAATGGCTCCAGATTGTGATAGCCTGGTTGGCCAAAGGGTAAACTATGATCTATAAGTAGACAGTTTGACTTTCTCAGCAGTAGGTTCCCAAAATGATTTCCTGAAGAAAGAAGGCAGAAATGCTTTGTCCATTCCTCCTGCTCCCATGCCTGCCATGGAGTCTCACACACCTGGCTTTACCTTAGCAAATGTTGAACCAGTTCAAACCAGACCCTTGTCTGCTCCCTGATTGGCCATTCACTCAAGTGTGAATGCAGGAGATCCCACTGTGTGCATCCAGGTTAGTTTGAGTGTGAAAATCCCTCTTGGGCATTAACAAAATTAGCCAGAATTAGCAATCTTCATTAAAAAGCAGGTGTTCTCTGAGGAACATCCCACTGTGAACCTGCTTGATAAACACATTCTCTCATTCGACCCACATATTCAATCCATCAGTAAAAGCCTGTCAGTTCAACCTTCACAACATCACTAAAATCCACCCTTTCCTTTCCATCCAAACTGATACTACGTTAATCCAAGTGCTGATCCTATCCTGCCTTGATTATCAGCTTCCTTGCGGATCTCCCCGCCTCCTGTCTCTCCCCACTCCAGTCCATACTTTACTCTGCTCCCCAGATCTCCACTTCTCAAGAACCTCCAGTTGTTGCCCATCCACTTCTGCATCAAACAGAAACTCCTTATCATTGGCTTTAAAGCACTCAGTCACCTTGCCCTCTCCTACTACAAGCCAGTCCACACACTTTCTAAAGCAGCGTGGCTCAGTGGAAAGAGCACGGGCTTTGGAGTCAGAGGTCATGGGTTCGAATCCCAGCTCCGCCACTTGTCAGCTGCGTGACTTTGGGCAAGTTACTTGACTTCTCTGTGCCTCAGTTCCTTCATCTGTAAAATGGGGATTAAGTCTGTGAGCCCCATGTGGGACAACCTAATCACTTTGTATCCTCTCCAGCGCTTAGAACAGTGTTTTGCACATAGTAAGCGCTTAATAAATGCCATTATTATTACTATAAAGCCAACCTACTCAGTGTACCTCAATCTCACCTAACTCGCCACTACCCTCTCTCTCGCCCACATCCTTCCTCCGGCCTGAAATGCCCTCCCTTTTCATAGCTGACAGACAATAACTCCCCTACCCGCCACCCCCCCAGCACTTCAAAGCCTTATTGAAGGCAAACCTCTTCCAAGAGGCTTTCCCTGACTAAGCCATCATTTCCTCTTTTCCCAGGCCTTCTGCATTGCCCTGACTTGCCCCCTTTATTCAACCCCTCCCAGCCCCCCAGCACCTATGTACATATCCATATTTTATTTGTATTAATCTCTGTCTCCCCCTAGACTTTAGGCTCTTAATAATAATAATAATAATGGCATTTATTAAGCACTTACTATGTGCAAAGCACTGTTCTAAGCGCTGGGGAGGTTACAAGGTGATCAAGTTGTCCCACGGGGGGCTCACAGTCTTAATCCCCATTTCACAGATGAGGGAACTGAGGCACAGAGAAGTTAAGTGCCTTGCCCAAAGTCACACAGCTGACAAGTGGTGGAGCCGGGATTTGAACCCCTGACCTCTGACTCCAAAGCCCGTGCTCTTTCCACTGAGCCACGCTGCTTCTCTTCCCGGTGTGAGCAGGGATTGTCTCTTTTTATTGCTGAATTGTACTTTCCAAGTGCTTAGTACAGTGCTCTGCACAAAGTAAGCGCCCAATAAATACGATTGAATGAATGAATGAATTGTGAGTAGGGAATGTGTCTGTTATATTGTTGTGTTTTACTCTCTCAAGCACTCAGTAATAATAACGGTGATGGTATTTGTTAAGCACTTACTATGTGCCAAGCACTGTTACAAGCACTGTTGTACAGTGCCCTGCACACAGTAAGTGCTCAATAAATATGACTGATATACTGAAGTCATCTTTGCTGACTTTGGAGACAGGGATCTTCCTGATTTAAGCTCTTCAAAGTCAATATTAACTTGCCCCAGTCAGAAAATGAGAGTGAGAGAGAGAGAGAGATGCTTTAATTAAAAATGACCTTCAAGTTCTGACTATTTATTGGATTGCAGAAGCTAAGGACCCCCAGTGCTGCAATAAAATGGGTTTGCATGACGTCTTGACTAGAACGTTAGGGAATATGGGAACATTAAACTGACAACATGACCCTATTCGGATAGAGCGCATCCCAGTAATGACAGGAATAGTTAGTGTGCAAATATATGATTTTGGAACTATACAAATTCTACGTACTGTACATTTTGAGTGCCAAACCAAACGTTTTTCTTAAAGAGGTGTGCAGGAAAAAACAGATCCCATGTTATAGGAGAACCGGATGAACAGTATTAGCATGTGTCAGTGTCCTAGTCAGTCTTTGGGCAAGTCTATTAGGAATGACCATGAAACAATGAGAAGACAGCATTTAAGCTAATTAAGCATTTCTTGGAAGATTACCCCTCTAAATATCTGAGGCCACATAATTCAAGCCAAAAACCACATGTAGGCATTAGGCCCCATTTTACTGTGATATCCAGGTATTTCAATTTAAAATGGCCTGAATTATCCAGCTATTCTGTATCTACTGACAGTTTATGCTTTTTTTTTTTTTTTTGCTTATGGGAACACTTGGACATGAAAAAGACATCTTTGGAATTGTCCGACACAGCTGTGTCTTTGGACTAAAAAAGCCATTTATATTCTCTTTTTGTTCTTCCCAACTAAGTTCTCATTTCCTCTTCTCTCACTTCCTTTTGTGTCACTCTTGCACTTGGATTTGCAGCCTTTATTCACCCCATCCTCAACCCCATAACACTTGAGTACACATCCACGATTGATTTACTTATATTAATGTCTGTTTATTATTAATATTATTATGGTACTTGTTCAGTACTTACTATGTGCCAAGCACTGTTCTAAGCACTAGGGCAGAGACAAGTTAATCAGGTTGGACACAGTCCCTGTCCCACATGGGGCTTACGGTCTTATCCCCATTTTACAGATGAGGGAACTGCGGCACAGATAAGTGAAGTGACTCACCCAAGGTCACACAGTAGACACGTGGCAGAACCAAGATTACAACTCAGATCCTTCTGACTCCAGGGCCCATGCTCTATCCACTAAGCCAAGCTGCTTCTCAAATGTTTCACCCTTTAGACTGTAAGTTCCTTGTGGGCAGGGAACTCTGCATGCAATAAACGCTCAATTAATAAAACTGATTGATTCCTAGATATTTTAACAATGAAAATAGAAGCCACCCTATCATTTGGAGCTTGGGGACAATAACGGGGACTGAGATTTTGAAGGAGGGGAATAAGCAGGATGTGGCTTGGGAGAGGGAAGCAGGTTTCAAAGAGCTAATGGGCCAGAAAGACCAGTTTGGGATCTTGCCTTCACTGGTTGGAAACCCTTCGGTCTTATCGGAGATGTGGGATGAGCTCTGGGGTGAGCTAGGTGAGGAGTCCAGCACTAAAAGCTACTGAGTTGAAGACAGTGATTTCACTGGCATAATTGGGAACCCATGAAGGCAATGGTCTCATCATCCTGGAGTTGGTGCTAGTACAATGATCTAATAGTCCTCCAAGAATTTCATCAATGTAACCTTTAACCTTGCTAACCTAATCAAATCCAAGACAACATATCACAAGCTTCGTTCTTTCTAAAGAGGCACGTTCCTTGGCTGGCTGCAGGGCCTTCTCAGAAACTAAAGTTTGGCCTCTGCTGGGCGCATCTGATGGTGCAAATATTTAAAGCACAACTTTGAAGATTCTGTCATTAGCAACAGTCAAACATGGCATACGGCCCAGCCAAACGCAAGCGTTAGTGGGGGAGAAAAGAAAGTGCCATAGATTGTTGGCAAATGACAGTAAGTGAAATCAAACAAATCTCGAAACCAGTCGTGACTTTGGCTACTGGCCTGGTTTCAGGGATCAGCTAATCTCTGACATACATTCATTCAGCTTTCTGTGTTGGTGGCACAATACTTATCTCTGTGTTTATGTTCAGATGAAATTGCGGGGGGTGGAAGGGTTTGAGGAGGAATATTTGCCTGACAGTCGGATGTGCCAGATCAGGACTATCAGATGAATGCAGGAGAGTCTTGAGTAATGCAAATCCTCGACCTTGTATCAGTGAAGCTCAGAGTAATCTGATTTACACAGACCTTGACTCTCAACTCTATTTTCAAAACATTCCCTAATTTTATCTCCTGGGCCTGATTTTCTCCATCTCATCCCAATAAAGGGCTCATTCTGGGTATAGGATGATTTCAGAAAGCCTCCTTTTGTATAAACAAAACTGCAGTCCATCACATCTAAAGCTACTTCTGGGCCTCTCCACTCATACTGTGCTGGGTCAATGCAAAAGAGTTTGTGCTCTATAATTTAGTGCTCCAGAACGCTGCGGTGTAAATTTGTACTGGGAACAGAAATAGCAAAAATAGGATTAAAGAAAGTGAAGGGGAAACAAATGATTCATAAGCAAGAGGAAACCATTGGTTAATGGAAGCTGGGTCTTTATGAAAAGCCAATCCAGACAGCAGAATTTCAGAAGCAGATGCAAGAGAGATATGGAATGCAGATCCAAAAGAGAAAAGATCTGGGTGAGATTGGGAAACAATAACAATTTGCAACGAATCATCGGCTGCTTCCAGCACAGATGGGAAAAGCCTGCTGAAAGATGTTGCAAGACAGTTACAGAGGGTTTCAAGCTGGACATGTTTTTTTTTTTAATTCTCAAGCAAAAAAAATCATGTTTGGAGAGAAAAAAGTAAACCTCTTTAAAGGAAGTCTTATCTAGGTCCTATTCCTCCTTTTGTTTTTATATTTTTGTAATGAGATGACATAATAATAGCCAGAAGGAAAGGATCCATCTACAGAGTTCAGTGGAAATGATTGATCTTCCCGGGGAATGAGGTATTAATTATGCCAGGAAATAAATTTTCTGCTCTGAGGTACTAACCAGGACAAAATAAGGTTTATTTCAGATGAGTTCACAATTAAAATAATTCCAAATTCCCCAAAAGAGACAATGCCTGGTTGTTGGTTCAGATATGCCTCCAGGCCTGGATCAGAGGAAGCTGTCTAGAAACCCCAAGGAAAGAAGTCAGGCACTTCTACCACTCTCTGACACTGTGTGGAGTGGTCACATTCTGCCCACAGCCCGGGTGTCTTTGCACTGCCCTGCTCGTTTCCAAATTCATCAGTCCTCTCAATGCTTCTTTTGACATCAAGTTGGTTGAGTCAGTTCAGCCCTCCCTTGGTAGCCACTTTTTCTTCTACCTCACATACCAACATTTTTGACAACTGTGGGCTATTGTAGCTTCCTCCTAAGTGCACTCTCTTGGGCCAGATCTCCACTCACATAGAGAAAGAAAAAACTGGCATTATCCAAATAATTTATCTGGTTTTTCTACAAAATATCCAGATCACCAAGGAAAATGATGTAAATAATTACCTCCAGTCTCCATTTTGTGAGGGTAGTGGCTATAATATTTGAAGGGAATAATGAGTTTCCATTATACTCAGGCTGAGAGTGCTATCAGAGCTTTCTGCTGAATCAGGCATTTCCACAGCCTCCTCTTCATCCCTTCCAGTAAGATGGGAAATGTGTTCACCATTCATTACAGGATGGAATTGATTCTCATCTCCACACCATACTAACATGTTCTGATGAACATGTCACTTTTTAATTGTTGAATGTGGATTAGCGTAAGTCTGCATGCAGCACAATTGTTCAAGGTGTGGAAGGCCCCAGCAATCATAAGTGGTTTAAACTGCTCAATATATATATACATTATATATATTCATATAGTGCATCTTAAAGATATTCTAGGTAGAACAGACCACTTGAGAGAGACCAAAAATCAATGTGCACTTAACTTTGATGACATTTCTGAGGAGCCCAAAACATTTTCTACATACATCCGGCTTAGGTCTGTCTGTATGGGTGTATTAAAATCTCAGACATTGCACCATAACCCTGGGAGACAGCAGAAGACAGATCAGCTTTAGGATGCATCAATTAGAAATGAGATGACTCTCTTGGAGTCGAACGTTTGAGGAGACCATGATACCAAGAGGCAGAAATGAAGAGAGTTTTGGGCATTGCTGGTGATACAGAAGGTGCGGCATAAGGTAAGGAATGGTCTTCACAAGCTCCTGATAAAAGGGATTGCCTCTGTGGTTGGTATCAGACCAGCCTCAAAGACACAACTGAGAGTAACAGCTCAGTCAGTAACTCCCCACAACCCATCCTGTATCTGGCTACTCCTCAGCCTTATCCTCAAATATACTTTTCATGCTGTATTTGTGCTTGGCACCCCTGACCCCTCACTCATGTTCTGCCTCTGACCTGGAACTTCCTCCCCTTTTGTATCCAACAGACAGTCACTCTCTCCACTTTCAAAGACTTATTAAAATCACATCTTCTCCAAAAGGCCTTCCTCGACTAACCCATTTCCCCTACTCCCTATCCCTTCTGTTGCCCTGGCACTTGAATTATACCCTTTATCCATCCCACCATCCCACTTTCATACATATCCATAATTAATTTTACTGTCTGTCTCATCCTCTAGACTGTAAGGTCCTTGTGGGCAGAGACTATGTCTATTAAATGTGTTAGACTGTAGTCTCTCAAGGGCTTAGAGTCATCTGCACACAGCAAGAGCTCAATAAACGCGATTGATTGAGATTTACAGAAATGGGGTTATTGTCTCTGCCCCACAAAGAGTTTATGATAAATGATGTTTCTCGCCTTTCATTCATTCCATTATATTTATTGAGCATACTGTATGCACTGCACTGTACAAGGTGTCTGGAAGCTTTCAATAAGAGTAAGAGACGTAGTCCCTACCTTCTTGGAATTTACAATCTAGGAGGATTAATTAATTAATGACGGTATTTGTTAAGCACTTAGTATGTGCGAAGCACTGTTCTAAGCACTGGGGGATACAAGGTGATGAGGCTGTCCCACATGGGGCTCACAATCTTAATCCCTATTTTACAGGTGAGGTAACTGAGGCACAGAAAAGTTAAGTGGCTTGCCCACGGTCACACAGCTGAGAATTGGCAGAGCCAGAATTTGAACCCACGACCTCTGACTCCCAAGCCCGTGCTCTTTCCTCTGAGCCACACTGCTTTTCTCTAAGATTGTATCTTACGGTCTAAGAGGATCTGTTCCCATGACTTCAGTTCCCATCAATATTGTAGATGACTTTTGAATCCGTTTTTCTGGTCCCAGCCTTTCATCTCCTTTGCAATATTGCCTTCCTTCTTTCCTCCAGTTCATCTACCCTTGAATGTCCCATGGACCTCAAGTTGAATATGTCTAAAATTGAACTATTTTCCTTCCCTTCCAAATCCACTCCTCTGTATTTCCCATCACAGTTGGCAACAACTGAATCCTCCCTCTCTCTGAAGGGAGGATTGCTATTTTCCTTGACTCCTTACTCTCTTTCAACTCTCACATTCAGTCGTTCGCCAAATCCCATCAGTTTTTCCTCCACAACATTTCCCAGATTCAATTCTTCATTTCTCCTCCTAAATGGCTATCACCTTGGACTAGGCTCTCATCATATTCCAGCAAGTCTACTGGGTCAGTCTCCTCACTGTTGGGTTTTGGGGTTTTTTTTGCCCCCAATCTGTCTTCTTTCGAGGCCATACTGCACCCTTCTGTGCTCAAATCAATTTTCTACATGCAATTTGTGAATGTGTGTGTGTGAGAAAGAGAGAATGTGAGTGTGTGTGTGTGTGAGGAAGAGAGAAAATGTGAGTGTGTGTGTGCGCGTGCTTGTGAACACACATACAAGGAACTCTATAATTAAAGCTACCACATTATTGTTGAAGCAGACCAGCCCATCCAGTAAAAACTCACGCAAGTACAAAAGTTATGCCTATGGATAGCCATGGGAAAGATTCCTGATAATTCGGCTGTAAGATTCTGGAGGGCTGTGATCACGTGTCCTGCTGCTACTGTATGCTCCCTAGCACTTAGTATAGCGCTTCACACTCAGTAGGCATACAATAAATACCACTGATGTTAATAAACAGTAATTTCAGTTACTTGCTCACATAGATGTGTGCAAATAAAGAAAATAATTTCAACTACTGCCATATAGCCATCTCAAAAATCCAGCAGAGTCTCTGCAGAAGTTTAGGACTGAGAATGAAAAAAGGAAGAAAGCACCTGCAGTTGGAGGCAGGGGAAGCATATTTTGGGAAATTGGACTGAGTTACTCAGAAGTCAGGAAAGCTCCATTTCCAAGATGTTCAAGAAGCACTAGAGAAGCCTGAACATCTGCTTTCTTCCACCCCTTTGTAAGTGAGCTAGTGGAGACAATAGACAATCAGGGCCCTCAAAGTTATCTCCTCAAACAAGGTCACGGACTGATATTCTGACTTCTAGGTGAAAGGAGGCAGAGGAGAAGAATGTTTAAAACTCAGCTCCTACACAGGAGCTTCAGATAAAGGGCAGGGAGTAGGTCCAGTCACATCTGCTAAACATATTTTGCAGGGAAGGCTCCAGCTGTCTCTCAGCAGAAGCTAGTGACCTGATGGAGGCTAAGAAGAGTCTCCCCTGCCAAATGGATGGATACCAAGAGCAGAAGGAATGTCCTATCTGACAAGAAAGGAGGTGGCCACCAAACTAGTTAAGCAGTTTACACATTCACACTGACAAGGTCATGCTGGAATGTTGACTTTGTCCAGATCGGGCCAGTCTCAGGTCCTGCAGATACTTTTAAACTTAGAGGCTCCTGGAGGAGGACACATGGAGGATTAGATAAAGAGGGTAATCTGCGTCTCTTTCTAATCTTGTCTCTGACCTAGGAGGAGATTCAGGGCAGAAGCCTTGGCCTCTGGGGACCTCCACCTCTCCATGTGGGCAATCAGGGGTTCTGTGCCATCTCCTCTAAGATGTCAAATCGATATGCAATTATATTTATTAAGCACTCGAGAGGCTGAAGCCCTGAAATGACAAGTGCTTGAGAAGCACAAAGGGAGGTTATGATTATTTAATCATATTAACCATTAAGAAAGCATCAAGGATTCAGGCTAAGCTGAAGGCTGCCAACTTTCCTTTGGAGTCCCAGATCGAGCAGGCAGGAGTGCTGCCGTTGTCAAACCCCCGCCTTGCACCCTGGCGTTTAATATTGATAGCCCTAGATGTCAAGGAAGTGCTATGCCTTTGATTAAGTCTCTAGCAGGGGGAAGTGAAGGTCTAAAGTAGTCTGTCTGGTTACTCGCCTACATTAAGGAGGGCTTGGCATTAAGGAATGGGTGTGGGGGTTTGGGCCAGAAATTACATTCTTATCATTGACTAGATTCAGCCTTAATAGAGTCCTTTCAGGTCTTTCCCTTTGCACTGGTCAATTTCCTTTTCCTGAGACTATGTAATTTTTTTTCCAAAATATCATTCTGCACACATCTACCCACTCCTCAAAAACTTCCAATGATTGTCCATCCATCTTCGCATCAAACTCCTTACCATCGACTTTAAGGCAATCAGCTCACCCCCCTCCTACCAAACCTTGCCCATCTCTCGCCACGACCCAGCCTATACTCTTCATTCCTCAAATGCCAACCTCTTTTCTCTCTCTCTCTTTCCTTCCCCCTCCCCCACCCCCCCCCCACACACACTTGCACAGGTCCTCCCTATGGCCTGGACCTCCCTTCTCCTTCATATTCAACAAGCTAGCACTCTCCCCATCTTCAAAGCTCTATTAAAATCACATCTCCAAAAAGCCTTCCCTGAATAAACTCTCTTTTACCTAACCCATTTGCCCTCCTTTCTGCATTGCCTATGCATTCGGGTATATACTGCTTCAGCCCTCTGATGGTCACTCCTCCAGTACTTATGTACCTCTCTAGACTGTAAGTTCCTTGTGGGCAGGGAACATGTCCTTCACCTCTGTTAAACTGTATTCCCCCAAGCACTTAGTACAGTGCTCTGCACACAATATGTGCTCAATAAATGATTGACTGATTATGTGTATCTCCTTAAACTCTGCCACTCTGCCTATTTGAATTTATTTTAATGCTGGTCTCCCCCTTGAGATTGTAATTTCCTGGAAGAAAGGCATTGGTCTACTGACGACCAACTCTACTATATTGTACTCTCCCAAATGCTTAGTACAGTGCCATGTACACAATAAGCACTGAATAAATGCAGATTGAAAAATTGCTCCTTCCTATAATCCAGAAATTGCTGATGGCTCTTGCCCCAGCACTTTGTTCTGACTTGGTTTTTCTGCTTAGGATAGTCTCAGGTTTTGTATTGCCCCAGTGGGAATTCCTCACCAAATTTCTATAGTATTTGGGTAATTTCAAAACCATAATTTGTTTTTTAAGCTTTATTATTTTTTTAAGTTCTTTAAATTATTAAGATGTTATGGTTTACTGGTTTCTGGGGAAGAATCTGTGCTTTAGAATAATTTAATCATTTTCTGTGGGGAACAATCTCGGTAGTATCTGGGGGATAGGCTGAAAAACCTAATCAGTCTTTTCATCATTAATTGTCATGATTCTGTGGTACAGGAGGGGTAAGTAGCAGACAGGGAAATGTTTATCACATATCCAGGTGACATAGATGTAAAAATTCCACAAAAGGGGCATTTTTGAAACGTCTCAAGCCCCTTCAAAAGGCAGGTTCTAAAGGCATAGTAAACCATAATAAGGTGTTAGCAAGGTGAAGTCCGAGTTTAATCAGACACAATCGTATGAAATCACAATGCACATGGATTACGTGAATCCAAATAGATTTAGGGCTAATATTCACAGAGTGCTACAGGGCATGGAAAATTATTGTGAAAATGTACACCTTTCTGTAGGCCTTAGAAGCATTGTTTAAGTCAAATACCCTCCCTGCCCCGACTCCCTTTTCAGACACAGCCAACTAGCCAGACTTCTCACCCCCAAGTTTCAGACAGAAATTAAGGCAAAGGCCTGTGAAGTGACATCATCCATGTCACCCAAGTTGCCACGAAGGAGGTCAGGAATCGTTTTGGGCCCTGACACTAATCACCCTCCACATCTGTGCTGAGGTGACTTCTGAAGGAGCTCTAGGCTTTGCCCGAGTGAGGGATTAGGCTGGACAGGGAACCAGCCTCGGAAGCTTGGTGCTTGCTTTCTATTGAAATGCAGCATGGTTGGAGAAAGATAAGCCCCAGAAATTTGAATGGCTTTCAAGTCACCATCTTATGTTGGCTAACCCTAGGATCCCCGGAGGAGTCCATCTGATCAGACTTTTCCCCAGAGCCTAAGTTACTCCTGGAGATGGTGAGTTCTTCCTGCATCCCTCCCCGAAGAAGATGCGTGCCCATTTATAGATCTGAGACAATATACTGTCTGGTCTCTTGACCATCCATCCTGCATGGGACTCTAGGTTCTTTTCTAGTGATGCACCACCAACTTCACCTTCTTCCTCCTCCTTCGCTTCATAGTCTATGCCAAGGAAATAGTCTAACTCTACCAAAAGACAACATTCTGTGGGGTAAATTACAGACTGGTGAAAACAACTGATAGAGCTGCAACTGAAAACAACTTCTTCCCGACTATCGCCTGAAACTTGTGCCCCTGAGCAAGGCTTGCCATTGAGGAAAGTCAACATGATAATTGATAAGTATGGTATTTGTTAAGCACTCACTATGTGTCAGGCACTGTTCTAAATGCTAGGGTAGATGAAAGTTAATCAGGTTGGATGCTGTCCCTGTCACTCATCAGCCTCACAATCTAAGTAGGAGGGAGAACAGGTATTGAATCCTCATTTTATAGATGTGGAAACTGAGGCACAGAGAAGTTAACCTACTTGCCCATGGCCACACAGTAGGCAAGTGGCAAAGCCAGGATTCAAACCCAGGTCTTCTTACTCCCAGGCCCAGGCCCAACATCTGTCCTAAGGGGGATTTATAATGGAGACAAGGAACAAGTCAATCGATGGTAATTATTGAGTGCTTACTGTGTGCAGAACACGGAAATCAGCACTTGGGAGAGTACAATAAAACGGAGTTAGTAGACATGTTGCCTACCCACAGTGAGGTTACTACAGTTTAGAGGGACCTTAATTTGGTTTCTCAATGCATAGCTATTTAGGATCACAGGAGTGGGTGGAGGTGACCAGATGTTCATTTCTAGCCACGTGACTATCAAATTTACCATTACTGGTTTTACATTTTCTTCCCATCAGTGGAGCTAGTCAGAATATCAAACAGAGAAGATTTCAATCCACCTTAGGCCAAGCACTGTAAAACTCAGCACAGCTGTCAGTATATGATACTGTTAACCTCACGTGGGACCAGGGACTATGTCCAATCTGATGATCTTGTAGCTACCCCAGGACTTAGAACAGCATTTGGCACATAGCCAATGCTTAACAAATACCATCATCATCAACTCTATACCACTAATTCAGGTGATCTCTGGAGAGAGGTCCAACATAATTAACATCTTTCTGGTACTTAGGACTGTACCAGGGATCTGAAGATGAAATTTGGAAGGAACGTTTTTTATCCTGGGCTGGTCTCCGGCCGAAAGAAGTGCGGAACAATTCTTTTGTGAATAGCCATTCACAAAATTTAACAGTTGTTCACTCTCGGTTTTGAAAGTCTGTGTGCATGAATAATTCTCTCATCTTTATGCAGAATTTCTCCACATTTTGTTGATGAAAATATTACTAATCTAATTTCCTATTAAAAAACTCATTTCCAGCATTGCAGAGCTGAAAGGTGCTACCAACCATTTAGTTTTCAATTTACATACAACAAATCCGGTAATCTGATGGGGGTTTTTACACAAGGGTGGCTGCAAGCAATTACATGGGAAGAAATATTTTAGTCCAAGGTTCTGCTCTGTGCTAATTTCATCTGTTGAACTCCCATTGAGATTTTTCCTATTGTTATGTTGCCAACTGATGTGGGTTTAGAGAGAAAGTCCACCAAATGTTGTGCTTCTTCGTTTTAATGCTGCTTGTGCACTAGTATTTTCGTTTTAATTATGATTTGGGAAATTTGGGTTTATTAGGAAGAGACAAAGGCACCAGACTGGAATAATTCATTCCATCTCTTGACTCGGTGCCATGACAACATTCGATATTCTCCAGACAAAGCATCAGGTCTGAGAGGCCAAAGGATAAGGTTTGCATGCTGGCCTCAGCAGAGCTCCACTAGTTGGGCCTGGGAGGAAATGGGGGTCAGTTACCTGTCCAGGTAAGTGCCCTTTGGTGGGACGAAAGGGAACGACTTACGGGCAAGAGCCTTGAGGGCAGCCTGAAGCATGATTTCAAATGATGCTGGAATTCTGGAAGAACAGCTAGCGGACCACCCCACTGGGCAGCCATCGAAGGTTAGGTGGCTCATTCTGAGTGGCTAAATTGGGCTGACTATGAGTGAAGTGGAATTATCGGTAGTTACGAGCTAACAGCAGTGAGAGTGGCAAACCAAAGAGCACTGTCTAAACATAAGCAGTGTGGAAAGGACTGCTGGCCAGCTAATTAGCATTTTCAGCCACACTCTATGCACGGATGGCCAGCCTGTCAGCTGTAGAATCTAAACAGAAAGGTCAGCCACCTAAATCTATCTTTCTGCCCATGTAGATAAGCTGTCTTTGGAGTTGAAAAAAGATGTTGGCACTGAGATTTTATCTCTATATTAAACATACATCTAATACATTACTATACTATACATTAGTATAGCAGAAGAGCACCTGTCTGGAAGGTGCGTTTGAGACTGAGCTCTGCCACCAGCCTGTTGTATGTCTGTGGGCAAGTCATTTAACTTTTCTGAATTTCAGTTTCCTCACTTGCAAAATGGGGATAGTAATACCTACCTTTATACCTACTTCACAGGATGGTTGTGAGAACAATTTGGGAAAAAAATGCTAGATGGGAACTAAGGCATTATTATTCTATAAGGGACTGCTGCATGATGGATAATTCATTCAACATTGTGAGCATACAAGGATGGGTCCCTTTTCCATTATCACATTTATTACTGCAGTGCCTCATGCCTTTTACCATTCTGTCTCTTGGTGTCTTGATCTCCTCAACATATGTGATTAAAAGTCAATCTGTCTTTGATTGCTATACCTCAAACTGGTGGGCCTGCTGCTGAATTCTGCCATCTGAGGTTTGACTTCATTATGACTTTAAAAGATTTCTCCTGCTCTTTTGGTTCGCAACTCGATTCAACTCATGTGTGCCAACTGTCAGGATCTCCAAAGAAGGCAATAATAATAATAATAATAATGATGATGGTATTTATTAAGCACTTACTATGTGCCATGCACTGTTCTAAGTGCTGGGACAGATACAAAATAATCAGGTTGTCCCAGATGGGGCTCACAGTCTTAATCCCCATTTTACAGATGAGGGAACTGAGGCACGGAGAAATGAAGTGACTTGCCAAAGGTCACACAGCATACAAGTGATGGATTAGCACCCATGTTCTCTGACCCCAAAGCCCGTACTCTTTCCACTAAGCCACACTGCTTCTGACGAGTGGCGGGCATCACTTTGATAATAATAATGATGGTGGTATTTGTTAAGCGCTTACTATGTGCAAAGCACTGTTCTAAGCACTGGGGGCAATACAAGGTGATCAGGTTGTCCCACGTGGGGCTCACAGTCTTAATCCCCATTTTACAGATGAGGTAACTGAGACTCAGAGAAGTGAAGTGACTTGTCCAAGGTCACACAGCAGACAAGTGGCAGAGCCGGGATTCGAACCCATGACCGCTTACTCCCAAGCCCGGGCTCTTTCCACTGAGCCATGCTTTGATCCTGGGAACTGAGCTCCAAGAGCTGGAAGCTGGGGCTGTGGCAGTGAGATTTGATTTGAAGTGTGGCCTGCACATGATGGGATGAAACGGCTCAAAAAGTCATCAATCGTATTTATTGAGCACTTACTGTGTGCAGAGCACTGTACTAAGCGCTTGGGAAGTACAAATTGGCAACATATAGAGACAGTCCCTACCCAACAGTGGGCTCACATTCTAAAAGATCGAACTCCTATGGACTCAGCTTAAGGACTGAGATTCAGGACTCAGCCATGTGGAAGGTGAGACTCCAGATCCTCTGGAACCACCTCGCCAAACTACAAAAACACTTATCATGCATACAAAATCCCGATTTGTTTTTCTATTTTCAGAGAAGGAGTATCTCAATGCCTGTTACTTAATATTTGAGCACGTAATATTGAGAAGTTTATACACACCATTAAGAAATAGATAATGTGCTGGAGAGATATGGATCATTAAAAAGCCACAGTTCCAAAAAATACTTAGGTTCCTTCCAGAATGTATATAGAAACTCACCCATGCTTATGTAATATTTATTGGCATCTACAGACAAATTCATAAACTGTATACTTATTCCAGGGCACAAATCATTAGCACTATTACCCCTTGTGTGTTAGAATAACTTGAACTTTTTCAGTGGTATTTTGGATACAACAGTTTAGTTTAAGCAAGAGCTGAACAACAGCATTCTTGTTTTTAGCTTGTGTCACAAGAGTTCCAAATGAAAGTAATACCACCAGCAATACAGTAATCTAATACAGAGTACAGGCTGCTCAGATTGTTAAACAACTCCTCCTGGAAATGCTGGCAAAGTATGCATTGTTCCTTTATCATATTTTCCTCTTGAGAGGTTTCAATTCCGCTTACCCACAGGGCCCAAATCCTTCCCAACCATATGAGTTAAACAGGGAGGAGGATTG
Source organism: Tachyglossus aculeatus (assembly GCF_015852505.1). NCBI lineage: Eukaryota > Metazoa > Chordata > Mammalia > Monotremata > Tachyglossidae > Tachyglossus > Tachyglossus aculeatus. The sequence goes on from NC_052078.1 coordinate 15,034,450, forward strand.
CTAAAAATTGCTCAATGACCAAAGCCTGCTTTGCATATGTTTTCTTTTTTAAGCTACCCACCACCCACTTAGCATTTTCAAGAAAATAAATACTGAATTTGACAGAATAATACAAATCCACTAAGCTGTCAGAGCAGGCAGCAAAACCAACCTTCTAATCAACCCCTGGAACCAAGTTTCAGTGCTGATAACACCTTTCCCACATTTCCCACGCCGCAGCATGGCTTAGTTGACAGAGCACGGGCCTGGGAGTGCAAAGAACCTGGGTTGTAATCCCAGCTCTGCCATTTGTCTACTGAGTGACCTTGGGCAAGTCACTTCACTTCTCCGTGCCTCATTCCCCTCATCTGGAAAATGGGAATTAAGACTGTGAGCCTATGTGGGACAGGCACTGTGTCCAATCTGATTATCTTGTATCTACTCCAGTGCTTAGAACACAGTTATTGTTTTGCTGTCTGTCTCCACCTTCTAGACTGTGAGCCCGTTGTTGGGCAGGGACCGTCTCTATATGTTGCCAACTTGTACTTCCCAAGTGCTTAGTACAGTGCTCTGCACACAGTAAGCGCTCAATAAATACAATTGAATGAATGAATGGTACTTGGCACATAGTAAGCACTTAAGTACCACAAGGATTATTATTATTTTAAAGGAACAGTGGCTGAAACATGCCAGTTGTGCGTGATCAAGTTGGAAGGGGGTGAAGGAGGGAACAGTTCACTTTAAATCGCGGTCAGAGGCCGATGACATGAATGGAAGAAACAGACACAAACTGATGAAGAATAATAGGAAAACTGTGGAAGGGACAGGCCGGTTTATCCAGACATCTTTAGGTAGACCTTTCCAGCACACTGCATCCAACTCCGCCCCCAGGGTGAAAAGTGTCTCTTAGAGCATAGAATCTGGCTGGCGAATTTCACTTTTTTCCTGCTATGCTGCGCCGAGCAAACCTGATCTTTCTGATTTGGCACTTGCTCCTCTGGAGAGTCCCCTGGCTGCCTTCTTTTCTTTCATGGGGAATGCTGGCTTCCCCTCATTGGAAGGAACTGAACCAAATTGGAGAATTTATGTTATTGTACACATGCCCAGAGGCCTCTGGGGATCAGGCTCAAGGCTAATAAGGTGAATAGGTAAACAAGGATGAAAATTCTGCAGCATCTGAAGTCAAAGAATTGGGGCAATAGAGGTTTTATGGGACTCCCAGAGATGAGATGCTAATTTCAAAATAGGTGCCAAACCCCAACGCAGCTGAAAGGAAGAGGGGGCGTTCCAACAAAGTCCACAACTGGAACCTGGCCACTCTCTCCTCTTCCGGGAAGGCAGTCTTGGAGCAGAGTTAGCTGGACAGAGATGGGAATGAGGAGGCCAAGAGGCATGGGTGGGGGCCCTGGAAAATGCGGGGGAGTAACCCTCCATCCTGCCAGAATATGTAAGCCTCAGTTATTAATGCCTTTTCCCACTCACTGAGGGCCATGGGCTTCCACTGAACTATTTCATCCAAAGTTCTCATAGAGAGTTCTGGGCCTGGAAGACTGTCTACAGCCAATGGAGAGCACACCTAGGCCAGAGCACTCCCAGCCTGGGGCATGGAGTCAAAGGAAAAGCTTGTTTGGAGAAAGCGGACCTCTTGCCAGGAGAACTGATGAGGTGTTTACTTGGATGGTACTTACTCTCTGACCCAATACAAGAAAAGGAGGATGGACAGGGAATAGAGTCAAAACGAGGTCTGGTAAAAAATTATCGTCATCGTCATCATCATCATCATCAAAGAAAGCACCAAGTGCCTTATGTGCAGAACACTGTACTAGACACCAGGCAGTGTAATACAGAAGTAAACAACACCATCTCCCCACTAAGAGGACCTTGCAATCTACTAGGGGAGATCAGTTGGCATTAATTGTCAAATATACCAACAGTTAGAAGGGGGAAAAGACAGATACAAGTGATAAAATCAAAAGTAATTTTTTTAAATAATGAAGGTGGAAGGCACACTGGTAGGGTGAATTTGAGAGATGAGGGAGTTCCATTCAGGGGAAAAGGTGAGTGAAATGGGTCTGAGTAGGCAGTCGCAAAATAAGGTACAATTACAAGACTGGCATTGGATGACTGAAAGCGAGAGCTGAGGTGTAGTGGGCAAGTAAGAGCCTTGAAACTCATCGGGTGTGGTTTTTTGGTGCTAAGCAAGAACTGGTTAGCCACTGCAAATTTTGAAGATGGGAATTCATTCATTCATTCATTCAATCATATTTATTGAGCGCTTACTGTGTGCAGAGCACTGTACTAAGCACTTGGGAAGTACAAGTTGGCAACATACAGAGACGGTCCCTACCCAACAGCCGGCTCACATTGAACTGCTTTAAAAAAGATAATCTGTGTGGCTGTTTTTAAGATAGACTGAAGAAGGAAGAGGCTTGAAGTAGGAAGACCAAATAAGATAACTGTTTCGGTAATCCAGGCAGGAGGTCTGGGGATTTGATCTAGTGGTCATTACAATAGAGAGGAAGGGGCAGATCCTAAGCCAGGTTTACTAGTAATGCTGTGCAGTGAATAGCTTTTTAAATTTATACTCACATGCATCATGCCTCAGCTAGAAATAGGCAGAAACTGCCCCTATTTTACTGAGAGGATCACTGAGCCAAGGAGACAGTAAAAGGCTATAGTTCTACAGTTTGTAATTAAACTGTATCATCATCATCATCAATTGTATTTATTGAGCACTTACTGTGTGCAGAGCACTGTACTAAGCGCTTGGGAAGTACAAATTGGCAACATATAGAGACAGTCCCTACCCAACAGTGGGCTCACAGTCTAAAAGGGGAAGACAGAGAACAAAACCAAACATACTAACAAAATAAAATAAATAGAATAGATATGTACAAGTAAAATAAATAGAGTAATAAATATGTACAAACATATATACATATATATATATATATATATATATATGTATGCTCTTGGCACTTGAACCTTCTACTTGAATGTGATTTTCTGGGAGGCTTATCTTTCCTAGCTTTTTGGGGGGATGTGTGGGTGGGATTCGTTGCCGACAAATAGGGAGGATGAGTGGCTGAGATGGTCATCCCAAGCACCAGCCCTTCCTGAGACCACCTACGTTTTCTGGTCATTATGTTAGACCCTATTTAAAGGGTCCCAGCAACCATCGTGGCTTAGTGGAAAGAGCCCAAGCTTGGGAGTCAGAGGTTGTGGGCTCTACTCCCGGCTCCACCGCTTGTCGGCTGTGTGACCTTGCTCAAGTCACTCCACTTCTCTGGGCCTCAGTTACCTCATCTGTAAAATGGGGATGAAGACTGTGAGCCCCATGTGGGACAACTTGATGACTTTGTATCTCCCCCAGTGCTTAGAACAGTGCTTGGCGCATCGTAAGTGCTTCAAAAATACCATCATCACCATCATCACTAATACACTAGAAGGTCAGGCTGGAAGTGCCCAATCAATCTAATCCATGATTATCTATTGAGCTTCTGAATTAAAAGACTGTTCTAAGCAGTAGAAAGTACAATAGAAGCACGATACATAATCCCCACCTTCGAGGAGTTTACAGTCTATAAAATGGGCCTCCCCCACTAAATAATTGTGATATTTATTAAGGGATTACTATGTGCCAAACACTGAACTAAGCAATGGGGTAGACACAAGATAATCAGGTCCCGCATAGATCTTCCATCCTAAGTAGGAGCGAGCACAGGTATTGAAACCCCATTTTGCAGATGAGGGAACTAAGGCACAGAGAAGTTAAGTGACTTGTCCAAGGTCACACAGCAGGTAAGTGGTGGAGGCAGGATTAGAACCCAGGTCCACTGACTCCCATGCCCATGCTCGTTTCACTAGGACAAGCTGCTTGTCCACTACACGGTAAGCTCCTTGTAGGCAGGGATCACAACTACCAACTCTTTTGTATTGTACACTCCCCAAGTGCTTAGTACAATTTTTTTATGGTATTTATTCAACGCTTACTATGTGCCAGGCACTGTACTAAGCACTGGGGGAGACACAAGCTAATCAGGTTGGACACAGTCCACGTCCCCCATGGAGTTGACAGTATTAATGCCCATATTACGGGTGATTTAACTGAGGCACAGAGAAGTTAAGTGATTTGCCCAACATCATAGAGCAGACAACTGGTGAAACCAGAATTAGCAGCCAGGTCTTTCTGATTACCAGGCCCATACTCTATCCACTTGGCCATGCTGCTTCTCAATATTCTGAATACAGAAAGCCCTCAAAATATATCGCTGCTTACCTGACTTGAAAGGGGCAAAAATCTTCTATGAATAGTGTGAGCAGTAGCCAGATCAGGCATAAAGTAGGAAGTATTCATTCATTCAATCGTATTTATTGAGTGCTTACTGTGTGTACAGCACTATACTAAGCACTTGGGAAGTAGTACATATATCAATCAATTGTATTTATTGAGCGCTTACTGTGTGCAGAGCACTGTACTAAGGATATATGTATATACCCTACATATATCTATACATACATACATACATACATATATACATATATATACATATATGCACACACACATACTTATATACATACATATATATACATATATACATATACACATACATATATACACATACACACATATATACACACATATACACACACACATATATACATATATACATACATATATATGCACACATATATACATACATATATATGCACACATATACACATACATATATATGCACACATATATACATACATATATATGCACACATATATACATACATATATATGCACACGTATATACATGCATATATATGCACACATATATACATACATATATATGCATGCATATATACATACATATATATGCACACATATATACATACATATATATGCACACACATATACATACATATATATATATACATATATACATACATATATATACATATATATGTCAGGATGAAACAGTTGACCTGTCCAGCCAAAGAAATGCTTGCCCACAATTTGAATAGAGTTTCCCTAGGCCAACAGGGTACAAGCCCCGGAGGTAGCTACGGCTCTCTACCTGAAGGTGGGTGAGGGAGAAGGGCGGAGCAGGAGAAGAGAAGAATCCAAACCTAGCCAGGAGTGTGACCTGTACTTCCAACCCTCTAAAGGCGGGAAGTTTAAGATCCAGTACAAGGGGCAGGCTGGACCAAGGCCCCTTCCTCTGGGACTGTTTCACAAAACACAGATGCATTCTCCCAGAGGTGCAGTTGAGGAGTTTGCTTTGGGGTCCTGTCACTTTGGGGACTCACTGAGCAGTAGTGTGGCCTAATGAAAGGAATACGAGCACAAGCCTGGGAGTCAGAGGACCTGGGTTCTAATCCTAGCTCTGCCACTTTGCTGTGTGACCCTGGGCAAATCACTTCACTGTGCCTCAGTTGTCTCATCTGTAAAATGGAGATTAAGACTGTGAACCCCATATGGGACGTGGACTGTGTCCAACCTGATTATCTTGCATCTATCTCAGTGGTTAGTACAGTGCCTGACACATAGTAAGCACTTAACTAATACCATTAAAAAAAAAAATTCAGTCCCTCAGGTGCCTTCCAAATCCTATAGTTCTTCTGCCCATGGCTGCCTAGGCACTTTAGAGCCATGCTAATTATGGAATAGCTCCAAAGCCTCCCAGATACCCCAGGATTTGGGGTATGGAGAGGAGAACTGAAGGGTCAGAAACTTCCAAAGCCCTATTTCCAAGTTCTGGGCCTAGTCACTGCCTTCTTTTACTGCATCAAGACATCAGGAGTTGAGAAGGGACCGAGGGGCCTCAAGATGCAATCCTCCAACATTGGCTTCCCGAAATCACAGAAAGCTTCTTTACAAGCGTTTGGGTATTTAGCTGGGTAATGGAGTGAACTTTTATTACTAAAGCTAAATGAGCATTTCCTGGAAGCTAGAGATGTGTGTACAGAGAGGAATTCTTAATTTCAATTAGGGAAAAAATGGTTCTATAAATAAAAAAGACTGACATATCTTATGCAGGAGCATGGCATTAAAGACTCTTTTCTGAACAGACTTTTCAGAGTGAAAACATTATATTTTAACCAGAATCCACCCAGAGCAAAACAAACCTCTGGTGCCAATCAACCAACCACAGGGTTAACTCTGTGCAGACAAGTCTTCTGTTTCAGGGCGCATGGACCCTTCCTCCCATCTCCCAGTTTACCCCCAAATCCTAAACATTAGTGTGCCCTTGCATTAGGCTCTCCTACCTACCCTGGTTTCCTTACTCTGCTGCCTCTCTGGGAATCACTGAGAAAACTTCAAATTGAACTCCAAAATGCAGGATTGGAGAGAGTTGTTTGTTTACAGCCTTGTGTCCTCGTTGATATCCCTGCCTGTTATGAGTGCCTGGGGCTAACACAACCTGGAAAATACTGGATGGCGACAACAAAGGTAAAATAAATTGTTCCCTTACACAGAAAACAAAAGTGCTTTTCTCAGAGAACATTTGGAAGGGTCCCAGTTTGTTACAAAACAAGAAACACAAATCAGAGCAGATAAGGAGGATCAGCACACTGCAGATCAGAGATCAGAGGTTGTCAGGGGAACAATTCACATCCTTAAGCAACAGTGTAATCCCAGAAACTCCTAGCCCCCAAAGGAGTCACAGGGCCATGCAAACTTCCAGAAGTTGTTGTTCCAGAAGGTGTTGTGAGTGTCACCCAAGTGGAAGTGATATGGAGCTATTCTGATAAACAGGACTAGTTTGAAACCCTTTCCTTTGACAGCATGGTTCTTTCCGCTTCAAGAAATGTGTGGACTACGTATCTATTGTTTTCTTTCAGAGAAGGATTGGTTTGGCCACGTCCAGCCAGTTGGTGTCAAACCAACCATTTAGCTCCTCACTACCTCCATATTATCTAGAGGCCTTAACAGGCCTAATTCAATCATTACTTTTTTTTTTTTTGGCGGGAGAAGCTTATTGACTGTGGACAGTAATGGGCAGCAGGAGAGGCAAAGGACACCGCCTGATGGGGAAGAGAGAGAGCTTTCTTCCTAGGTGAATTTCAACCACAAATCTCAAAGGATGGGGAAGTCCCAGGCCAGGCAGAGTTTGGCAGAAGTGAGCTCACCCTACAGCTGAAGAAATCATGAAGAGAGAATACTATCCCGTTAAAGCCCCATTTCCCCACTAGTGTTCCCTGATGGGGAGTTCTCGCAAATCTAGAGTGCTCCAGAGGGGGAAGGGATCAATGGTATGTATCCGGCTGATGACTGTGTGATGAACATTGTAGTAAGTGCTTGGAAAAGTACAATACCACAAAGTCAGTATGTGGACTCCTAGCCAGATAATCTGGAAACTCTGGATTATATAAAAAGAGTAGATGTTCCCATTTCAGTGGGCACGTGCCTTTATGCCTTTCACTGGGATGTTCCTGGCAGGGTTGAGTCAATAACAAACTCAAGAGGCTGTAAACTCTTTGAGGACAGGGATTATTTCTACCAATTCTGTTGTATTACACTTTCCCAAGCTCTTAGTACAGTATTCCATAGGTAATGAGCACTTATAAATACCACTGATTGAAAGGGGAGCCCTTTCTGTAAGCATAATCACTCAAGCCCTCAGAATCAATCAATCAGTGGTACTTACTGAGCATTTCCTCTTTGCAGAGCATTGTATTATGGGCTTGGAAGAGTACAATGCTCTGTACTTAGTGGACCTGATCCCTGCCGTTCTTAGACCCCTGCTGTCCATTACCCATTTTCACATGCCGACTCCTCCTCCTGTCTGTTTTCTGCCCTGGTTATAGCCCTATGGCCTTTTTTTTTATTATGAAGCATTATTAAGGTCACCTATCCTCCAAGAGGCCTTACCCCAATTAAGTCCTCCTTTCCCTGGTTTGCTCTCCATTCTGTGTTATCTAACCCCCTGAATCTGCGACATTTGGGTATTTGATATTTGTCCCAACCCCCAACCCCGCAGCACTTTAAATGATATTTTATAAGCTACTTATTTATATTAATGTCGATCTCCCCCTTTAGACTTTAAGCTCATTATGGGCAGGGCACGTATCTGCTAATTCTGTTGTTTTGTATGCTCCCAAGCACATAGTAAACACTCTGCGCATAGTAAAAACTCAGTGAATACCATTGATTGATCAACACTTTGCACACTTGTAGCTCAATCAAGAACGGTCTAAGAACGGACTGTAAACCCATCATCTAGACTGTAAGCCCGTTGTGAGTAGGGGTTGTCTCTCTTTATTGCTGTATTGTACTTTCCAAGTGCTTAGTACAGTGCTCTGCACACATTAAGTGCTCAATAAATGATTGAATGAAAGAACGGAAACAAGGGAGTCACGGAGGGCTTTTCTTGTCCCACATCATTTTCCATCTTTTTGACTTGTGCTTGCCTCTCCCTCTCCACCATCCCCTGTTCTCTCCTCCATTGCTGAGCTATGTGCTGGGCCTCTACTCTGCTTTGGAATTAATCAGGTTGGACTAGGCAGGTTGAAGCTTCAAGTGAAACTCCCAATTCTTCGGGGGAGGTTTCCTTTTGAATCTCCAATCAGCCCTCCTAGGAAGAACAGCCTTTTGTTTCCCAGGAATAAGGGCCGAGGAGCAGTGGACACCATGTGTTCTGCCTGGGGAGGCAAGTGCTGACTATGAGCAAGGAACTGATTCCCAGATAAACCCTCTGGCCACTTGTGGACAAAGTGTTCCTTGTGGTGATGTAGAGTGATGGAAGCTTTGATTTGGATTTTGGATACACTGCTAATCTGCTGAGTTTCATTAGGCTCAACAGTATTGTTTTACTTGCTAAGAAAACTTTTTAAGATGCTGGATCTAATGGCTGCAGTAGGATAATATACCAGGCCAAAGCTATGGTAGAAACAAAGCCAGTTACTCAACAGACCTGTGCTAAGCATAATCCTGGCACATTCGTCAGCAAAATCCTGCACTGTGGCTCCCAAATTGATGATTAATATTCATCTTACCTCATCTTACCCCCATCTTACCTCTTTCCCTTACCCACAGCACCTGTATATATGTATATATGTTTGTACATATTTATTACTCTATTTATTTATTTATCTTACTTGTACATATCTATTCTATTTATTTTATTTTGTTAGTATGTTTGGTTTTGTTCTCTGTCTCCCCCTTCTAGACTGTGAGCCCACTGTTGGGTAGGGACTGTGTCTATATGTTGCCAACTTGTACTTCCCAAGCGCTTAGTACAGTGCTCTGCACACAGTAAGTGCTCAATAAATATGATTGATTGATTGATTGATTGATTGATTACTCAAGCCTCTTCTTAGATAGGTCGCCATGTCATTTGCTTTCTGAGCTACAGCTCAGAACAGTCTTGTTTAATAAACTGTTATTTTGCACACTATTTAGTAATAGGAATTCCAGTACTAAAGATCAGATAATTCTAATGCCACATCCTTTCCTGCAGGGTAATGAAATATTGCCACCTTGATTCTGCTACCTACCTATTATGGGCCTTATCTCACATTCCCCACTTAACAGAAGCTTCTTGGTTTCTTTAGTAGTAAAGGGAGGAACTGATTGAAGATCTTTTCAAAAACAGAACTTTAGTGTCATTTGAAAACCTAAGATTAAAGTTTAATATTCCTAATAGAAATTCCTTTTCATTTTACTTTTCACAATTGAGAAACAATGTTTCACTAAGCCTCTAGGGGATGTGAAGGATTGAAAAAAAAAAAAAGGAAGAAAGAAAAAGGGAAAGAAAAATCCCAGCACTGAGCACCCAGATAAAGTTAGTGTGTTCTTTTCTTTGCAGGAATTAGGATGTGCATGTTTGCTATATTAATTTGCAAGCACAGGATAAATCAAGGGCTAAGTCTCAGTTCAACTCCTTTTGCAGGAAATCAGGCAAGCTGAGACTGAATAATAATAATAGCAATATATGTTCTATTTAGACTGTGAGCCCCATGTGGGACAGACACTGCCATTCATCTGATGAACTTGCACCTACCAACCACAGTGCTTGGAACAGTGCTCTACACACAGTAAGTGTTGGATGCCATAATCATCATCCATTACAATGATGACATTTATTAAGCAGTAACTATGTGGTAATGATAATAATGGCATTTATTAAGCACTCACTATGTGCACAGCACTGTTCTAAGCACTGGGGAGGTTACAAAGTGATTCGGTTGTCCCACGGGAGGCTCACAGTCTTCATTCCCATTTTACAGATGAGGGAACTGAGCACTGTGCTGCGTACAAGGCAATCAGACTGGACACATCCTCGAGGGTGGGAGGACAGGTATCTTAACCCCATTTCACAGATCAGCAAAATAAACATGAGATCCTGAAAATGGTCCTACCTGTTTCTTCATCTATTAGTCCCGCCTTGACACTGAAAACAAGCCACAACTTAAATCAATGCAGTTTCATAAAACAAAGATGTGTCCAGCAGCAGATTTTGATATGGCAGCACATGACCATTTGCCCAGCTGCAAGTTCTTGCTTAAGAATCTGAACTTCTCTGACCTTATTAATGCAAGAGCCCTTTGGTATATGAGGTCGGGAAGACTACCTCAGAGGCTGCAGATTCATTGGGCTACAATTCACGTATATCTATGAAACCTCAAAAAGTCACTCTAGTTTACCTTGTCCCCAACTTCCCAGCGGTTCAATGGTTCAAAAAACGCAATTTCATACAATACAGTTTTCCAAAGAACAAAACTGCAGTGTTATGAAGGGTTTCATTGGTAAGCGTTCCAGGAGATTTAGTTGGAATGTGCTTAATTGAAATCACTTAGAAAATGTAATCTAACAGGTCATTTTGATTGTAAGCATTCTGGGCAGTCCTGGCTTGAACTGTTATTTCTGTAACGTGAACTTGATCTCCATAGAAATAATTTAAAGCAGAGCTGATCCTACACAATAGATGGCTATAATGTCACATGCCTTCTCATAAAATGTGTGTCAGGGTCTGCCTTCGAAAATCATCTTAAGAACGATGAGGAATCTCTTCCTGCCCCCCACAAAAATTTAATTAATAATAATGGCATTTGTTAAGTGCTTACTATGTGCAAGGCACTGTTCTGAGCGCTGGGGAAGATACAAGGTGATCAGATTGTCCCTTGTGGGGCTCACAGTCTTCATCCCTATGTTACAGATGAGGTAACTGAGGCCCAGAGAAGTTAAGTGATGTGCCAAAAATCACACAGCTGACAATTGGCAGAGCTGGGATTTGAACTCATGACCTCTGACTACCAAGCTTCGGCTCTTTCCATTGAGTCATGCTGCTTCAGCTTTCAATGGGCTTGTTCTCCTTAGGAAAAGACTTTGCAGGCTGCATGCTTCTGAGTTATCACCTAGACCTAATACACCTGTGCTGTCAGGAAATCAAGGAATCTTCGAGCCTGTTCAGTTCAAGCTTCATGATAGATTCCTTTGGAGAACAATGCTGATCTCAAGGAAGGGGATTTGAAACCCAAAAGGCTCCAATAAGGCAACACTTAAACCCATAGCACACCGAACATTTCACTCTGGAGCTGAAATCTGTTCTTCCCTCCTCCCAGCCTGCCTCGTGGATGGAAAACCCATTTGGAGTTAATAAAACACTGAACACCAATAGAACACTCATCTCAATTGGCACTGCCAGTAATTCTTTACAGCTGCGCATTAGGTCCAGCTGCTGGAGGCTGGCCTCTTCCTCTCAGGAAGCAGAACACAGGGTGAAGTCGAGTGTCAAATGTGATGATTCCCCAGAAGCTAGGGTGCTGGGGCCCCAGGTGGCTGTGCCCCAGCCTAGTTTTGTTACCAAACCCCAATTCTCTCTCACTTTGAGCTTCCTCAGTGAAAGTGGCTGGGGGAATCTTGAAACATGGAAAGAAGTTAGATGTGAGTGGGAGGGGAGAGGAAGGCTACTTCCTGTGGGAATCAGGTTCGGGCTGTTTCCAGAGCTGACAAAGCTATTCTTCCCCCAGCCAGCAGCATATGCAGAGCAGAGTGAGAGCCTGGAAACTTTTGGTAGCTGAAGCAGATTGACTGAGGACCAGCAGATCCAAAATCCGAGGCGAGACTAATTTCACAACATGGTTCACTAAACCGGGGACATCTGTGTTCCCCTCCTCAATACAAACCAGCTGAGAACCAGAATGCCCCCAAGAGAAATGGGGGAGCAGCCAGCTTGAATATTAGGAGACTTCCAAACTCTGGCCTAAAATTACCGAACGACCTAAGAAAAGCTATAAGACTTCCTTCCTTTCTCCAGTGTTGTGAAATTCAGTGCTCCTAGGACAGGGGCCTACAAAGCCCAGCAGTAAAGACCCAAGCCTGGCAAGAGCCTGAGTAGAAACTGGCCAGTCATTCGGTAACCTCTCCTTCAGGCTTTGTGGTTCACACACCCAGGTGGTCAGCGCCCTGCTCTGCAACAATGGTTGAAAATTTCTGGCCCCACAGAGTGTCAAAAAATTTTCCTTCTGTCCAGTTACATTCCCTCCTCTCCCATCCCCATACTGGATTATGAGTTTTGGGATGCTTTCTAGGTTGGACTCAATGACTGATTAACTTGGAAGTTGGAGCACTACCCAAGTCCTTTCCTGCCACAGCCTGACAGGTTAGATCCTAAACATTCTCTTGGGGCATCTTGAACCTGGGAGAGGGTGCAGAAGACCTTGGTATCTCCCTTCAAGAGAAAAGTGAGTCTTCTTGATAAGCCTAAAGCCAAGCTCTGGCCAAACATCTAATATTCCAGGGGACTGCATGGGTCTTCATTGTCCAAGTTCATCTCACTATATTAGATCCATATTCTTACCCTTCTTGAATTACACAGGCTTCAGTAAATGCACAAAACTTGCATGGGTCTCACCATGTGGAGGAAACTGATCAGAAACCGCAGAAGGAGGGTGAGAGAGTAGAACCATATCTCTTGTGAATTTAAAAGTTATGCTCCGCTTGTTTGGCTGCATCACCCCTAAGCTTCCACAGGCTGGTCCCTGTATTTCACAGGAGTCAGTCTCAATGAGATTTCTGGGAAATGTAGTCTTTCCCAGGAGGGAAATGATCATAACAACTGGCTTCTCATTTCTTCTTCAGTCTGCTTTGTTTACAGTTCCACCAACCTACTCTCCAGGTAAATCAAATTTCCCAACTGCTCTTTATTTGCCCTTCACTAAAATGCCCCCATGCCTCCCCTCTAGACTGTCAGCTCATTTTGGGCAGGGAATGTGTCTGCCAACTCTGTTATATTGTATTCTTCCAAGTGCGTACTACAATGCTCCACACATATTCCAAGTGCTTACTACAATGCTCTGCACACAGTAAGCACTCTATAAATACCAGTGATGATGCTGTAATAGTCTGATGAAACTACAGATCATCCCAAGGGAAAAGTTAGAGTTATTATAAATGCTATTACCTGTCATCTAGATAGGGGCAGGCAAAATATATTGTATCCAAAATCTTGATCTAATCAAGAATTCTGATCAACCCTCCACCCGGCACTTCACCAACATTTTATCAGAGCAGCTAACAAATGGACAGATTTAAGTTTCATTACCCCAATGCTGCATGTCCAGCATAGCTCAACACATCATCAGAAGTGTCATCTTCAAACCAAAGAAAACACTGCAGGTTAGAGCAACTCTTTAACTGTCACGATCACATTTCCCCACAGTAAGGACAGGGCATGAACCTTTCATGCTGTTTGGTGCTCATTGTATTCGATGAGAAATAAAGGTTCTTTTCTTCATACAGTACAAAAGCTGTCTCCATTTCCTGCAATACACTCTATTAGGAACATTTATCTCCAGTTCCTCTTAATTTCTCCCTAAAGTATTTTGAAAAGTTTCTGTAAGTGTCAGAACAGACAATTCCACTGAAATGGGAAAAATGGTATTTACAAAATCCTCTTTAACTGTTGACTTCAGCTTGCTGGATTTTTTTCCCCCCTTCAAATAAACCTTAATGGAACAACTGACTTAACAAAGCATTCTGAAAGCATCAGTCACACAAGATACACCTACACACTCAAAGAATATCATCTGAGCAGGTTTGGATGCTTATTTTTTGTCAGTGACTCCAAATCTGATTCATGGCCTTTGTCTTTGAGATTGGATCCCTTTGCCGACAAACTCACCTCTTTTCTTGGCACAACTGAGCAAGTCCCACACAACAATTCTGAACCCTCAGAACTTTTGTCAAGGCACTTTGACTTCTAAATGGTGACTGGTGGTAAGAATTTATATCAGCATTAGAACTGCATTTTTTTTGGTACTGACTTGTTTAAAGCTCCATTTGAAGTCTGAGAGGGCTGGATCTTTCCAACTAACTGTTGGTTTCCCACAGGGCTCTGTTCTGGTTTTGTTACTTTTCTTGTTCTACATTAATTCTCTTGAACTCTCCCTCAGTGAGCTCTCCTCTGCTACCTTACCTTGCTCATCTCCACCTATAACCCAACCTGAACATTTCCCTCCTCTTAACACTAACCTACTCCCTGTACCTGGATCTGTCTGCCTCACTGCTGATTCCTTACCCACATTCTCCCCCTCTCCTGAATTCCCTCCTTTTTCAATCTGACAAACCACCACACACCCCACTTTCAAAGCCCTACTAAAATCACATCTCCAAGAAACCTTCCCTCACTAAGCCTTCATTTCCCCTCTTTGCCCCTCCCTTCTGCATCTGCATACTTGGGTCTTTACCCACTTTAGCCTCACAGCTTTTATGTACATATCCTCAAACCCTGTCATTTTCCCTATCTGCAGTTTATTTTAATGCCGGTCTTTCTCTTTAGACTGTAAGCTCCTTGTGGGAAGGACTAGGTCTACCAACTCTGCTGTATTGTACTCTCCCAATCAGTACAGTACCCAGTGCTCTGCAGACAGTAAGCACTCAATAAATACCACTGATTGATTGATGGAGGACCTTATCTCCTCACATGTCTTCAGCTAGCATCTCTGTAAGTACGATTCCCTAATCTACACCTCTAAGCTTGACCTCTCTCTCGCTATTCAATCTCATGTTTTCTTTTTGCTGAAGGAACTCTTCACTTGTTTCACCAGCAGCTCAAATTTAACATGCCACAAACCAAACTTCTCACCTTCTATCCTCCTAACTTTGCCACCTCTGTGGCGATACCACCTTCTTCTCTGTTCCATAAGGTGTCATCCTTGATTCTTCACTGTCTTTCAGGTCTCACATTCCATCACCTACTAAATCCTGCCAATTCTTCCTCTGATACATCAAAACATTTCCAGCATCTCCCTATTTTTCTCCACCCAAACCAGCCACTACCCTGGTTCAAGATCCCTTTACATCATATTACATCAGTCTCCTCCCTGATCTCCCAAACCACACTGGATGCTGTTGCCTGGATTAGCATTGTTCAGCAGGCATCTCTCCACTCTCCACTGGTAGAGCTGGATTAATACAGTGACTTTATGGGCTGCGGCCTGGGGCTCTGAATTAAGAAGGTCCTTCCCACCTACCCCCATTCCCAGGAGCCTCAGTTTCCAGCTGCAGGAGCTTCCTGAGATGCTGCCCCCCACATGCATAACCAGACCCTAGACTGTAAGCTTGTAGTGGGCTGAGAATGTGTCTGTTATATTGTGTGGTGCTCTCCCACGCATTTAGTACAGTACCCTGCACACAGAAAGCACTCAGTAAATATGATTGATTGATTGATTGATTGATAGATAACCAGGTCAAGAACGCCTTCCTAAGCCCTGTTCCAGATACTGGGGCTCTTTCAACCATCATTATGCCCCAGGAGCCCTGACAGGAAGATCATGGTGGATGGCAGTGCCAATCAATGAGGGATAAGCTGCCTTCTAGCCTGGGTTGCAGTTGCCAAGTTGAACTGGTTGCACTAAGTGGGAAATTGAGCCCACTGTTGGGTAGGGACTGTCTCTATATGTTGCCAATTTGTACTTCCCAAGCGCTTAGTACAGTGCTCTGCACATAGCACTCAATAAATACGATTGATGATGAAATTAGCAGTTTTGGGTGCTGTTCAATAATAACAATAATGGTGGTATTCATTAAGTACTTCATATGTGCCGAGCATCATACTAAGAACTGAGGTAGATACAAGATAATCAGGCTGGACACTGTCCCTGTCCCACATGGGGCTCACAATCTAAGTGGGAGGGAGAACAGATATTGCAGCCCCATTTTATGAGGAAACTGAGGCACAAAGAAGTTCATTGACAGAAACGGCAGAGCCATGATCAGAACCCAGGTCTTCCGAGTCCTAGACCCATGCTCTATCTGCTAGGCCCTGTTGCTTTCCTGACCTTTACTACCTCTGAGGCCAAATGGTGTTTCCTGGGCAGTCCCGGAGCTTCCCTAGTAGTGGGGGTTGGAGGAGAGTCCCCTGCCACAGATAAATTTTTCCCAGAACACAGTTGCAGGTGCTCCCATGCACCTTTAGCAACCTACTGCCCCTCTCCCTGTCAAAGCCTCTTGGCCCTGACTCCTGCCCCAATCCCATCAGAAGGGATTTCATTTAGCAGCCAAGATGCCGGAGCTCAGCCCACCCTCTGGTGGGTTTTGAATCTTGATGGCAATTTTCTCTTTCTGAGCTACTCCTCTCTCCTTCTTACATAATACTATTTCAGCTCACTTCCCCCACTATGTCCCAGTTGGCATTCTTCTCCAGACTGTAAGTTTCTTGTGGGCAGGGAACATGTCTACCAACTTTGTTGCACTGTACTCTCCCAAGTGCTTAATACAGTGCTCTGCACATAATAAGCACTTAATAAATACCATTAATTGATTGAGACTAGCCTTCCAAGCCTACCTCTTAACTATGTGCACCTTTACTCTTCTACCCTCCAACCCCTTTCTCACCCTGGCCTAGAACTCCCTCATTCCCAAATATACAGCTCTACCCCATCTCAAAAGCCCTTGAATAATAATAGTAATAATAATAATGGCATTTATTAAGTGCTTACTATGTGCAAAGCACTGTTCTAAGCGTTGGGGAGGTCACAAGGTGATCAAGTTGTCCCACTGGGGGCTCACAGTCTTAATCCCCATTTTACAGATGAGGTAACAGAGGCCCAGAGAAGTTAAGTGACTTGCCCAAAGTCACACAGCTGACAATTGGCGGAGCCAGGATTTGAACCCATGATCTCTGACTCCAAAGCCCGTGCTCTTTTCCACTGAGCCACGCCACCTCCTTCAGGAAGCCTTCCCCAATCAATTCTCAACACACTGGGTCATATCAACCCAACAGTACTGTCCTGTCAGCCGCCACTCTGATGAGGAAAGACCACTGTGGAACAAGAACCCAGATCTTTCTCCAAGAGCCATCTTTCATTAGGTTGCCCAGTCTCACCCAATGCTATGATATCAACTCCACACCTGGTCAGTCCAAGTACTATAAGTGATACCACATTTCCTGGGTGATCAATCTTCATCATTTTGCAGTGCCCCAATTAGAGAGGTACATTATGGAAGTGCCACTAGAAGCCTGAGTGAAGTGCGAAGGCCATCACCAATACTTCAAAAACTTGTATATACACAACTACCCATAGAACTTCTGTGTATATATTTTACATATCCTGTTACTTAAGCACTAGTTCATATACTTGTCCTTCTTTCCTTCCTCCTATTTGTAAATCATTTTAGTACTTCGTCTCCCTCTCCTACAGTGTACATTCCATAGTGTCAATAATTATGTCCACTAACTCTATTTTAGTTTCTGAAGTGCTTAGTACAGTGCTTTGCACACAGTACGCACTCAAATATTACTGATTGATAGAGTAGGGTAGGAAAAAAATTTAAAACCCACACTCAACTGTCACATCAGAGTGGGAGAACCTTGAATTCCAAGAAGACCCCTTGCAGGGGTCAGACCAGGGGAAGAACACACATATGAGTGAAATAGCTTACCGCACTTCATTTTCTTCCTGTTTCCTGGACCTAATTGGATCACTATCGTCAAGTGAGAATCTCACAATGCACAAAGTACTGGAAATTACTGGTAGCACCAATTGCCCATAGTGGAAAAATGGGAACTCACTCAATTTAATATACGTGGAGCCCTCACACATGTAAGTGTTCACAGAAATTCTTGATTCCACATTACTCATAGGGTAGGGGCAGCATGCCCCTCAGATGCCACCCTTTCACTTTTCCTGGGCTAAGCCAGGGTAGTGAGGCGACAGGACAATCACACTTTCCCAGCAGACCTCTTTCCTGGGCTAAACCAGTGGAGAAACCTGGGGATCAAAAGAAAAAGAAACAAAGAAAGAGGGGTCTTACCTGCTTCCTGTCTTCCCATCTCTTAATCCTGGGTCTTGATAACTGGGGAATACAGCATCAAACGTAGGTGAACACATCGGATTCAAATGAAGGAGTCTTGGTTTCTCAGCCAGGTTTGGCTCCTGCCTTGCTGGGTAACTGTGCCTTGTTTTTTCCACCTGTGAAATTAAAATGAAGTTATTTGTTACTTATCTTCCCCAGATGTTGGGAGGATTGATGACACCATTGATAAATCCAGTTTATGTTTGTCATTCTATTGGTTATTAAGTTGTTGATATTTATGCTGGACCTCCATCAAAACATTTTATTAGTCACAAAAACATCTTTTCTATTATTGCTCACCTTGGTGCTGTCGCTCTACCTGTTTTGAAGATGAGGAAACAAAAAGCTGTGAAAAGTTGAGTGACAGTCCCAAGGTCATAGCATGGCAGAGCCAGCACATGGACGTCATACTTTCTGGCTCCTCATCCTCTCTCTTCCCCATTAATTCAAACATTCCCTCTGAGGTCCTCAAAGGATGGTGTAAGAGCTAAGTGCTATTCATGATAAATAGATTAGGAGTATTATGAAAGCCCTTAAAATATATATATGTATATATATATGAGCTTGAGGTTTATATTCCTGAGCAGGAAATGAGAGCTAAGCAGAGTGATGAAAGCCCTCTTGGAAGGAGAAAATGTTACTGCGGTAGTGTTGTACCCGCCAAGCAAAATTCTGCTCTCAGAGCTGTCTGACAGATCTCAATGACAATATTCTGCTCACCTTACCTAGCCAGAATTCCCAGTAGAAAACTCTGTTGGGGATCTGAGAAGGGGGAGGAGGAGGAGGAGGATGACTACAGTGATGAGGAGTTGGGTAACATTTGGCCCTAAGGAGTTTTGACAAAGGCAAAATTATCTACAGTCCCTTGTTGGCTTTACTTTGCCCGGTAAAGTGCTCTGCACATAGTACGTGCTCAGTAAATATGATTGATTTCTTCATTCATTCAATCGGATTTATTGGGTGCTTACTGTGCGCAGAGCACTGTACTACGCGCTTGGAAAATACAATTGGGCAACAAATGGAGGCAATCCCTACCAACGGGCTAACAGTCTAGAAGGGGGAAAGGGGGGATTTCTGTGATTTTTAAAAATGGAAACCAAGTAGCAGCATGCTAAGCTTAGAAAAGAGACTTAAAAGGAATGGAGAGAAGGCTTTTTGTAGTACAAAATGTGTGTTTGGTGGAGGTGAGGGTGGAAGAAGCCTAATCTGGCATTTTATTTGGCTTTTTCAATTTTATTCTTCAAAGTCTCTAGTTAGAGACATCCATGTTCCAAGTGGGCTGAGATCACATCTACTTAGCTATGCTGTATTGTGCTCTACCCAGTGCTTATGACAGTGCTCTGCACACAGCAAGCACTCAAATACCAGAGATTGATTTACTGGATGAGCAAGCAAGAATTATTGGCTATGCTTAAACAGTAGCTTTAAACAG
Source organism: Tachyglossus aculeatus (assembly GCF_015852505.1). Lineage (NCBI taxonomy): Eukaryota > Metazoa > Chordata > Mammalia > Monotremata > Tachyglossidae > Tachyglossus > Tachyglossus aculeatus. Next base: position 15,054,152 of record NC_052078.1, read on the forward strand.
AAGAGTGAGAGAGAATCGGTCTTCATCTTCTGTTTATGTGGATCAACTTGGCTATGTTTAGAATGATTTATGATGTTGCCACTCAGAGGGAGTGAATGAGGCAATATTTAACTTGGATTTTGTTTCTTCCTAGTGTAATAACACCAGGAGAAAACCTTAACCATTGGAGAAGTTCAAGCTTCCATAATGTAGATGGTGTGAAACGTGTGAGTGTCCCTAAGTTACAGACACTTGAGTTGACACGCCACAATAGGCCAGATGGCCCAGCAGCACTCAAATTTCAGTGTAAGAAAAGGGGTGCTTCCATCCCATGAAACACATTCCGAGCAGCTGCTGCCCGTGTTCTCTGGGCATGATTCAAGGCCTTAGCTGCCCAGGTCAAGGGTCTGGGGTTGTTGAACTTGCTACCGCTTAAGGTCCGTCAGAGTGACATTATCATGAAGATAGAAAGAGCCACAGAGTTGACCTATTTTCCAAGCCTTCTGTTAATCTTATTTCCAGGGTCCTGGAAGCCATTATCCATGACATTTCTCCAATCTGTAGGCTATCAATTACCGGGATAGCCTGAAGGAGTGCTTGTTTTTCCCTGTGCTTTCAACCTGAGCTTTGATTCAACCTGTGAATTTGTGGACACGTGGAATATTACCAGATTCCATATGATCAGAATTGGTCCAGCTCCTTACATTTTTAAAAATTTCTTCCACACAATAATGTTGGTCAAGGGGGAATTCCTCTACATGTAAAAACATCAACCAGCTTATCAAGTTCAGGAGGAAGCTGGGAAGTGTGTGTGTGTGTGTGTGTGTGTGTGTGTGTGTGTGTGTGTACTTTCACACACAGACTGAAAGTATAAAACAAATGGAAAAACATGTCTCATATTTTATAAATTCTCCTTTCAATATGGTTTCAGTAATTAGAGAAGCAGTGTGGCTCAGTGGAAAGAGCATGGGCTTGGGAGTCAGAGGTCATGGGTTCTAATCACCACCATTTGTTAGCTGTGTGACTTTGGGTAAATCAGTTAATTTCTCTGTACCTCAGTTACCTCATCTGTAAAATGGGGATTAAAACTGTGAGCACCATGTGGGACAACCTGATTACCTTGTATCTAACCCCAGTGCTTAGAACAGTGCTTGGCACATAGTAAGCGCTTAATACATTATATTATTATTATTATTAATTCTTGCACAGGGTCTTCACAATACATTCATCAAATAGTATTTATTATTCCCCAGGATTTGGTGCTATGAGGGGAGTTATACAAAGAAAGTTAAATCAATCAATCATATTTATTGAGTGCATACTGTGTGCAGAGCAGTATGGGAGAGTACAATAAAACAATATCAGCCCCAGTCTTCCAGGTGCTTAATACTCTAAGACTGTCATTTTGGCAGTGCAAATATCATTTGGAAGCAGAGAATGGGGGAGTTTGCGAGGAAAACAAAATCACCTTGTGTGGTTCAAAGTTTTGTTGGAGAAAATGGGAACTGGGAGTTGTTTAAATGAAGAGAGGGTACTAGGTGAGCTGGGAGGAGTGAAGATGTTCCAAGGATAAACTGAGGTTGGGGAATCAGAAGAAGAGTGGGGTTAACAGAGAAGCAGCATGGTCTAAGCAACACAGGCCTAGGAGTCAGAGGATCTGGGTTCTAATCCCAGCTCCACCTCTTGTCTGTTGTGTGACCTTGGGCAAGTCATTTCACTTCTCAGTGCCTCAGTTTCCTCAACTGTAAAATAGGGATTAAATACCTTTTATCCCTCCTACGTGGACTGTAAACTCTAAGAGGCCCGGGTACTGTGTCCAACCCAATTAACTTGTACCTACCTCATAATTTAGAACAGTGTTTGACATATAGTAAGCGCTTACCAATTACCATAACCCCCCCTGAAAAAAACAGGATTGCCTGTGGATGGAAGAGATGATGGATGGTGAGTAAGAAGACGGTTTGGGGAAACTTGAATCAGAGGAGGTTGATGAAGTAGGGAAGGGCACAGTGAAGGAAGGGTGGTGTGGCCACAGGGACAGGAAGAAAAGGCAGTTTTGTAGGGAACTGAGGATTGCCTGAAGGAAGCAGGGCTGCAGACTGGGGATTCTGGGAGCAGAAAGATGAAAAAGAAAAGGTCCTGATCACACTTAGTCTGATCAGATGCAAACTTCAGAGTTCCTTCTCCATACAATCACCAAAATGCTTAGATTAAAAAATGAAAAGGTCCCAGATCTGAGAAACTGCACCATCCCAGCCTGCCTAACCCTGCTTATGAAACTGTGCGGACCCAAACACTGGTTGACCTGACTTGAGATATAAGATGCTGAATGGGAATAATTTCCAAATGCTTTAAGATATGTACCTCTAAGTGCTCAATACACTTTCAAGGAGTTAATCATTCTGACTAGGTTAGGATCCTCATCATGCCAATGAGCCTGGGGTTCTAGAAGAGAGTAGAACCTTGTCGAAGAGTAGCAGCTGTAAAAATGTACATTCATCTATTCTCAAAAGCAGAATAGCATTCCTTTCCAGGACTGGAAGGCAAACGATGAGCCCCCTGAGAAAGCACACACTAGATGAGACATAAATGGACAGAAAAGTCCTATTCTTTTTAAAAATAATAATAATGATGATGATGATGGTATTTAAGTGCTTACTATGTGCCAAGTAGTGTTCTAAGCAATGGGGTAGCTACAAGGTAATCACGTGGGGCTCACAGTCTTAATCCCCATTTTACAGGCGAGGTAACTGAGGCACAGAGAAGTGAAGTGTCTTGCCCAAAGTCACACAGCTGATCAGTGACGGGGTCAGGATTAGAACCCATGACCTCTGACTCCCAAACCCATGCTCTTGCCCCTAAGTCACGCTGCTTCTCTTTTGTCCTGCCATCCATAAACACATTTCCTAGTTCCCTCACCCTATGTCCACTAGGAAATATGCTGGATTTTAAAGGGGAAAAAAAGATCTTTGAGATCCCAATCCAGATTAAGCCCTGTTCCTGGGGTCAATAAGAAATTAAATAAATCCCGGTTTCACCCAGATCCATGTAGAAGCAATAAGACTGAAGCTACCCAGAGCAATGCAAGTCATGGAAGTGAGACATTACACCTACCATACCTGAGAACAGACTTTGACTGGAGATAAGGGAAAGAGTGAATTCATTTTTGCAGGTTGTGCCCTTTCTTTATAGCCAAGGATTTGTTAAAATGTTTTCTTTGTATGATTAATCAGGGTTATGATAGATTTGGGGAAGAAAATTCCATCTGGTAGGGGGCTTGGAATGCCCACATTAAAGTTTTATTCGCGAGTATGTAATTGTGTTAATTAAAATTAAGGAAGAATTACTAGCATCTAGTGGTCTATAAATATGCATGCTCTGTTGGCTTACAGGTGTTTAGTGCTCACTAGGCACAAACGTTACAAGGTGTTTGTGGAGTTTTAGGAATTGGGCATTTCAAGCATTAACTTAAAAGACGTTAGTTGAACTATAACCACTGAAAATCTATGTTCAGTTATTAGATAGGCCAGTCAAATATGATCCTGGATAAATGTTTAAGAATACCTCTTCACTCATATCATAAAAGCTGATCACTCAGTATTATGGTTCTGGTGATTTAATGTTTGTTTAACGCTAAAATCACAGTCCCTGCCCAGGGATCTTATGACCTAGATGAGAGAGACAAGTTATAAACATGGGGAAAAACTTGGGATATGTGCCAAAAACAGGCAGGTGACAACACAGTGCAGAAACCTGCAAATGCTGACAATGACAAAACCAATGTATTTGTGTTCTTAGCATAAGGTCACTTTGGGTTGTAGGAAGGTTACCATAGTTCAAAGTAAGAAAATAATGGATGAGGAGAAGAATGGAGCTTTTAGCAGCTGGGACTTGGCACAAGGCATGTAGGGGTGAATTCCAGGTTTTTTTTCTTGCAACCTGATTGAGTCATTTCTGGCGAGATAAATGCTCTGCAGCGAGGAAACTTTTGGCAAACTTTTTTCTCCTATGCTCCAGAAGATAAATTTCTTGGATGCAGAAGGACAAAAGTACATTTCTGTGGGGCTAACTTCTTTTCCAAGGCATGGAAATAGACATTAAAAAAACTCAATAGCCAATTCCTCCAAATCCAGTCACTTGCTTCTCCTGCCTCAAAGTCCCCTCCATCTCTTCTCCCTGACACTGATTTGGTGCCAGTGGATCTTTGCTAACTGCTGGGTTCTAGGATTCCCTTTGTATGTCCTTCTACCCTGTTAACTTGCTCACCAACAATTCTTTTTTTTTCTTATTCTTTTCTCTCCTTTACCCCCCACCCCCGGCCCCTGCCACACACTCATTTTTAATCTCAGGGGAAAATTGTTTGTCCTTCCTTCTACGTACTACAATCTTATTCTTTCTAGTTTTCAAGTTGCATCTCCATCCCTTTTCCTTTCATTACTAAGTCATTACTTAGAGAAGCAACATGGCTTAGTGGATAGAGCACTGGCCTGGCATCAGCCAATTAAATATGGGAGGAGAGTCTTGGCTCTGCAGCTTGTCTGCTGAGTGACCTTGGGCAAGTAACTTACTTCTCTGTGTCTCAGTTAACTCATCTTTAAAACTGGGATTAAGACTGTGAGCCCCATGTGGGACCTGGACTGTGTCCAACACTATTAGCATGTACCTATCCCAGCAATTAGTACAGTGCCAGACATAATAGTAAGCACTTAAAAAACATTATAAAAAGGTCGCTCCCTAAGGCTGTAGTTTCCTTCTGGATAAGAATAGAGTAGCAAAGAAACAATACTGGGTACATTTTCCTGCTTGCAGATCTGCTTCCATAGATACACCCAGATATCAGAAATCTAGTTCCTTTTGTTTAAGGTCTATGAGACTGGAGTTTACCCAAGTGATTTGGAATGGAATTGGAACTCCGTTAGTGGCAGCTGTCTTTTTATAAATGAAAACAGTTTGAGCAAGGCTCTCAGCCAACTTTCTGTTTTTTCCTGAAATAATTACTGATAGGTATGAGTGAAGCAAGTTTTTTTGTAATGGCATTTGTTAAGCGCTTACTGTGTGCCCGACACTGTTCTAAATGCTGGGGTAGATAAAGGTAATCAGGTTAGACACAGTCCATGTTCCTCATAGGGCTCCAGTCTCAATCCCCATTTTACAGATGAGGTAACTGAGGCCCAGAGAAGTGAAGTGACTTGACTAAGATCTCACAGGAGACAAGTGGCAGAGTCAGGATTTTCCTCCCAAATTTAACTGGCTGGTGCAATTTGTTGGTGCTACTCAAATGTTTGATCAAAAGGGAGAGCAGTCTCTTAGTTAGGGCCAAGCTAGGCAATAGCTGATCAAGGCAATCACCACCTCAGGCACTGAGCTTTCTGTTTTATCTCCCAGCATTGGGCTCTCTCTTCCCTAAGTCTGCCAAGAGAGATCTGGGCTACTTCTCAGAAGGAACTCACGGTGCTCCCTGGTTTTATCCTTTGCGACTCCTCATTCATCCTCCATAGTCAGTCTTTCCCTAAATCCTGTCAGCATTTCCTCCACTACATTTCCATGATCAGCCCCTTCCGTTCCATTCAAACAGCCACCACTAGTTATATACTGGCTCAATTAATGCATCAGCTTCTTTACTGACTTCCCTGCCTCCAATTTCCCTCTCCATTCCACACCACTCTAATTCACGATTGATTTTTCTGAAACATCATTCTGCCCAACTCCTTGAAAACCTCCAACGGTTCCTCATTGCTTTCCACATCAACCAGAAACTCCTGACTATTGGCTCTTAGGCATTCAATCAACTATCTCCTTCCTACTTCTCCCTCTGCAATCCAGTTTACAATCTTCACTTCTCTCAAATTAATCTACTCACTGGGCCCCATTCTGGTCTCCCCCACTGCTGACTCTTGCTCACACTCTCCCCTCTGCCTGGATCCAGCAAGCCACAGTTCTCCCATCTAAAAATCCTTTTTGAAATCTCTTCCAGGAGGCCTCCCTTTATTAATTTCTAATCCCCATGGATTATTTCTCTGCATAACTGCCAGGTCATCATTTTCAATCAATCGATCGAAATTACAGAACACTTACTGTGTGCAGGGCCTCATTTCTATGCTATCTGCACACATTTGTACTCACAACCTTCCACAGTACTTAGTGACATGTATTACAAACCCTATTACTTAAGCACTAACTTATGTACATATCGCCTTTTCTTTCTTCTTCCTGTCGCTAAGTTTAGTGTCTTTCTCCTCTGCTCCTCACCGACAGATTCAAAATCCTCAATCAGTTCCCTCCCTGCTCTCAGTACAACCCAGCCCACCATCTTCACTCTTCTAACACCAAACTGGGCCTGGCTCTTGTGTCTCTTGCTGCCAACTCCTTGTTCACAACTCCCCTCCTGCCTGCAATTCCCTCCTCCTTCATAGCCAACAGACCACCACTCTCCCCATCTTCAAAATCCTATTTCCTTCAGGAAGCCTTCCCCGATTAATCTCTCACATCCCTACCTTTTTCTCCTTCCCTTCTGCATCACTTATGCATGTATGCTCATGCCCCCAAGCACTTTGATACTCAATCCCACCTCATGAGTTCTTATGTGCCTAGCCTTCTACTAAGGTGCTTACTATGTACAAAGCACTGAACTAAGCACTGAGGTAGGTACAAGATAAGCGGGTTGGACACAGTCCCTGTACCACATGGGGCTCACAGTTTAAGGGGGAAGAGAAACAGGTATTGAGTCCTCATTTTATAGATGAGGAAACTGAAGTACATAGAAGTTAAGTTACTTGCCCAAGGTCACATAGCAGGCAAGTGTTAGTCTGGAATTAGAACTCAGGTCCTCTGACTTCCAAACCTGCATGCATTCCACTAGACCATGCTTTTATTGTCAGTCTCACCCATTAGATTGTAAGCTCTGTAAGGACAGGGATCATGTATACCTTCGCTAATGTATTCTGGCAAGCATTTAGTACAGTGCTCTCCACACAGTAAGTGCTCAATAAATACCGGCTTGATTGATTGATTGCTAGATGGAAAATTCCATGGGGGACGGAATCATGTTGTACTCCACTGAACTCACCCAGGTGCTTAATACAGTGCTCTGCACACTGTAGACTGTCAATAAATATAACTGATTGATTGATTGATTCTTGAGAAGGCCCAGAGTCCCAGAGATGGGGAAAGGCGGCTCAGAAGTGAAAAAACCGAATTGCACCAGCAAGCAGCCAAAAGAGCCATGTTGATAGGCTGTCAGGAGGGCCAAAGGCTGGCTGATTTATCCTGGGCCCTCGCACCCCTTTAGGGCTAGTCCTTTCCTCAGCTTTGAGAACATAAGGAAGCACGGAGCTCTAGGGAGCAGGAACAAGTCACGAAGCTGTGATGTCAGAAGGTCAAGCCAGTGGAATGTGCGCTGGCCAGAAATAGGCCTGGACTGGGAGGGCCAACATAAGCCAGGAAACCAGAAGAATCTGCAGGACACTCATGTAAGTTAAGGCTAAGTTCAGGTTATGAATATAGTGTTGGTTATTCTGGTAAAGTACTTTTTCCTTCTGTTTGGGATTGTGAGGTGGGGGCAGTTTTCTCAATTAAAACATTTCTTGGTGAGCACTGGCCAGTTTATAAGTCAACATCTGATTAATCCATGAAGTACAGGACTCATTTCCTGACAGGGGAATAAACACTGGTGACAACCTTCTGCTGCTTATATCAGAGTCTTGGTCTATGACAATTTGCTCATAAAAACTGACATTTGATGCGGAGAGAACACAGCAAACCAAGGGATAAGAGGTGCCAGAAAATAAATTTATTTTCTTAGAAATGCTTGGCTGAAAGTTAGAGGATTTGGTTTACAGTCCTCCTTTTTCACTCTAAAGTTCACTCTATGGTAAATAATCAATCGGTAAACTGATTTGGGGTTGGTGTGTTCCTTTTACTTTTGCTTTTCCTTTAGAGAAGCAGTGTGGCTCAGTGGAAAAGAGCATGGGCTTTGGAGTCAGAGGTCATGGGTTCAAATCCAGCTCTGCCAATTGTCAGCTGTTCAACTTTGGGCAAGTCACTTAACTTCTCTGTGCCTCAGTTACCTCATCTGTAAAATTGGGATTAAGACTGTGAGCCCCCTATGGGACAACCTGATCACCTTGTAACCTTCCCAGCACTTAAAACAGTGCTTTGCACATAGTAAGCACTTAATAAATGCCATTATTATTATCATTATTTTGCAACAGTTGCCAGGGTCTTACATTCATTCAATCATATTTATTGAGCACTTACTGTGTGCAGAGCACTATACTAAGCGCTTGGTTTTTCAGTCACACATGCACCATTATTTGCATCACAAAGAACAGCTACATATAAATATTTTTCAGGAACGGAGTTACCTTTGGTTACGCTGGTAGGGGGGGCAAAGATAATTGTTGATTCCACCTCTCATATTGGATAAGGGAGGCAGAATTTGTTTACCCCATACCCCACTATGAACTGTAAGTGAGCCCGCTGTTAGGTAGGGACCATCTCTATATGTTGCCAACTTGTACTCCCCAAGTGCTTAGTACAGTGCTCTGCACACCATAAGTGCTCAATAAATACGACTGAATGAATAAATGAATGTAAGGGGGAAAGCAACTGGCCTCTGCCCACCCTTTATTTTCCAAATGAAGGAGGCTTATGCCTAGGAATCACTGCTCATTCTGTTCCCCTCTCAACATGGCTCTTGTAACAGTACTAAGGAGATACCATAAAGGAAAGGGAGTAGCGAGGTGGGGGGACATGTGGAGGGATGTTGGCAGTTTTTGCACGGCTGGTCCATCTCTCAGATGCATGTATGACACACAGCTGTCAACAACACCTAAGTGCTGTTCTCAAGGTGGTATACATTCAATTGTACTTATTGAGCACTTACTGTGTGCACAGCACTATACTAAGTGCTTGGGAAAGTACAGTATAACAATAAGCAGACACATTCCCTGCCCACAATGAGCTTAGAGTCTAGAGGGGGAGAAAGATATTAAAATAGATAATTACAGATATGTACATAAGTGCTGTGGGGCTGGGGTGGGGGTGAATAAAGGGAGCATGTCAGGGTAATGCAGAAAGGAATGGGAGGAGATGAAAGGAGGGCTTAGTCAGGGAAGCCTCTTGGAGAAGCTGTGCTTTCAATAAGGCTTAAAGCAAGGAGAATTTCTTTCTCCCCTCTCTTCCCGCCCTTCCTGACTGGAATCTATGTGGGTATCTCTCTGAGGAATCGGCTGTCCCTTCTTCAAACAGTGTGGCCCAATATTGTCAACAATAAATACTTATTAAATGCTCACATCCTCACAGATTCCGACCTGGATGTCATATATGTGGTGCAGACGTAGTCGCTCATCCTCTTAAAATGTGCATTAAGAAATGGGTAATACCTGCTTAGTGATCTCATTCCTTTCTGTTGGTTGTGTCATTTAGCTCCATTTTCTAATATTTCGAAAGGTACACGAATGTCTGAATTGGGGCTCTTTGGGGGAAAGGCATCACAGACTAGAACACAGTGTGATTTGCATGAGTTGGCACTACCTTCGATGTATATCATCTCACAGAGTTGAATTTTAAAGTTCACCAAAATATGGGGAATTGATATTTATTTCCAAATCGCCCTCTCCTGAGGCAGTTCACTTTGTTCTAATTCCAACTGTCGCATTCTGAAGTTCAGCCAGGAAACTCAATTGTCAAGAAATAATCCTTCTCAATCTTGTGAACCAGTTAACGCTTCTAATAGGCAGAACCATTAATATGTTGATTTCCTTAACATAATAATCCTCTGGCAGCCCAAGTTTTACTGATTGATCCCAGCCCTATTTAAAAATGATATTAATAAGCTTCTCTTGTCTCCACAGATTTTACTTTAAAAGTTGGGGCCTTCTGGTTAGTAAGCAAATTTGATATCTTAACTGGCACACTTTCCAACTTTTTCCCCAAGTGTTTGGTAATCTGAACATCGCTGCTACAGATTGCGAGGAAGTGGTCTCCAAACTGCAGGGCCCTGGGTGAGCGAAAGCACTACCATGGCAGAGAACTGTAATCCTAAGGAGAAACTTGTTAGTCTGGGGTTATTTCATCAGGTGAACAGCAGGGAGGTTGAGTAATCTTGCCAACATGCCTGGCAAAAGAAACATTATAACAGTAAAGACTGGGGAAAGCATGGAGAGAGCTGGGGAGGCAGAGGGCTCATGGGATCTGGAGAAAAGTTAAGCATGACCCATCCATAGTAAAGAGACAACTGGGAAGGGTTATACCTTTTGACTACTAAGAGTTGAAAATGGCTATGACTTGGAACAGATAAATTGAAAACTTGCCTCCATGGTAAGAAAACAATAAAAATGATCTGAGAAGCAGGATTTAATAAAGAATACAAAACGGGAGTAAGGGTCAACCTATTTTAACATTTAACACCATTGCCATTTTCCAGAATATTTTTCCTAGAGCCTTTTTAGCTTCTGACCTTGTGAATACAGAAGGGGATTTGATAGGCTGCGATCTAGCAAAAGGGCAATTCCTTGGCCTTCAGTGCTGTCTGAAGGAAAAGAAAAACTGTCGAAAAGAAATAGAAAAAAATTGCAATTTTATAATTGACTTGAGTCTTCATTCAATTTCCATAAAGCTTATCCTCTAAAGGTAAAAGTTGACTATAGCTTTGAATAGATTTTTATATCTTTAAATTAGAATAGGCATTTGGGTGGCCTAGTAGGAAACTAATTTTTCCTTAGTGGGACATTTTCTAAATTCGCTTACTGTAACCTAGGGAAGAGAAAATTTTGATTTTATGTTAATTTAGAGAAGGAAAAAATCTGCTCATATTGAATTTTCCTAGGGACAAAGATGTTTGAGGTAATCTGCATTAGGAATGACCAGTTTGTGCGATTGGAAGATGCAAATCAAGGCAGAGGAGAGGATTAAACTGGCAGTTCCTCCAAGTTACCCCCTCAACTGGCAATCCCAATAGCTCCCAAGTTTGCTGAAAAACTCAGCATTCCCCTTGCTCTGGCTGCTGGCACAGCATGGCTTAGGGGAAAGAGTATGGGCTTGGGAGTCAGAGGTTGTGGGTTCTAATCCCGATTCTGCCACTTGTCAGCTGTGTGACTTTGGGTAAATCACTTAACTTCTCTGTGCCTCAGTTACCTCATCTGTTAAGTGGAGATTAAGACTGTAAGAGCCCCACATGGGACAACCTGATTACCTTGTATCTACCTCAGCACTTAGAACAGTGCTTGGCATATATTGTGCTAACAAATACCATTATTATTGTTATTATTACTATTATTATTATCATCTAGGGAGAGAAAAAGAGAATGGCCAATATTGCAGATGCATGCTTCAAGTGAAGAAGAGGCTTCAGTTTTAGCACAGTAGAAATGTCCAGGATGGGACTGGCCCCAGACTACGGGAGGTTGAGGTAGAAGATGCTCTCTTCTCTCTCCCTGGGGCTGCCTTTGGAAGGTAAAGTCCCCCCCCCACCCTCCCCACAAAGAATAGGGATCCAAGTAGAATGCTGCATGCATACCCAGTACAACATATCTTTCAGCATCAATCAGAATACAGTGAGGTCAGGCAAAGTAACATACAGCTGGCATACGGTACAGGAGAGAACAGTGATTTTCTTTGCCTCAGGGAAGCCAAATATCTAGAGCTGGCCCTAGATCTCATCCCTAAACTCAAACACTGTTGTCTGAGAAGAATGACCTTGGGCAAGTCACTCAACTACTCTGCGTCTCAGTTTCCTCTTCTGAAAAATGGGGATTCTGAAAAATGGGGAGAAGCAGCGTGGCTCGGTGGAAAGAGCACGGGCTTTGGAGTCAGAGGTTATGGGTTCAAATCCCAGCTCCGCCAATTGTCAGCTGTGTGACTTTGAGCAAGTCACTTAACTTCTCTGTGCCTCAATTACCTCATCTGTAAAATGGGGATTAAGACTGTGAGCCCCACCCCCGTGGGACAACCTGATCACCTTGTAACCTGCCCAGGACTTAGAACAGTGCTTTGCACATAGTAAGCGCTTAATAAATGCCATTATTATCATTATTACCAGATATCCCTTCCATTTCGACTGTGAGTCCAAAGTGGGATTGTGTCTAACCTGATAACATTGTACTTACTCCAGTGCTCAGTATGGTACTTGGCGTACAGTAAAGGCTTAACAAATACCACAATTATTATCATTTCACACCACCAAGAGTGTCTATTGACTCCTTGAATGACTCAAATATGTGGACAACTTGGGCATAGTTACTTGTCCCCTAGTGTACTAAAGGAGCATCATATAGCTTCAAATTCCCCATCAACATCATCAATAATAGAATTTATTGACACCAGTGATGTGCAAAGCACTCAGTAGGTCCCTAGGGAACTTACAAAAGAAGTGGAAGATGTAACCCTGTCCTAGAAGTGTTTACAGTTCTTGAGAAGAGATGGAGTAAACTCAGCTACCAAGATGGCAGGGTGTTCTTCACCTGCCAGAAAACATCTACCTGTGGGAAAATTCTTTCCATTTGCTTCATAAAAGTTGAGGAAATGATAAGGTGCACTCTCTATCTCCCTCTGTCCTTGCACTTTTTCTGAGGACGGGTTTAAGGGACAGTACAAAACTTCCATTATGAAGAACCTCATTCAGTCAAGCACTTAGTACTGAGTTATTATCCACAACTGACTTTGAGAAATAGAGACTAATCTTGCCCTTGAAAATTTTGCTTAAAAAAGCTGAAGCATTTTCAAGGCCTAAAGAAGCAGGTAGCTTTATCTGGAATTTAACTTCCCACCGGACACAATTTCCACCACCATCACCAAGCTCTACACACCAATAATACAAGGGCATCAGGCTGAAGAAATTAAATGTGACATCACCAAACCTAGTTCTTGTGATAATCTCTTTCAAAATTAACAGTGGTAAAGGTCTCCAAGAAACCATCAATATGACTTCATGACAAAGATGAATGTAAGCAATACCCTGTTAAGTGTATCCATTAATCACTACTTCTAGATGTTTTCTATGAGTTGGACTTTTTTTCTATGCTTTTTGCCCAAACCTCTGAAAGAACTGTCCAGTTAACTATTCAAATTAAAGTGGTAGGCCTTAATCTTTCCTTTTCTATGGATTTATCCTGGAGTTCCCAGGGAGAGGAGCTGATATAAAAGACATCCACAGGAAAATTACCGATGCTATCATTACTTCATAATCAACACCAGAATAGGGTATTTACTAAGTGCCCACCTGGCCAAAGGTTGGACGAGGGAGTATATAAATGAGGTTAAGCATCTAGAAGCTCACAGTCTAGTCTCTATAATCTGAAAACTCTCCTATGAACCAGCAGAAAAACTGGAAACATCCTAAGGGAAGTAGATGGATCTGTAAAGCTTGTGGGTGGGGGAGATAGAAGACAGCAAGAAAACAAACAATTCAAGAATAATTCTGTTTGAAATTTCCACTGGCTCTTTTTTATAGAACAAATATCATTGGTGAGCTGATGGCATAAGCTCCTGGAGGCAGGGATGCCTACCAACACTACTGCACTGTCCTCTCCCAAGTGCTTAGTCCAGGGCTCTGCACACAGTAAGGACTGCCGTGGCTGTCAGGGACAAACTGCCTGCTCAGTTATGGTACTAAACACAGCCGTGGCAATATGTGGTGAGCACTTTGGCCATAAATTGATTCATTACATGGAAAATCTGTTCATGAAGCTCACAATGCGCTGCAGTTCTCTGGCCTACTTACCCAAAGCACAGGACTTGCATGGGTAAGACAGTGTGAATTCATTCATTCATTCAGTTGTATTTATTGAGCGCTTACTGTGTGAATGGCACAGACCTCTAATACTAAAATCAATTCCTTAGCAGAAGTTGTCAGTTGTGAAATTTCAGAACCAAGGCTCATTCGCTGTTCTCAGAAAGCTCTAATGTTAGTAATCAGTTCCCAGCTGTGGACCCGGCTTCCGACCCGGCTTCCGACCTTGAACTCCAGGTCTGGTTTGCGGGGTGCTCCAAGCAAGGATAAGGAATCCCCTTGCATCTCTATTTGGGACCAGAGTCTTTTGTCACATTTCTTTCTCACATATAATGAAGTTGCATTTCTGGTAACAATGGAGTTCAGAAATGAATCTTAAAAGGCATGCTTGACTAGTGGACCCTAAATAAGTTTGCGATGATTTCTCTACTGTAAAAATATTCTGTCATCATATTATTAATACCTATGATTAACACGGATCCCCCTGCCCACCATTTCTGTTATGGTGGATTTCTTTTTTTTTTTATTTTTGGTTCATCATTATTAAATATTTACAACCTAGAGTGATTTAATGAGTCAGACCTAGACAGTACTCCGATTATGGACATTAGATTAGGTTTCTGCTTCAAGGAGTTTTCAATCTATAGAGGGAGCCAAATCAATAGAAATATGTATGTTTATGCATTTATATAGTCCATAATATGTATACTATGACACTAAGTAGACATGGGCATGAGATCTTTGGGTTTGAAGTTAATCTGGGAAGGCTACCTGGAGGAATTGAAGGGAGATGGATGGCAGTGTGGCAGAGGGATCAGAGAGATTATTGAGGTCCCTTAAAAAACATGTTAGAAACTTTGCCAATAAATTCAAAAGACTCAACAGGGTCAGTTAAAGGCTCTCACGGTCCCTGAGTAAACTCCACCAGATTATAAACTCCTTGTGGTCAGGGATCATGTCTACCTATTCTATTGCACTCTCCCAGGCACTGAGTATTCTGTAGATAGTAAATACTCAATAAAAACCTTGATTAATTGACTGATAGAGAGGTCATGCCCTTTTTGTCTTCTGCAGGTCTTGTTCCCTTTCTAGAGTTCAAGTGTGTTCAATTCCCTCTGTGGACAGGGAATTGGTCACAAAGTTGTTTTGTATCTCCGAAGTTTAGCTCAGTGCATTAAACCAAGCAACATTATCCTGGTGTGCCTAAAGCTACTTTTGAGTAGGAACAGGAAGCTTAGGAAAGGTTAGAGCTGGAAATGGGACCTGTAGGGGAAACCAAGGCAGGTCCTTCCAACAGAGTTGGGGGTCTCTCTGAGCAAATGACCAATATGCCCAATATAAAAAGTAGGATTTGGTTTAAGTCAGTGCTTGTCTTTCCTTCCCTTACACAATTCCCTGGAATTTCATTTAAGCCATTAGATAACACAAGGGGCAATGAGGCAATGTTCAAATGAAACCCAGGAAAGAGGGTCAAAGAATCCACAGATGGACATTTTCCAAAAAATTTACATTGATCCTTTGTGGGAAGCTTCAGTGACCCAAGTAAATTCCAGCATCAGGGCACTAAGATAGCTGGAAGTTCTTCTATTTTATATTTGAACAGAAAAAACCTTAATTACATTTTTCATTTTCCCTATTAACCCCAGGCCTTTTTTCAGAGCTAGCTAACATGCATCTTCTGACACCTCAGAGCCTCCCATTGGCTTTGAAGCATTGAGGATCTTCCTGAGCAAATAGACATAAGTGAGATTTCAGGGTAGATTCTTCCAGCTGCCTGCCTTTGATCACTTAACAATTAAGTGCCCTGCGATTCAGGGAAATGATTATACTACTTTCCCAATGACTTAGTCCTTTAACATGAAAACCATGACAAATGTCAGAGAGTTTATTTGTAAGGCTGAAGAGAGGATAATTCCTTGAGGGAAAATTGAGATTTTAATTATTGACTTCTCAGCAGATGTGATTAACAGGGATTTCTTATGCTCAACAATCAAATCCCAAGCCTGTGCTCTCGCATCCGCTGTTTCTCCAGTGAAATCCCCAAACTGTACCTCACATTCTTAAGACTAACCTCATTAAATCAGCTACTTAAACCCTCGGGAGATATAGCTTGGTTAGGGAAATGTAGACTGAGCCACCTGGTTATCTTTCCGAAGCTGAGACCGTGACTTCATTTCTAGGGGACTGATCACAGGTGACCTAGCCATCCAACTAGCCTTTAGATTTCATTTTGGTACTCAGACTGCATTAGAAGTACATGCCGATTCTTTGTCATGATACAAATTTGACAAATCCACAGATGAGGTTTGGACAGTGGAACAAAGCAAATGGTGTTAGTTCACCAGTGAAGAAGCTAAATGCATAATTTGGCTCCTTCTGATAGTCACCAAGTTTCAGATTGTTTTCCTTTAACCACCACTTTCCATTACTGAGAAAACTGAGGCAGTTAGCCAGAGTTAATCAATTTTTCCTGGATCATATACTGAGTAAATAACTAAACTGGGGTAAGTGGAATAGGTTTGACTTTTAAAGCAAATTCAGTACTGAAATAATACTCTACTCATCCTATAATATAATCACAAAATCCCAATTGAAAAAAACTGAACACAAAAAAATACAGAATACTTTCAAAACCCTCTCTCCTCCCGAGTAAGATGTAATCATGAGAGCAAGTTACCTTTATGGTTTTTAATACAAATAGTGCAATTTAAATAGAAAGTTGGTTTCTTAGGAGGGAGTAAAAAGATAAGATTGCATAATTTAAAAGGCCAACCTATGACACTGGTGTTTGAGTAGGTAGACCACTCTCAGAGATGGAAAAGCCCAAATTTATCAACATAAAATCCTGAATGCATGCGTAGGTGATTTGAACACTCAAATAACAATGTTTTCTATTCTTTCATGTCCAGCATGTGACATTTCCCCACAATAATTTAAGAAAGGGGACCTGACCAATGTAAAGCATCACCTTTTCTACCCGATTTTCTGTAAGATGACTATCAGTCCATTTTGATCTGATAATTCAATCTAGTCCTCTCTCAATGGTAAAGACTAGGACTTTTTCCACCCATTATAGTTTCACTTGCCCCAGGATTCATCAGCACATTATTAGCACCAGGTTCCTTTTACTTCCAAAATTTTTGAGACCACATGACAGTGATAGTGCCAGCTTAATCTTTGTGCCTCGATCTCATCTACCTCACCGCTGACAACTTTAGCCTGGAATTTCCTCCCCCCTCCATATAAGACAGACCACCACTCTCCTCACCTTAAGCCCTATTAAGGTCACATCTCCACCAAGAGGTCCTCCCTGATTAAGCCCCCTTTTCCCCGATTCTCTCTCCCTACTGCACTGTCTATGCACTTGGATCACTACCCTTTGGGTACTTCATATTCACCCCACACTTGGAACCACAGTATTTATGTACATATCAGTAATTTATGTATTTGTTTATATTTTTTGTCTGTTTCCCCCTCTAGACTGTTACCTTGTTGTAGGCAGGGAGCATGACTACCAACTCTTTTGTATTTACACTCTCCCAAGCACTTGGTATAGTGCTCTGCACATAGTAAGCACTTAATAAATACTACTGATTGATTCTACCTTTTTCTGGTATTTAAGCACTTTCTTTTTGTCAAACCACTGTTCTAAGTGCTGGGGTAGGTACAAGTTAAATAGGTTGGACACAGTCTCTGTCCTGCACGGGGCTCACAGTCTAAGTAGGAGAGAGAACAGGCACTGAATCTCCACTTTACAGTTGAGGAAGCTGAGGCACTGAGAAGTTAAGTGATTTGCTCAAGGTCACACAGTAATTAGGTCTGACCCCCAGGCTTGTGCTTTCTCCACTAGGCCATGCTATAAGTTCTTTCCATAAAGAAACTATTTTTGAGTCCTCAGTTGATACAATGTCACTTTATGCACAAACCATACCATATGCCTGCTAATTTGGTATCTGGAGAGGAGTGACTGGCATTTTTAGTGTGGTCAATGAGCATCTAAAGTGGCACTTAAAAGTGGGTGACTAGAAATGGGGTGATTTCTGGGTCCAGGACACTGAAGAAAACTCTTTCCTTCCAAAAGCTATCCTGTGATTATGTTTCAGGTGAGACCTCAGTGACCCTGGCCTCAATGTCTAAATCTGAGGGCAAAGATCTCTAGGGGCAGCCTGACTCCATAACTCAGAGCCTGTGGGTGATCACCAATTAAAATCTCACGGGAGAAAGGCCCTGCCCTCCAAGGAACTGCTTATCAAAGTTGGGACGGAAGCACCATCGGTCTCAGTCAGTGATCAATCAATCAGCCAATGATATTTTATTGTGTGCTTACTGAGCACAGAGCACTGTGCTAAGCAGTTGGGAAAGTACACTATAAGACTGGATAGACATGGTCCCAGCCCACAAGGGATTTAAAGTCTGGTCGGGAGACAGACATTAAAATAAATTACAGATGGGGAAATAGTGTATAAGGGTATTTTCATAAATGCTGTGAGGCTGGGGTACCCAAGTGCTTAAGGGGTACACAGTCAAGTGCATAGTTGATGGTGAGAAGAGCACGGCTAAGGGAAATGAGGGCTTAGGAAAGGCTTTTTGGAGGTTTTTAGTAGTTGTACTTTTTACAGCCCTACTTTCAGTTTCATTTGGGCCTCCTCTCTGCTAGAGAAAAAGGAGGTGATGTCCATCTGGTCAATTTGAACTCTTTACAGAAGCTCTAGGTACATCAGACCTTGGACTAATCTCCCTCCCCCATTCCCTTCCGCTTCCCGAACTCCATCCGCTCGATGATGAATCATTCCCAGCCAAATTACAGATGCTCCCGACATTTCAGCCAAGCCCAGTTGAGTTTTCCAGCTGGCCACATTCTCTTTATCTCACCCACTGATCTGAGTGGCAGCAATGTTCCAGTTTATCATCTACTGTTCTGTACTGTCATTTAGAAATACACACACATCACCAAGTGAATATTGATAAGAAACCTTTGGAATGTGATAAAAATGTGGAGAAGGAGAGATATCTTTCAAATGCGATAAAGACTTTAGAATGTGATGAAAAGCATTTGGCGAGACCATTATTGAGATCGGATCCTCCAAGGGGTACCCCTAGTCACGGGTTCATTGTTTAACCATGCTCTTTTTCAAAGGTTTAGGGCTTTTCACTGTGTTTCTAAGAAAAAGCTCTTTGAAGGTCATGTTTGAATTCCAAGCTGTACTTATTGTCTGTTTTTCCATGCTATCTACATTACCATTGCCTATCACATTTGGAAGCCCAGTATCTCCTTGAGGTAGAATTTTCTAATTCTACTTCTATCCCACCCTCTGGTGTAGTATTTAACTGTGCATGTTGGCTTCTGCTGGTACTGATAAGAGATGGGAGCTACCTAACACTATTACAATGCTGCTTTTTCCCCCCACTTCTCCTGGGTAGTTGAAATGATTACCGCCTCTGGACTTTAGTCATATGGTAAAAAGATAGCATGCCTTTGATTTGTAGTCCTTCCCTCATCACTTGAAAGTAATGGTGGCTACAGAAATTGCCAGCCAGTGGGCTATTTTGGGGAGAGGGAGATGTGAGTTGATGGTTGGGAGTGGGAGTTTGTACGGTAATGCTGCATACTCGGATGCAATTATTTTACAAAATAAATCTGCAGCTCCCTTTTCAGCTCTATTATCAGGAAGTCATCATGTCATCGGGCACACCCAGAGTCGTCAAGCAAGCCTAGGCCTGAAACAACCTGGAAGGGAAAGGTCAGAGAAAAAGGGGGGACAAATGCAGGGCCTTGATCATTGTGCTTCCACAGAAGTAAAATGCAACCACCCAACTGAAGTGTAGGATGCACTGCAGTAGGTATGGTGATACAGGCACATGACATCCCCAGATTTAACCGGATTGTGCATATTTTTGATTTCAGCAGAATGAGACACCAAGAACATACGAACAATATAAATGAACAACAGATATGACAAGAGATAAATAGAACAGATACACAATAGTTAGGTTCACTAACTCATGCATATAGCCCTATTTCTTTCTACCTCTTACGTGTAATCTATTTTTAGTTATTTCTCCCCTGCTGGACTGTAAGCTCCTTGAGGGCAGAGATCATGGTTTTACTGTCTCCCAAGTACTTACAGTGCTCTGTGCCTGCAACAGGCACTCAACAAGCACTACTGATTGATGACTATAGGATTACATTCTCCGTGGAATCAAGCTACTCCACTGTTGTAAATTAGGTACCTGTGGAAAGCTGTTTACTCAAGGAGTAGTTTAAGCCCAGGAAGAATCTGATCCCGACTCTTAAGTGGAGCCTGAGTCTGGTTCAGGATAGTAAGGTGATGATAATGATCATGGCATTTGTTAAGCGCTTACTATGTGCAAAGCACTGTTCTAAGCGTTGGGGAGATACAAGATAATGAGGTTGTTCCATTTGGGGCTCACAGTCTTAATCCCCATTTTACAGATGAGGTAACAGGCCCAGAGAAGTGAAGTGACTCACCCAAAGTCACACAGCTGACAAGTGGCGGAGCCAGGATTAGAACCCACGACCTCTGACTCCCAAGCCCGGGCTCTTTTCCACTGAGCCACGCTGCTTCTCGTGGCTCATAGATGTTAACGTGGGCCTGCCATTGGTCCTGCCTGTTTCTCATAAGGTCAGGAGTAGCAGCTGGCTGGAAAGTCCCACTCTTACTTCAATGGTAGCAGTGCCCCTTGGTGCCACCACTCAAAATATCTCCAGGACTCTGGGAAGTCCCAAATTCAGAGGCCCTGGCCTCAGCAGAGTGCTCCTAGAGAGGACAGAATTGAGGGTCTGTGTCTGCTATGTGAACTTGGGCAAGTCACTTAACTTCTCTGTGCCTCAGTTACCTCATCTGTTAAATGGACATTAAAGCTGCGAGCCCCATGTGGGACATGGACTGTATCCAACCTGATTAGGTTGCATCTCCCCCAGTCTTAATACAGTTCCTGGCACATAATAAGTGCTTAACAAACACTGTAAAAAAAAAAAGAGAGAGAGTTCAGTTCCTCTTGGACTTCATGACTTCCAAAGAGAACACTGGTATCTGCTACCCACATGTGAGACCCCTGTTTGTGACTTGGGGATATTTTAGCCTTGTAGTCCCCAGGATACTATGGCTGTGATAAATCTTCCTATTGGCTGTGGAGGCCCACTGGGGATAGTGGGCTCAGAACAGCTTCCCTTTTGCCTATTAGTTACAGTAATGCTACTAAGTGGTCTAGTATTATGGGCATTAGCCCACCCTGCGAAGGAAAACCAATCCTGACCTCAGGTTCAAGTTGGGACTCAAGATTTTCCTAATTTTCAGAATGCAAATAGATTATAGCTACGCTCTTCTACTAAATATAAAGGCCAGCCTTTGAACTGACTCTCCAGATAGGCAAAAAGGGAATTTATTTTCATATTTGCATTTACATATTGCTAGAAGTTGGCCCATCAGAGAAGTCCTAGTTATCAATCTCCCTCCTGGATGAAGAGGAGTTTGGCTTTGGTTTAGGTCACAAACCAGGGGTAACCAAAGTACATTTACTTCTAGCAGAGATAACCCATACACTCTTTCTGATTCAGTTCCATCCTTCACCCTTCACTCAATAATATTATAGCCCTAGACTGAAGAGAAGTAAGGCAAGGAAAGGAGTGTGTTCTTCCAAAACACACAGACATTAGCATTTTTGGCTTTTACAGGCCAATGTCATCTTGATCTGGAGTCTAAGAAGACTGAGTGAAGAGCACGAGAGAAAAAGATTTCAAAAGGAAACCCAGTAGTCAGGCAAGCTTTACAAGGCACAGAGCAAGACCATGAGAAAAATCTTTCAATTCTTTTCTTTCTTCAAATTTCATTTATCTTTTAAAAAGAAGAAAATGCATTACACTTTCATTTCCCCATCTGAGCATGCATTCCTTTTCATGCATTCCTTTTCTCATAGGCTTTGGATTTTTAAGATCCTTAGATATAGGGCTCGATAGAAATGCTAAGTATTTATTATTAATGATTATTATCATTATTAGGATTTTTATTTTTTTCAGGAACATTCATTTTGTTTACATATTTCCCTGCATTAGTTCATTTTTGCTTTAATGGCAATTTTATTATCATGACTTAAAGTTTTCCCCAATCCTCACTGCTTAATAGGCTACTCTAATGAAAAACTGAAATAATTATTGCTCTTGCCTCAAGAAAATAATCTTTATTTCTTTCTGGGCTGTCAGTTTTCTAGTAAGATAAGATGAGCTTAAATGGAATGAAATTCTGTAAACCTGACTGAACTGGGGAATGCTCAAATGCAGCAAACAATAGACTCCAATTCCTGATCAAAATCAAAACACAGTGCATGGATCTAATTATAAATGGTTGCACCTCTCCTTGACTGTGATTTAGGGCAGATTCCGCTCTCCCCCACCATATATAGAGTGATGATAAATATGATGACATCAGGCCACAGCCTTTAACCTCAACAAAATAAAATTCTTTACAGGACAGATCCATGCTGAAAGAAATGGAAGCAAATTAAAGTCAACAGAAGCTGTCTAAATACTCATCAGCCTAACTAAAACGTTTATTTACTCATTCATTCAATCGTATTTATTAACCACTTACTGTGTGCAGAGCTCTGTACTAAACACTTGGAAAGTACAGTTCAGCAATAAAGAGAGACAATCCCAGCCCACAACAGGCTTACAGTCTAGAAGGGGGGAGACAGACATCAAAACAAGAAGGCATCAATAGCATCAATGTAAATAAATAGAATTATAGATATATACACATCAAAACAATTAAACAGGCATTAATGTAATTAATGCCCTTTTAGGAGTAAGGGCACCTGAACCTAAAGTTACAGTTTTGAGGTGGCATTCTCTGAACTCACCTT
The DNA here is from genome assembly GCF_015852505.1 of Tachyglossus aculeatus. NCBI lineage: Eukaryota > Metazoa > Chordata > Mammalia > Monotremata > Tachyglossidae > Tachyglossus > Tachyglossus aculeatus. Next base: position 15,076,740 of record NC_052078.1, read on the forward strand.
TGGTGAGTCAAAGGAGCAAGACACCCCTTGGAGAATTAAGAGCTCCCTGTATGACATAAATGATTACGTGCAGAGGGCCGAATAAAGCTGTTACGGAAGACCTACTCTGAACATTCCCTCTCATTATACTTTTGTCCATACAGCCAGAGAGTGGCTCCCATGGCCATGCTCTCTGGGCAGAGCAGGGAGGAAAGAGCCTGTTGGGTAAAGAGGGAGGCCGGGGAAGGACAGCAGAAGCTCCTAGTCTCATGGATCTGAACTGTCAGGGCCAGGAGACGAGGCCCAATCCAGTGCTACAGCACGAGACCCAGAAGTGCAGGACCATGACAAGTAAGGCAGGTGTAAGGAAACAGAGCTGGGAATTTCCTGAATGTGCCTTTGCAGGTTCTGGGCAGACAAACACTCACACAGCTGGCATGGCCACTTATGCCTCTCGCAGCTATCAGACACAAAGATACACAACAGACAGGCAGAGTAATGTAGTGACATCATATGCATCGTTTGGCAGCAGTCCAGCCAAACTACAATGCTTCATCGGGGTGGGTGAGCCCAGGTCTGTTCCGGAGTTTTTGCATTCCCTTCCCGGTCCCTGAGTTGTGGGACCTGGGAGCAGGAGATGAGGCGGAGGGAGGCTGGGTGCTTAAAATGAAATAGCAAGCATAAAGGCAACCGGTACCGTTGCTGTACTACACAGGGGACAAACCAGCTGAAAATGGGATTACGTAGGATAAAACAGGACAAATACTGTCTCGGTATCGTGTTAGCTTAATTACAGCACTGCAATGCTGACATTCATTCATTCATTCAATTGTATTTATTGAGTGCTAACTGTGTGCAGAGCACTGTGCTAAGCGCTTGGAAAGTACAATTCGGCAACAATTAGAGACAATCCCCACTCATATTCAGCTTGTGGTGGACTACGACCCTCAGAGTCCTTTCCTTTCATTATTTTACAATCACTAGATGTAGTGATTCACTCTCATTCATTCATTCATTCAATTGTATTCTTCTAGACTGTGAGCCCGCTGTTGGGAAGGGACTGTCTCTATATGTTGCAAACTTGAACTTCCCAAGCGCTTAGTACAGTGCTCTGCACACAGTAAGCACTCAATAAATATGATTGAATGAATGAATGAATTTATTGAGCACTTACTGTGTGCAGAGCACAGTGCTAAGTGCTTGGAAAGTACAATTTGGCAACAATTAGAGACAATCCCGACTCATATTCAGCTTGTGGTGGACTATGACCCTCTGGGTCCTTTTCTTTCATTGTTTTACAATCACTAGAGGTAAGCTTTTTGAGGGCAGTGATCATGTCTATCAACTCTATTATACTGTATTCTCCAAAGTATTTAGTACAACGCACTGCACACAATAAATGCTCAATAAATACCATTGATGAAGTGTGCTTTGTACTTATCCATTGGCTTCAGCAACACTGTTCTTTCTTGGTTCTCCTTTCTCTCTGGTCACTCCTTCTCAATCTCTTTTGCAGGTTCTTCCTCACTCTCATCCTCTCACTTCTGGATTCCCTTCTATTCTCCATCTACATCCCTTCCCTTGGAGAACTCATTCACTCTCATGACTTCCAATTCCATCTCTACACAAATGATTTCCAAATTTACCTCTCCAACCCAGACCTGTCTCCTCCTCTGCAGTCTCACATTTCTTCCAGCCTTCAGGACATCTCTGTCTGGATGTCCCACCGACATCACAAACTTAACATGACCAGAACAGAACTCAACTTCCCATCCAAACCCCATCCTTCAGCTATTTTTTCCATCATTGTAAACGACATCATTATCTTCCCTGTTTCACAAACCCATAAACTTGATGCATCTATCATTCAATCTGTCCCTAAATCCTGTCGGCTCTACTTTCATAAAATCGCTATAATCCATCCTTTTCTCTCCTTCCAATCTCTTACTACACTGACCCAGCGCTTAGAACAGTGCTTTGCACACAGTAAGCGTTTAACAAATACCATTATTATTATTATTGATCAAGCACTTACCTACCATATTCCACCTTGACAACTGCATCAGCGTTCCTCACAGAACTCCCTGCCTTCCTCTCTCTCCCCAACCCAGTCCATATTTCATTCTGCTGCCTGGATCATTTTTCTACAAAACTGTTCAGTCCGTGTGCCTGCTGTTTTGCTGTGTTGTACACTCCCCAGCACTTAATAAAGTGCTCTGCACACAGTGAGACCTCAATAAATACTATTGATTGAACTTTAACCTGTTTTTTTAGGACCATTTTTCTAATTCACCAAAACCCCTCTGATCCCTATTCTTGTCTTCCAAAGTGTTAGCAGGCACATCCAATTTATTTTATTCTTAGAATTTGATGAGCATATTTTTGATTCCTCTTTCCAAGACATCAATAAAGATATTGAATAGAACTGGCTCAGGAGTGTGCCTCATGGGATACCACTCGATATGTTCCACATCAATAAACACCATTGATTGAATGAATTGGCACTGGAGCGTTGGTAACTATCTTTGGGTGTAAATCAGCTAGACATACACCTAAAAATAAGGTTAATCCATATTTTTCTAGCAGATTAAAATAAACAAGAGTTTACTGAAATGCCTCAAGGTCATATGGTAGCCAAAATGTCTAACAATATCTGTATTCAAAAAATATTTTTCAACACTTTCACCAAATTCAGCAGTAATTTGAAGTTGACTCCTAAGTTACAGCATCCAATATATTTATGGGAATTTCGAGCAACAAGTTAAGTTTAAAGTTTGATATGATCACACTTTCTCATTAAGCCCTTAAGCTAATGGTTTTCTATAAAATCCTTTGCTTCTGGTGTTTGAAAATCCAATTTACTCTATAGGCTGAATATAAAGGCAAATAGGGACATTGATTTCCCCATTTCATCACCTCAAGAGAACAATTCATAAAGCACGGAAGTTCTAACAAGTCAATCAATAGTCACCACTTAAATAAGAGGCACCAGGGGTAGCCTGTTTTTATAAAAGTGTTCTTCTGAAGATGATGTTAAGCAAAAAGAAAGGAGATGATCCGACCCCTGATGAGTAGTCAATCTCAGATGCTGGAGGAAATAGAGCTGATAACCATATTTAGAGCTTTTCCTGTTTTGGTTCCTGCCCAAGGAGGAGTAAGGAAAACACAAATTCTTAAAAGCCACTTAACAGTTATTAAGCACTTCATGGAAACCAGGCTAAGTAATGCTATTGACAGGGTTTCCCCCCATTATGATTGTACAAACCAAAATTGGTGTTAGCCTGTCTGTCTCATTCAGGCCTATTTTTGGCTACAGCTAAATACCATGCTTGTGAATGATCCATTGCCCAGGCCAAGACGATCACACTCATTAATTATTGCAAATGCTATTATCTTACCCATCCTGCTATCCTATTTCTGGAGCTGGTTACGTAATTTCATCTGATGTATAAAAGGAAACTTTTGACCTGAATTACATTAAAATGTGCCTCTCATCAAACCAGGAAGTTTTTCTCCCCGGCCCCCCCTCCCTCTGCACTTTTTTTCCTCAGCAGTAGGCTTTGTTGGGAGTGGTGTGTAAGTGTGCTGAGGAAATAGGGATGTTGTTTAATTAAGGCTTAAACTGGGTGGGATTTCATGTGATCTCAGATTTGTTTGGTTGTGCAAAGGGATAGTGGGGATGTGGGCTGGCAAATGTCCCTTCATATTCAGGGGGCAGAGGAGAATTTGGGTCTCTTTTGAGAAAAACCCCCAATAATAAATGGACAGATACAGTCCTTGTAGCTTCACAAAGAGAGGACCAGCTTTCCTGTTTCCAGCGACAACAGGTAGCCAGCCTCAGTGGTGAATTTCTTCACTTTTTGGAGTTCTACCAGCTAACTCCTTTTCACCTGGGAAAGTCTCCAGAAACGGTGAACCAGAATGAATTAATGTCACAAAAAATTTAGAGTGTCCAACTGTGGCATTTGTTAAAGTGCTTACTATGTGCCAGGCCCTGAACTAAGTGCTGGGGTAGATGCAAGCGAATTGGGTTGGACACAGTCCCTGTCCCGCCTGGGGTTCACGGAATTAATCCCCCTTTTTCAGATGAGGTAACTAAGGCACAGAGAAGTTAAGTGACTCACCCAAGGTCACCCAGCAGACAAGTGGCAGAACCGGATTAGAACCCAGGTCCTTCTGACTCCTATAGTCTCAAGCTCTATCTCAAGCAGCATTGGCCCATGCTGCTCAGATAAATGGGGCATGTATGGCATACCTGCCTCAGTGATACACACACCATGAAGTTGAAGGAACAACTTCAGATCACAGATTTACATTTCTTGCATTCTACAGCTTGAATGATACAAACTTGCCAGGGAGATGCAATAACATGGGCCTTCTTGAGGTCTTTTTTCCTGCAGCACATTAGCAATTGAAACACTTCAGTGAATAGGAGCTTAAAATATGCCCTGTACTGTTATACCTATTTGAGGAAATTATATTCCCTCATAGGGGTTAATGCTGTCAGTGTCTGTAAGTAACCAGCTTAAATAACCTGACTGGTGAAGGACAAGCTGGGTGAGTTGTTACTCAAGGATGGAAGAAGCTGACATCAGTCAATTAATTTTGTGTCTTTGAACATGCACCCAGGGGCCAAGCTTTGTGGGCCTTTTATAAATCATCATCATAATGTCTCAGTTATCAGCTCATGGTATACTTAAGGGACCAAAATGCAAAAAGAGAGAAGTGCATTGCGCTGTCATACAGGTTTGTGACAATTTAGAGCGAAACAGATCTGAGTGGATTACGTTATAATAATGCGGATTATATCCCAGGCTAGAGCAAGGTCTCATGGAGGGAAGTGGAGAGGAGGGAGCTTGAAACAGTGAGATCATAAGTTGAGACTTATAAAAAATACCCCCTTCCAAGGGACCAGGAGAAAATAAAGGGAAATGAGAAAAGGTTCTAACTTGAAACTCTAGACTGTAAGCTTGTTGTATGCATTTGCCATACTACTCTTCCACGTGCACAGAACAGTGCTCTGCACACAGTAAATGCTCAATAAAATACAACTGATTGATACCTGTGTCTGTATTAAAGTGGGCACCACTGATGATAGGCAAGAGTGACCAATGAATTCCTTTCCTGGTCCTCTTGCCCCTAGCTCTCCATCTCCTCTTTCTCTATTCTTTTGCTTCCTCTCACCTGCCCTGTACTCTTTCTGCTCTTTATCTCCTTCCCTTTTCTCTCCCTTTTCTCCTTTCTTGTTTTCCTCTTTTCATTCTCTCTTCCTCTTTCTCCCCCTCTCCAGCCCCCTCCGGAGTGGGAGAGGGCATGAGACAGTAGGAGAGATTTAGTTGCGGGGACCGTGGGAGGCACTGGTTATTTGAGATTTAGTCACTTTGGTTTCTTTTACCACTGCATGAGAACTGTTTTGCAGTTCAGCTTCAAGACCATAGCTTCCAGCGTGACTGATGAGTCATTCTCCAGAAGCAGCATGTCCACTTTTAGGGAGTGGATGCTGAGAAGCAGCAGGGTCTGGGATTGTTGCATGGAATCTCTGGAAGAACACGTGCCCTCAGTTGGCCACGCACTGAACTCAAGAACTGGTGCTTGGGGCTGTCTTAGACAGAGCTAGACTGGTCCATACCTTGTTCTATTTCACTGCACAGCTTGGAGCAGCAACTCTGTGGGATATGAAGTTGTGGTGTAAGGTTCAGAACAAGAAGAGAACTGGATTGAACTCGAGTGTGCTCATTTTTTCGAATATTAAAGCACATTCTGTAGTCTTTTCCATGGGCTGCAGCAAAAAAAATCAATTTAGAAATGCATTTCCCACCACAGGTTAAATCCATGTCAATGGTCCTTTACAGTTATGGAGATTTAGGGGGCTAATCACTTTAATACAGTTCCTTTGATTGGATTTTGTTGATTTGGAACTTTCAGTTCCTTCAAGCCTCTCTTGTGCAAATGAGTCAAGTCTCCTAGGTATCTTGAAGAATCGTTCAGAAACAGGTCATATGATGGCTGCAAAACATGAGGAGAAGCCTTATACCTGGGGTGGATGGGCTGTTTTGGCTTTCCACTTCAACACTGGATTATCAGAAGTGGGGCTGAGAAATGAAAACACTCAGCTTTCAAATGAAAGCACCATTCTCCAGTGGAAAAAAAATAAATGGGATTTTTCAGAGTTGAATCAAATTTAATGACTTTTTGGAAAGCAAAAGGACTCTATGGACTGAAGAAGATAAAAGGTCATTTATTTTACTTTAAAATCACAAGTTTCATTCCCCTTTTCAAGTTCATTACTCGCTGCACCCTTTATCAAAAGGGACTAAATTGCGAAGTAGCAGTGTAGCAAGCAGTATTTCTGCCACCAGAGTGGCAAAGGAGACTCAGATAATAAATTGTCAACCAACGGAGTGCCAAACACTGCCAGCTATCCATTTAAGATAACTGATCTTGAAGAAAGGAGATATCACTTATCAAAAATGAAAGAGAGGAAAATCGCTTGCCTCACTTTGAAAGAATCCTGGAAAAATCAACTCTACTCAATCAGCATCCGAATCCCTGAGAAAATGCCCTGTCCGTCATTCTGGGAACCGATAAAGCGAAAATGACTAGTATTAAAACTGTTTCCCCACACACTAAGAGGTGGGTTGTCCCAGGTCTGAAGCACTGCTCTCGTCTGCCATGATCCCAAATGGGTCTTCTTTGCCTAGTCAGAGTTCATTCTCTACCATATTCAGATAATTCTGTCTTTTTGTTCTTCCCCCAAATTGTCCCCAGAAGTCTAATCATGTGCAGTGGTTATCCATTTCTCCCTGCAAAAAACTTCTACATACAGGCTTCAAGACGTTCTCTCAGCTGGTTCTCTTACCCACTCTTTCCCCACTTCACCAATCTGTCGCGCAGACCTTTCACCTAAACAGAGCTCCCTCTCCCAACCACTCTACCAAACCACGCCCCTACTCTCTTTCAGAATCCCCCAAGAGGCATTCCCTGACTAATTTTCAACCTTCCTAGTCATCTCACCCCATCAACTACCATAATCACTCACGTTTAGGTATGTTCTATCCCTTCATTTATATATTTACATGGCTCACTTTTCATCATGTGTGCCTATTCCCTTACCTTATTTATTTTTTGGCAAATTATGTCTGCTTACTTCTTCCATTAGATTGTAAACTCCTCATTGGTAAGAGAAGTGGCCTGCCCTAGCGGAATGAGTACGGGCTTGGGTGTCAGAGGACTTGGGTTCTAAATCCCGGTTCTGGTATGCACCTGCTGTGTGGCCCGGGGCAAGTCACTTAACTTTTCTGTGCCCGTTACCTTATCTGTAAAATGGGGATTAAAGATTGAGAGTCCCATTTGAGACATGGATTATATCCAACCTGATTAACCTATATCTACCCCAGAGCTTAGTACAGTGTCCGGAACATAGTAAGCGTTTAATACCATTAAAAAAGGATCATGTATTTTACTTCTATTACATATTTACACATGTCTGACACAGTGGTTTGCATTCACAGGTTCTCAGTGAATGCTGCTACTAAAAAACTGGTTGAGAATCAAGAGCAGCTTACGAAATTACAAAGTGGGCATTAGAATTTAAGGAATATTACCAGACCAGTGGTTCACCCAACCCAGAATTACTTCTCTTGACAGTGCTTACAAGACGCTTGGAGAAACAGTGATGGAAAGCCATTACAATGATTATGATATACTATCTAATACTTTTAATTATTCCCTCTAATAAGCCACTATAGATCAGCAATTCATATATCTAACACGTCTTGAGCCATCTCTCTCATGCCCATCCTTTCCTTCTCATGGATCTCTTGTCTTTACATTTGTCCAAAGGCTATTTGCATCTTGATATTTCCTGTGATAATGAATTCTATGAGTGTGCCAACTGCTGTGTGAAAAGGTTTTTCCTTTTGTTCTTTAATGTTTGTCTCCTTATCCTGGTGACGTGAGATTTGGTGAACAATTCCATATCCACTCTGATCACATGCTTCATGAGTTTGTAAACTCCTATGACGTTCCTTTTTATCCTGATTCAACAGGAATGAATACAGATTACCTCAGTGGGGGCAGTGGAAGTCTTTGGGAGTCTTTGGCAAGTGAGTGAGACTTTTTATGATGTTTATTAAGGCACTTACTATTTGTCAGACACTGTACTAAGCGCTGGGGTAGATACAAGCTAATCAGGTTGGACCCAATTCACGTCCCACATGGGGCTCACAGTCTTAATGCCCATTTTGCAGATGAGGTAACTGAGGCACTGAGAAGTTACGTGATTTTCCCAAGGCCACAGAGGAGACAAGTGGAAGAGCCAGAATTAGAACCCAGGTCCTTCTGACGCCAAGGACCATGCCCTATCCACTAGGCCATGCTGCTTCTCATGGCCTTAAATGTCACATTTGAGGTGACATTTGGTGTTACAAGAAGCATAATGGAACAGCATGAGCTGAGATCTGAATTCTAAACCCATCTCTTCCCCTTGCCTGCTGTGTGGTCTTGGGCAAGTCACTTAACTTCTTTGTGCCTCAGTTTCCTCATCTGTAAAATGGGAATCAAACATCTCTTTTCCCTCCTACATAGACTGTGAGCCCTACGTGGGACAAGGACTGTGTCCAACCTGATAATCTTCTATCAATCCCTGGGCTTAATATAGTGCTTGGCACATAATAAACAAATGCCACAATTATCATTACAATTATTACCAGGTAGAGGAAGACATGTGTGGACATGAGTTATTAGGATACTTAGCATAGGGGGAGTAAATGGAAGAAACTGAAGATAGTTTTGGGGTAGTGGCAGAGGGCTGTCATGGAGGAAAGAGTAGGTGGGGCAGTAGCTGTCTTTAGGGAACTATTCCAAAGCAAAGGGTTCAGTTTGGCTATAAGGCCAGGTTGGATGATTGGAGTAGGAAGAGAGTCTAGTACATTTCATTTTAGTCAGTCATTTGAGGAGGGCCAAACATGGCTTATATTCAAGGCACTGACTTTTATATTTTGGATTTCTAGGGCCAGTTGAGTCGTGTTCTCCTTTTCATCAGCTGTCTCTTCATTTCCCTTCAAATCCCTTTTTCCCCTGCTCAGCAAGTCTGCCCTCAAGTGTGTGGTTTTGCAGTAATCACTATCACCTGGAATCAACTGAATATGACACATCTCAAATAAAGGAGGTATTGTAGCCACGGGCGGAATCCTGTGGTTAGGATTGCTTCATTACTAGAAGAATGATTGCCGTGCACCTAGTAGTCTGATTTGAAAAAAATCCTCAAAAATCAGGTGAGGAGAGCATCTCTGGCTGGCAAACTGAATCCCCGTCTCAGTAGATTTTCTTGACTCCTGTCCAGGAGTTAACAGAGGATAGGGCTACCCAGCCTGGGGAATTTTATTTTTTGGTCATGGTGAGAGAGAAGCAATATGTTCCAATAAAAATCTATGCTAGATGTGTAAAAGGAATTGCTGATACTAAATGAGTCTCTCAACGCATGACCCTCTTTCAATTTATTATTTATTAATTTATTTGAACTGTGCTCCTTATAAGCAGGGAACTTTGTTAGACTGTACTCTCCCAAGCGCTTAGTATAGTGCTCTGCACATATTAAGTGCTTAAAAAATTTGATTGATTAACTGACTGCCCATTCCATCCTTAAATTCTTTCAGGCATTTAATACTGAAGTTGGTGATGGCCTGCCTACTGAATTAGTGGATTTCATAGTAATTATTATGATGTTTGTTAAGCGCTTACTACATGCTAAACCCTGGGGTAGAAATAAATTAATCAGCCCAGGCACAATCCCTGCCCCATTTGAGGCTCACTGTCAAGTAAGAAGCAGAACAGTTATTTAATCCACTTTTTACAGATGAATAAACTAGGGCCCAGAGAAGTTAAATGACTTCCCCAAGGTCACCTAGCAGAAAAGTGGAAGAGTCAGGATTAGAACCCAGATTCTCTGGCTCCCAGGCCCGAGCTCTTTCCAGTAGGTCAGGTTGTTTTTTCACTGTATCTCACTTCTAGGTATCCTGATCCTTCTATTTTAAATACAAAGTTATAATGTGGGTATTTTTACCAAAGGCTGGCTTCACACATTTGGCTAACCTGAGGCAGGGAGATCTTCCCATCCTCCTTCTCAATTGGTATTTCCCCTTCTTATTGATACTGTAGCATTTCCACATCACCCAAATACTTAGGAACTCACCCCTTCCCCTCCCCCTTCATGCAAGTATGCATACAGTTTTTTTATGGTATTTGTTAAGCACTTACTACGTGCCAGACACTATACTAAGCACTGGGATAGGCACAAGCTAATTGGATTGGACATAGTCCATGTCCCACATGGGGCTCACAGTCTTAATCCCTATCTTACAGATGAGGTAACTGAGGCACAGAGAAGTTAGGTGACTTGCCCAAGGCCACACAGGAGACAAGTGGTGGATCTTTAAACTGTGTTGCTTCCTCCTACCTGTAATTTATTTTAGTGTCCGTCTCTGCTGGCCATTATATCATATGCTCTTTGAGGGCAGGATAAAGTCGGCTAACTCTATTGTACCCCCCAAACCATTTTGCTCTGCACAGAGCAAATACTCAATAAATATAGACATCTCTCTCATTCAACCCACATATACAATGTCACTGAATCCTGTCAATTCTTTTACAATATCACCAAAATCCACCCCATCCTCTTCATCCAAACTTCTACTACACTGATCCAAGCACTTATCATATCCCACCTTGACTACTGCATAAACCCCTTGCTTACCTCTCTGCCTTCTGTCCCTGCCCACTCCAGCCCACACTTCACTGTGCTGCCCAGATCAATTTTCCAAAAAGCTGTTCAGTCCACATCTCCCCACATCACAAGACTCTGCAATGGACAATGTCCATATCAAACAGAAATTCCTTACCATCAACTTTAAAACAATCAGCTTGCTCCCTCTTTACCTTGCAGATTTCTTACTACAACCCAGACCACATGCTCCCCTTCTCCAATGCCAATTTACTCACTGTACCTCAATCTCATCTATTTTGCCACTGACTCTTTGCCCATGTCCTCCCCCTGGTCTGGAACTCCCTCCTGCTGAATATATGATAGGCCACCACTCTCCCCACCTTCAAAGCCTTATTAAAATCTCATCTCCTCCGACAGACCTTCCCCAACTAAGCCCTCATTTTCCCTACTCCCTCTTCCTTCTGTGTGTCCTTACATTTGGATTTGTACCCTTTAAGCACTTGATATTCACTTCAGCTTCAGCCTCCAACACTTATGAAAGTATCCATTAATTTACTTTAATATCTACCTCCCACTCTAGACTGTAAGCTCCTGGTGGGCAGGCAAAGTGTCGACCAACTCTGCTGTACTGTACTCTCCCATGATCTTAGTACAGTGCTGTGCATCATAAGTACTCAATAAATACAATTGATTAATCGACTGATTACATAAGCACCAATGTAATGAAATCATAGGGAAGTTTATTTAAACTCCTGAAACTAAAATACTTTCCTGAAGAGACCGAAGGCCCACATCCATTATTCCAAAGTCATTAAATTCCCTGACCCTGAAAGGTTTTTTTTTTTTCCCCAAGCAGCGTGGCTTAGTGGAAAGAGCCCGGGCTTGGGAGTCAGAGGTTATGAGTTATAATCCCAACTCTGCCACATCTCGGCTGTGTGACTTTGGGCAAGTCACTTCACTTCTCTGTGCCTCAGTTCCCTCATCTGTAAAATGGGGATTAAGATTGTGAGCCCCATGGGGTCAACCTTGATTACCTTATATGGCCCCAGCACTTAGAACAGTGCATGGCACATAGTAAGCGCTTAACAAATACTAACATTATTATTATTACTGAAGTTTTAAAATTTGCTCCAACTGTCCTGAGCATCTGTTTTAGTATCATTTGGAATCAAATAATTTGAAACAGGATCAAATCAATAAAAATGATGACAGAAATATGGTCGACACAAAAATCCTAGTGAGGAAAGTTAACTGTGCATTCAGTTGAAAAAAATTACACATTTATCCTGCTCTGCTGAGACTGACTAGTGGGATGGGAGATTCTCAGCATTTGTTCATTTAAAGATAAGGCTAACTCTCATTACACAGCACTGTGAACAGAATGCAAAGATAATTTCTTCAGAGACTGCTCATTTCAGTAAACACATTTCTCTAACGTTATAGGAATTTTGCCTGTCCTTACGTCATCACACATGATGTCAGCGAGGAGGCATCTTAATTTTTCTTCAATAAATTTTTATTAAAATCAGATGGATACCTGGGTCCCAAGTTTGAACACAATGTCTGGTGTGAATTCTGTTTTGCATATTGCAAGAAAGAATCAACACTGACCCTCTCTTCTGATCTAATCATGCCCTAGTAAAAGCCAAATTTGGCTGATATAGATTGCCCCTTTCCATAGGAAACTCAAAATGGTTCCTTAAAATTGAAGTCTGGTGAATTTGCTGAATCTTTAAGATTTCTCTCTCTCTCAATTACAGGAATTTTACAGAAAAACTAGTTTACTGAGGGGACTTATTCTCTGAAGGTCCAAAGAGATAGACAACCCTACCCACCTCTCATTATTTCTTTGCTAGCACTGATATTTAAATCCAATTACAAAGCAAGTTCTTGAGAAATGAGCACGGTGATACTGATTCTCTCTACTACTACCTTGATTTTCACAGGGAAGAAAATTCAGTGTTTGGGATCTAAGCAAGCTGTGAGTAGTCTCTTTTGCTTTTAGCTTTGAAGGCGTGGAAAGTCCTATTATCCTTCGAATTAAATTGGCATAGTTTAATTCATACAGATGGCAATGCCTTGTGCTAGGTACAGCTGTCATTTCCCTCCTCAAATGAAAAGAGGGGGCGGTGGAGGGATGAAAGCACAACCAATCCACCTGTGTCAAATCGGCCCACCTGCAATATTCAGCAACTTCTCATAGCCAAAAGACAAGATTTAGTTCTCTTACATAATCTCATTTCATAAAATGATGCCTCTACTTCTTTGCTGGAAAAGTAGTTTTAAATGTAAATTCAGACCTCCCTTGCTACTCTAAAATTGCCATTCACTAGAGATAATCCAAATTGGTTTGATGAACAGTCCTTGGGAGCTATCAGCATTAAAAACTCTGCAGGTAAGCAATGGAAAGTCAACCTTTTACCCTTGACAGAGTGGATATTCTCTCCACCTCCTGACCATAAAATGCCCTTATACTCATAAAACCTTAAAGGAGTAAGATGAGAGAGAATTATCAGTTGACCTGGTGAAATGCACATAAGGTAGAAAACTAGATGAAAAATGTGTGCTGCACTCTCATTAGTATATAGTAGCAAATGAAAATAACACCATATGAAGCTCAAAATTACATATGGCATCTTATGTTAAAGGTACGTCCTTTGCTTTCTATCATCAATCCACCTGTCCCATTTGAAATCCTGCAGGCAAGCCAGCAGAAAATATGCCCTTAGAACTGTACATCTTCAGGTTTCCAACCTGCAGGTGCATCTGGACAGCGTGGGAAAGGCTGGCAAAAATGTCTTTCTGTGGAAGCTGTCTCTAAAATGGCCTAGCAACACACCCAGAAAATACCATGAGTTACTATTCATTCATTCATTCAATCGTATTTATTGAGTGCTTACTGGGTGCAGAGCACTGTACTAAGTGCTTGGGAAGTACAAGTTGGCAACATATAGAGATGGTCCCTACCCAACAGTGGGCTCACAGTCTAGAAGGGGGAGACAAACTTTATCATCCCTCACTCTCAAACAATACCTCTGTGGCACCAGCGGTGGCTTCCGATACTGATACACACCCCAGTGCAACAATACTTACACAGCTATTATTACACTTGACCATTTCCCATACCCCTAATCAAAAAAAAAACTGTCTCCCTTGTAGACTGTAAGCTACTTGTGGGCAGAGATTTCATCCATCAACTCTGTTGTACTGTATTTTTCCAAGTGCTTAGTACAGTACTCTGCACACGGTAAGTGTTCATTAAATACCACTGATTGACTGATTCCAACCAACAATCCTGAGATAGAACCAGGATCACTGATTATCTCATTGGATTCCTCCAGAAGCTCCCCAAATTTCTAAAAATTCTTATGTCAACAATTTCTTTAAAATGTATTTTGCCCTAATTGTATTGTTTGTGGAACAGCGTGGCCTAGTGCAAAGAACTGGCAGTCAGAGGACCTGGGTTCTAACCCCAGCTCTCCACTGCCTCCCCTCTATGTGGCCTTGGGCAAGTCACTTAACTTCTCTGTGCTTCAGTTCCATAAAATGGAAAATACAAAATCTGTTTTCCCTCCTATTTATATTAAGAACCCCATGGAGGATGAGAATTGTGTGTGACTTGATTATCTTGTACCTACCCCCCAGTACTTAGTTCAGTAGAAGGCTGTGGACAGAGGCTCCTAGAAAGTGCAAACTCCTGTGCAGGAAGAGGAGAATGGGGTGAGGGGTTGATACTCCAATTCCTTAAGTGCCTAATGCATGTAGCACTTGAAGAGTGCAATAAAAGTAAAAGACAGTCTCAAGTGTCTTATCTTTCTCTTCCTTCTCTTTCTCCTGCTCCCCTGATCGCTACACTTACTTCTCTGTGTAAAAGCCCCTCCCGTCTTTTGGAGTTGCAAAAAACATGGGCAGATCTTGTACTAAGTTAAATACAGAAGCTTAATGCTGCTCTATGAGTTTGAATCAGGCTGTTTTCTTCATTTGAGCAGGTAAAATGCATTTCTGAAAGCTCACAAGATGTAGGCGTAATCTCTGATCATCGATAATAATGAGCTTGTGCCGAGCATTAACCTTAGAGTAAACATTTCAGCTCAGTGGCAGAGCCTACTTCAGGCAGCCAGCAAGTGAGGAAACAGCTGCCCGACACATCATCAGAGGGGGGGCGGCGCAAGGGCATGAAAGCTTCAAGTCTCCTCATCACCTGAGTGGGAAGCAGCACCCCTTATTAACAAGAAGCTGGGAGGGAAATGCAGTGGCTCTGGAGCAGGGGGAGGTGAGGCCGGGGTCCCTGGGAGAAATACTCTAAGTCTGGGGGGACTCGAACCTGGACTTCGACAAAAAAGCGTGTTGGCTATCACAGCATCGTGCTGCACATTCATTCGTTTTTTCAGTCCTATTAACTGAGCACTTACTGTGTACACAGCACTGTATTAAGCACTTGGGAGAATACAATATAACAATAAATAGACACATTCCATGCCCACAACACACGCATATCAATGTAGCATAATCGTGTTGGGTATGGAATGGGAAGGGATGGCAAATTATTCCCTGCTCCCAGGGAGGTCCACTGTCCCTTCATCATCCTAGTAAAACATCCTGAACCAAAACTGAGAGAGGGTGAAGGAAGGAAGCAAGGGGACCGTAGAGTCTGGGAGGCAATTTTTGGGGCTAATTTTGATTAAACTAGCTGGAGAATCTGTGGCGTGTGGCAGCACAGGATGCCATGTGGCCGTAATCAGAGTATAGCTGGCATTGGCACTAGCTCTTTACTTCGTGCCTCTATTGTGTGGGCATGCTTGGCATGAACTTGTCTAAAGCATTTGGTTGAGCCACTGAAACTAGAACAATTTAATAATCGCAATAAAAATACCCAACTTTCTAGGGATGTCTTCAGTTGCATATGTATTTTCCCCCCATATTTCTTTCTCATTCTGTATTTGAAACTAATGAATTCCTAAGTAATTGCAGAGTTCACGCCACAGGGAGATAGACTAGGAAGACGGCAGAGTTGCTATTGCAGCAGGGCTAAGGCACTCAAAAGACACACTCATCTTTGCGGGAAGGATTATCTTTTTTCAGGCACTGCAGTGCCCAACATGTGCCTTTTCATGTGCCAGACCAGGCAAATTACCCATAGCCTTCCCCACCAGGTGGGTGGCAGAGTGTATTTTTCTTTTAACATCTCCATTCAATTTCTGCTCCCCTTTTGAACTGTGCAATCTGCCTGCTTTGATCTGTTGTTTCCCTTCAGTAAGTCCATGGAGAATGTTAATGTATTTTTCATTTTAACTCTTAATGGGTAAAAGGCTGAGTTTGGGGGGCATCACCACAGATACCCAGATGTGGCACTGGCTTCAGTTTTAGACAGGTGACACTTCACAATAGACGCAGGTATTCACTACTTCTCTGTCTCAGAAAAGGTATGGGAATGGAAGGCTGCAGGACCACTGCGCTATATGCGAAGGATGAGTGGAGGATGGTGATGGGAGTTGACTTTCTCCTCAGGAGAGCTTTCCAGCAGTCTACCTCTTGCTAGTCAACATTCCCAGCATTTCCCCTGACCAGCTACTAGATTTGAGGTATACAATCACTGTCTGGGAGTGCTGCATTCCACTAAATGGATGGAGGAAGAAGGCGTGGGGGTGGGAGAGTGTGTTTCTCTCCTACATAGAGGGCACTGATCCTGTTAACAGCCTACTCCCTAATGCATGAGTATAACATGTGTCATCAGTAAACACAAATAAGACTAACATTCTCAGAGGAAAGACTCTTGGGTTTCATGTCCTGTTCTTCCAGAAAGCCACTGAGCTTCAGTTTTCCTGTCAGATGAGTTAGATTGGATTAATAATGTCCTCCAATTGGTTCACAAAGCTAAATGGTGTTTTAGTCACACTGTCACCCTCTTCTCTTATCATCTTACTCCACCCACCTCTGTCTTCTCATCGCCCAATCCCCTTAGCCTTTTCTGCTCATTTGTTCTTTCTGCAAATTTAAAGCACAGCGGAAGTATGTTAAAAAAAGTAAAAATAAGGAACAAGACTGAAATATGCAACATATTGGAAAAGTTAGTAATATGCCTGTATCATCACATTTTACTGTTTAATCTACATTGTCCATAAGCTTAGATTTTTGGCTGTTCAAAGGAAGGAGACATCTTGTTTAGTGTAAGCTTAGTGAGGCCTCTGATTGCTAAGCACCTTCTAATTGACTGACCCCCTTTCAAATTAAAGCAAGTGGGTCATCTTTCAAAATTAGATTTTTACCCAGAAAACTTTGTTGTTTACACTTTGTAATTGTGACAATTTACCATGTGCCAAGCGTTGTTCTAAGTGCTGGGGTAGATACAGGATAATTGTGTTGGACACAGTCCCTGTCCCACAGTCCAAGTAGGAAGGAGAATGAGTACTGAGTCCCCATTTTACGGTTGAGGAAACTGGGGCACAGAGAAGCTTAATGACTTGCTCAAGGTCACATAGCAGGTAAGCGACAGAGCAGGGGTTAGAACCCAGGTCTTCTGGATCCCAAGCCCAGGATTTTTCCTCTAGGCCACGCTGCCTCCCAGGTGTGAGCAAAGTCCCCAGCCCACCTCCCGATTCTCTGGAGGTGGAAGCAGTGATTCGAAAAGACCTGATATCTCCATCCCACTCGAGTGGAGGTGGCAGCAATTTCACTGTGAAAGAAGGTGTGGGGCACCGGGGAATTTTAGGACCCTACCTATGATGCTCTGGCCTGCCCCTTCACTATTCAAATTGTCCCAAGGCCTGGAAATCCCCTCCTCACAAATGACCTCTGCACTCCCCACCTTCAAAGCCCTCCTAAAACTGCCACATCCTCTACAAGTCTCCTCCACTACCAGCACCTTGAATCTTTTCAACCTTTCACTCTGATGAATATATCTATTTCCCAGCACTCGTGTAAACATAGTTGACTGAACATTAAATTTCACTGATTCTGATTCCACTGCTTGTGATATTTCTATGCCTGCCTCCCCATTTGCAGTATAAGCTCCTTGTAGAGAGGGCAAAAATCTTGTTCTTCTGTTGTACTTTCCAAATGCTTAGAACAGTGCCACTAGGTACAACATACTACCATTCCTAGTATGTCTACTAGTATACTAGTATTAGGTATTAAAGTAAAACTAGTATTACTGGCATTAAGGTAAAAGTAATTAGAAAAAACATTACTAATTATGGTTTAAATGGAAGAGCTATGAAAGAGTTATAATTAAGTGAATTACCAAAAAGGAAGCAAATCGGGACTAATCTCATATATTTCTTCCAGTAATTTTAGGCCATGAAAATATTCAGATTCAGTGTGTTTACAGTCCTCTACACTGTAAACTCATTGGCAGGGAACATGTCTACCAACTCTGTTGTACCGTACTCTCCCAAATGCTTAGTAAGCGCTCAATAAATACAATTGATTGAGCCACTTGTACAGTACATCTGATGGTTAGATGAATAAAATAGTTGCAATACTTCATTTCTAGCTCTTCTACGTAGATGTTACATTACTGTTTACATATAAACACATATTGTAGGCATAGAACAGTTTGCTACCCCTAGAGAAAAAGATCTTGAAAGTTTTTCCTTTACTCACATCACTCAAAAATCATTTAGACTCCTTAATGACTGTGCAATCTGTGTATTTTTGCAGTCCCAGTAAGTAGCTGTAGAAAGCATTGTGATAACATCAATGGAAGCACAGTATGGTAATGTAAAATTAATGAGCTAGATGGTAATCTCCTTTTTAGGCAAATCACATTTTGTAATCCAGCACACCCTCTCAATTAGTCTGTTGGCAGGAGCTAGAGAATGTGGGTATTGTGGTGAAGTGAGAATTCGAATATATAAGGGAGTGACTTATGAAGATCACTGCAGTTGATAGTCAGAGCACAATCAGCATATATAAAAGGTAATCTTATACTAAGGAGTCTTTTATGGGTAACTTGCAATGCGTATATTTCCTTTAACTCCCTAGTGCAATTGTTAGCAATGTGGATGAAATTTCATTTGAATTGCATTAAGCCAAAAAATAATAAGCAAATCATGGATGATACCTTTTGCAAGTTTCTTTTCTCCCGGCAAATTTCAGTTTGAATGCCTAGCAAAGCTTCTGACTGACAGAGGGCAAGAAGATCTATTCCTCACTCTCCATGGTAATTATCACTTTCATCATAAAGGTTAAGATTCAGTCTTCCCTGCCTAGTGCAACTGAGATCTGAATCTCTTCATAATAAACAACGGGCTGGCAACTCTACTGAGAAAGCTTGTTCCGTGTAATCAGAACCAGAATTCCAGAGTCCCTCAATTGCAAGAGATGGAAATAGCCTAAGAATCTTCAATGGAAAGCAAAATGCAGGCATTCTGCATGGAGAATATATGCTGCTCTTGAACAAAGTGAATAATCATAAATTTTAGGGTTGAAAGGAAGGGCCATAAGATCCTCTATTCAGAGATGTTTGCTTGTTCAGCCAATATGATTGGTAACATAGGGGAGCTGGAATAGCGCAGGTTTTAATTCTTCTGTTTTGCAGCTTTAAATCATTTATTTCTAGAAGTCCTCCTGTTGCTTCGGAAAGGAAGAAAATGTAAAGTGGCCCTTCATGCTAAGCTTTGCAATACGTAAGCAACCTGAATTTTGTACTGATCTAGAGGCACAGATGTCACCAATCCATGCTGATAACTTCTCATCTTTGGATTTGCCTCAACACCAACTGGCAAGTTTACTGTGGCTTGTATTTCTTATAAGCTCATCCAGGATTCACTGCTAATGGGGTAGGTGAACTCTCATAAAAGCCTCACGGCTCCCTAGGCAGCATTAGAATGAAGGAATAGTACTGAGGGTTTGGAAAAGCCCATATTGCCAATCAGTCAGTGGTATTTATTGAAAATTTACTGTGGGCAGAGAACTGTTCTAAATGTGGGGGAAAGTACAATATTACAGAGTGGATAGACATGATCCCTTTCCACAAGGAGCTCTGGATCTACTTGGGGAGGACGACATTAAAATAAATTACAGAGAGGGGGAATAGAGTGTAAGGATAACTGTCTGCAGGCTGGTGTGCTGATATTAGAGAAGCAGCGTGGCCTAATGGATAGTGCACTGGCCTGGAGTCAGAAGAAGCTGGGTTCTAATCCCAGCTCCACCACCTGCCTGCTGTGTGATCTTGGGCTAGTCACTTCACTTTTCTATGCCTCAGTTACCTCATCTGTAAAATGGGGAATAAGATTGTGAGCGCCAAGTGGACATGGACTGTGTCCAACCTAAATAACTTGTACTTCCCCCGGCACTTAGTAATAATAATAATAATAATAATTGGCATTTGTTAAGCGCTTACTATGTGCAAAGCACTGTTCTAAGCGCTGGGGAGGATACAGGGTGATCAGGTTGTCCCACATGGGGCTCACAGCCTTAATCCCCATTTTACAGATGGGGGAACTGAGGCCCAGAGAAGTTAAGTGACTTGCCCAAGATCACACAGCAGACATGTGGCAGAGTCGGGATTCGAACCCATGACCTCTGACTCCAAAGCCCGGGCTCTTTCCACTGAGCCATGCTGCTTCTCTACAGTGCCTGGCACATAGTACATGCTTAACAAAGCCCATTAAAAAGAATCAAGATTTTCAGGGGCGACTTTGGGAAGGGACTAGTAACAACCTGATCACCTTGTAACCTCCCCAGTGCTTAGAACAGTTCTTTGTACATAGTAAGTGCTTAATAAATGCCATTATTATTATTAGTACACCCAGTTCCTATACCGTGGTGGTTGTGTGTCACATCCATTCTAACACTGTGATGCATTCTATCAAGACAGGTTCTCAATATCTGAAGAATGTTCCCTCTTTCTGCTGCCACACTTTAACCAAAACACATAAGGAAAACACATTCAGGAAGAGCTGGGCATAGTTTGGCTACTGATTAACCTTACTCTTGTCTGGTTAATGGTCCCTTTGCATAAGTTGGTTGGACTGAGGATAAAAAACTGTCCACAACATCTGGATAAGAAAGAGATATTTCAAGCTTTTAAAAGTCTCGAAAAATTCACATGGCTCCATTGCAAACTTGCCCATGAAGAATTCAAGGCTTGTCTTCAATCAATAGCAAAACAGCCAGCACTGAGGCTAGGAAAAGCTAAGTGAAGGTAGGAAGGCTTTTTTTCCCCCAAACAGCTGCCCTATTCCTGTCACCATCACAACAACTTTCCAAAATTCCCAGTTCCATCTCCTGGTTGAATACTATTGAGGAATTTTACCTTCTCCTTTCTTCCGCCCACTAGTCTCACAGCCCTACACAATCCCAGAAGTTGAGCTGAACATGATGAAAACAAGCTAGGGAAGAGTAAAATCCAACCACATGAAACCTACAGTTGTTTCCCTTTCTGCCTTAAATTTTGAACCAGCAACAGTTTGTGGAGAGGGTGGCAGCACCCATGGTGGAACTGGAAAAGTGGAAAGGGCTCGCATACGGAAGTGTAGGGGAAAAGCGCCTGAAGTGCCCTCAGCTTTTGGCCTGTTCCTCCAGTCTGTAAGCTCATTATGGGCTGGGAAGGTGTCTACCAACTCTGCTTTACCGTGCCCTCTGAAGCGGTCAGTACAGTGCTCTGCACACAGTAAGCGCTCGATAAATAACAACTGATCGATTGCTCTTCTAGACTGTAAGCTCCTTATGGGCAAGGAATGTGTCTACCAACTTTGTTGTATTATACTCTCCCCAGCTTTTAGTACCATTCTCTGTGCATAGTAAGCACTCAGTAAATATCACTGATTGATTGAATGATTGCTCCCTCTCAGCTGAATGAACATTCCTCCTCCTCCTCAGACTCAGGTCTCTCGCTCACCCTTCTGAGGCTCTTCTCTGGAATTCCTCTCTCCTATTCTCTACCTGGCCATCCTGCCGCTTGATGTGAATCAGCCAGCAACCCCTTCCCCATTTCTGATAACCAACCAACATCTTTGCTAGATTCACAGAGTAGATTGTTTGATAACAGCTGTAGATGGAGTCTCAATTCTGGAACTAGCTCCATTTGTCAATGAACTTGAGGCCAAATTAGTTAATCTTCAGAGACTGGTACAAATCTTATCTGTTGGAGGTGCTGGGTTCCCTTTTATTTTGTTTTCTTGTAGTTGGTGAGAGATATGGTCTCAGTTTGATTTTGTTTCAGCTCCAGGATTAGTATCCTGACTCTTGCTGGCAGTGATTTAGTAAAAAATTATGATTCAAGGTAGTTTTCTGATTGTGCCAGCAGCAGTGCAGAACACAAATCCATATACACTCTGAGAAAAAACAACTAAAATTGGATGGGTCACAGGTAAAGTTGGGCGTCAATAAAGAGAAGAGGGGAAGCTATCAGGAAATTGGAGAAACTCCACAGAGAATTTTGGAAATGTAGGACTGGTGACTAAACCCTGTTCTATGATGAACTGGTGGTGGTTTTTTTTTTTTTTTTGGAATGTGATGTACCAGTCCTCCTTTACCTGCCCTACTTTCCTGGATGTTTGTACATTAACAATTACTACTAACCTATACTTCATGCCTCAAGAACCTACATATCTTTAAGTTATTATTAATTACATATTTATTCATATTAATGTCTTTCTCCTCCTCTAGACAGTAAGTTAATTATGGACAGGGAATGTGTCTACCAATTATGTTATACTGTACTCTCTTAAATGCTTAGAATAGTGCTCTGCACATAGCAAGGGCTCAATAAACACCACTGATTGATCGATAAATAATAATTTGGTGAATGTTGTAGTCAGTCATGCTATTTTATGATGGACTCATGGTTACGTGTCACACCTCAACTACAGGCCAAAAGGTGAACCAAAATCCCAGAAGACAGTGCCTGCATCACAAATCCCATGGCAGGAGAAGTTGGGCAAGAAAACTGCATCACAGGAATCTACTATAGATTAAGGCTGACACGAGCAAAACAGGAAAGCAGTCGATAGGCTTTCAGAAGGAGATTGTCCTGTAAATGCTTTCCCAAATAACTATTTCACTATGTGGTAGCAATCAGTCCAAGGTACCAAATTGTTACACAAGAAAATGTCCACAAGAAAATTATGAACATTGTAAATTTCACAGCAATTTGGAGGTCAGTTAATTTCAGATTGTGCTCAACAGTTCAAATCTGTTAAAAGGCATTCTTATTTAAGCATTAACATTGTACTCAAGTATAAGACAGTATACTCAATGCTTCATTCAAACCTCCCCCCAAAAAATAATAAATAGCTCAGGATCACTAGTCTCCCAGTTGAATGTTGTTTGTAGAAAAGTGTCTCTCCAGGTACTGGTCAACCTTTTCTATTCATTCATTCATTCAATTGTATTTACTGAGTGCTTACTGTGTGCAGAGCACTGTACTAAGCGCTTGGGAAGTACAAGTCGGCAACATATAGAGATGGTCCCTACCCAACAATGGGCTCACAGTCTAGAAGGGGGAGACAGACAACAAAACAAAACATGTAGATAGGTGTCAAAATCGTCAGAACAAATAGAATTACACCTATAGGATACAGAGGTAAGTGCCGTGCTGCCCCGGCATGTAATATCCTGCACTCTTTTCACCATATTGTATGCAGAAATTTCTACCTCTGCCAGTATAATTTATCAACATGGTCAGTGTTTAGTGATAAAAAGAAATGCACGGCCAGGATTTTAAAAAATGATCAAATACTGTACACTAAGGACCTAAAATAGACTTGACCCTATCAACCAGAAATATATCCATTAGCTTAATCTATGTATTGCAGTACAACTTCATCCACACATCTGGGGAAGGATAGCTCATAAAATCCTACACATTCTATTCATATTCTGTAGTAAATACAAGATTGCAGAGAAGGAGGGAGGTCAGGGCTAGAGAAGGTAGGCTTAGTAATTGTCCATGTAGAAATGGTAGTTGAAGCCACGGGAGCTGATGAGCTCTTCAAGGGAGAGAGTGTCAAGTGAGAAGGTCAGCCAGAATAGAGCCTTGGGGGACACCCACAGTTCGGGGGTGGGTGGCAGAAGACGACTTAGCAAAACAGACTGAGAAGGGTTGGCCATAGAGGTAAAAGAAGGATGAGGAGAGACCTACATCTGTAAAACCAAGGTAGATAATGTTTCCAGGAGAAGGGAAGGGTCAACAGTGTTGAAGCAGCCAAGAGGTCAAGGTAGCTTAAGACAGAGTAGAATCTGGTGAACCCTTTTACACCTACCCACAAAATTAATATAAAATCCACTCGCCATCAATGCTTGGATTCACAATAAAGCAATATAAAGGCCTAATTTTTCAAGTTCTCTCTGGAATCCACCAACAGGCCTGATTCAGACATTCTCCGATGACTCCCACCTATTCCCTTCTAGACTGTAAGTTCCCTTCGGACAGAGAACACATCTACCAACTACCAAAAAGTTGTATTTTACTCTCCCAAGTGCTCAATAAATACAGTTGACTGATTGATTCATGATATGATGGATAACAAGGATTGCTAGTCTAAGAACTTTTCCTTTTCAAAAGCATACAACCTAGCAAATGAGTCTAGTAAGTATACAAGCACTTAGTACAGTGCTTTGCACACAGTATGCGCTCAATAAATATGACTGAATGAATGTACAGCAGTCTTGGGAAGGAATGTCTCAAGGAGTCTTGGAAACAGAGGGGCTTACTTCCTTATTTACTATCCAAACCCTTAGGTAGTCTGATCAGGAAGAATGGAAAATGACCTAGAGTGAGAAACTCACCCAGAACTCAAGTAGAGGACCTTCCTAAGCCAGGATACTACTCTTTTTATGTTAAGTCTGGGGTTACCTACAGAACTTGTCTCCTAACTTCAAAGTAACCCAGGAAAAATTCCTAGCTGTGAGCATGGAGCCCTAGAAAGAAACCACCAAAGTGTATTTGGTCTCTTCCCCATCACTCATTCCCTAAACCCTACATGAATACTGGTGGACAAAACCACTCAAGTGCCAATTGAACCAACGGGAATACCTTTCTGAAATGAGGGATCTTGATCTTTATTGTCCATATTAATGCTTAAATAAGAATGCCTTTTAACAGAATTGCAATATCGAGCACAATCTGAAATTAACTGGCCTCCAAACTGCTGTGAAATTTACAATGTTTATAATTTTCTTGCTTTCTCCCACACTGTCCATTATTTACTGAACACTAAAACACACCCACTAACACTGCACTATTGAAATCGTATACTTTTTTTTTCTTTTCATCTACATTTCTTTGATGCCTAAACTTGGAATATTTTGAGTCAAATTTAGCTAGCAGTAATATATTGCCTGTGAGCAGTTAATATTTAGTTTCTATTTTCATGATTTACAAAAAACAAAGGTCATGTAGGTTACTTATGAGGAATTGAGTGAACACAGTCCTTCCACCCTCCCAACCAGAAAATGCTTGCCTAAAAAACTTCTGCTGCCTGTGACTTCAACCTGAAGGTTAATTTATCAATAGACAAACATTCCCTTGCTTAATGAGGTGTGCAGAATCTTCCTTGAGCCCATGTCTGGTTGGCAAATGTTTAAGACAAAGCAGGAGAAGAGACCATGGAACAGGGAAAAAAGTAGACTTCGATGTAAAAATCTTCAAACACCTCCACACGAATGTTATGGCACGTAGTGACATTTAGGCTTGACAAGGAGAGTGAAGAGATCAAGTTGAAAAATGGAATGAGATGCTGTCACACTGCGACTCTTCACCTCCTGCCTAGGGAAGTTTTCAAAGATCTTGAATAGGAAGAAAAAGGCATCGAGATAATCATGAGCACACAAGACACCTCAGATCTGCCCCTGACACTACCTTCCTTAACCCAAAATCCCCTAAAGAGTTGATGGAAGAATTGGAGAGAAACTATCTGATTTGCAAATATGAGCCACCTTCAAGACTTAATTCCCATCCACCTCTTTTTTGTTCCCCTCTCGCTAAATCTGAACTTGGACCTGTATTAAGTTCAAAAAGGAGCAGATGAAAGATTTTTCAGTTTACTTTTCATTTTCCTCTGGATTTCTGACCAGACTGAGGAGTGAAAATACCAAATTACCATGTGAAAGGCTATCCTCCTGGTATTTTCAGCTCTCAGAAAAAAAAAACCCCAACCAGCTTTCTCTTACATCTCACAGAATATAGAGTCTTACCACGTGGACCATGAGGTTTAGATTAGCATCTAAAAATTCTTAATGCTTAATTGAAGCAAGTTAAGTTTCCATGTTGGGTTTGCATATCAATTTTTGGGAGAAATATTCAGACACAATACAACATTAAAGTAGAAAAAATTGTCATTGCTGCCAGAGGGAGAAAGTCGATTTCCTCAGGAATGAGAATTACAAGGAATATAGAAAAGCTAAGAACACTCACACTGTCAATATCTTTAAAGTTGAAAGGCCAAAGAAGTACTTCTGATAAAAACTTTATACCCTAGAAAACTGACAAACGCAACAGGAGGGTAAGTATCAGTTGGTTCAGAGAAAGGAGGACAAAGTTAGTGTCCTGTTGCTAAGCAACAGATTTCCAGGCTGAGTTCCTCTCATTTCTTAAAGGTCCAGTGCAATGTTTTTATTTTTCAAATGCTTTTTTTTGTTTTGTTTTGTCTTTTTTGCAAATCGGAATGAATACACTGCAGAATGAAAGCTTTGCCAAAAGGAACAAAAGCATAAATGCTCACCAAAATAAGGCTGCTGAAAGTTGAGCGGGTACCAAAGATGTGGGTTTTGATAAAAGATTGCTAGAGCTTATTTCTAGAGAGAATAAAATGTAAGAAAGACGGTCCCTGACATCCACCCAGGATCTTGAGCCTAGATGAAAGGCAGATCCTATACAATGTTTATAGAAGCCTATTGTGGAAAAAAAACCCTAATCAAAACAAACAAAAAACCAACAGAAAAAAAACAACAATAAAAGTGGGCCGAAAGACTGGTAATATTTACAATTAAGGGGTACCCATTAGGAAAAGACTGAGTGTCCAACTATAGCAGTCAATAACTGCCACACCCTTGCATGTGAGCAATTTGATATTAGATGACAAAGATCTTCAAATTCAGAATCCACCTCCATGGTATCAGAGGTGAGGGA
Source organism: Tachyglossus aculeatus (assembly GCF_015852505.1). Taxonomy (NCBI): domain Eukaryota; kingdom Metazoa; phylum Chordata; class Mammalia; order Monotremata; family Tachyglossidae; genus Tachyglossus; species Tachyglossus aculeatus. Next base: position 15,103,517 of record NC_052078.1, read on the forward strand.
GGTTCATCAAATCACCCAAAACCTGCCCTCAGGTACATAAACATATTTGAAAAAATTAAAGGGTCTCACTGTCATTCTCACAATACTGCCATTTTATTAGTTTTCCTCTCTAAAAAATCATGTTCAAAGGTGAACCACAGGGAGGTAAGAAAAGCATATCTGGCACATAAGGGATGGGGAAGATTTGATTAATGTAAAGCGAGGGAGTGAACCAGTTCTCAGGGGAAAGTATCTTTGATCAATGATATGAAGGAAGCATCTCCTTTCTAAATTTCTAGGTTCTAATCACTGATAAAGTTAACCAAACAAAGTTTGTACATTCGGTTTTCTAAAAACAACTTCCTATGAAAGCATTCCCTCAAAACGGCTACTTGAAGCAGTGACCCGGACAACTGACTGTGCTTCCTGCCAACAACCGGAAATCCCCTGAGTGAAATTAGAAGAGAGCCATCCACAGATGGCAATGTTGTAACCATCTCAAACAAATTTCCAAGTGACACTTACAATTTTGAAACAACACGTCACATAGATATTAGCACTCTAGTTGGCAGAAAAGACCTTGTCTATCAGAATGTTTTCATTTTAGAACAAAGACTATATTTTTAATGTGAAATGCCAACTGATTTTGCCTTTTGGTAAATAAACAGAATTGCTCTGGGAATGCATAACACGTAGCACTGTCCATCAAGGTTCTAAAATTTCAAAGAGAATATGTCTTTTGGATTAACAATTCATAAGCAAGTATATACCAACAGGGTAAATATTTCTTTTTCATTTTGCATGCCCAAGAACAAGTCCCCGAGAAGAACGTTTCTAATTGACACTTTCTGATGAACAGAGAGGTGAACAAACTTCACCTTTGAACTGTAATGTCAGTTTTTTTCTTGTCAGCCCTTTCTAGAAATATATTTTTTCAGTCCTAATTAATTCCTCTCCAATGAAAAGACAAACACTGGTTTGAAGAAGGATGAAGTATTTGACATATACTCAAGCCACTTTCCCAAGTCAGCTACCCACATGTGCAGTGCTGGTGAGATATTGGTTAATATACTGTGGTCCTTCATATTCAAAGATGAGATGCTGATGGCATTGTCCAAATGTATCAGTGGGATTGAATGCTTCCAGGTGAGATGCAGTGTCGCACCCTCTCTGGGATAAGGATATTCTGCTTACTAGATTGTAAGCTGGCTGTGGGCAGGGACCTTGTCTACCAACTCCATTAAATTGTACTCTCCCAAGCACTTAGTACAGTGTTCTGCACATAGCAAGTACTTCTAGGTGCGCTAAGTGCTGGGGTGGGTACAAGCAAACTGGGTTGGACACAGTCCCTGTCCTATTGTGGGGCTCACAATCTCAATTCCCCATTTTACAGATGAAGTAACTGAAAACCAGAGAAGTGAAGTCAGTTGCCTAAGGTCACACAGCAGATAAGTGGTGAAGCTGGAATTAGAACCCATGTCCTTCCAGCTTCCAGGCCCAAGCTCTATCCACTACACCACGCTGCTTCTCATGCCAGTTTACTGTTGCTTTACCCCAGTGTTCTCAGCTATTTCATTGTTAGTATTGCATCTTGTAGATGTTCAAATGGTAAATGAGGCACAGCTGGGTTCAAACTGACATATGGTGGTTGTATCAGGATGAGTGGGCCATTTTAGGTGGAAGACAGAGATGAATCTTTTAGGCCTGAATCCAGGATGAGGAACTTTGGATCTACCTGCTTTTCTCTGGTGAGAGGTGAAAGCCTCTGGGCTTTTCACTCAACAAGTGATAGGATTATGGAATTTGTTACCACAGAAAGTTATGCAGACCAGAAATATAACAATAGCTTTTGAAGGGTTTGGATGAATTCATGGGAAAGAAGTCACCAGAGGCAAAGAGGAGGTATTACAGTTATTAAAAGACATAGACAGGAGGTTTTATTCTGATGTGTTTGTACTGTTTCTGCTTTATTCTTGTTCTTCTTATGGCTTTCACTATCTGTGAATAATATTTGCCTTCCCATTAAAGCTTGAGCTCTTGAGGGCAGGAAATGGGTTTTTTTACTTCAACTGAATTCTACCGAGCTGTTTTTATTATGTCTCACCCTCAGTAGGAGCCCACTTGATTAATGAATGGTAGGAGGCTCTAAAGCGAGGGTTGATTTGGCTCAAGCCATATCTGGCTCTTCTTGAGATCAAATATGGCTCTTGATAATAGGGGTGGCCTTGGATATTATCTTTGCTCCCTCACCTGTTTACGTAGGACGTAAACTAGCCCACCCTACTCCTTTAAGGCAGAAAGTGGCCATTGTGGAATCAAGGTGGATGGTCTGGACCTTGCTCTCTGCTGGCAGGATGAAGCACCACCCTGGCCCAGGCACTCGGGAGTCCCATCAGTCTCACCGGATGGCAGGGCAAGCTGCTGCTGGTTTTACCCTTCCCCAGCACAAGCAGCTCAAATAGGTCCAGCCAAGTTTCTCCCTCTATCATCTTTTCTGTTTGAATTGTATGACTGGCTCTTTGCAAGCCACCTGTTCAAAGGTATCAGTGGATTTGTATTTTCTGCACAAAAAGATTGCTGAGCCCTGCTTTAAAGGGTTAAATAAATATGTAGAGGGTGCCCTGTGATATTATCGACTTATCATATTTGTTAAGCACTTACTATGTGCCAGGAGCTGTACTAAGCACTGGGGTGGATACGAGCAAATCCCTCAGTCTCAATCCCCAATTTTACAGATGATGTAACAGGCACAGAGAAGTGACCTCCCCAAGGTCACGCAGCAGACAAGTGGCAAAGCCAAGATTAGAACCCATGACCTATCCCCTATGCTGTATTGGGGAGCTACCATGGAGAATGTAAGCATTCATAAGTGCAGGCATCATGCTGTTCCTCCAGGTGTCCTTGGTTGCCACTGTAGGAGACAGTCATTGGACTAGATGGGCCATTGATTTGAGTCAGAATGGTAATGCTTATTTTCTTACTTCTTATTTGAATGGTTTTCAGTAACCCTCCAGAGCCTGCCCTTAATATGTTTGTTAGAATGGAACTTCCCCTGAACCGAAGAGCCAAATTGATTATTTTTATTCAATGGAAATCACAAAAATCATTTAAAATTGAATTCTGAATGCTGATCATACTAAAGCCTCAGTCAGGGAAGAAAAATTTCAAAAGTCCTCCATGACTAATTATAACATTTCAGCATCTGCAGAGCAATGGTATTTTCCCTGTTTCTGGCTTTCTATTTGGACACAATATGATTGAATTTAGCAAAACCTCATTTAGACATTCAATTAATGAAAGGGAGAACCGGCATTTTCCAGAGAAAGAAAAATCACTTTTCCTGTCCTCCCTAAAAAATGAGAGAGAGAGAGAGAGAGAGAGAGAGAGAGAGAGAGGGTTTACAGATGATCAGTACCCTTTAACACTTTTACACTCTATTTACTCTATCTTAATGAGCTATATTTCACACTCATGTCTGTTTAGTATGCAATCTGCATTTTCTGAAAAAATATGTATTTATTGATAAAATTTTGATCATAATCTTTTGTATATTCCTTTCTATTTACAGATAACAGGGAGAAAAAAATGCTTAAGCTCTCATTCTTTTGTATTTGCTTGAATGAACCAGACAGAATGTGTGATTAAATGCATTTTGTTGGGCAGCTCAATCATTTTATTGTAGTTATTGTTATAATTCAGAATTCATGGGCACAGATTTTTATCAAAGAATGGATAGTTAGTGCTGGAATATCAGTTTTGGAAATTGACTTCTCAGTTTCTCAATGGTAAGATGCTTTGTCATGGTGTAATGGAATTAAACCATTTTAAACTACATATATATGTAAAGTGCTTGTTGCCCTTTGATTCGAAAATGATACTATTGATGAGATTGTATCAATGGTTTTGTGTCATGCTGAGAATCTCTTATATTCTGTAGCTATGAAAATACACAGTATTGAACCTTCTCCTGCCTCTTGCTATTCAGTTGAGCTTTGCTCAGACATTGAGGGTTTGGAAGAGAAAGGTACATCTTACCAACTGCGGGACAAGTGACTAAGCTGTTTTCATAGTAGTGGTGATGGTCTTTCACTGAACCATCCACACTCCTCTTGGCTAATCTTCCTAATGCTTCTACTGTACTGTGGCTGAAAGTGACACCAGGGGCAGTTGGTAGCCACAGAACAGATCCAACTCACTCCATGCTATCCAGGGTCATGCCTAACAATTCTGCCAAACCATTTCCAATCCACTCATTTAGACTGGGTATTCACTCTCAGAAGTTGTTAAAGCAGCACTCATTTGCTAGGGGTGTTCAGAATTTGCTGGAATTTAGAAAGCTTCTGCACTTCTTTGTCGAATTTCTCTGTTGCAATAGAGTTGTAGACATGATCGATCCTGCCCAACAGTACATTATGGTGGTGAACCTGACTTCATCATTAAATATTTCTGTTAGGGCTCATTGACTTAAGTTTAGGAAGACATGCACATTGGCCGGTTGCTCCCTGGGCCTTATAGTTTCAGCAGTGGCTGGCTCTGACTGCCCCTTGAAGTTGGATCTCAGATATGGTAGAATAGGTTATAACATAACCATAGCTCCTTAGCAAGACATAGTTGCATGAAATCAACAATACATAAAATCTCTTATTTTATCAGAGCAACATTTATATACAGTTTACTTAATATGGTGCCTTAATTGTAAGCACCTACAGGACCAATATGTAAATTATACTATGAAGGTGAGCAGAATCTGAATATTGATCTTTTCTAGAGTGGACTGGGGAGGTTACATCGGGCAAGGGCCTCCTAGACATGCTCCAAAGTTGTATAAGAAACATGTGTGGTGGTTTTAGCTGTCAATCTGTGTTTAGAAATGTCACCAATAATTTGTTCTCTGGAAATGCTCAACTGTTGGATCCCTCGTGCTAATGGGATCCACTGATTTCAGTTAAGTCCCAACCTGTCATCGGCTCGGTAGGTGGTGGGATATTGAAGCTCTAATGAACCCAATGATAACTTTAAATAGTCCGATTCCTTTTAAAAAAATTATTTGGCAGAAAATTTGAGTTTTCTCCAACTGAACTCTCTTAACCATGAGCCCCTCCCTAACCCCTTAACTGGGGGATGAGCTGCCAGGTTTACACTGGAGAACCACGACGCTTTGTGGAATCGTAGCTTGAGGGAGGCTGGGACATCTGTGAAAGCTTCAGAAGCAGTCCAGAAACTGCAGGGAGAATCAAATTCAAAATGTATCCTGTTAAACTATGTGGTAGTTCTAACAGCAACATAAAAATCCACTTGGGGAAGTGGTGAGCTGGAGTCTGTAGGGTGGCTGCCTGTGATGTTTTGCTTCAGAAGCGGCTTTCTTTGGTCCTTCAATTTCAGCATATAATATAGTGTAGTCCTGTTTCAAATCACAATGGGGGTTCCTTGACTCTTAAACTTCAGCCTGCCCTGTGGTAGGGGAATGAGAGATGTCCCTTAGGAACAACAAGAATACAACTGGATGAATTCCAGCTTGTCGTCTTGTTCTTTGTTCCCAGAAATCAGGCTACTAGTTTTCCCTTCTTAGTAGGACTTCCAGGAGTTGTTAAAGCAGCAGTGGCTATTGCCATCCCTTCGACCCTCTCACCTGACCCCTCATGGGTCAGCAGAATACAGCATTATGACAAAAGGGAGGATGAAGTCTGTGGCCTGTGCTGGGATAGTCCCTTGACACCAAGCCAGAAAAAAAAATCATCTTCAAGCTGCAGCAGTGCAGCTCCTTGGAATAACCACTGGTGGATTACCATTCACTAGAGCCAGGGTTGGTTATGCACTGCCTCTGCTGCCCTGAGTGTTAGAGCTCTTCCAAGAGCCTTTGAAAGATCATCCCTGTTAGAGAGCCTAAAGCCTTCAGGAGAGGCAATAGCAAGGATATTTATTCTCTAAAAGAGCTCATAGTTATTTTAGGACCTCGTATTTCACCATGGTTTTTGCCAGCACAGGTTTTGATACCTAAATCAGTGTAAAAACTCCCTCATTTCTCATAGCGCTTAGTACGGTGCTCTGTACACAGTAAGCACTCAATAAATACGATTGAATGAATACATAACTCCTTCTTCCCTTACATCTCCTCAACGGCCTCCAAAATGTTTTCCCCTTTAACAAGCAACCACCCAAACAGAAAAGTTATACTCAGAAAAGTATTATTAAATCATGGAACTTTTTTTCTCTCAACACTGCTGGATCTTTCCCTTTGGTTTATTGTCTGGCATACAGACTAGTCAAATTTTAAATCATTTAAGTAGGGCTTCTGCGCTTGCTAGAACATAATAATCAGAAGCTTTCTTCTTGGGTTCAGCCTCAATTTTCCTCTTGTCAATTTTATTCAAGTACTCCTGGACTCCCCATCCCCAGCCTGGGCCATTCTAAATAATACTTTTCCTCTTAGTATTTATAAGCTCTAGATGGAACAGCTTAGATATGCTACTTAGCACATATTGGCTTAATCATTTTACTAAATTCTATCAGTTTAGCTCTTTGAAAAACTATCCCTCCTGCCCCTGTACCCACTTACTGCAAACTATTTTCCCCACTTTAAGACAATCACCTCTCTCCCTCCTACCAAACCTTGCTGGTTTCCTACTGCAACCCAACCCACACATTCCTTTCCTCTAACACCAATCTACTCTCTCTCTAACTTGTCTATCGGGCCACTGACCTCTTGTCCATTCTCTTTTGGGCCTCGAATTCCCTCCCTTTTCATATCTGACAGTCTACCACTCGCTCTGCCTTCAAAACCATCCAAAAATTACATCTCCTCCAAGGGGTCTTCCCCTACTAAGCCCTTTATTTCCTCTATCTTATCTTCCCTTTGCTTCCTCTATGAACTTGGCTATGTGCCCCTTACGTACTTTGATACTCACCCCAGGCCCCACAGTACTTATGTGAATATTCTCATACTCTATTTCCCCTCACTGTAATTTATTTTATTGCCTGTCTCCTCCCTGCAGACTACAAGCTCCTTGTGGGCAGGGATCATGTCTACCGAACTCTGCCATATTTTACTTTCCCAAGTGTTCTTATGGTCTGAATACAATAAATACCATTTATTGATTGATTGTTCAAAGAAGTGTTGTCTGAGAAGGAAAGAAAAATATTTCAATAAACATGGAGAATCCAACGGCTCCTAGCACTTAAGGCTGTACTTTTCCCATGCAGTTAAGATCTGCCAACCCAACGAAGAAAAGACTGTTCTGAGATCAGCAAAAACGGGGTTTTGATTGTGGCGGGAATTAGGATGTGGAAAAGAATCTAAAAGGTCACCACCTGCCAGCTTTGGGATTGAGTTGCTGGGATGACTTTCAGGCCTCCTCAGTCCTGCATCTCCCACCACCTTCATTTTTTGTGTGGGGGTGGAGGAGGGGAACCTGGATTCTTTCAAATGACACCTCCCCAGCGGATAACAAGATGATCACATGGAACTTTGCTCAAGGTAACATTATCCCACCACAGCTGCCTGAGTGTGTGCTCCAGTGCACATAAATTAGAGACAAATGGTATGGCAAGGACTATGGAAAAAAAAATGTGAGATACACCTTCAATTAGTCATACTTTTCTCTAGGAAAACTGAAATCAACATAACACAAAACACCAAATTAAGTGATTTGACTCGGAAGTTGGAGTCATTACCATTTTCTGAGAGTTTTTTAAATATAATTTTACGTTTCACTAACAATAAAGACTGAAACTTGGAAGTAGAGCCGTCCAGATACTGAGTAATTCCCTAACCATGAAGTAATGAGTGATTGTTCCTGTTACTGGTTAATTACAATTTGACAGATCCTATTTCAGAGCACAACAAAAGATCAATACTAGGGATAATACCCCCCCACCTCTCTCTCTACTTATATCTCCACATGCCTGCCAGCTTTTCTGAGCTATGCTACCCTATTCTTCTGAATACTCAGTTGCATCATTGAAATGTGGCACCTAGACTAGCTAGTCAAAAAATGTAAGGTAGCCTGGAGGGAATTAATAATAGTAATTGTGGTATTTGTTAAGCACAACTCCTAGGCCCATGTTCTATCCACTACACCATGCTGCTTCTCCAGCCTTATTGCCTTGTTAGCCCCAGATTCCCTAATATTCTCTTAAACCGAAGCATCTAGTGGAAAGAGCCCAGGCCCAAGAGTCAGAAGGTGAAAGTCCTGAAGTCTTGCCCACTTTCACTGGAATGAAGGGGTGTAGCAATGGGAAATGGCTGTAACTTCAACGATGACAGTGTTCGACTTGTGGCGTTTTATGAGGTAGACAGGTTCAGAAGGTATCTTGAAAACAACAGGCAAACCTGGGTAGCAAAGCCCACAGTGGCTGCTGATTCTCAGCATTATGGCCTTACATCAGCACTTGACATGCCCTTCAACATACTGCACATTCCTTACCCCAGCCAGATGAGAAAAAGATGGCAAAGATGAGAAAATGCACAGTGCCATGCAAGCTACACTCACTATAATCAATTAACTTCTGCAGGATCTGGTTCTGAGATTAATCCATCGTTTTCAATGGCAGACTTATTTGACACTGAAGGAAGTTTTCTTTTATAACTTCCATTTAGAGTGTGTGACATTGTTTTAGAGAGGCATCTGTCTCTGGAAACCCTTCGCAACTAGTGGCATGTAAATCAGTTCTTATGGAGGCAACTGCCACTTGTAATATTTCCAGTAAAATATGTGCACTCCAAACTGCACAACATGCAGAAAACAGTCAACCCCTTCCTGAGCTTATTGATAAGTTCCTAGATGAGAGAACCATAATAGAATAGGTTATTAGAGGGAAATATTAAGAATAGTAGAAGTTACTCCTAAACACATAGTTGGCTGTCAAAAGGAGGCAGCAATCACACTGCTTTTCCATCTAATACAGAGGACTGGGAGTCAGAAGACCTTGGTTATAATTCTGACTCCAATACTTGTCTGCTGTGTGACATTGGACAAGGCACAATTTCACTGTGCCTCAGTTACCTCATCTCTAAAATGGGAATTAAATCCTATTCCCTCGGACTGTTAGCCCCACGTGGGACAGGGACTGTGTCCAACCTGATTATTTTGTCTCTACCCAGGGGCTTAGTACAGTGCTTGGCATATAGTGCTTACAAGTACCATAAATAGTGATAGTAATGCCAGGAGCTGTGGGAAGCTCTGGGGAATGTATAATAGATCAAGTATAGTCCCTGGTCCATATGAGGTTCACAGTCTAAAGGGAGGAAGAATGAGGAAGCCCAGGCACAGAGAAGTCAAATAATTTGTCCATAGTCATATAGCAAGAAAATGGCAGAGCTGAGATCAGAACTTGGGCCTCCTGACTGATTGAAAGTAGATTACTGTACTGAATGGGATATTAATCTAACACAGTATGACATTGCTTAGGTTCTTTTATCTCATTATAAGAGAGAGAGAGAGAGAGTGAGAGCGAGAGTGTTGTGTGTGTGTATGTACAGATTGCATATCTGTAATGCAATTAGCAACCCAACAAAATTGCTGCTCACCTTTTGATTATTAGGAGACTATCAGAATTAGCATTAAAATTAGTCAGCATAACTATACTTCTTACTTTTTCCAGATGATTAAGTACATGCTTGATTCTAATTTTTCAGTCTACAATCTTTGGGTGTTTGGTGACTGCTGAGATTGTCCGACACCCTTGTGAGTCTCTATTATTTGGTTTATTAAAATAATGATAATAATAATAATAATGGTATTTGTTAAGCACTTACTATGTGCCAAAGCACTGTTCTAAGCACTAGGGCAGACAGAAGGTTATCAGGTTGTCCCACGTGGGGTTCACAGTCATAATCCCCATTTTACAGATGAGGTAACTGAAGTTCAGAGAAATTAAGTGACTTGCCCAAAGTCACACAGCAGGACAGGTCTGTATCCATTACAATTCTCTGGGTAGCCCCCAGAATTGCGTCATGTGAAAGAGGACACTTAAATAGTACTTAATGAAGGTATGAAGTGATTACTGAAATAATTTAGAATTTAACTTACATAATGGATAGGAGAGCAGAAATTTTGGATAACCTGCCCAGTAACATTACCAATGAGGAGTACAAGTAGATATTTTTTGATCTTGATTTTGAGGTACTTAAGTTTCTATGGTGAAAATATATATCATTAACAGAAAAGCAGTCTGTGCACTGGCTACTAAATTATTAGTTAAACCTGCCATGTCTATTGAGAAAATAACATTAATTCTGGACTCTCTACAGTGCTCTGCACATAGTAAGCGCTCAATATCATTGATGATGATCTATCACAAATGCTACAGAAGTTCAATATATTCCTACCACTAGATTAAATGTAATTTAATGAAGTTTGGCTAATAATCTATCAATTTTTCAATAAGTAGCTCTAATACTACTGTTGCTATTGTTTCCAGATAATTCATATCGAAACAATTGCAGGCATTTGTTTGTCCTAAGAAACTTTAGTTGAATTTTCACCTAGTACTTTGGTGAACAGTCACTGCTGAAGCTTTTGTAAGCTTCAGTTACATTAAAATAAACAAAATCTGCAATACTTTGAACAAACAATTGTAGTAACATTCGTTCTGGTTTAAAAATGCTAAGAATGAGATTATGGTGGCTCAGCAAAATGTTTGAATCCAGGATACATTCAAGAGACTCTGGTTTGCTTCCTATCCTTCACAACTGGGCCAAGAAAAGTAATTGTGGTGATTAATAATATTTGATATTCTACTGTCACAGTACACTATTCAGAACTGGTATAATTAGGGGATGGGGCAGAAAAATCAAGGTAGGAAATGAAAATGGTGTACTACAATTCAACCATTTGTAAGCTAATTGTAGGCAGGGAATGTGTCTGTTTATAGTTATATTGCACTCTCCAGAGCACTTAGTACAGCGCTTTGCACACAATAAGTGTTCAACAAATACGGCTGAATGAACAAATGAATGAACAACCTGGAGTAATATGGTCTTGGGAGGAGAGAGAAGAGATTTCTTTCTCTATAGACCAACTTTGACTAGCATTTCCTAGAAGAGCACTTCCTTGTGTCTGGAAGAGGGTCTTTGAAAAATCATCTGTAAGAAGTAGTAAAGCGGTAAATAGAACAATGTGCTATTTCCAATTGAGGAAAACATTCTAGCGTCCAGGCAGGGACTCTCATGATCCTGTCTCAGGCAAAGGGAGGGTAGAGCTTCTTCGTGAAATTATAATAACAAAGGCAAAACTAGTTTTTAGGTGGCCAAGATTACTTTACGTAAACTCAGAAGTAAAAGGAAGAGGGCGAAGAAGAAGAAAAATGATAAGTGGCCTGGGCAGGGGGTAGGCTGTGAAACCGCAGTAGCCTTTCAGCTCTGTATCTACCTAGAGGAGTTGCCATGGGAACCATTGCAATAGATTAAATATATCAAGGAGACATGATTGTGAGAAATGAGTGGGAAAGAGAAATACATTAATACAAAAACGGTGGTTTGGGGTATGTTTTTTAATCTTACCAATCGCAGGAGAGGCCTCTTAATTCATAAACATCCAATTAGGAGGAAAGTTATATTGAAATTGCTGAACTCTTTTCAGGAGGCTTTGCTCTGAAATTGAAATAGAGAAAAATAGCATTTTAATTTCTCGAGGAAAATTAAATGGTTCAGAACTTTGTGCTGAATCATTCTTTAAGATCCCTTAGCAAGCTTGGCTGTGATGGGAACCTGCTGTTTAGACTTTGCTAAGTTCAGTGACTCCTAGATCTGACCAGATAAAGTGTTTTCAGGCTTCTTGCCCCAGAAGGGAACACTTAACCTCTCATTTTCAGTGCCCTAACATGAACCTTATTTGCCATGCATGAAGCAAAGAATATTTTTCATGCAATTCTTTAGAGAGAGAGAAGAGAGAGTATGTTAAAGGTACGTTTATTTCTAGCAGGAGTATAAGTCATTTAAAATATCTCAGGGAAGGTTATTTGAATGCTGTGATGTTTATTAAGCATTCACACATCCCAGCATTGTTTGCAAAGTGCTCAAACCTGAGAGTTTTCAGGGGGTTAACATTCATCTTACATGTCGGGAGACTAAGGCACAACAAGGTTAAGAATTGGTCAAATTCTTATAACCACCAAGAATTTACAGTTTGTCCCCAAATCGTCAGATAATTGCTCAGTGCCCTGAACTGTGTCCTTCAATCCTGTTAATATATACTTACCTTAAGTATTATGAAAAAAATCACAATACAATGTTATATTTTTTGGTTTAAACAAACTGGATGAGGAGGCTTATGAAAAATGATAGAAAAATATTTTCATCTTTTGTGATTATTCTGGGTCATGTTTCAAAGTAAATCTGGGCTATGAACACACAGCAGTTTTTGTTTGCTTTGCCTTTTCCCACAGCATGGAACTGCACCCTTTATTATTGCTGTCACACCCTGGTGAAGAATAGCTGTGTGTCCAATAAGATGATGGTCCCCAAAGGTTTACTCTGTGTAGCAAACATCCTGTTTTAGTGATCCGTTCTAACAACAGGAAATTTATTTTTAAACTGTGCCCTACCTGCTTCAATTTCAAAAATGCTTTACTAATAAATCTGCTTATATTGCTTTGTTCTGTTCAAAATAAGACTTTATATGAACTCAAGGTCATAACTGCCCTGCTTTTTATCTTTTGAACAACAAATATAGTAATAAACAGGAATGAGCAATAACAAATCTGGCACACATTAAAAGGTTGCTGATCATGACTGGCTTGCCAGCCCAAAACCGGTTAACCGTTCTCATTTTATGACACTTCTGCACTTGTACCTCACTCTGAAATGACAATATTTCATATTCACCAACTACACCGGTCATTACCACAGAGATGCTCTACACAAACGTAGCAGTCCATCGTAGGAAGAAAGCAGGTGGCAAAATGAATCTTAGGTCACTGATTGGTCAGGGTTGTTTCTGGAGCACTTAGCCTATAATCACAATCTGCTTTTATTTAGAAACGGGCAGATTCTCTTTACCACTAGTGGAAATAAAAATCCTTCTTTCCACCACGACATACCTGAACTTTCCTTTATTGAGAACAAATTTGGAAGTTTGCCTGTTACCACAGGAAGTCTAGGTTTCAAAATGTATGAACCTGATTACTTACTCTCTTGGTTCTTAAAGCTCTAACTGTGGGATGAAATGGGGCTTTTAAAATTATATTTTACGCTTCTAAGCAGAGACGTTTACAGATTGCATGACCCTGTTCTAGCTATGTTTTTTCCTCTTTCTCTTTTAAGTGTTGTCAACTGCCACTTTGACTCCTTTCAAACAAGACTTGGCAGTAATGCTGACCACATCAATTTTATATTCTGTTCTATCTGACTCAAGGATATCAGACACTGGTTCATCTTAATGAGGCCTAGTCCTCTTCCCATTACCAGGTTATTTTCCTCAGATAAATCACAGTGTCCTCGTGTGTCATTGGGCCTGTATTATAGGGTAGGTGAAAGGCCCGTGATGCTTCCAAACCCACATGATTCCTTCCATGTAAGACTTTTGACAAAGACATAGATAGAACTAGCTTCATACCAGCATTCTGATGTTGAGCATATTCGTGTTCAATGGGGTTCCCCTTCAGTGTTCGAGGGCTTATTACGTGCTGATGGTCTCTGATTAGCAGCTATGTGAAATCAGCCTTTTTCTATGGTACGGATTTATGCCTGGAAAAAAAAAAGACGGGAAAGACTATTGGGGTGATTTATTGAGTTGATTCTGCAAGGCCCCTCTCAGGGAAAAAAGTTATTCTTTCTGGTTCATAGTTTTCCAAAGGATGATGGATAGAATTATGTCGTCTCCTTAGTGGAAAGAGCACAACTTGGAAGTTAGAGGAGGTGGGTTCTAATCCCAGCTCCTCGACTTGTCTGCTTTGTGACCTGAGACAAGTCACTTAATGCCTCTGAGCTGAGGCTCCCTCATCTGTAAAATAGGGATGAAGTCTGTGAGCCCCACATGGGACAACCTGATTATCTTGTTTCTACCCCAGAGCTTAGAACAAGGCTTGGCAAATAGTAAGCACTTAAATTCCATCATCATCACTATTATTATTATTAAGAATGACTGAATGAAGCATTAATAATAATAATGATGATAATAAAAGTACTTGTTAAGTGCTTACTGTGCTAAGCGTTGGGGTAGATTAACAAATTAATCAGGTTGGATCCAAGCACCGTCCCACATGGGGCACAGTCCAAGTAGGAGTGAGTAGAGTTTAATCCCCATTTTACAGATGATGTACCTGAGGCACAGAGAAGTTAAGTGACTTGCCCGAAGTCACAGAGCAGACCATGTGGCAGACCCGGGATTAAAACCCAGGTCTGGACTCCCAGGCCTGTGCTCTTTCCACTGGGCAGCACTACTTCCCGTGCTGAGTTCGCTATATTTTGAAGTTGGTTTCTGCTTGGCTCCATAAGATGTGCCTATCTTTACAGCACAGCCTTACACCTGCCAGACTGGACTCTAAGAGACCAGAATGGCTGGGACAGAGAGAGTCAGGTTCAGGCTGAGATCTGCCTCGCAAATAAGCAAGGAGGAAATATGGGAAAGGCTAGAGACAGATTTACATTTTCTTCTGCTAAGCACTCAAAAAGTGAGACCAAGGCCTGAGGAAATGTATATCTGATTTCCCCCCGAGGGCCAAATGCCCTGCTGCCTGCTAACCAGAGCTTCAGAAAGGGGCAAGATCCTTCTATGAGATGGCTCTGCGGCAAGCAAATCCTTTGAGATTTCATGGCCCAGGTGGGCTGACACCCGAAATTTCATTGTTTCGGGGGCTTGATTTCAGCTCAGGATAGAAAGGGAATAATCTGGGTTAGGTTGAGTACTGAAAATCCATCTTTTTTCAAGTTCCACCTGCTGGTAGGCATCAAACCACTAGATAAATATCCTTCAGGCAGGGTGGGTGAGGTAAATGGATCCAAAGCAACTCTACTCCAAACTGGAAGTGGGAACAGGCTAGCTGCCTAGGGTTACTTCAGACATTTGGCAGCCTGGATGCAGAAGTCCAACTGGCTGCTCCCTTGTGTGACTTGTGATGTTGTGCGGCAATCCCCGGGACACCAACACAGGGCACCTTCCGGGCAGCAGGAAGGGAACTATCTCCGGGGTCCCTGATAGTGAATGTAGGCCACTGACTCACTCACTCTGAAGCTGGGCAGCACCTGGCTGCCAGCTGGGCTCTGGGAGGACCAGGTATGATGTGCCATGGAGGTCTGGGATTCAGCTAGGGCTGGGCCAGACTGAGTCCTATTTGAACTCGAAAATGCTGGTGGCAGGATTATCAGTTCCATCTGTAAATGCTACCGAAGTGGACACGGGTCCTTGAATTTCTTTTTCTAGATACTTTTCTGCTGATTCATCTCCCTGACATTACTCTCCTACCAATCACTCAATTGCATTTATTAAGCACTTACCATATGTACAGCACTATACTAAGTGCTTGGGAGAGAACCATAAAATAATGGCAGTTATTAAGTGCTTATTATGAGCCATTGCTGTTCTTAGAGCTGGGGGAAGACACAAGTTAATCAGGTTGAACACAGTCCCTGTCCACCATGGATCTCATAGTCTAAGTAGGAGGGAGACCAGATAGTTAATCCCCATTTTACAAATGAGGAAACTGAGACACAGAGAAGTTAAGTGACTTGCCCACGGTCACACAGCAAGCAATCAGTAGAACCTGGATTAGAACCCAGGTTCTCTGCCCCCCAGGCCTGTGTTCTTCCCACTAAGTTACCTTGCCTCTCTTGAACTATAGAGTACAATAGGGGTGGCTGATACAATCCCTGCCCTCAAAGAGCATACAAGCTAAAAGGGGAGATACACACACACACACACACACACACACACACACACACACACACACTAGTTTATAGATAGAGAGGAAGAAGGTAAGAAATGTGTTGCTTGAAGTAAATAAGTGCATAGTTGCTGTGGAGATGCTGAGGTGGTAATTTGGGGATATAGCCTGGGGAGGAACATTCAGGGGTTATAAATTTCAGAGGGGCTTTGAAGATCAGTCTGCTGCGGTCTGGCCTATATTGCAAGGAGGAGGAGCTCCAAGCAGGAGGGAGGGCCTCATCAAGGGGTCAGAGTCAGGAGAGAAGAAAATGTGGCACAGTGAGTAAGTTAGCTTGAGAGGAACCAACAGTGCTGCCTGGTGTGTAGTGGGAGAAGCTAGTGGTTAAGTCAAAGCCGAAGAAATGTCTTAAGGAGGACAAGGCTCAGAAATCTCTGTTTAATACACAGACTATTGGGTAACCACTGATTATTCTGAGGAATGGAGAGTTATGCGCAAAATGGCAATTTAGAAAAAAATAATTCCGACAATAAAATGAAGTATGGACTGAGGACGGTAAAGGCTGGAGTTAAGACCTGTGCGGAAGCTTATGCAAGAGTCAAGTCATGACAAGCAAAGTGCCTGGGCCAGGGAATGGCTGGTTGGATGGAGAAAGAGGGGCAGATCCGGGTAATGCTGTGGACAGAGACGGTGAAATCCCTATCTCTTGGAAATAAGATCAGCATTACAGTCACTTTAGATGGATCTGTGGCAGTGCCAGAGGGAGGGCCTGAAAAGAGGACATGACCAGAGAGACCAATGTGGCACTACCACCTTCCCAATGTCAGCAAAAATCAAGTGAGGTGCATATTTTGGCTGTCAAATCACTATGAAAATTGAGCTAGGTTCTGGTCCTTTCTCCCTCAGGAGCCAGGAGCTGAATTTTTGACCACTCCTTTTCTAAGGCCTGAGATGCACAGCAACCTTCTAGAGGTTCAGAAATTCCCAAGTCACTGCATCCTTTGAATGCAACACAATATAAGGCAGTTTTCGTCCGCTGCTAAACCAGGTTCTGAGAAGCAGCACGGCCTAATGGAAAGAGCACGAGCCTGTGAGTCAGAGGACCTGTGTTCTAATCCCAGTTCCTCCAACTGCTCTGCCAATTGCTTGCTGTGTGACCCTGAGAAGTCACTTAACTTCTCTGTGTCTCAGTTTCCTCAACTGTCAAATGGGCATTCAACAGCTGCTCTCCCTCCTACTTAAGACTGTGAGCCCCAATGCAGGACAGGACTGTGTCTGACCTAATTAACTTGTACCTACCCCAGCACTTAGAACAGTGTTTGACACACAGTAAGTGCTCAATGAGTATCATAAAACAAACAACTCAAATATGGACCAGAAAAAAAAATGATTACACAAATTGTTGCTGACTATAATGGGGAGGAAGAATAAAGTCATCCAATAAGTTATACCATTTTATCCCTCAATTCTATGATTGAGTTTCTGGTACTAGGATATAACACAGACTAAAGCTGTGGAATTAGTTTAGTAAATAACACAATCCTAACTGTTGGAACACTTGAGCACAGGGAGAAACACACACATTTACAAAGCAAATCTCTCCCGTGTAAAATTGGTTATATTCTGCATATACAACTCTTCTTAGCAAACACATGCAATGAACATGGATACAGATACATCTGTGAATAGTTGAGAATCAAATAGTTCTGCCACTTGCACTGCCAGAGTGACACCCCATTTAAATTTTTTCCACAAATGTTTTCCAGATTTGCAAATCCTCTTTGAAGTTTTCCATTTAATGAACCAAATGTTGAAATGATTTTGAGGACAAACCGTGCTGTCCAGCCGGTAGGAAAAGAGACCGCGCTTCTAAAATGATCCTGTAAGTCCCAATACTTAGGTGGCCAAGTCGAACACACCTGCGTTAGAGTCAATTGACTCAAAGTCAGTGAATTGTGTATATCACTGCAATTTCCCTCAGAGGGAGCCCAGTGCTGTCACCACGAAATCAAATTCAACACCAAACAAAGACAACATGTTTGACAATCATAGTTCTCTTTTCTAGAGCTAATGTGATTCTCAAGTCTCCTGACAGGTGTTCAGAAGTCTCCAAGGACCTTTAATAGACCTAGATAAGAGCCTTCGCTTCTGAAGGGGGAAAAAGAATGTCTCAAAACAATTACCATATCAGGTGTAATGTGCAGAAATCTCTCAAACAACTCATTATTAAAATGCAGAGAGGGAAGTGATGACAAGCATCAAAGTAATCAGAATTTGGATCAACTTTGAAACACAGCTACAACATTCGGGATTAGGGATGGAAGCTCCATAGGTGCCAACTCCACTGGGGTGATGGAGGCAATTGCTCTCAAAGCTTTGTGAGCTGGTGACCCATTATTCCTGGTAGGGGTGACCACTGGTCGTCTAGGTTTAAGGCACTCAATTGGCTGTCCCCCTCTGACCTGAAGTCGCTAATCTTCTACTACAACCCAGCCCACACACTCTACTCCTCTAATGCCAACCTACTTGCTGTAACTTCACCTCACTTCGTTTGCCATCAACACTTTGCCCATGTCCTCCTCCTAGCCTGGGCCTCCCTCCCCTTTCCCCTGACAGATCACCACTCACTCCACCTTCAAAGCCCTTCTATATTCACCTCTTCCAAAAGGGCTTCCAAAACTAAGTCCTCACTTCCCCACCCTGTGTGCCCTTCCTTATGCATCACCTCTGCAATTGGATCTGTACCCCTTAATAATAATAATAATAATAATGATGGCATTTGTTAAGCGCTTACTATGTACAAAGCACTGTTCTAAGTGCTGGGGAGGTTACAAGGTGATCAGGTTGTCCCACGGGGGCTCACAGCTTTAATCCCCATTTTACAGATGAGGTAACTGAGGCCCAGAGAAGTTGTGACTTGCTCAAAGTCACACAGCTGACAGTTGGCGGAGCCAGGATTTGAACCCATGACCTCTAACTCCAAAGCCCATGCTCTTTCCACTGAGCCACGCTGCTTCTCCACTTTGCTATGCACCCCTCCTCCACAGTACTTATGTTCATATCCTTATAGTCTGCCACTTACCCTATCTGAAATTTATTATTATATTGCCCCCTCCCCCCGACCCCCAGATTGCAAGCTTCTTGTGGGCAGTGATCATGTCTACAAACTCTATTGTATCATACTCTCCCCAGTGCTTAGTACATTGCTCTGCACACAGAAAGTGCTCAGTAAATACCACTGATTGGTCAACTCTGTTCCATGGAGAACAGCCTCAGAGTTCTTAGTAAAGGTTGGAACTGGAGTTATGGCAGCATCCTAAGGTCCCGGTACTCCATGCTCTAAGTCAAGGGCTATGAGTTCTTCCTCCCCCAACACATTCACCAACTCAAGAAATGTAAGATTGGCCAAAGTGGGAGAGCCTGCTCACGGGCTGAGCATTTAAGATTTTCTTCTAGCTACTGGGATCTGGGGAATCACAGATCTCAGAAAAATTGCCTTCTGAAAACTTCACTAACCCTTCCCTGAAACAATCCTTCTTTCCTCCAGAAGGGCTGGAGGTCCTACAACTCTGAAACACTAAAGTATGGGGATCCAGCAATGATAGGCTTTTCCCCTCATTCAGCAAGTAGCCTCTTGCCCTGTTTTCCTGAAAACCAAGAATGCAGCAAGCAGCAAACTGGGTGAGGTAGGGACAGGAGGCTTCAAAATGAAAAGTTTGGCGGACAAGTGGAAAAACATATTGATGATCCTTGGAAACATTTAGTTGTGCAGAGAGTCTGCTATTTGCTGCAGGGTACCCAAAGAACAGGGCAATCTGTTAGGCAGGAGACAGCTGCACATTTGGAGGGGAATAAAACCATTCACTGACGCTCCCTCTGGAAGCCACAAATTGCTGCTGGAATCCAGAATGCCGTGGAATTCTCTTCATTCCTTTTATGATTATTTACCTGGAGAGTAAGAACTTGGAGTTGGGTCAAAGGGCTAACTGCCTTCCCTTTTTAATTTTAGAATTAAGGACTGTGTTTCTCTAGAGCTGGCTTCAATGCTTACTCATATGGAAGAGGAGTACATCTTTCACTATGAGACCTTTTTTGCGCCTTTAGCACAATGATCCAATTAATTGCTCTTTACCATTTACTGCTGCCTTTTGTGTGCTGTTATCCTGCCTCTTTTGAACTCGAGTTCTTGCTTATCTCAGCCTTTCTGGCCCTGTACAGGCATTCATTTTTCCCCTTTACCTCTGCTCTTTTGGGTTAAGCAGCTCCTTCTTCGTCCACAAAAGCACTCGAGAGTTGTGTAAGACTATGTCACCAGTACACTGTATTTTCCAGATGAAAAGGTGTCATTCATTCCAAACCCAGTGTCAACCTTCCTACAACCACACTTAGCTCATCTGCCATGTGCAATTAAATCTATCACCTCTGTAGAAGTCATGAGACAGCCCTGTATCTGAATTTCATTTACTCTTCTTAAGGGGTATTGGTCTCTGTTTATCTCCTCCCCAAACAATATTTAGCTGCCATCTGAAAGGTGAATGCCTATTAATTGCAAGTAGATCGACTTCTTACTGACAGGTCTTGCTTACCAACACAGAAATAGGATACCTTGTCACCAAAGTTGATGAGCATCTGGAATCCAAAGTTCTGCAGTAAAAAAAAAGGTGGTGTGCAGATACGTCCCTCAGGGTGAGAGAGCCAGATTTGAACAAATAGAAGTTAAGGAATTGAGAAATGCTGTGAGCGTGGTTGCTTAAGGAAAAGAGTAGTCCAAGTTTGCATGGGAATAATGAGAACAAAGCAATAGTGGAAAAACAGGGATTTCTTCCAAAAATACAGTAGGAGCCTGTTAAAATGTGAGTATGGAAGCAAGAGGAGGGCATTAAATACCAGGCATCAGAGCCATGCTGAGATCAAGCAGACAGCAAGAATATAGAAGAATGGAAAGAGGAAGCAGGAGTTGGAGTAAAGCCTTGCTGCCCAACCTATGCCCTAATGGGGGTGTGAGAGAAACACATACGAAGAGAGCAGGAGGGTAAAGGTTGGGCCAGAGAGTTCATCTCTTTTTTAACCTCTTGCTACTATGACCTTATCCTGCATTGGGTCACTAGCTAGATCAGACCCTCTCCTGGCCCCACTAGCCCCTTTGCTGGTGACTTCCATGGCTACTTGGTGGAGGGTGGCAAATCCCTGCTCTTGGGGGAAAAATCCAAACTATGGTCATGTTGCACCTTAGGGCTTTCCAAGACCAGAACTCTAGTTTCGAGTGTTTATGCCCAGGGCTGGAATTTCCCAAACACTGAGGAGCAGAGGAAACATTCTCAGTGGCAGCAGGTGCCGGGAGAGGCCGGGGAGCACCTAGACATGCTCACTGGGAAGCCAGTTTGGAAACTGAAAGTAACCAGAACAGCACATAACTCAGAAGTAAATGCTGTAGCCTAAAGGCCCACTGGGTCCCTTACCTCAGCTAGACATCCAGCCTGTGCTAAGCTGGGGCAAGCTAAACTGCTCAAAGAAAGCTTTCACTGTATTTTTTTTTTGGTAAGAGACCCTGAAAAAATCATGACAGAATAATAAACAGGAATTTCACCCTTAGATCTGAAAATCAAAGACTCTATACTGAGTTGTGGTATTTGTTAAGTGCTTACTATGTGCCAAGCACTGTACTAAGTGCTGGGGTAGTATATGAAGATCGGACACAATCTCTATCCCAAAGTGCTGGGGTAGTATATGAAGATCAGACACAATCTCTATCCCACATGGAGCTCACATTCTAACCAGAAGGGAAAATGAGTATTTAATCCCTGTTTGATGGATGAGGAAACAGAGGACCAGAGAAATGAAGTGATTTTCCCAAGGCCATACAGCAAGTGGGTGGTAGAGTTGGACTTAGAACCCAGGTACTATGACTCCCAAGCCTGTGTTTTTTTTTTTTTTTACACTAGGACATGCTGCTTCTCAGCAGGAAGAGAAGCAGCATGAAGAACCCAATACACTTTTTTCTTGATTTAATTCCTAATATTCCGTGTATTTGTTCTTGTTATAATAAGGTAACCATAACCATAGCATGGTTATGATCTTGTTATAATATGATGAAACATCTCTGGCCATTTTATGTAGTATAGAGCTGTTTTAAAATATTTGCTGTAATGCTGCATGTATTTATTTATGAACACCTGATCAGTACGGGGACAGTTTAGGACCCCAGCTTTGATTTTGTGATTTTCCTGGGATATGGAACAGGCCCTACGGTAAGAGAGAGGCAGGGGAGCAATGACTTGAGTAGCCTTGCCCTCGGCACTCAGCTGAACCTCCCAAAATTTTTAGGGACATGAGATTCGGAACTAATGGTAATGCAGTGTGGGATTGCAGCTCAGTCTTCCCTGAGTGAAAGCAACAGTGGCAGAGGGAATCAAATACCTTTACCTCAGATTCTCAGATATAGACCCTCACAAAGACACTGCAGGTCTGAGGCCTGCCTGGGCTCAACTCAGATGAATTTTGAACTCCACTTGCATGAAGCACACTATACCTTTCCTTTGGCTGCTGGCTTGGTTGGAGGAGAATCAGAGCTCAAAAAACTTCTGGAAACTATTAAATGAGCTGGAATTGCCTTATGTTGCTAAATGGATAGATAGCAAAGAGTTAAGAGTGGATGAGTGCTGAACCTAAGGCATCCAAAACAGACTGATTCTGATAATAATAAAAAACTGGGTAATTGAACAACATTGGTTTTTGGCTATTATTCAAACTTCCAACAATCTGAACTAGATTTTATCCAATATTGTACAGAGCTTTCTATTCTTTATCCTTCCTCATCCAGCTACCCAAATATGAATGCCAAAGTTTTAAGTCTGGGGAGGCAAAGTTCTTACTGCTGATTTCCACTTGAATTAGTATTTAAGTACCAATGTTTCAAAAGTAAAATCATTGGGAATATTAATGACCATTTAGTCACCTCTGGTACATTTGTCAGCATCTTAGCTCCAACCGTTAGTCTAATGGTCTCCTGGGTATGATTGAATTTGGCAAGGTTTTGCTTTGGTATATCTTTTATGGGCATAGGGACAGAGACACTCTCAAATCCTTCTTAGGGCTAAGTAAGGAGAACTTTTGTGGACACTTTCTTTGAATGCATGCCAGAGTGGTGGTTTGACTTCCGTGCTTGTTTCAATTGTTCCTTGTAGAGGTTTGGCAAGCACTTCCCCCTCTTGGAATGAAAACTGATTTAAGGAATGACAAATATTTGATGATGAAATCTGGAACTATTTATTAATGGTGTTTGCAAAATAATAAAATGGATGCAATAATACTTTCCACAAACCTATAATACAAAGGTTGTTGGGGGGGGGTGGGGGGAAGCAGCCATAAAAGTACTTTGAGCTCTTTTGAAGAAAGAGGTGAGTCCCAAGTCTGTTGTACTGTTACTATTACCATTTTTGCCACTGATGTTTCACAGAGCTAGTAGACAGACACTTATCACTTTGCCTTCTAAGAAACGAGAATAAAATTTAAAGGCTTGGAGCAATCACCACTGTCTACACTTTTTCTGACATGCTGTTAGGTTTCTGAAAAACTATTAACACCAGTTGATGAACTGAAGCAATGAACTCAACAAAAGCCTCCAACAACTGGAAGAATGTGTCAGATAACTAACCCCCTGCCACTCTATAACATCTAGATTTTTAAATGGTTTTGAAGTTTCTACTGTTTGAAGAATCATGGCTTAATAATTCTGCAACTCATTGCACATTGGGCTTGACACTATTGAAAGACATGGTTGTTATTCCCTGGGCTTTCCTGATATAATTGTTACTAAGTATTTCTTTAATTTATATCAGGGTAGTTTAATTGTATATTATGGTATTAATATTTTTGGTCCAAGAGCAAGAACAATGTCTATTTAACTTTCATTTTATAAACGATCGTGTGCATGAGTGTAAATTCATTAGGCAATTTAGGATGATAGCAAGAACTAACCTGAATAGTTCAGAGACCCTTATTAATATCATACAGAAGGAAAAGCTGAGGCAAGGAACTTTAACATGGATTCATCCCATTGCTATTCCTCTGCAAAGTTCTTCCTGCCCTTACATTTCCTAAATTCTATGGTCACCCTGGCTCCTTTGATGAATGTGGCAGTTTACCAGCTTGCTTCCTTCTCACCCCTCTGGCTTCACTATTTTCCATTCCAGGGAATGGCAAGTAGATATGGTAGAACCTGGAGTTTACATTAGCTCTAAATTCAAAATACTTTAGAACCCCAAATGTAGGCATTGCATTCATCCACTCAATTAAGTTGGCCACGTGAATAAGCTAGACTCTGATAGAAGCAGTTAGTAGGTTAATGCCCCTCTGAAAATGTCTGACTTTTAAGCCACTTAGTACATTACAACTCCAGAGTACTGAATGATATGCTAGTGATAGGCAAGCCTTATTATGCTTCTGAAGAAAGAGCTTGCTTACTCTACATCACTACTAGGGAATAGCTTACTTGGCCAGACAGCTCAGGATAAAATGATTTTACTGTACCTTCAATTTGGTAATGTTTTATTTCTTCTCTGGTATACCCAGATTAAAAGTAAAAGGAATGAGAGGACTTCAATTTCCAAACCATTACTAGAACTTCCCAAATTAATTTTCAAACTTTCATAAAAGTTCAGTCAGATGTTCTGCATTTTCTAAGACAAGTGTTGTGTATTGCCTATTGGTCTG
The DNA here is from genome assembly GCF_015852505.1 of Tachyglossus aculeatus. Lineage (NCBI taxonomy): Eukaryota > Metazoa > Chordata > Mammalia > Monotremata > Tachyglossidae > Tachyglossus > Tachyglossus aculeatus. The sequence continues at coordinate 15,128,027 of NC_052078.1, forward strand.
CAGAACCAAGATTACCAGGAATTTTGAGGAGAAAATTCTCAAGCATTATTAGGGAGTTGTAAGAAAGATGTGTTGCACCTATTTCTAAAAAAGTGTACCTTAAATTAAAAAATAAATATTTTTGAGACATCTTAGCTTTTTATGGCCGAGTACCTCAATCAGAGAAGCAGCGTGGCTCAGGGGACAGAGCATGGGCTTGGGAGTCAGAGGTCGTGGGTTCTAATCCCGGCTTCACCAGCTGTGTGACTTTAAACAAGTTACTCTGTGCCTCAGTTACTGCATCTGGGAAATGGCGGTTATGACTGTGAGCCCCATGTGGGACAACCTGATTACCTTGTATCTCCCCCAGCACTTAGAACAGTGCTTGCCACATAGTAAGCACTTAAATACCAAAATTATTATTATTATTATTATGAACCATGTGAAAGTCTTATTCACTCATTCCTGATCTTTTAGAAACATATCATCATAGGAGATTTTCACAACTTTGTTTTCGGGACCCAATAAAATGAGCCGTTTTTAAGAAGCTAGGTTACTTTAAAAGAAGTGTCTAATCATCCTCTTTCTTAATGAACTGATGTTAAATGAGTCTAAAGCCTTTCTTTAAAGGAGTCTATACTTGGACATTTCAAACCTCATCAACCGAATTTAATCTTGGATATTATCCAGGATTATCTCCAATAGGAAAATGTCATGGGCTCAAGTGCTTTAAGAATTTGAAAGCATTTGCCCTCATCAGGAGACTGATTAAGCTTTATTATCTGCTGTCCAAAAATCTTCAGGTGCTTAGTGACCTGAAGTAAGCTTGAAAATATTTAAGGCTGAGGAAGAATGTGTTTCAAATCGACATACTAGAGCTATTTTCTTAAGAAAGTATGATGGTCAAATTTGACAAGGGCAACCCAGTTTTGAATGTGAGAGTATTATGTGCCTTGAGGTGTCTGCAGAGGGCTTTAGGTAACACAATTTTCAGCAGAAAGCTATGTGGAGATTTTGAATCATCCTTTAAATCTGTAAGAGGTAAATGTCACATTTACAGAAACCAGGTAATGTTTTCACACCTGCTGGAGCGTCATTTTTTTCTGGGTTCAAAAATCACACAGCCTCAGTTTTCCGCTCAAATGTTTCAATTCTCAGGAGAACCATATTGGAGTCTGGTTCTAGAGTTGATCAGCTAAAAAACTAAAGTTTATTCAGTACCCACAAAGGATCTTGATTATTGCCAAGAAAAACAGCGTAGCAGCTGCATCTTTGCTAGTCTGTATGTGGCAAGCTTTGAGAAATTGTTTTAAAACGATTCTCTGCTGCCAAAGATTGGACTTAAGGAAGCACTGAAGTTGATGTTTAGAATCAGGGGGAACTTTAGCTTCCAAATGGTACCTCCCCACCCCAAGCCCCTACCTACAGTTTGTCTACAGCTTCTTAGCCTACAAGATCTATTTTTTCAAAATAAAAACACCTTCATTTTCCAAGAGAAGCTGACAAAGGTCTAGGTGTACCAGAACATGTGGATAAAAGGGTTAACCACAAGTTAGTACTCAGCAAAGTCACTCTATTGTTCCACAATTTGCATCTTATTCACAAAGGGATATTGTTGGTGGGAAATTGTAGGATTAGAATAGCAGTCAGAATTCTGACTGGTTAAGAGCCATTTGGATTAAATATTGGGGACAGATCATGAATGGTCTAAGACTCATTTAGATTCCCATTGTGTAATCTTGGCAAGTTTCTTTACTGCCATTTAGAGTAGGTGTCTGTCTTCTTACATCCTTTGGGATAACCAATAAGTCAAAATATATTTTTCTTTACTTTATCCTGAAGGGCAAGCTTCCCTATCTTTTCAGTAAATTCTGCATGTTGACCTCAAGAGGCAGCTCTTGATGACAAGTGGAATTTTAGCAGCCAAGATAAACAATTTTCTATCAAACAAAAATATTTGGGGCACCAGCAAACCTTCTCAGCTTACTGGGAGGTTTGCTAGGGGGTAGTGGGAATGGAAAGTTAAATCAACCAAGGGATTTCTGACTTGAGAGGTGGCCAACATTTCTTTTGTATCCAACTACAAATTGGAACTCTCAGCCAAGAAACCACATATCTTCCTCAAAATTATATCCAGTCCTTGACCAAACCTCTACATTATTATGTGATATGGGGTGCATATTTTTTACTGAACAAGGCCTTGTGGCATTGTCTCTTGGCAGAAAGGAAGTTGTCAAACAATCGCCCTTTTATATGTGTCAGCTCAAGGCCATTCACATTTATTGAGGGGGAAGTTGAACCTTTACACTATTTCCTCACATTCATCTCTCTTCCCTCCCCTTATTGAAGCACACTCCTCCACAGCGGATCAGGGTTTCAACGAATGGAAGGCTTCTTAAGAGCTTTTGGATCCCTGAAGTAGTAGTATAAATACACAAACTGGAAGATCTTAGTGTCAAGCAAGTCTTATCACGAACAGATCTTGCAAGGAATTTGTGTTCAAATTCTCACAGGCAGTGGAACAATTTTGCATTACTTACAGCGAAAGGTTAAATGAAATGAGGCTGGAGACTGAAGCTTGTTTCAGACATTTGAGCCCTGATGTCCGAGATATGCGGGGGAATTGTCTGTAATTCATATTCCAGGCAAGAACAGCCACTTGGCCCATCCCATCAAAAAGCGCCAATTTTGGAAAGGAGAAAGGTCATCTTTACTCTCCTCCATTTGTAAAATCTACTACAGATGTGAGGTCCTTGTTTATCTCGATTTCTTTTCCTGCAGCCTCAGGTCATAAGCAAATTCATAATTTCTGGCACTGATATGCTTGATAGGCCTATTTCTATTTTTTATTTGTGGAATTATTGAAAATGTTCTAAGATGCAATTATTTCATGTATAATTTTATTTTTCCCATGGCATTTCCCTTGAGTAGATCAAAGCTGTGTGCCACAATTAAAAGTCCTGTCGTCCACAAACAGAATCGTGGGGATCTGTTGATGTTCAGCAAAGAGACAGGCAACCAAGGCTAACAGAAAACAGTGAGAACAAGAGATCGTGAAGTAATTCAGAGCAATATGAAAAAGAAAAGAGATGTAAGCAGAGTCCAGAGTGCCCCCCGCAACTGGAAGACAAAAAAGAATGGAAAACAGGAAGATTTGGGCAACTTACCAAGCATGCTTCTTTGTGAGAAGGCCTGAGAAAGGAATCAATCAAATTTATTGAGCACTTCTTGTGTGTAGAGCAGTATACTAAGTGCTTAGGAGAGTACAACACAACAATAGAATGGATACGTTCCCTGCCCATAGTGAGCTCCTAGTCTACAGGGGGAGACAGATATTAATATGGATAAATAAGTTACAGATATTTACATAAGTGCTGCGGGGCTGAGGGTGGGGGTGGTGAATAATAATAATAATAATAATGGCATTTATTAAGTGCTTACTATGTGCAAAGCACTGTTCTAAGCGCTGGGGAGATTACAAGGTGATCAGTTTGGCCCACGGGGGGCTCACAGTCTTAATCCCCATTTTTACAGATGAGGTAACTGAGGCCCAGAGAAGTGAAGTGACTTGCCCAAAGTCACATAGCTGGCAACTGACGGAGCCAGAATTTGAACCCATTACCTCTGACTCCAAAACCCGGGCTCTTTCCACTGAGCCACACTGAATAAAGAGATCAAGTCAGAGAGATGCAGAAGGGAGTAGGAAAAGAGAAAATGAGGACTGAGTCAGGGAAGCCCTCTTGGAAGAGATGCACCTGCAATAAGGCTTTGAAGATGGGGAGAGGAATTCTCATAAATGAAAACGGAGGGCGTTCCAGGCCAGGGGCAGGATGTGGGCGACAGGACGGCCTTGAGATCAACAAGATAGAGATACAGTGAGTAGGTTGGTATTAGAGGAGCGAAGTGTGTGGGCTGGGTTGTATTAGGAGAGTAGTGAGGTGAGGAAGGAAGAGGCAAAGTGATTGAGTGCTTTAAGGCTGAATGCCCCTAGCTATGCAAATGATGTAGGTAGCAGCTTAAACAAATTCTCCATTTTCCTGAATTAACTTTTGAGTCATTACAGAGTATTTTCCTCCAGCAAAGCCAAGAGATAACCTTTGTGTGTGCACACAGCAGTCAGCACTCTGGGTCCCACATTGGGCTTTTCTTTCACACTTAAACTTATGGAAGAATTTCACCATCAGTGGCAACTTGAGTACAAAGAACTACCACCTACAGGGCATTCATAGAGGCTGCAGAAAATAATTAACATACAATTTTGTATGAAAGCTCAAAATGTGCAATGCAGTCCTGTTGTATCCCTAAATGATTGACAGATGGGCTTAGATTTTAAAAGTGAACCAAAGTTAATGTCAAACACCACTGGTGGCAATTTAATACCATGCAGACGAGCACACTCAAAACTGGGATTCAGAAATTTTACTATGGATGAAAATAAGGACTTCGAGATTATATTTCCGATGGTGCTGCTATGTACTACTGTGAATATCACTTTATCTCTCTGGTAGCCCAGGCTAGGAAAATCACCAAACTATGACCTGCCTCACAGGCTGGTTTGAAAACAACCCCCCACCTCCTCTGTCAGCGTGTTTCCTTATAAGCACTCAAACAAATGCACATGGCTGAGCCTTTCTGTTCTGAGTTTCGACCTCAGTGAAAAAGTTTCAAATTATTGACAGAAGGGTTATTTGTTTGCCTGTAACTTTCAACTTTTTGGTGAGGGTCATTTTACCACAGAAAGAAGGGAGATCCATATTCAAGTGTCATGTCCAGATATGGGAGGGGAGCCTGCATTAAGAAGAGCTATGAGCTGGATGGCCCCGAGAAGCTTTGCAATCTACAAATACCACTCTCCCCAACACCCTGTGATTTGGGCCCTCCATCTCAGGATGGAAAAGCATGGTTGGTAGAGACTGGATCCCAGCTCTGAAACTCTTGCCTCAATCCTACACCCACAAGGCCCTGTCCTATCCTGCACATTACATTTTCTAAGCTGTAATCCTCAATGATTAGCAATTTTGAATCCAACTAACCCTGGGGCATTGGGCAAGCCTGAACTTGCCTGTGTATATTACTTCTTCATTCCCAGTAAGAGTGAAATAAATAGCAAAGATCATATTGTTGGAATGAGATTAGGATGCTTTATAAGCCATCAATGCCTTCAACACTGCAAAAATTGGTTGACGTTCCCTGGTTGGTTTTCAGCCTACCTTTCAGTTGTAGTAATCTTACCTCTGGAGGAACCTGGGTGACCCTTACACCCCAAACTCAGATGAGCTGAAATCCTAGAAAAGGACTCCAAAAATTCAGTTCTAACACTTTCCAGATTATATATTTTTTTGGTAAATCTTGGATCATTTCATTTCTTTAAGGTGTGACTTTCACGCAATACAAAGAGAAGCAGCGTGGCTCAATGGGCTTTGGAGTCAGTGGTCATGGGTTCAAATCCCGGCTCTGCCACTTAACTGTGTGACTTTGGGCAAGTCACTTAACTTCTCTGTGCCTCAGTTACCTCATCTGTAAAATGGGAATTGACTGTGAGCCCCCCCACCGTGGGACAACCTGATCACTTTGTAACCTCCCCAGCGCTTAGAACAGTGCTTGGCACATAGTCAGCACTTAATAAATGCCATTATTATTATTATGCAAACATTGGATCATTTTTTCTAATGGCAGCATTACTATCTTTGTATTGGAACCTCTTTCCCTGACATCAGTCTTCTTAATTAGCCATTAGCTCCATCAAAGACTTTCGATTGCAGTAAATACTTCTGAACAAAGAAGTTGATAATACATCTCCTTTTGCATAATAGGGGACCTTCAAAGATTTTTTTTGCTGCCCCCAGGGTCTGGACTAGAATTCAAACTTCTTAAGGACAGGGATCATATCTACTAACTGTACTGTATTCTTCCAAGTGCTCAATACAATACTCTGACAGGGTAAGTGAGTGTTCAATAAATACAATGGATTGATAGGTTAGCTTGCAAATTCACCCACTGATCTGCATAACAACTTCTTGCAAAGGCTGGCTAACACAGTTTCCAGAGAAGCCTAATGGGAGAGGTATATTCTCTAAAGGGTGTGGACCAGAGAAAAGGAGGACTAATAGAAACCCTAGAGGGGGTTGAAAAGAAAAGGTCAAGTGCTAGGGAGAGTTCAGGAAAGGAAACAAGGTAGACCAGTAGGGTTGGTAGTGTGTCTGGAAAATCATTATCTCTACTTCCCCAACCTGTTCAGCCTTCAGTTCCTTCCAATTCTGTGGGTGAGCCGCAGACCTCCGATGAAAGGGTAACAATTTGTCAACACACCCCAGCTTACCCTGAAGCTATTTTGATGGGACTCATACTTTGGATATGATTTGAATGGCAGCCCAAGGTGATAATTCAGGAGCTGATCATAAACTTTCTACATTAAACAAGTCCTTTTACTTCTCTCCCTAGCCCCTATTGCTGCCTGCTTTTTGTCCACTTCCCTGGATGCCAGTCTTTCCCCTCAGTGGGGCTACAGAATAGAACAGTGCTTTGCACATAGTAAGGGCTAAATAAATGCCATCATTATTATAAGAAGGAGGTTGAGATTTGTTAGTAGGGCTAATTAGAGTTTAGGGTGGGAGGTAGCATCCTGTGAGCAGACCTGGTCCAAATTGATCATCCTGAATTCACTACAGTGTGTTGTGACTAATAAGTGTTAAAAAGTACCATAAACTACTGGCTAAAACAAGGTTTTCAGATTCTTGGTAGATTTCAGTTATCCATACTCCCTCTCTTCTTCCTTTCCAAGATTAGTGAGAACTGAATTTGGTTTTTTAAATAAAACAAATGTTGATTGCAACTTCAAATTCCATCCATTAATTATGGCTGTTGCTCTCTAGAGCAGTTGATCTGTAGGGAAACCACGAGGAGCCAGAGCAAAAGTTCTGTGTTCCTTTTAAATGACTCCCTCTTTTCAATCCCTCAGCAAACTCCTAGACAACAGCTTGTGCTGGAAGAAGGGGCTTTAATAATAATAATAATAATAATAATAATAATAATAATAATAATAATAATAATAATAATGCCATTTATTAAGAGCTTACTATGTGCAAAGCACTGTTCTAAGCGCTGGGGAGGTTATAAGGTGATCAGGTTTTCCCACAGAGGGCTCACAGTCTTAATCCCCATTTTACAGATGAGGTAACTGAGGCACAGAGAAGTTAAGTGACTTATCCAAGGTCACACAGCTGACAATTGGCAGAGCTGGGATTTGAACCCATGACCTCTGACTCCACTGGGCCACGCTGCTTCTCTTTAGAGCACTTTGAAGATGGAACTTCACGGGAACAAGTTCTAGGAGTTGCCAGGACTAGCTATGCTTTGACTTCAGTTCAGGCCTCTCAGTAAACAACGTTAGGCTTTTTTTGTTGCTGCTGTTGTTGCCACTATCTGATTTAAGCCCTTCAAGAAATAATTTTGCTGTACATACAACCTAAGGGCTTTTCTTTTTTTTTAAAAGTAAACTTCCAATTTTTTAAAAAATCCAATGAATAAAATTTCCCAAGCACATCAAGAGCAGATGTTATCTATCCAGCCTTGTGTGGGAGTGGATCTCGTAAAGAAATCATGCCCAGGGTGAGTTCCACAGCCTTTTAAAATATATATAGTGATATATACATATCAAGGGATTTGGGGGGAAGTCTCTGAACACAGGAGGTCTAGTTAGCTAAGTTTGTTTCTGGGCAACAAAAAACATACCATACTTTTTGGCAGCCATGTTACTTTAAAAACTATATCATAACACTTAAAGTGCAAGAGATCATAATCTCCACAGGTCAGTCTGGTTTTCAAATAGAAGAATCTTTCAGTGGTCTGAGAGATTCAATGGTAAAGTGGCCAGTCTTCCTCAAAACATGTGCCACAGTGCATCTAGAAAATAGTCTAATCATCCTGCTAGACAATAAAGGCAGCAGAGGTTGGTCTAGAAAAACAGGGCTGAGCCATGAGAAGAAAAAAAGGAGGTGGACATGGGTGATTGCCACCAAGCTGCTGATGACAGTAAGGGTGTTCTCCCATTTATAACCAGATACGGTATTCAGCAGCCCGGGAACTGTCTCCATACAATTAGGCTATTGTACCTGGAGGGTAACTGGAAAACAGTTGGACCTGAACCTGAAAATTTTCACAAGTGCTTTGAGAAAAAACCGTTTTCTAGGAGTGTGTTTTAATGACCTCATTATGGATGGAGAGATGTCTCAGTCAAGAAGACGTTTTGAGAGAAGAATTAATAACTGCTGCCTTAACAGAAATAATTCTTGGGCGTGGAACCAGATTAACAGTTATGCGGAGAAATAGGTGAGCTACTCAGGCTGTGAGCCCCACTTGGGACAGCGACTGTGTCTCACCTGATTATTTCATATCTACTCCAGCATTTAGAACACTGCTGGGCACAGAGTAAGCCCTTAAAAGGTACCGTAATTATAACTATTACTTATTTAATAAGTAATTAAATGGGTCCCGCCATCGACCCCCGGCCCACGTCATTCCCCGGGCCTGGAATGCCCTCCCTCTGCCCATCCGCCAAGCTAGCTCTCTTCCTCCCTTCAAGACCCTGCTGAAAGCTCACCTCCTCCAGGAGGTCTTCCCAGACTGAGCCCCTTCCTTCCTCTCCCCCTCGTCCCCCTCTCCATCCCCCCATCTTACCTCCCTCCCTTCCCCACAGCACCTGTATATATGTATGTATGTTTGTACATATTTTTTTACTCTATTTATTTATTTATTTAATTTATTTGTACATATCTATTCTATTTATTTTATTTTGTTAGTATGTTTGGTTTTGTTCTCTGTCTCCCCCTTTTAGACTGTGAGCCCACTGTTGGGTAGGGACTGTCTCTATATGTTGCCAATTTGTACTTCCCAAGCGCTTAGTACAGTGCTCTGCACATAGTAAGTGCTCAATAAATACGATTGATGATGATGATGATTTAAAAACTATTACTTTTGGTCCAATTAACTCAGACACATCAAAATCTCTCAGGTAACCACCGGCCAAGGAGGATTAATAGTAATAATGATGGCATTTGTTAAGCACTTACTACGTGTCAAGTACTGTACTAGGCTCTGGGGTGAATGCAAACAAATCAGGTTGGACACAGTCCCTGTTTCACATGGGGCTCACCGTCTCAATCCCCATTTTACAGATGAGGTAACTGAGGCACAGAGAAGTGAAGTGACTTGACTAAGGTCACACAGCAGACATGTGGGGGAGCCGGGATTAGAACCCCATGAACTCAGACTCTCAGGCCTGTGCTGTATCCACTACACCATGCTGCTTCTGGGTGGAGAAGGTGACTCCAAAGCAGTTGAGCAGCATCTCACAAAGGAGAGGTGCTTCAACTTGTCAGTAAATTTTGTAAGGGGCAATGTGAATCTGAGGTGGACTTTGATGAGTCATTTCTACTATACCTTTTGTACTCGCCTACCAAGGGTGAAGGTTTCCAAAATATTTGCTTTTGTAGTTTTGTTTAAATAAAGGACATTGTCTCACTGACTGGCAATCAAAGAAGACTTGTCAGCAAGGCTCCCTTTAGTACGGCAGATACTGTGGGAATGAGAGGTGAAATGAGATGTGGCTGCAGTTCTTAGCATAAAACCCTGCCACCCTCAATTAGATCACCAATTTAGTCCCTGACAAAATGTTCATTTTCTGGATGCAGATACAGACGGTGTCACTGATGTATTTTTTCCAAGACCTAATGTAAATCTCATTCTGCTGTTGCATTTTTAACTCCACACCCCCAGCTTCTATAAGCCCATCAGTATGAATTCCCAGTCCTAGCTAATATTTACAACACCATCCACTTTCATATCACCTGAAAATTTCATTAACGTTCTGTTTACTCCCTCTCTCAGACTGTTAATAAAGACATTGAAGGGGCTTTCTATTTTAGGTCTTACTAACTTGCAGAAATTCAATGTGTCCATAGTTGGTTGCCTCACAAGGGAAGAAAAAACAAAAAACCTCCTGCCTCTGAACTCTACAAGAAACAGCAGTGACTGAAAACAAGCCAAATTCAGACTGGGTGATATTTTTGAAATGGTGGCCCCCTAGAGACATGGCAGCACTTTAAAGTTCACTGAATCAAATGGCAAGAACAACAAGTGGAATGAAACTTTGAGGAGTACAAATTTTTCCTAAAATGATATTTATCCTAGCCAGCTTGATTTGTATGAATTCAATTCAGTACCAGTAGAGATGCTTCTGTGTTTAATTAGAAAGACAATCAGTTATTCATTTCCTTTTTAGATTAGAGAATATATTCCAATGATTGGCTGAATTTTTACTCTGGACTTTTGACATTTAACCTAATAGCCACCAAATAGCTCCAGTTTTTTCTATACCCAATATCCTATAAAAAGTATTCATACTGTATCAAAGTATAAGTCCATTCTACTATCGCATAAACTCTGAACTTGGTTAATATTTTACGAGCCTGTCTTTTGCCTGAGTTTGTTTAGTGTCCAGCAGGTGCTAAGGAAATGTGTATTCTGGGATCAGCCTGCAGGCATCTTTTTTTTTACTTCAGATTAATAAATCTGAGGCTTGAAAAGACCTTCATGGTGAAATTTCTTCCTTATTATGTGTGCACTGACGGAAGGTGAGAATCCTAGACCAGCTGGCAGACACCGCTGACAGGGCAGCAGCCGCAGAAGAGCGCACATGTGAGAAACCGAGTCAGCTTCACAAGTACTTTGAGAAAAACCCATTTTCTAGGAGTGTGTTTTAATGACCTCATTATGGATGGAGAGATGTCTCAGTCAAGAAGACGTTTTGAGAGAAGAAGAATTAACTGCTGCCTTAACAGAAATAATTCTTGGGCGTGGAACCAGATTAATAGTTATGCGGAGAACTAGGTGACTAGATGTATGTTCTCCCAAGTGAACAGGCTGTCCTAGGACTTTATTAATGTCAGATGGACTGTACAAGAAAATGAGTTTCAAGCAGGGAAAGAAAGGGGCAAAAATTTGGCCTGAAATTCATGCTGTTCAGAGCTTGTTCTTATTCTAACTTAATAGGAGCAACTGTCTCATTGTTAGGGTTCTGACAAAATACATGCTTTTAAAGAAAGGGGCTGATTCCACCACTATTTCAGATGCTCTCAAAGGTTTTTAGTTTTTTGTTTTGTAGGTAGGTATCTGTAGTTCTGTTCCCGGGGAGTAACGCTACACTGGAAATACAAGAGGCTGGCAAAGAGTGTACAGTATGTAGGTGAGCCAAAGAAAAGGTACTGAGACTCCAAGTAGGCTGGAATTGTTTCTGGAGTAACTTTTTTTGTGTGAGAGAAAGAGGGTGGGATGGGAAAAAGTGAGAGTTAAAAAATCCGGGAGATGGGTGTGAAGGTATTTTGAGGCAGCACCAAAGACAGGAAAAATATATTGATAAATCCAGTTTCTTAACAATAGATTTGTATTATTTGGTACTTAGAAAGGGCCCTTCCCCATTAGCCTGGAGCAGCTGTTGTGGGGAGGAGGTGTTCACTGAAGAGAGCAGAAACCAGGGAGAATTGAGCTAGGGGTGTACAAGGGGAAGAAAGATAGCGCATCCATCCAGCTGTCTACTTAATATACCAGCAGGAAGCATGCTGGCACAGAGAGAGATGGAAGGACTCCTGTGTTTTTTCTGGTGGGAGAGCAAATCATTCCCTATGGGCTTCAGATCTTATGTAATGATTAGATTTATCCAGTCTGAAAGCTACTGGAGAAATGGAGCATATTTTTATGCCTCTTTTCCAGCTCTCTCAAAAGGCAACCTCAAAAAAAAGAAACAGTGATTGTTTTGGATAAATTCTTAATGTGTGTGAGTGATCACTGCTCTATCAGAAGGACACACTTCCTTAGCCTGAAATACTAGCCTTTTGAGCTGCCCCAAGAAATTGACAGTTTGCACATCCTAGAGTTAGCATAGCATTAATTAAAGCTTCACACTGCACTGTCTGCTTCCTTTGTTACACACATGAGTTTTGTGCTTGCTATAAAAAGTCATGCTGTTTACAAATAGAGCTCAATTCAACATGCCAAACTTCTGAATCAGGGTCCAGACCCAGGCATATTTCTTAATTGTGAGGTCCTGGAAAATGAGGGCTGCCTGGCAGAGCTGCCTAGTGTAATGAGATGTGGAGAGCTACAGAAATTTAATTTCCTATAAAATAGTTCTCCTTAAGCTGTGTAAACTCTCCTTTAACTAGATGTCTGAGAGCCAATTTTTTTTAACTGCAGAAATGATTGCTTGGCTTATGTTTGCCTAGTTAGAAGCTTCTACTAATTTAAGTGTTGCCATCTCAAAGAACAAGACACCTTGTGGAAAGGAATTTAATACTTGGGGTTTGCAGATGTTCATTTTTTAAGTTACTGTTTTATCACTAAGACTGATTAACACTGTTTTCACGGTTCAAAGGTGAAAACGCATTCTTTCCAGAAAGTGCGAGTAACTAGAGATCAGTATTGGCTTTAAGGGAACTAGGTAGCAAAAAGTTTTGGCATGCCTTCTTCACACACTACTCCCTTGGGCTGAGTCACCAGCTTGGAATAGCAGGCATCAGGCCAGGGGAAGTTTGTAGGCCTGGAGTGTTTCTGGAACTTTAAGTCCTAACTACATAAATGACTGTGGTACTCATTAAGGTCTGCCAGTGTGCCAAGCACTGTGTTGAAAACTTTGCTTTGAATTCAGACCATGTTCAGAACTCACTTGCTTGAACTCTAAGCATAAGGTTGAGCGCTAATCCAAGATAATAATAATAATAATACATGGCATTTATTAAGCGCTTACTATGTGCAAAGCACTGTTCTAAGCACTGGGGAGGTTACAAGGTGATCAGGTTGTCCCAAGTGGGGCTCACAGTCAATCCACATTTTACAGATGAGGGAACTGAGGCACAGCGAAGTTAAGTGACTCGCCCAAAGTCACACGGATGGTAATTGGCAGAGCCGGAATTCGAACCCATGTTCTCCAACTCCAAAGCCCACGCTCTTTCCACTGAGCCACGCTGCCCCAAGATCTTTCTGGGAAACTGACACATAGCAATGGTAGCGATTCTTACCCATTCAACCGTATCTATTGAGTCCTGCTTTGTGCAAACCACTGTCCGTTAATGGAGAAACATTAAAATGATCTCTGGTCCTCAGGAGGCTCACAGTTTAAAACGGGTGGGGTGCTAGGGAGTTGGCAGTAGGAACAGTGAGACTGACAAATAAAGGCAAAAAAAAATGCTCACCTCATAGGTCCCTCTACAATTATACTGCACAGCTTTGAAGTACTCACACAACCATTAGATTGTAATGCCTTTAGGCTGACAGAGGCCCATTTTCCATTTTGAGTGTGAGGGTGGACGGCGGGCAAGAGGGGTAAGGGGGCCTGCTACAAAGCAGGCTCCAAAGACCTAAAAGGCCAGACATACATCTTTTGGGGTCTTTTCATCTCTGAATGGAATTTTTTGGCTCTGACAAGGTCTAGATGAACAAGGCTGGGAATCCAGTTCAAAAAGCTGTGGGAGTGACTGACCACATGGAATTGGAACCAATGCTTCCTTTACTGCCAATTTGAGGTTCTGAGCAGTTTTGGTAGGGAAAGCATGATTCCAGCGGTCTTGTATCACTAACTAAACCCACTAAAGTCAGTGGGAATCCTTTTATCACAGGATAAAAATGGGGAAATGGAATTTTGGTCTCTAGTCTTTTTAAGAACTTCAACTTTTGATTCTATTCTGCTGTTGTGTCATCCTGGGGGCTTTATTCAGTCACTTAAACTTAATTTTTCATTAATTTTTTTAAAAGCATTCATTACTTTCCATTTTGATGATACTTTGAAATTGTTTTCCATTTATCTAGTTTATATCCAAATTCGAGTTCTGTTGACAGCTAGGTTAGGGTCTTTTATCTCTCCTTAATGTCACCAGCCATATCCTGCCATCGACCCAGTGAAAAACTCCCAATTGAAATCAATGGGGAGTTCTGAGCAAAAATCAATGACAGGATATGGGGTATACACAGAGTGGTTACTCTTAGTTATCTGTAAGGAGACCACCATAAACGTAAGTACCTTAGGGTAATCCTTTAGACTTTGTTCAGGGACTAAAGAAAAAAAAAGGATTTGTATTTATCGCAAGGGAAAAAAAGCAGGAAGGAAATGGCACATGTTTGTTCAGCATAATTTGTCATTTTCCCACAGTTCAATTAGTGAACATGAATTGTGTTCATAAATTCTTCAATAGTTTTAAAATAAAAGCTCAAGGAAATAAACCAACATTTCTTCAATAAGAGTGTTCTTACAATATAGAAGAAATGCAAATTACCATGGAGAACAATAAAAAGAAGCCTTCTTTACTCACCCTAAGACCCTACCCACCACAATTCATTCAGTAGCCTCTGGCTCACACTTACTCCTCTTGTCACAGAGACTTAACCAGCTTATTCAAAAAGACAGAAAAAAAAAAAGAAAGGCTGATAACACATTTATATTATCAATTTTTAAAGCACTGAAGTGTTTTTTCATAATATTATTTCCTGAGGTGGTTAACACAAAAAATTAAAAGCTTCTCTCTTATGCTCAGGAAAAAAAGTGGACCTTCCTGAATGAAACACATCAAATTTATGCATTCTTTTTCATTTTAGGCAAGGTACCATTCTTCAGAAACTAGAAGTCAATTTACATAGGGGCCATTAACTTGATATTATGACAGCAAATAATATTGAGTTAGTGGGTGTAACTATGACAAGAACAATAGCACTGCATATGTTAACTATGTTATGTGTGTGCCTGTCCTCCACACTTAAATGCTACTAAAACACACACACACCTTCCCATGAAACTAAAAAGGCCACTCTGGGACACACAGTCCTAGTGCATTATTATTATAAATTAAAATCATTATAGTGCTTATTATTAATAATAAGAAGAATGATGGTATGTTAAGTTCTTTCTACGTGCCAAGCACTGTTCTAAGCGCTGGGGTAGAAACAAGGTTATCAGATTGTCCCACGTGGGGCTCACAGTCTTAATCCCCGTTTTACAGATGAGGTAACTGAGGCACAGAGAAGTTCAGTGACTTGCCCAAGGTCACATAGCTGACAACTGGCAGAACCAGGATTAGAACCCACAACCTCTGACTCCCAAACCCATGCTCTTTCCACTAAGCCACGCCGCTTCTCTGCTAAAAACTTACTACATACCAAGCGCTGGGATAGATACAAGATAATCAGATCAGACACAGTCCCTGTCCCAGACATAAAAAAGGTTGTTGTCATGCTTGTTGCTTGCAGCACCTGGTAACTATATGCCTTAAGATGAAATAGCTTC
This sequence comes from Tachyglossus aculeatus, assembly GCF_015852505.1. Classification (NCBI taxonomy): domain Eukaryota; kingdom Metazoa; phylum Chordata; class Mammalia; order Monotremata; family Tachyglossidae; genus Tachyglossus; species Tachyglossus aculeatus. The sequence goes on from NC_052078.1 coordinate 15,143,331, forward strand.
ATCCACACAAGACCCATTTTTTCCAGTCACCTTCACAGTATCTCAGCATGTGGAAATCTTCTGGCTCTATTAAGATACCCTTTCCCACTGCGTGACTGGCAGAATGGCCACTTCTTCCCAAAGCAGAAGAGCAATTCAAAAGGTCTCCCCAATAGCCAGACATCATTCAGCCTCGACTATCTTAATCCTTCTCAACCTCTTGGCTGCCTATGACATGGTGGACCATTCACTCATTCAATCATATTTATTGGGCGCTTACTGTGTGCAGAGCACTGTACTAAGCATTTACCACTCCCTTTACCTGGAAGCATTATCAAACCTTGCTTCTTTCTGACACAGTTCTCTCCTGGCTCTCTGGCTGATCTTTCTTCATCTCTTTTGCCAGCTCTTTCTCTACTTCCAACCTCCTAATTTCCCTCAAGGCTCTCGTCTAGGTCTACTTTTGTGTTTTTACAGTCACTCCTGGGGGAGTTCATCCATTCTAGCTTCATCCACTACCTCTAACTTTTACTAGCTCTTACCCCACTCCTCCTCTGCATTTTGCCTCTTCTCCTGCCTCCTGGACATCTTTATATGGAAATCTCACTGGCACCTTAACCTTAGACTGAACTCCTCCTCTTCCCTAGCAAATCCTCTCCTCTATCTAACTTTACTGTCCTAATCAACAACCAGGAAACAATTGCTATATGGTAATAAGTACGACATTTTTAAAAGCACTCACTAAGTATTAGGGAAGCAGCATGGCTCAGTGGAAAGAGCATGGGCTTTGGAGTCGGAGGTCATGTGTTCAAATCCCAGCTCCGTCACTTGTCAGCTGCGTGACTTTGGGCAAGTCACTTAGCTTCGCTGTGCCTCAGTTACCTCATCTGTAAAATGGGGATTAAGCCTGTGAGCCCCCCGTGGGACAACCTGATCACCTTGTAACCTCCCCTGCACTTAGAACAGTGCTTTGCACATAGTAAGCACTTAATAAATGCCATTATTATTATTATTATTATTATTATTATTATTATTATTATTATCAAAGGGTTTCAAAAATTGGCTAGCCAAACTATGGTGCCCTGAAAACAGGAAAAAGGTGCTTTTGGGGGGCAAAAGCTTTGAGGGGACTAGTAAGACAGAGGCAAACACCAAATCATAGTATGGTTGGGCTTTAGCTAGAGTCAAGTGGTATCAAATCTAAAGTACACACACACACACACACACACACAGTGTGTCAATCAGTCCATATTTATTGAGTGCTTATTGCATTCAGAGTACTGTACTAAGCACCTGGGAGAGAATAATGCAACAGTGTCAGTAGAAACGTTCCCTGCCCACAATCTCACCTTTTTTTTTGCCTCTCCTTGCATCACCGGAAAATGTGCTGTCCAATCCATTGAATACCAGAACTTAACTTCCTAGACCTGATAGAGTTTTCTAGTTAAATGTAGAGCTTGTTGGGTGTAGGCCTCATTTCCTGTTCTCCCACTCCCTTCTGTGCTGCCCCTCCACTTGGATTTGCATTCTTCATTCACCCATCCCTCAGTCCCACAGCATTTACATACATATCTGTAATTTATTAATGTCCATCTCCCCCTCTAGACTGTAAGCTTATTGTGAGCAGGGAATGAGTCTACCAACACTATTATATTGATACATATCCAATGGGTAACTGACAGGGTATGGTTTCAACATTATACCAAGCTTCAAGCCAACTGAAGGGGTAGAGAGCACCTATCATCTACATAATTGACAAATATAGGGTTACCACAGAAGCTTCATTCTGCTCTCAAGCCATTCTATCTACTTCACTGGCAAATCTATCAGCAAGTCAGAATTAGAAGCCAGTCCTCAGATTTCCAAGCCATGTTTGCCCCATCACACTTTCTATGGGTGGGATATTTGAGGAGAAAAAATGACAGTAGGATATTCCAATAGTTATTCTTGACAACCAAAAGTGGAGTGTGTGTCTGTGTTAGACACAAATGTCTAACAATTGAGTATTTGAATTGTTTTATAACTATTTCTAGCCACTGGTAGACTCCTCATGATGTCCAAAAGACCTAATTTTATGTTTCCTTTGACAGGCTCCATCTTCCTGCGTATTTCTCTCTCAGAGCTTAGTACAGTTCACACACAGCAAGTGCATAATAAATATTATTAATACAACTACTGTTATTACTGTTTGGCTAGGAAAGTGTAACTACAACCTGCCAGGGTAGAATGAAATGAGCAGATGCAATTTTTAGTATTTTGGGCCCTAACCCTAAATTATTTAGATAGGTATTCAATGACATGATTAAGTAATGCTGTAAAAATGTCTCAAAAGAAATAGACATCACACAATCCCAAAATCAGATTTAAAGGACACGGGGTCAGCAATTTCAAAGCATACTGATAAAATTGTTACCCGAAGCAATTAATCCTGACTGGTAGTATCTAATGGACCAGCTGATGCAGAAAGTGAAGAAACAGCAGGAGTCTCATAGTTACTGGGTTACAGAAGAATGAGGGGGACACCATGATAACAGAATGTTTTCACTTAGAATTTAAGGTTCATAGGAAAGTACTAACCACTTATAGTAGTTTAGGTTGAATAGTAGCTCAATAGCATTTTTTTTGAGAATTTTCTCTTGAAAAAAAGGTTAAAAGGGACTTACCTATTTGACTGTATTTGCCTGCAAGAATGAAATTCCAAGTTCAACCCAATGAACATTTTGATTTACACTTACCCAGTGCTTAGTATAATGCTCTATACAAAGTAAACACTTAATAAATACTGTAAGTGCTTAATACAGTACTCTGCACAGAGTAAGCGCTCAATAAATATTAATGAATGAATATTATTACAACACTTGACAAAGTACACCCACTTCGCTTGGAGTGAAGGCGTTGCATACTTGCAGAAGCTTGGAAAATTCAGTGTAATATGCCTTGTGTCTGATGCTGCGTGCATTTCCACACACTATTTCTTCTGCTGCTGTGCAGCACTGTGCCCACATAGGCTCACATGGTGAAAATAACATTCCCCAATTCCCTCACAGCATTTTAGCCAAAATGTGTAGTGAAAAACCACGTTATGACAGAAATGAGTATTATCCCAGATTTTAATTCTCCTACTAAATGCTTAGTTTGGGGGCTGCCAACCAGAGAAGTTAATTCCTTTCGAACTCATCCTCTACAGACTGACTGAATATACAAAGCGTTTGTGGATACAGGAGTTATTAAGTAATTAGTTTTAGTCCGACCAATGTCTCCAGCTGCCTTTATCATTAGTGCGTATGGTAAAAGGAAAGTAAAGGAGGACTGGGGAGACCTTATCCCTTCTTTGCATTCCAAGATCTTGCCATTTTCAAGAAACTCGAGAGCCTTTGTGAGCTTAAAATGAGACTCATTCTTCTTTCAAGCAGCCCTTAGTTCTTTGACAATGACTTCCAGAATCCATCTTCCAAATTTTAGACTTTCTGAAAGTGATACCCTGAGTTCTAGCCTTTCAATCAATCAATGATCTTGAGTGCTTACTGTGTGCCAGCACTGTACTAAGCGCTTGGGGGAGTACAATACATTAGAGTTGGTAGACATGATCCCTGCCCACCAAGGGCTTACAGTTTGATGCGGGGGGTGGGGGGGTGGGGGCAGATATTACATTTAATTGCAGATAAGGAAAGCAGCAGAGTATACAGATATTTACCTGAGTGCTGTAAATATGGCCTAATGGTCTAACCATCATAATGGTCTACTGGTAAGAATGGTCTAATCATATAATCGTTTCACAGATGGGTAGCCCGTGAAGTCAGATATATTTCAGTGCAACTGACTGGTACTTCCATTAGATCAATGGTATTTATTGAATAATTACTCTGTGCAGAGCACTAATGTAAGCACTTAGACTTGCAATACAACTGATAAAATTTTCATTCAGACTTTTCAAATGAAAATTGCCTACCTGGAAGTAGGCAGAGGCCAAGTTTTAGGTTGGAAGATTACTGCTACAGGGTTAGTACCACAAAAAGAATCCCCGGGCCACAACATTTTGTTGTTTATATAATATAAACTTGGCACTAATGAAAAGATTTAAATTTGTGAAATGGTAAAATTGAGAAATACAGTAAATGCATTGCGGTCAATATGATTACTGAATCAACTGGGTTATAGGAAACACTGCAAACATTAAGAAACAATTAATGTATAATTAATAAGGGGAAAGTTGGATGTCAGAAGAAAAATGCCATTTTGACCATTAGCAGCTGCAGGAGGAAGACCAAGACAGAATACTCGGGGAATCTGTTTAGCTGGAAGAATGCTATAGTAAGTATAAATAGAAGGAAGTGGAGTTGAAGCCATTTACGGTTCGATACTAGCTGCCCAAGAGAATTGACACTAGAAGTAGTCACCAGGTCCTAGGAAGGACATAATTGCTCTTAAAGGGTCATACTTGCTGGAAACTAAAATGATATCCAGCTTCAATAATTAAGTTATAAGGGAAGGCTGAGGAAGATGGATTTGCTTCCAGAAGAATACAAGAGATTTCATGGAGGTATCTTAATTAAAATAATGAAGTTGACCATTGAAATTTCAATCAGGCTCTTTATATTGGTCCAGCGCTCACAAATGAGATTTCAACAAGAACTTTTTGACAGTGGAAACAAAGAATGCTTTAATGGGAATAACCTCAGAAAAAAATTGCTTATTAAAAGAAAATCAGAGCTCCCAGGGACTTCACCAAGAAAAATTATGAGATAAATAGAAAAAAATAAGGGAGAGGAATAGCTAAAGCAGAAGCGCAATGGGTATAGTGGTTCTTTTCACTGCCAAGACATTTTAAAGCATCTCAGCCCTGCTTAGCTAGATCAAGAATGTGATTTTGAAAATGAATGGGCAATGACAGGAAATCTTTTGCAAGTGATTCTAATGGGTAGTCAATGAGACTCCTTCTGAAATCCCTAAGCCCCATAGCATTGTCTGATGTCTGTATGGAAATCATCACACCCTGACCTGTTTCGAACACTGCAGCTAATAAGATTCTTCCACCATTTTAGAGAATAGGAGTGTAAAGTCAAGAAGCAGCATCTTAATAAAGTTACTACAAATTCCAGGTGGTTAATAAACACTGTATTACCTAAGTGCTTATTCCACTAAAAAAATTCCACCTTCATGGATAAAGTCCTGCCATTTTTTTTTGAACAATGGGACTATTTGAAATGCCTCACCATTATGGAATAGGTGTAAGACTTGGAAGGAAAAGTTAAGCAAACAAACTTATAGTCCAAGAGCAAGTGTAAAACCACTGAAATCAAACTTACTCCTGAAAATCATTTCATCCAGGCCATTTTACGGCACAATGTATATAAAAGCATGTGTGATGGTAGCAGAAAATTGACACTGCAAAATAACTGTACTATTTGATAAGAAAGGGAAGCAACAACACAATCACTGTAAATGACTAGTGGATTTATAGTACATATATAAATTTATCCACCCCTTCCTCTTTCCAAAGATAATATATATAGATACAGATATAAGAGAAATAAGGAAAATAATTAACATGGGTTTCCCTAGCCATAAATATCTTTATATTGTGACATAGCATACATGCATACACACACAACTAGCCAGTCATTTAAAACAGCATCACTTGCTTTGCATGAATTTTGTTTGAGTGGTAAGTCATAGTATAAATTAAAACTGTGCCTCTCCTCCAAGTATAGTTACTCTTCACTGCAGAATAGTAGCTGAGTTTGAGAAAATGGCTGTTCTTAGCCCAGCTTTCACTGTATTGTAACTTTCCAAATCACTGTCCTTTGGGGTTGAAATTTTCCATGTTACTTTGCAGGTCGTGAGATGGGTTTGTTTTTTTGGGTTTTTTTTTTTTTGGAACATGAAAAAATTGCCTGCAGCTGTTTGAGTTATTGGCAAATAAAACACAAAATATGCAGTTTCTATTTTTTAATTGTAAAAAACACATTTTCATAGTACCTTCCTCTGAGAAACTAACTTATTAGTCATTTTCTACCTGTCAGAAATCCTAATGTCAGAAAGCAGGTGGAAGGCAGGAGATCCCAAATTCCCTATTACTATCCCCATTTTACAGATAAAGAAACAGATTGAGGTTCTTCTCTGTCGTGCTAATGTCACAGTGTCTGTGGCTGATACATGACTGTTGAGTCTTTACATGGGGCTTGATCAAAGAGAAATATCCAGAAAATATAGGCGATGTTCTACTGGAGGGGGTCAGATAAAGATGCTGAAGGGCCTGCAGAGAGGAAACCAGTGATACCTCTCCCGCCCCCGACCAGATCAAAGGTTACCCTCTCTCATTCACTCCAGATTACCCGAATCTCAGCCAACAAGCTCCCCTCCCCAATACAGCTGGAGCTATTTTAAGCCAACCTAGTGGCCTTTACAGGTGAGAGTCCACTGATGGCCAAAGTGGACCCACTTCATAATAATAATAATAATAGTGGTATTTGTTAAGCTCTTACTCTATGCCAAGCACTGTATTAAGGGCTGGGGTGGATACAAGCAAATTGAGCTGGACAGAGTCCCTATCCCACGTAGGGCTCAGAGTCTCCATCCACATTTTACAGATGAGGTAACAGGCACAGAGAAGTTAAGTGACTAGCCCAAGGTCTCACAGCAGAAAAGTGGCAGAGCCAGGAATAGAACCCAGACCTATCCACTATGCCATGGGCCTGGGGTACAGAGCAGGCAAATCAGCCTTGCAGTCTGGTTGCCCATGGCTAAAGGCCCAGTGTTGGTGGCTGTTCCACTTCAGTAATTACTTGCACTGTGCTGTCACTCAAGACCTATGGGCAAGGCTTGGCCCTGCCATTACCCAGCTTAGGTGTCACAGGCCTTGTGAGGTGGCCTAAGACCATAGGACAGATAGCTCGCTAAAGCCTACCATAGGGGCAGTGCTGCTGTGGCCCATTCTGGGAGGCCAGTGCCTGTTCCACCACCTCACTCCCCTTCCCAGAACTGTTGTAGAATAGCTCAGCAGCTTTTTGTCACACTTATACAATGACATTTAATGAATCAGGGAGAGGCAGCAAGGTCCAACACCATTCGGGAAAGAGTCAAGAAATAAATACTTCTACAGAACAGAGACTCCCACCCATATATGAAATTGAACCCTGGATCATCACATACAAGTCAGTAACATCAAAGGAAACTAACTCCATCACCTTTGTTCATTTTTAGGGACAATCATCAGTGGAGTGAACCGAAGCCATTTTGTATCACAAGACAATTTAAAGTCAGACCAAAAATTGTCATCAAATCCATATAGGGAGTGTTTAGAGAGACATGTGGTCATTTTTCAAGATTAAGAGATTTCTTTGATCACTGGGGGAAAGCCCTGCTCTTTATTGACCACTGTCTTGGGACTTACCTCCTCAATTTGAAAACAAGTAGAAACATTTCACCACCCTACAACAAATTTACACCATCCTGCCCATTCCAAAAAGCTGCACGAGTGATTAATAACTGAAACCATCACTTTTCCATACCCATGGTCAGTGCAACTTGTTTCTGATCCTCCGGAAGGTAAAAATTTCAAAGTCTGTCATGTTCCCCAGATTGTATGAACTGCATGGATGGGGTGATGATTTGCTGGGCTCAGTGGTGCTCTTGAAGCCCATGGATAAGGAGTTCTAATTCCTCCAGCCCCTGGGACCTTGGGCTAATGACTCACTTCAAATTCATCATTTGCTCAGAAAGACCAGACACACTAACCCACCTCAAATGAGCAGAGACTCAGGCAAACTATTTTAAAGCCTTTACCTAGAAGTGATAAATTCTAATTCACATTCAAGTTGCTCATTCTTCCTATTCCACTACATATTAACTGCTAGAAACCATGTGGCTTTTTGTGAAAGCTCTGTGACTGCTGGAATTGGTGAAGGGACCGCAAAATGGGAACCACTCCAGATGTTTTAAAGTGACATAAGGTAGTCACAGACTCCAAACTAGCACCGAGGATCCAGGAGAGCCAGCTCAGGTAGAGCTTCCTGGCAGTAAAATGGAAGCAGGAGCAAAACCATGGAAACTATGACAGCGGTTCTAATGAGTTTAGCCCCATAGACATTCACCTAATGAACATCATGGGAAATATGTCCCTATGAGTTTCTACAGTGCTCTTCTGAAGAAAAAAAACCCACAAAGTACAAACATTTGACCAGCTCAGACTCTGCCCCATAGCATTACAACTATTTTTGGTTTTGGCATTAGGAAAGTGGAGAATTAGAAAAAACAATAACATTACATTCCAGACTGAATGCAGTTTGAATCTGCTTACTGGTGCCAATGTAAAAATTGTGGAACATTAAGATGCAAAAATGTTTGCAGTGCATTTCTTGAACAAGACTTAAATCATGACACATTTATAAAAAAACTAGTGCTTTCCTCTTCTTTGAAGTTTTCTAATTAAAAAAAGTACTGTAAGATTCCATCCACAATAATTAGATGTGGAAAGAACAACTACTGGATTAGTGAGAAAAGCCACATGAAAAGTTTGAAGTTAATTCACTCACATTGTCCAGTCCTCATTTAAGGTCAGAGTTACCAGTTAAAACTCGACCTGGCACACAATCTAGAACAGGATGGCTGAGTGGGCAAGCTGCATTGCCAGGGCACCTTTACTAAAAGACTCAATATCCAGGGATCCAATTAGATGGTCTCAAGGTCCCTTCCAGCTCCAGAATATTTGTTTTATCAACCTGAGCACTACATTTCCACTGAGCTGAACGCAAAACAGCCACTTAGAATACTTTCCATTTTCAGATTGATATGCTGTGTAATGATTTGTTGGTTTTTAAGTGTGTGTTTTTTAATGGTATTTGTTAAGCACTTACTATGGGTCAAGCATGGTTCTAAGTGCTGAGGAAGATTTTAAGATAATCAGGCTGGACACAGTCCCTGTGCCACATGGGGTTCACTGTCTTAATTCCCATTTTACAGATTAGGGAACTGAAGCACAGAGGACTTAAGTGACTTGGCCAAGGTCACACAGAAGGCAAGTGGCAGAGTTGAGATTAGAACCCAGGTCTTCTGACTTTCAGGCCTGTGCTCTTTCCACTAGGCCTCACTGCTTCTCTAATGTTCCATCAGGTCTTAATAATGTTCATTTTACATTTCTTAATGTTTTATTTTTACCTCATGGTTCCTTTGCACAGGGCAATTCTTAGGAGGCATTCATTTGGGCTTTACTGCTCTTTGCATAAGTTTTAGACTTCTAGAGCACTTAGTTAAATGAGTATTTGCTTACTAGAGTAGAATAGATATTTTTGAATAGCTACTAAATAGTTAATGTTCATTTCTCCATTAGAGAAAACTTTAAGGGGAAAAGAAGCTATGAGAAAAGAGGATCCAAAATCCTTACAATCTTCAAACATTGCTGGGTTTTTTTTTTAAAAAAATACAAACAAGAAATGTGAACACTCAGGGGAAAATACGACCTCTGATTACTTATTTCACTAAATCTTTAGAAGTGCAATTGTTTCTATGATACTGACTTCAAAGTCTTCTAATACAATTTAATAGGTAACTCTAACAGTTGGTTGATCTTTTTAGCACTTTCATAAGAAAGAGTAGTAATTTAAGGTTTTTTACCAGATCACTTCGGAGCCTTCTTCCTTTGCAACACTTAGGAGTTACACTCCCTGGTTGGTCTCTTGCATGATATCACAGTGGGGCCTTTGAAATTCTGAAGGAGGCTTAAGAAGTTCATCTTCTTGAATCAGCATTTGCAAGGCATTTTCTTCTAAGACTTTCTTTCTCTTTTTGACTGAATCCCAGTTCTCCTGACTCCAAACCTTCTAGTTACCTGGCTCACCAGACAAGATGCTAAATAAGAACTATAGGACTCACCAACTCCAACCGTGTTTCAAGGAAGGATTCTAGTTGAATTGGATTGTTAATTCGATTCACCTAAGTCTTCAGCACAGCTGATGAGAGTGGCAGATGTTAGTCATTTGGAGCCCAAGCCCAAATGAGTAAATGAAGAAGTATTTTGCAATCAGTATAGAAATGAGAGAATTATAATGAGGCCCCTTATAAATCACAATGTCATTGAAGTTCCCCAAATTACTGCATCTTATGTCTGCTGAGAAAAGATTACAACTAATGCATTTTGTATAAATGTGCTAAATTTAGAATTTTGTACTTTTCTTCTTAAAAGCACTCACTACCTCTTCCCAAAGTCTCTTTCCAGTTTCAGAGAAAATTGGAGGTGGACCTAGTCAGCTGCTGTTTAAATATGGCCTGTCTCATTTTTAGTCAGGTGAAACTGGCCTTTCTTGCTAGTCAGCCTGACTTATCTTTTTTTGTTTTCATTAGGAAACACATATTTAACATCTGTGAGCCATTTGTGACAAAGCAATCAGCCTCAGGTTTTCTTGTGTCTTCTGCTGTTATTTAACCCATGACTAACTCCATGATTTACTAATTTCACCATGACCAACTTCTGAAAGTAATTTTCAGTTTGGGCTGTATCTTACACAGAGCTCTCCTATGAGATGGAAGGCTAACTAGCATAAGGTTGGGTAGGGACCGTCTCTATCTGTTGCCAACTTGTACTTCCCAAGCGCTTAGTACAGTGCTCTGCACACAGTAAGCGCTCAATAAATACGATTGAATGAATGAATGAATGAATAAGGTACAGCTCCATTCCTTAGAGAGAATTAGCATTTTTAGAAGTAAAAACGCATTTGAACTGCACTAGCACATCCTTTCCCTACAGCAGAGCTTCCTTGGAGGGAGTTTCAACCCATCCAATTTTCAAACAGTGCCCTTTATAGTGCTTGAAAGCCAGCAACTCTGGGCTTCTCATTCTGCCAAGTCTTACCAACTTTGTTGCTTTGCTGAGTGGATTTCATGATCCACACCTCAAACTGAAAAATAAACTTAGAGAATGTGGTAAAATCATGATACCTCTTTCAAGCACAATCCAACAGGGAAAAGAAAAAAGCAGAGATGAAGGCTCTCACAGGACAGTAATGCAATTTTCTTTTGTGTATCACTTTTCATACAACTTGAATCCCAAATGCTTTGCAGATTGCAATATGGTTAGAGAGTTAAAGGTCACAGGAGATGAGGGGAAGGGAAATGGAAGGTAGATATCAGAGAAGGCTAATGCTAACATGTAAATAATTACAACAGAACAAAGGATAAGAAAGAGAAAAGAAATTTGAGACAAAGAGGAGACTAATACCATGAAGTAAAAGGTTCAAGTAGTAGGGATAATTTTTCTTCAGGGTCTTTTAGGGGTAAAGCAGTAAAGAAGTGAGAAAAACAAAACTGTGGGGAGGGAGAGTCCTTCAAGCAAACGTAAAAGTAGACCAGGAATTAAACAAGCCATAGTATCTAGCAACATTAAAGGTTGCAGGCCTTGGATGTGGGGATTGAAGTAAAGTGAATCAAAATGAGCATAAATGACATATAAAACCATTGGTTACGTGCTACAAACATCAGGATGTTTATGTGGGGCCCATGCTACCTTGATTTTTAAACCACGTTGAGAGATAAGTCCTAGTCAGGGAATTTGGGCCTACCTGTGCTCTAAGTTGCCGTTATAGCTGGTCCAGAAAGTACAAGAGCATACTTTTTCACTGGAATGTGTCTACCAACTCTGTTGTATTGTACTCTCCCAAGCACTTTCTACAGTGCTCTGCACACCTAACCATTCAATAAATACCATAGATGATGGATGCAAATCCATGATGATTGGCCCTTGGATATCTTTAAAGTCTCCAGTTATATTCTCTTTTCTAACAACCATCATCAGCCTGAATCCATCTGGCTTCCATGAGTGAAAGGAAGGGAAAGTGGACAGTGCCATAGAGGAAAAGAAATCTGATGAAGGCTTGTTAAGGTCTAAGGACCCTCCATCCTGCTTTCTCCAGAATAAAAATGAGTTCGAGTCATTTTAGTGACTCAGTTTGTCACTTGTCGGCTGTGTGACCTTGGGTGAGCCACTTAACTTCTCTGGGACTCAGTTACCTGGTCTTTAACATGGGGATTAAAACTGTGAGCCCCACTGGGACATGGACTGTGTCCAACCTGATTAGCTTGCATCTACCCCAGTGCTTAGTACAGTGCCTGGCACATAGTAAGCGCTTAACAAATACCAAATATATTGCCTTGTGACAATATGGGTAAAAAACAAAATATCATTTTGCAACTTTTTTTTTAGTACCATGGTAGTACCAGAGGCAAGCAGGTCTCTGATTTCACCTACTTTGCTCCCCAAAAGATGATAATTTTCCTCATGTTTTTGACGTAATCTGTTTCAATTCATGGGAGACACCTTTGTGGTAGAAAGCATGGAAGATGAATGATTCAACTGTCTTCATGGAGGTAGCCCGGCTATAGTGCAGCTATGCATATTACTGTCTTCGTAACCCCACTGATCACACCTTCTGTTAAAACAAACGAATGGGCTCCCAAACTCACTTCGATCCAGACAAACAAGGGTTCTTTGGAGAGGTGACAGATACTTATTGTCTCTGAGTAGTTCATAAAAGATAGTAAAGGCCAAGGATTAGGATGGATTTGTAAATCCTAGATTGTAGCCATCCACATGGGAGTCTCCTAAGTACTCTATGTTGAAAAACAGTTGGGCAGTATCTCTCCCTGGATTTGGTGTTCATGTTTCAAAAACTTTAGGAAATCAGTAACTATAGGTTCCCCACACTTGCACTGATTTTTCAGACTGTTTTCAAGGTCTTGGTTTTGGTGTATAGCAGAAAATGGCAGATGGTATTTGGTAGTGGTAGTAGTAAAGGTATTATTGAGCATCAATTGAGTGAAATGCACTATACTAAGCACTTGGGAAAGTGCAACAGAAGCATGAGATGCGTTGCCGACCTCCAAGGAGCTTAAACTCCAATGGGGGAGACACATAAAAAATACACACATAGTAATCCAAATAAATAAATTGACTATGCAATCTGGGGTCTTGAGGAAGGCATGTGTGTGAAATATTCTGCAACCAACCAGGCAAGAATGACAGTTAGTTGGTATCATTGAAAGGCCACTACCAAATCTAATTTTTTTCTGCCAGGATTCGTTTAACCTAGGGACGTGTAATTTTAGTAAGATGGAAACCCGAGGCTTACAGGTGAGCACAGGAAAAACTCAAATACTAAAATTTCAAATGCTGATTCCAGCAGCAACTACCTTCACAGTGGCCCATTATGACAGGTTCACCCCAATGATATGTTTTCAAAAAGAACAGGCATATTGAAATTGAAAGAAAGTGGTGTGCAAAATTTCCTGGTGTTCCTCCTGACAGTTTTCCGCGTCTTTGTAAAAAGAATATTTAATTTTTAAAAAACCGTCGCTATTATTTAGAAACAGAGGGAGTGGGAGAGTAGAGAGAGATGGAGAAATTGTCAGTTCTGAGGACAATGACCAAAAAGGTGTCAAATGAGAGTCTTGCAAAATGAAAAATGTCAGAGGAGAATGAAAAGAAAATTGACCCTAATCTTCCATCATCAATATCTCTTCCAAAGTTCAGTGCAAGATCCAAAGGAGCCAAACTAGTGGGATTTCTTCTTCCATTGTTCATTTATAACAGATAGCAGCATGACCCAGTGAATAGACCAGGGGCCTGAGAGTCAGAAAGATCCGAGTTCTAATCCCGATTCACCACTTGTCTGTTGTGTGACTTGGGCACGTCACTTAACCTCTCTGTGCCTAAATTATCTGATCTGCAAAATGTGGATTAATACTGTGAGCCCCATGTGGGACATGGACTGTGTCCAACCTGATCAGCTTGCATCTATAGCAGTGCTTAGAACAGTCCCTGGCTCATAGTAAGCACTTAACAAAAACCATAAAAAAAGAAAAAAAATGTTATATGTATGTAAACACGTTGACTATTTGATTGCATGTGGCTTGTCCCCATCCTATTTCCCAGAGATTTAAAGGGTGCTAGATCATCATCAGTGGTTTTATGGAGTGCTTACTGTGTGCAGAGCACTGTACTAAGCACTTGGGAGACAACAATACAACAGAATTGGTAAATACGTTCCCCACCCACAATAAGCTTACAATCTAGATTCATTCATTCAATCATATTTATTGAGCGCTTAGTGTGCAGAGCACTGTACTAAGCGCCTGGGAAGTACAAGTCGGCAACATATAGAGACGGTCCCTCCCCGACAACAGGTTCACAGGCTAGAAGGGGGAGACGGACAATGAAACAAAACATGTGGACGGGTGTCAAGTCGTCAGAACAAATAGAATTAAAGCTAAATGCACAATGGAGGCCCGTTGCTGAGAAGCAGCGTGCCTCAGTGGAAAGAGCCCAGGTTTGGGAGTCAGAGGTCGTCTTTTAAATAAAGTACTTTGTACTCTCTAAAACACAAATTCTAAGAATGAGTGATTGCTTATGGGTGGTTAGGTAGCAACACTATCTACCTCTAATATTCTAGTCCACTTACTGAGAACACTTTGGAAAAAAATATGTTATTTGATATCACTGGATTGTTTACTAAATATTCATTTTAATGACAGTCACAGTTGTCTGTATAATAACTCACACTGCTACTGAGCATATTTGGTCTGTGTAATCTAGTCAAAGGCAATGCTATTTATGTTTTCTGTATATTCTTCTCTCCGGCCTCTAATATTGCTTTTCAAAAGACATGCAGAGCTTTCTTGCGGACTGAGAATGAGATCCTGGTATAGGAATCACTATTTGAGACTATCTAGAGGCAAGCATTCGGAAGCTGGATGGGAGCTAACAGTGAGCTACTCTCTGGATTTAGCACGACTTTTCCTCATAGTGGCCACTAGTTCAAGGGTTCACAACTGGTTGGTGCAACTTGGTGACCACCAGCTGAGTCCCTGAAAGTTCTTCCATGTTTAAGATCAAGCCATGTTTGATCTTATTTTGGAGGCATGGGTGGGCTGCAGAAAGTTTTGTTCACGGCATGTCTGTATACGTAGCCAGGGCCTATTTCAGCCTGGGGGGAGCAGTCCGTGCACATAATCCTGATTATGATGATTGGGAGAGGTCGCTGCATAGGCCTGTTTTTGTGGGCTTGACTAGGTTTGCACAGTTGGAGTGAAAAAAAAGAGCATAGCCTCTAAATTGCTATTACAAGGAAAGGAAAAAAAGGGAAAATGAGTTGGGGTAAATACTTTTGTAAAAGGAAATGTCTCAGAGAGAGACAGGAAGTGTGAAAACCAGTCCGAGCTAAAGAAAAACGAAGTATGAGACGTAGTTCACTTGTGAAAAGTGAAATCTTATCAATAAATAAGGTATTTATCATTTCATGAACCATGAAGTGGATCATTGGATGATCAGTGAGGATGAGAAACTACAGGAGCTATTGGGGTTGGAATCCTGAAAAACCAAGGAAGTCTAATCAATAAATCCATCATCAATAGTATTTAATGAATGCTTACTCTGGGCAGAGTACTGTACTAAGTCCTTGGGAGTGTACCACAGAGTGAGTAAACAAGATCCCTACCCAAAAGGAGCTTGCAAGATTGTGTGGGAGACAGATACAGAAGAACTGAAGTGGCAGCAGGGAGAAAAAGTAGGTGGGGAGTTGAGAGATCAATCATGGAAGGCCTCTTGGAGGAGATCATTCAGCCTAAACATGAGCATCACTGAGATTCAGCCAATGTTTCATGGTAGTGAAGTGGAAGCCTGAAGGATGCTTCAACTTCAACTTTGCCTGCCTAGAAAATCCCATAATAATGATGGGAGTAGGTTGCAACACCAGAAAAGGGTATAATAGCATTAGAGTTCGTATTCCGCCCTCTCACCGCACCCACCCCATTTCTGGTCTAGGAACTCTGATCAATCAACTGGGAGAGAAGTTTTGTTTTGCTTAGGGTTTTTTTTAAATGGATAAAAGTTGGATTGCCCTTTGGAAATCTGCTACAAAGCTTTTGGGTTAAGAGGAAGGGGCTGTAAGCCTCCCTTTGGAGTGAGAAATGGGGACAAAGCTGAGCAAAGGGGAAAGCAGGTGAGAGTATGGGCACATATTCCTTATTCCTAAAGCCTTCACCTGCCTTGCCTGGGGAAGCCTGAGGTAGAACTGAAGCTTGTTCTCTGCACTTTCACCTCCGCTGCCAGGAGTCGGGGGTAGCCCAGTGCAGAGAGGCAGCTTTTGGAGGGAGGGTAGTCAGGGTGAAGTTGGCGGTCTCCACCAGGAAACCCTCTACTACTAGATGGATCTCTAGGTAATTCCAAAAAAGCACCTCAGGCAAAACTCAAGTTCTATCACATGGAAGAGTTACATCTGCCACTCTGTGTACTTAGCAAATCACCATCAGCAATCCCTTCCTGAGACACAGCAGTGATCCAGCCAGCCCAATAATATTCTGATTCTTACAGTGCTCATAGGCTATTTGGAGGAACAATGTTACTGTTGCTCTTCTTGACATCCATCCCAGCCATTGTGGATGTGCTGCCTAATATCGCTAAGATTCCTCTTGTAGCCCACTCTAAATCTCTTATTCCTTTATTCTTTGCCTCAACATTTTGGCAAATTGGAGTGTTACAATGTCCTGGTAGTTTCTTGAAAAAACACTTAAAGGAGAAGGATTTGAAAACTTTTGATTTTCTTCCTATCACAAAGACCTGCATGATCCTGGGAAATGAACAGAGACTTCCTCAGGCTCTCCTCAGTAGGTCTGGCACATCCAGGCACTTGTGTCACTTGATCTGTCCCTGCAGGAGAAATCTGATCTTAATCATATCTCAGTGAACTGGGACTCAAAGTTGTGCTGTCAGGTTTCTGGGTCTAATCTCTTTGTGCAAGTTGCAGATGGGAAATGCCATCCTTTCTGATTATAGTCTGTCAAAATTCAAAATATTGAAATTTGTGGGATTCCCAAAAATGCTGTCAGAGAGACATCCAGAAATTGACTGTGTGCACATTCTTCCCTCAAAAGACCCAGTGATACTGCCAAGGAATAAAGTTTAAGTGAGGGGGGAAAGGGGAGGGGGATGTCCTTCAATCATCTTAACAGCAAAACAATAAAAAGAAGGAGAAAAAGGAAATGTTTTCCTGGCCCAGCTGCTTAGCAAGGGAGGGTGAAAGAGGAAGCACTAACAATCATATGTTTCATGGGAAAATCTTTTGAGTAAACAATGGTAGGGGAGGGGAATGGTTCTTTAATGTCCCGAAATATATTTGAAACAAGAATACTGTTGCCACATAGGGCAAGACTAGTAGGCTTGCTTGCTGGGGTAGGTGCTGAGCCCTAGTTTTCTGAACTTCCCTCAGGTTATGAAGTCATTTCCCTCCCAAGTTTCATATAAGCTGACTTCTAACCACTTACACCATTTGGCCAAAATCTCTCTGCTGGGGTTCTTTGTGAAGTTCTCAGTTGACATTCTTCAAGGTGCCCTTATAGCTCTTTCCTGTCAGCACTTGGGTGAATCTCGCTGACACTGTAATGTGCCAGAAAAGGAAACTATCCCTGGAAGTCTATCGCTTTTCGTCTAGGGTATGTGTCGCAGCCAAAGGAATGGTAACAGGGTATGCATAGCTCCCATGCCAATGACCCGGCACAAATGACCATGAGTAAGTGTGTGACCTTGTCCTTTGATTTTGCATGCCTTAGCTGACTCCTGAGAAACTTTCCAGGCCTCTAAAACCATTCCAGCTCAGAGCACCGTGTAGTAATGTTGCTAAAGGTAGGCTCACTGTTCATAATTGGTTGAGAGCTAAAATAAACTCAGCACTGTACTGCTCTGGCAAAGCTTCAGACTGGTTGAGCTACTTGGGCTGCCAGAGGTAACAAAAGCAGGCAGAATTAGAGAAAGCCACAAACCTGGAGCATGGGGACACTGCTTTACATGGTGTGGTAATGAAGGAAAGAAAAATGGGGTGTTCTTAGCAGCAACATTCAAGAACTTGGGGAGAGAGAAAAAGAGGAAATGAACTGGAGTGTGCACTGAGAAGCTTGGAAAAGGAATGTTCTACAAGTAAGGGCCAAGAACCAGGGCGGCCTAGTGGAAAGAGCAAAGGCCCAGAAGTTCTAATTCTGGCTCTGCTGGTGACCTTGAACAAATCACTTAACTTCTCTAAGCCTCGAAGCTAAATGGAGATTTGTTACTTGTTCTCATTCCCCTTAGACTGTGAGCCCCACGTAGTACAGGGTTTGTTTCTGACCTGATTATCTTGTATATACCCCAGTGCTTAGAACAGATTTGGCACACAGTAAGCACTGAACCAGTACCATTATTATCAATCAATCAATCGTATTTATTGAGCGGTTACTGTGTGCAGAGCACTGTACTAAGCACTTGGGAAGTACAAGTTGGCAATATATAGAGACAGTCCCTACCCAACAGTGGGCTCATAGTCTAAAAGGGGCAGGTGGGTCGAAGCTGCAAGGATGAATACAGAAGGGAAGCTTTTGACATCTGTGAACAAAGTCACTACGGCCTGGAAGTCAGATTGTTGTGGGCAGAAACTGTGTCTGTTATATTGTTGTACTGTACTCTCCCTAGTGCTTAGTACAGTATTGTGCACACAATAAGCACTTGATAAATACTATTCATTGATTGAATAAGTAAAAATCCAAAAACTGTCCTGACTTTGGAAAAGGGGAACGACGCGAAATGGCCACTAATCATTACGACCAAAGGGAAGGCTTAGCTGAACAGAGGGAGATTCCCGTCTCGATGACATTAACTTGAAGCAGCTGTTGAAAGCTCCTGGTGGCAATGCAAGAAAGACAGTTAGATTCCTGCAGCCCAGAGGGAAAGCATGTTTGCTGCTGAGCCCAACTATTAACCCAATTTCTTTTTTAGAATTTTCCATACTTCAAAATGGTGTGCCTATAGCAAGCTATTAGGGTCAACATGAGACTCAAGGGTGAAGACACTTCCAAGATAGTTTCATTTGGCCTCATATTTCAGCCCAGTTATATTAACAAAATGCGGGGGAGGGACATGTGAAGCCAGCTAGTATGTGAGTTTAGTCCATTTATCAACAGACTGTAATTTGCTGCAGCTGCAACAAAACTGATCCATAATTATTTGCATGTCAGCCAGAGAATGATCATCCAATGGATGGTCACTGGCCAGTGGAAATTCACAGAAAATTTCTTATAATTCCTCAGAAGGCATCCAGAGGACAAATTCTCACTCATTGGAAGGTGGGAAAGGAGCAGATGGAATTTGTCCTTCATTTACAGAGGAACAGAACTCAGAAAAGTCAACTAAGTTTTCTAGTGTTCCACAGGAACAAAAAAACTAGACTTTTACATCCCAACAGTCTTCTAGATCATGCCACCTCTTCAAAATCAATTTACCTTAATTAAATTTTTCGATTCCTGGGGAGGAAGTGCCCTGCTTCAAAAACTACACATATTTACTAAAGTATAACAGTTTACTTATCTGACTACAGGTAGGGCTTCTAGATCATCGATCAAAGTCATTGTATGAAAAAGACCCCTAAACTAGT
The DNA here is from genome assembly GCF_015852505.1 of Tachyglossus aculeatus. Lineage (NCBI taxonomy): Eukaryota > Metazoa > Chordata > Mammalia > Monotremata > Tachyglossidae > Tachyglossus > Tachyglossus aculeatus. The sequence goes on from NC_052078.1 coordinate 15,162,752, forward strand.
CACTGAATTTTTGACTCTCAAGGAAAAACAGTTTGTTTTGTCTACATCCAGCCCACCAGGCAAGATGGCTACTTCTATTGTCTCCAGAATAAATTCTTTGATGGAGTTCCTTCAGCAAAATCACTCCACTACAAACATTTTCATCCACTCCCATTTTTTCTCCTATTTAATTGGACTTCCTTGCCAAGCCAAATGCTCCACTGAAATGCAAAGAAAAAGGGTACAGAGTTATACATCAACACATGCTCAAGGCTGGTTCCAATGGAAACAAAGGTCACTTCTTATCATCCCCAATCTCAACAAATATTTATTGAGCAGGACACAGTACTAAACCTTCAGATTCCCTGTCCTCATAGGAATACTAGCTCCTAAGCAGACATGTATGTAAGACCATACAGTGTAGAACAACTAGAGGTTAAAACAGTAAAGCAGGTGCACAGATTTGGCATCCTTGTCGGAAATAGCAGACAGCCCAAATCTACCATTAATCATAAAAAGTTTCACATTTTTCCATCTTTAAAGGATTTTTCCTTTTTCAGAGTATGTTAGGACTGTTCTTTCGTTATGGAGAGGAGACAGATGAGGAGTGTGTTCCTCTATTTTTAAGTATTTGTGTGGGACATAAGGCCAAAAACACTGTTACTATTGAATTTGACTGTGACAATGGGCCAGAAAGGTGTAGACCCTAATATAATTAATGGGAGATGTACTGACAAAATACTACAAAAATCAGATGTTTTGAATTAAGTACACTCTCCACATTCACATGGACATGAACTACCTTTTAAAGTTAAGGATAGCCAAAAAGTAACTGAGATTTAGTCATTAAGGCAATAGCAGCACTGTATTAATGGGATTGCTGAGATCTTGTTACATACGTTGCCCAGTGGATAAAGCATGGGCCTGGGAGTAAGAGGGACCTGGATTCTGGTCCCAGCTCCACCATTTGACAGCTATGTGACCTGGGGAAAGTAACTTAACATCTTCGTGCCTCTTACCTCATCCTTAAAATGGGGAATAAAACTAAGAGCCCCTCGTGGGACAGGGTCTGTGTCCAACCTGAAGCAGCGAGAAGCAGCGTGGCTTAGTGGCAAGAGCCCAGGCTTGGGAGTCGGAGGTTGTGGGTTCTAATCCTGTCTCTGCCATTTGTCAGCTGTGTGACTTTGGGCAAGTCACGTAACTTCTCAGTGTCTCAGTTACCTCATCCGTAAAATGGGGACCAAGACTGAGCCCCATGTGGGACAACCTGATTACCTTGTATCTTCCCCAGTACTTAGAACAATGCTTGGCATATAGTAAGTACTTAAATACCATCATCATCATCAACCTGATTTCTTGTAACTACCCCAGTGTTTATAACAGTGCCAGGTACATAGTAAGAATTGAACAAGTATCAAAACAAACAAAAACACTCCCTCTAAAAAGGATCTCCTGTGAACTATATTTTACAAGAAAGCTTAATTATAAAAATGGCTTATTTTAAAAAGCTTAATTGATCAGAGCATAACAATTGGACTGTAAGCTCTTGTATACCAACAGTACTGTATTGTACATTCCCAATTTCTTAGTACAGTGCTCTGTGTTCAGTAAGCACTCATTAAATACTATTGATTGATTTATTGACTTTTAGCACCATCAGGGGCAGACTGTCCTAGAAGGGATATGACCATCTGTCCAGAAGCCTGGGGTCTGGGATAGAGGTGACAATAAATCACTGAATATTTCCTCTTTTCCATCCCTAACCTCACCCCTTTTAATGTCATATAATATGTCTCCAATGTTAGAAAACTTCATCCCCATAAGTTCCGGAAAGTAGCCCACCCTGACCAAGTACTAGGGTGACTTTGAATGTCCTGGGTCTTTGAATATGCTTTAGAGTTCTAGATGGGTAAATCTTTCTAATTCACTTAAGATTTGTAATTCCCAAATAAATGTTCCTGGAATAGGACCGATATCAGTGTTTCACAGATTTAGGCCACCTGGTAAAGTACAGCTTTCTAGCTTACTTCCTATCCAAACACTGCCCCTCAGGAAAGGAATCCAGATTCACTTTTCTACTGTTTCTTCCTGGGGTCACTCAGTACATAAGACTTTTCATCCTCTCAACTTGTACAATCCATGTACATGTGCAATTATGTACAATCCAAATATGCTAATTTAGTGACAATTGTTACTCTGCAGGAAGCTGAGATGAGACAACTAAATATGCAATTTTCCTGTTTCAAATGTTCTGTACCACATTATTATCTTTAAATAGAAAATAAGGTACAAACAAAATAATTGGGTCTGAATATTCTTCTATTCCTGTTTGGCCTCTGCAAACTCTTTAGTCTCCAAGCTGTCTAGGAAGCTCTGCTTTCAAATATCATGGGCCAAATTTTCAATTGGTCTCCTCTCCTCCTTCTACATTATTTACAGGTGCATAATCTGAATGCAGAAATTCCAATTTGTTAGTGTAATTATCCAATTTATATGCATAAAGGTGGGCTGCCACATAAATTAGTGCAGCCCCAAATACTGCAGGTGAGGCCAGTTCAAAAGCATGGTTCTTACTTAACACCTTGCTACCTGGCCAGGTCCTTAACAAGCCCAAGTTTTCCAACTGCTGAACATCCCTTGCCTTTACCCAAAGTTTTAGACTGCTGAGGCGTTCGTTTCTCAAGGAGATGGGCGAGGGGCCAAAAACACTCTTCTAGGTATTTCCCCAGGCTACTCCTTGGAAACATTTTCTGATATCCACTGGATCAAGTCTTGAAAGTAGTTCCTAAAATTCCATAAACCTGGGCCTCAATGGTTAGTCTTGTCCCATTCACTTTAACCACCTCCTCCCTCTTGGGGCCATGCCCATCTCCTTTGGTTTGTGCTGCTTCCCCCTAGTTTCTGAGAAAAAAACAGTAACGGCCTACAGCAAGTTCACTCCACGTTTGCTCACAAACACAGATTCCCTGTGAAAAGGAAGCAGGAATGGAAAGGAACAATGGGTTCTAATACATTGTTTCTAGACCACCGGTCTGAATTCTCATTATAAGCCGCCAATGTGGGCTCTTGTTTCCATTCCAATAACTTGCCCTGCCAACTAGCTTCCCTTTCTTCTCCTCTATTCCTATGGTTCCTTAAAGGAACACGGGACAGAGTGCTCTCCTTTATTATCATTTCCATATGCAAAGAGCAGTTTCCTGACCTGAAAGAATAGATGATAGCTCCTAAATTATCTTCCACAAAAATCAATAGGTTTTACTTCAGAGATATTTAGGAATCAGGAGGGGAGCATTCCCATGAATTTCTCTTCCAGACAACTAAGATTTGGGATAAAGTGCACTCAGAAATGCACTTTGCCCCTTGGGTTGTGCTCTTCTCCCAACACTTCCTCCATTTTTTTTCTTCTGATGCTACCATGGTAGTGAAGCCAGAGTAGTGGTGTAGGAAGCTGTGGCTGGGTGGAAGTCAGGGACAGTTGCTCCACGCTGCCAACTCCAGGCATAAAGATAAGCATCAATCATAAGGAAAGAGGTCCACGTGTGGGTACATGTGAGGATGTTGGTTATACCTCAAAGCACATCTAGGTTGTCTGGTTTGGGTTTTTGATACCGAGAATTTGAACAGCTGCAGTTGATAGTTTCAAGTTATATGAGGTGGCTAAATAATTAAAGTGTGCAGAAACACTTGTGCAGTAGGTGCACAGGTCCCCTCTAGACTGTAAACCCACTGTGGGCAGGGATTATCTCTCTTTATTGTTCTACTGTATTTTCCAAGCACTTACTACAGTGCTCTACTACAAGGCCCTACTGAGAGCTCACCTCCTCCAGAAGGCCTTCCCAGACTGAGCCCCTTCCCTCCTCTCCCCCTCGTCCCCCTCTCCATCCCCCCATCTTACCTCCTTCCCTTCCCCACAGCACCTGTATATATGTTTGTACATATTTATTACTCTATTTATTTATTTATTTATTTTACTTGTACATATATATTCTATTTATTTTATTTTGTTAGTATGTTTGGTTTTGTTCTCTGTCTCCCCCTTTTAGACTGTGAGCCCACTGTTGGGAAGGGACTGTCTCTATATGTTGCCCATTTGTACTTCCCAAGAGCTTAGTACAGTGCTCTGCACACAGTAAGCACTCAATAAATACGATTGATGATGATGATGATGATGCTCTGCACACAGTAAGTGCTCAATAAATATGACTGAGTGAATGAATGAATGGACAATAAACCATGAAACAGATTCTTCTCTGACATTATCTGGCATATTTGCCCGGGCTCCCTGCACTTGTCCGCTATCTCAGATTTTCCCCGCCACACCTCTTTGGCTTACAAGCAAGAGCAATCATGGTTTAATGCTCACACATCTACTTCTTAATAGATTCAGTTTCAGTTACGGCCTCAGATACAGCAACTTCAATGTGGATGGGGGAAAGGCACTTCACCTGGGAACCATATGAATTAAGCTAACTTTAAAAAGTGGCATTTGAAAGTCCCATTAAAGAAAACACCACCACCCTGAGCACAATTCTGCATCTGGATCTCACTGCTAAGAGCTCAGTGATGACAAGGGGAGAACTGGCACTTCATCAAATGACAAATAAGTGAATAACATAAGCACTGAAGTTATGCAACACTCATATCTGCTCTGAGCGAGCATCTATAAAACGTCACTCCATCCCAATAGAGGTACCATCTTTGGACTTGGCGAGGTTATTTATAAGTCCTCAGAAAAATTCTTACCCTTTTCACAGGCAAGAATCCAAAGGCCTTGGGGCTTGAAATAAAATATACTCAGCTACCGGATTAAATTTTCCAGTGTGTTTCAAAGAGGATTTTCTCCCGTCTTTTCTTCCTGTTTTTTTTTTGTTTTTTTTTTTTTAGTTCACTGTTATGTGAGTCTAGTCCCGCTCATTTATTCAACAATCTGTATAAATTTAACATCAAATGATTAATGATTTCCCTGCCAAATTCAAGGAGACAATTGCACTTAAAACCCCTGTTATCAATAGCATATTTAAAAGTCTAATTTAAGAATTCCACGCCTGGCTTTTTGATTCACTTTGATTTGCCTTTTCTTTTTTTGCATCGTTTAAGAGATTTTTCTCTAGTCATGTGCCAAGTTCTGCCTAATTCTTTCATCTGCAGGTTTCCAGGAGCTTCCCTGAGCCCTCTTCCAAGTACAGTCACGGGAGCTGGGAAGGTACTGAGAGGTCAAAGCTTTTCTGACCACATTGAAGGCAAGCTCCCTTACCAGACAGGGTATTTTTGCTCAACAGTCATGTGAGTGGAATTTTCTCTGTTGCCTCCTCCTGATAGGGAAAGTGAATTCCAATCCTGAGGCCAACTCTTTGAAGGTTGTGGGAAAAATAAATACTTCAGTGTCTGCAAATAATCCTCTTGCTTCAAGAAAAATATATCTATTAATAAAATAAAAATCCTGTGTAAATATTTCTTTTAAGAGGAGCAATAAAAATGATAAGGCACTTTATGCAAAAGCAACCAGTCAGTTGTAGATGTCCTCAACTACTAAAAATGCTGCATTAACCCCAGAATAAACTTCTTGTCTGACATGATCTCATCAGTCGTGGGCTGTGTGGCAATGTTGACACCAAGGTGCTTCATGCTTTTGGAAAAAGCTTAGCGGCTGCTTCTGCTTCCCCAATGCTCCCATCCTCTCTCCTCTAGGATTGTCTGTGTCCTCAAAAAGTCATTTCTTTAGTCAGAGGCAGGAAAAAGAGGAGGGAGCAAGGAAATTCATTTAGCCACAACTCATTGTACTAAGCCTTATTACTATCATTTTGATAGCCATTATTTTTATCATGATTATCAGACAGAAGTAGCTCTAGTCACCCAGAGGGATAAATTTGTTCCATTTTTCAAGCTTAAGATAGGAGAATGGATGGCTCAAACTCCAGCTCTCTTTATCAGCTTCTAGAGAAAAAGGAAAAACATTTGTTTCACCCAACTCTCATTTTCTCGACTGGGATTCTAAAAATAGCAAGGCTGTGCTCAAAGCACATATTTTCTCAATGGTCCAAAGACAGTGTTTGGGTGTGCAGGCATAACCCAAAATCAGTCCTAATATGTTCCTTAAAAATAGAATATATTCTAAAACAGCTGTATCATGGAATATGTTTTCCCATAGATATACATGCAATTTGTTAGGTTCCATTTTCGAACCAGCCCCGATGTGATAACTGGGCCCAACAGCTAAGTAAAATTTACCAAGTAAATCCCTCTCTGCCTTCCACCTCCCCATGTTCATTCCCTTAACTTGTTCCTTGGGGATTTTCTGTTCCTCCGTACCCCAAACGCGGTCCCCTTCTCCCCAGGTTCCCCATCTCCATGCCCCAGTATTTTATCAGGTACAGTTTAAAACAAAATGGCCATTCCTCACCCCTGGCCAGATTTGTATCTTTCCCTGCTCAACACCACAGATGTACCTTCAGTGGCAGGCCCAGGTCTCTGGTTAGCAACCACAACAAAATTGCAAGTCCTAATGGGAAGAGCACAGACCTGGGAGTAAGTAGACCCGAGTTCTAATCCCAGCTCTGCCACCTGCCTGCTGTGTAATTTCCCTGGTCCTCAGTTTCCTCATACTTAGACTGTGAGCCATGTGTGGGACAAGGACTGTGTCCAACTTGATTATTTTGTATCTACTCCTGTGCTTACTACAATGCACAGAACACAGAAATGTTTAACAAATACCACAGTTATTATAAATTTTGAGTCCTTCAGTGTGACACACCATTGCCACCAGACTCAGTCAGTTCTACCACCGCAACTCTTCAATGCAAATTACACCCTTATGCACCTGTAACACTTCTGAACCTATTGAACGACATATTCCACTATTTACACATTAAGTCATCTCCATACCCATTTTTCCTTTTTCTTCTACGTGTATATTATTTTGTGTCACTCTTCCCCACTATACTGTAAACTCTTTGAAGGCAGGGATCATGTTTCTTAATTCTTTTCTGCCACCCGAAATGCTTTGTACAGAGCTTTGAACATAGTAGGGACTCAATAAAACCTATTAATTGAATGACTGATTGACTACTCCCTCACAGGCCAAGTTCTGATGACTGCAGGGGCTGTAGGAAGAGCAAAGTCCCAAGAGCAGATTTGAAAAATGTGACAGACACTGCAAATAGGAAATGTATTTGTGTGGCAAAAGATAGCTTTTATATCCACATAACATACAATGGATTTTGGTTGTGTATAAGTCTTGTATCCCAAGTCACAACCCCAAATTAGTTCAAATCTGCAGCTGTGTCTTCAGAGAAGCCTGGAAGTCAGGGAACCTGTGTTCTAATCCTAGCTCCACCACTTGTCTGTTATGTGACCTTGGACAAGTCACTTTACTTTTCTGTGCCTCCGATTCCTCATCTGTAAAATTGGGGTTAAGACTGTGAGTCCCATGTGGGACAAGGACTGTGCCCAACCTGATAATCTTGTATCTACCCCAGCACTTAGTACAGTGTCTGGCACACAGTAAGAGCATAACAAATACCATTTTTAAAAAATGATGTGGCCTCAAGGGAATGTTGTAGCTAACAGTGGAGACAAACCTGGAGAATGTTTTTAGAGCCAAGGCTTAGGAAAGAACTTCCTAGCAGTAGCTACAGACCTAGAGAAAACAGATATAACAGCATGCAAAAATGGCATTTCCTTGGGCACAACATGGAAGGGAGTGTCAATCACACACCTAGCTTCTCACCATGTAAATCTCAGCATAAGGAGTTATCTTAAAACCTGAAACCAGTTTTTTCTTTTTCTCTTTCCGTCTCATTCTCTCATTCCTCTGTTGTTTCGCTCTTTCAGTTCCAGTCAGAGGGCACTGGCATTTAAAGTGCTCTACTAGGGGCCTGATGAGTGCCCGAAATGGCACTTGGAGGCCTGTTGTCATGACCCAAACCATTTCGGATTGCTTTGGTGCCTCTTCATTAGTTTAAAATAAAAAGTGATCCTGAATGTCTGTTGCAGCACCCAAAAAGTGTTTTCATACTGCTTTGTTTGGCAAGTGGCACAGATACGAACCGTCTTATTGTTAAAGGCTATAATGCTATTGCAGGGCATGATTAACCTGTGGCATATCTGATTTCACAGTTCTTCAAACAGTATAATGAATAACTTACATACATAATTCACATGCACACATACAGATAAATTCATATACATCCACATGCACAGTAGATGTAGATATTTAACTACCTGTCCTTCAGGTTAAGGATGGTGTGACTGAAGATGAGATTTTATCCACATGAGTGAGGGCAGCAAAAAGACTGATAAAGTGATGACAATCCTATTCCACACTGTGTGAATGTAAGGATTGTCACATGTAGTTCTTTTCACATATTCAACCTTGGTTTAAATGGACTGTTTGAAAATGCATATTAACTTCTTAAAATGAACAGCAAGTAACATTCCAAGCACAACCAATGGTCCATAGGAATACCAGCCAAATCTGGAAAGGGATTTTCCCAAACGGCATAATTTTGTGGAACATTAAATTGGCTTCTTGTGCTTTCTGAAGTTGTTCCTTAATGGCTCTACAGGTATTTTCAAGAGGAATGAAAATGAGCAGACATCTGAAGAACACTTCAGAGGGAAAGTGATTGGAAAGGGAATGACCGGGAGCCCTATGTGGGATGAGAACTGTGTCCGACCTGATTATCCTGTATCAAGTACCATTTTTTTTTTTTTAAAAGTAAGCCCCCACCCGAGTGAGCTGTTGGTTTGCTGGCTGCATATATCTTTGGTAGACACCAACTCCCTTGCTTACTTCCTCAGTCCTGGAATGGGGTTCTCCTCCTACCCTCTCTCCTCCCCCTTTAAATGTACTCTCCCCTGTGGGGAAGACACAGATAGCCTATCAATCCAGGGTATTTATCGACTGCTTTACTGTTTGCAGAGCACTGTATTAAGTGCTTGGGAGAAAACAACATAAGAGAGTTGGTAGATCTGTTCCCTACCCACGAGAAGCTGTGCGGCCTGCTGGATAGAGCACAATCTGGAAGTCAGAAGGACCTGGGTTCTAATCCCCGCTTGCCACTCATGTGCTGTGTGACCTTGGGCAAGTCACTTATCTTCTCTGAGCCTCCGTTACCTCCTCTGTAAAACGGGGATTAAGACTGTGAGCCCTATGTGGGACTGGGACTATTATCTTGTATATACCACAATGCGTAGTACCACGCTTGGCACACAGTAAGCACTTAAATACCATAATTATCATTATTACTAGTAATAAGAAGAAACTTACAGTCTAGAGGACTATTAGACAATGGATCTTTAGAAAAAGAGATGTAAATCTAGGAAGACAGTTTGTGGAAGTTGCTGTACCCTTTGAGAAAAATATGAAAATATGTAGATGAAGTCAGAGAAATTCAGCAAAACTACACTTTACCACCTGCGGACTTAATTGAGTTTGGCTCAGTTTTGGGACCATGCCCATTAAGAAAGTGGGAAACAGAAATTTATCCTAGCTCAAAGATATTTGCTTTCTTTTGATTTTAAGTGGGAGAAATGGAATAAACTTTGTTTATTTAAGGCAATTTCTCCAGTAAAGAAGTAGTTTTTAACACAAGTTCCTTATAAGTTTTTACATCCATGTGTTTTCCCCTGAGTATGAAATCTAAAGGAACCTCTCTGTTTCCAATTAAAGATTTACTCCGGCCATGGAATAAGGGGCATGCGTTCCGACAGCTGGCAGACTATCCATTGCAACATTCATTCATTCAATCGTACACACTATGATTATAGGGATACCTATTCATTCTGTGCAGGGGTACTGGATAGGGTTGTGATCCACCTGCTTGGCAGAAGACAGTCAAACCAGAATTAAAAACCTAGGCCTTTAATAACTAAGTTAACACTCCATTAATTTGAGTGGAGGCTATCCACATTTTCCTAGAATGGTTGTTTTCATTTGTCAAGAAACAGATGCAACAAAACAACCACCCATCCATTTGTTAATGCACTGGATGAAATATACGTGATGACAGTTAAGAGTTGCACCCCTGAAGGTCGAGAAATCATATGTTTTAGAAGGGAAACATGAGTGTGAACTTTGGAGAAATATGCTACAAGCTGCCGGAGAAGCCACATTCCATGCTCTTTGATCTGTTTTTCTATGATGCAACAGCAGGCTACTTCTTAAATAAATACTAAAACTTTGGGTCTTAGTTAACCCTGGGAAGCAGCATGGCCTAGTGGAAAGAGCACAAGCCTGACAGGTCAGAGGACCTGGATTCTAATCCTGGCTCTGCCAAAGCATACTCTGTGATCTTAGGCAAGTCATTTAACTTCTCTGTGCCTCAGTTACCTCATCTGTAAAATGGGGATGCACAGCTCTTAGTACAATGCCTCAGCACTTTGTACAGTGCCTCAACAAATGCCATTATTATTATTATTACTTGTTTTCCCTCCCTCTTGGACTGTGTCTAATCAGACTATCTTGCATCTACCTCAGCACTTAAGTGCTTGGCACCTATGAAGTATTTAACAAGTACCATTTAAAATAAACAACAACATTTAAAGTGTTTAACAAGTACCATTTAAAATAAACAATTTGGGTCAATTCAATGGAAAAAAACTGAAATTTGTCACAGAGAGTTTCACCAATAGTTTATCCCTCATTGTCCTTCTCTCTGTTTTACTACGCATCTCCTAATGTAGTTTTCCTTCAACTCGTGTTGCTCCTAATGGCCATGTTTATCTCCACATGGACTCACTGCAAAGCAAGTGGTGCTATATTTCCCATTAGTTAATCAACTGTATTTATTAATCACTTACTGTGTGCAGGGCACTGAACGAAGTGCTTGGGAGAGTACAACACAGCAATATAAGAAACACGTTCCCTGCCCATAACGAGTTTACAGTCTATAGGGAGAGACAGACATTAATATAAATAAATTATGTATATGTACTTAAGTGCTATGGGGCTGGGGGTAGGAGTGGTGAATTAAGAAAGCAAATTAGGGTGATGCAGGAGGGAGTGGGAAAAGAGGAAAGGAGGGCTCAGTCAGGGAAGACTTCTTGGAGGAGATGTGCCTTCAGTAAGGCTTTGAAAATGAGGAAGGTAATTGTCTGTAGCGTATGAAAAGGAAGGGCGTTCCAGGCCAGGGGCAGGCCATGGGCAAGAAGTCAGTAGTAAGATAGATGAGACTGGGGTACAGTGAGCAGGTTGGCATTACAGCAGTGAAGTGTGCAGGCTGAGTTGTTGTAGGAAAGCAGTGAGGTGAGATGGAGGGAGCACAGTGACTGAGTGGTAAGGAGTTTCTGTTTCATGCAGAGGTGGATGGGCAACCAACGGAGGGGCTTGAGGATTAGGGAAACATGGACTGGACATTTTTGTAGAAAAATGATCCAGGTGGCAGAGTGAAGTATGGATTGGAATGGGGACAGACAAGAGGTTGGGAGGTCAGCAAGGTGGCTGATACAGTCATCTAAGCGGGATAGAATAAATATTTAGATTAACATGGTAGAAGTTTGGATGGAAAGGAAAGGATGGATTTTAGCAACGTTGTGAAGGTTGAACCGACAAGATGAATAGCTTGAATACGAGGCTTGAATGAGAGAGATGAGTCAAGGATAATGCCAAGGTTATGGATCATGAGAAAGGAAGGATGGAGGTCCTGTCTACAGTGATGGGAAAGTGAGGGGGTTGAAAGGGTTTGGGCGGGAAGGTAAGGAGTTCTATTTTGGGCATGTTTGAGGTGAAGGCAGAAGAAAATGTGAGACTGCAGAGAACGAGAGAGATCAGGGCTGGAGATGTAGATTTGGGAATCACCCACGTAGAAGCCATGGGAGAAAATGTGTTCTTCAAGGGAGTGGGTGTAGATGGAGAATAGAAGGGGGCCCAGAACTGACCCTTTAGGAATACCCATAGTTAAGGGGTGGGAGGCAGAGGAGGAGCCTGCAAAAGAGATGGAGAATGAGTGTCCAGGGTGATAGGAAGGGAACCAGAAGAGGACTGTGTCAGTGAAACCAAGGTTGTATACTGTTTCCAGGAGAAGGGGGTGGTTGGCAGTGTCGGAGGCAGCTGGAGGTTGAGGATGCAGTAGAGGCCATTAAATCTGGCAAGAGAGAGATCATTTGTGACCTTTGAGAGGGAGGCTTTTTAGAGTGAAGGGGATAGAAGCCAAATTGGAGGGGGTCAAGGAGAGAACTGGAGGAGAGGAACTTGAGACAGTGGGTGTAGACAACTTGCTCAAGGAGTTTGGAGAGGAATGGTAGGAGGGAGATGAGATAACTGGAGTGAGCCATGGGATCAAGGGATTATTTAAACTGTCACCTAAAAAAATCTTTAAGATCTGCAAAAAAAGCCTGAAGTGAACCTGGAGTAACAAACTATTTTGAGGACAATTTATTCTGTGTGTCCTTCTGTAAGTCAAAAGATATGCGCAATGTCTGAGTTAAAAATGTGAACTGAATTTACTTATCTCCCCACATTAGGATAAAAAAAGGTTTAACACATGCAAACAGCTGTCCTACTTTTCTCAAGTCAGCAGCCTCCTGAATTCCATTACCTGAGTTAGATTTAACGCAATTAAAATAAAGTGAAGAGCTGTAAAATGAGCCAGACAATTACAGAATGGCATTGGGGGCCTCTAGGTAGGAGATGCCTGCAGTTGAAATGAATCCATAAAGTGAGGGCAGGGCAAAGGCCTTACTTGTGTGTTGGCCTTGCAGTGTTCCTTTCGTTGAGCAGCACCTTAGCCTCACTATGGTCCCACTAATTCTGCTCTCTCAGATTGTTAAAGTTGAGAGGCAATTTCGGCTCCTAGTTGGAAATGTTCATTTGTTGGTGATGAAGATGCATTTTCTAAAAGTCTTACCATCTGGGCCATCAAGACTGGTATTGCCTTGTGTGTTTCTCACTCCTTTTATGGAAGGAAGACAGTTTTTTTTTCCTTCTGGAAGCTTACTGATGAAATATAAATTACTTCTTATTTTATCCTGTGAGCCCACTGTTGGGTAGGGACCGTCTCTATAATGTTGCCGACTTGTACTTCCCAAGCGCTTAGTACAGTACTCTGCACACAGTAAGCGCTCAATAAATACAATTGAATGAATGAATATCCTACTGGATACTACAAAGGGAAAATAGCATTGTCAACAAGTAGCATTTAAGTGACTTCTGTGTTTGTAAATACTGCCACTTATTTGGCTTGTTCCCAACTCTTATTTCCTTGGTTTGTTTTCACCCTCTCCATGTACTTGTTTCTGGGTTTCCCTGCCCATTCCACTGTGACCAACTAGGCCCTCTAACTCTGGAACTGCCTCATCATCCACTTCCTCTGTCTATACTGTAGTTCCTTTGAAAAAAGATGGCTGAAGAGCACTTCTGGATTTAAGAATAATTTCTTGAATACTGAGATAATAAAATCAGGGATCATCCTCATCTGGGGCCCCATGAATTCCTTCTAATCATTCAGTTAGACCCTGAAAGGTGCTAGCAGACCTTTTTAACTGCCTCACACGCAGCCATTCAGCACCTCCAGATGACAGCAACCTCCTGAATTCCATTCATTTGCTCTCATTTTCTAATAATCTCACCCCTATTTCTATCTGCCATGTTTCTCATGCTTCTCTCAGCCCTCAGCCTTTCTTTCATCTACTTTATTGCCCTTTCCTTATTTAAAGCCAATATGCTTAATCTTCCTAGTTCTAACTATTCACTCTCTCAATTCCTCTCAGCTGCCATGGGTCTTTAGCATCTGGGATATATCATTACTCTCTTCTCACTTACATCACAGCCTCCCTCCTATGGCCCCACTCCTTTCCCTATTTCTTCCACCCATTCATTATCTCCTGTACTATCCTCCCACTAACACTTCCCTTTCTTGAAATCTCCTACTCTGCTAAAAATGACCCAAAAATATGTTTGTCCCCTTGAATGGGAAACTCATGGTAATTAACTTGAAAATAAGAAATGTGGTTTCCATATCTTAGGCTTACACCAGGTGAGGACTCGGATATGATGCGTGGAAAGAACATGAAACTGGGAATCAGGAGATATGAGTTCTAGTCCTAACTGCACCCCTTGTCTGCACTGTGACCTTGGGCAAGTTTTAGCATCTCTGTGCCTCAGTCACCTCACAAATAAAACAGGGATTAAATACCTCTTCTCCCTCTGAACTACGAAACCCAGGCGGGACAAGTTCTGATCATCTATTATCCACACCAGTGCTCAGTACAGTGCTTGGCACGTAGTATTGCTTAATAAATACTGTTGTTATATAAAGAAAGGAGAATTTTATCCTAGTCATGGGCAAAGCCCATTCAAGGCTGCATTTCAAGTGATGCCGGATGGCTGTCCCAAATATTTTGTCAAGGGGGAGCTATGCAGTGAGGAAGCAGGTTTTTTCGCTTTTAGTAACCACTACTGATGCTGCCAGACTCAGAGCCTGATCACTCAATTTCAAGGGGAATCAAACTCATTCACCCTGTCTTTGGGGGAAGTGGAGTTAGAAAAGTGGGACGTAACCATCTGCACCCAGGCTGGCACAGGTATAAGGTGAGGTCTGGAGTGGTCCAGTAATTGAGGAGCAGTGTGGCACAGTGGATAGATCATGGGCCTTGGCCTCAGGACACGGGTTCTAATCCTGAATCCGCCACTTGTCTGCTGTGTGACCTTGGGTGAGTCACTTCACTTCTCTGTGCCTCAGTTCCCTCATCTGTAAAATGGGGGTTAAGACTGGGAGCCCTGTGTGGGACAGGGACTGTGTCCAACTCGATTAGCTTGTATCTACTCCAGCCCTTAGAAAAGTGCCTGTCACATTCATTCGATCGTATTTATTGAGCGCTTACTGTGCGCAGAGCACTAGTAAGTGCTTAACAAATACCATCATTATTATATTAACTTGGTACCTTTTTAAAGTTTTATAAATGCAGTCTGAGTCCAGCTCATCATGATCAAAGCACAAAACTCTGAGTTGAGCTCCTTTTTGTGGGAGCAGGTTTCTAAGGCTACTTCAATTGCCTCAGATATCCACAGGCCACATAGGGCATGGCTAGGGTGGAAAATTTTGCAATTTATATACCTGTCCATCTCTCCCTGCTCCATACAATCTCATAACACCTTAGGACTGCTCTCGGAGCCACTTCTGTTCTTCAAACTTTCCTCCTTTCATCACTGCATGATGCAGCATTTATTGAACGCTTATTGTGTCCAAAGCACTGGATAAAGCACTTGAGAAAGTATTATATAGGGCTGGTAGACACAATCCCTGCCCACAAGGACTTTACTCTCTATAGTGGGAACAACATTAAAATACATTACAGATAGGGGAATTAGTAGAGTATAAGACTATGTAAATAAGTGCTGTGGGGGCTAGGGTGAGCACCAAAGTCCTTAAGGGGTTCACAGTCAAGTGCAAAGATGACACAGAGAGGAGGGTGAGTTCAATAATTTCTAGTGTAATAAGTTGCTTTGCCATTTTTCCATCCACTGCAAGACAGGATTTTTGCAGGACATTTACAAAGAGCTTCACGAACAAGATCAAAAAGGTCTTAGATTGACAACCTAGTGTACTCCCACAGAAAATAACCTCTGGACAATGCCACTGTTTAAGCACTACTTCTACCCCTCCCTCCTTATTTTTAACCAATGCATGGCCTCCTCTGGGAGCCACCTGTGATTTTTTAAATGGGTATTTTGGCTGGAAATCATCACTTTTGACATTCACCTTCAAGGACCATAACAAAAAACACACCCAACACCAGACAAACACCTGCAGGAATGGGAGTGGATCACTGATGTTGGCAAATGTAATTGCCAGTCTGTGGTTGAGTCAAACAATTTGTAAATGTGTTAGTCACCTCTTAGAGAATGTACCTTTAGCTGGATTGAGTGCCAAGAGATCCCATGCATTTTTTTTAAAATTTCAAAACAGACAATCTTTTGAAAAAGTGCTGACTTCCTTTCAAGGGCAGTTAGGCAAGAGTAAGGAAGAGTGGTGGGTGGGTGGACATCATGGCTCAGCAGGCTATGGTCTTTAGGGATCTGAGTTCAAATTCCAACAATTTCACAAGCCCCATGGGACTGGGCTTTTAACTCACTTTAATTATGATACATGCTGGGCATTTTGGCATCGCTGTGAAGAAATATGGGAGTGTATGCCTACGGTAAAATACTTCTTTTTACATTTGCTTATTTCTGTCTCTTGCAACTCCATTATTTATCCTTGCCTCCTCTCCCTGTCTCCTTAAGTTGTCTATTTCTGACCAGCTATCTGAGGTAAATGGAAACAGTTGTCACACACAGAGATTATTTTCTGTATGGGAGATAAGTGACTGGGGTGTAAATCTATTTGATAATTTAATTCACTTGACTAAATTATGATTCTACATGCACCATTAGTTCAATCAGAAAACAGCCAGAATACAATAGGAATGAACCCTGTTTTTTAACACAAGGCAGAAGACAAGGCTGCACAACCGAGCAGTCAAGTATATTTAATGTTACATTTGTTGTTGTCTTTGAAAACAAACAAATGTGCATTGACGTAAAGCAATCTAAAAATTCAATTCAGGCATACTGACTTTTTCACACTTAGGCATCCGGGAAGAGCTGGGAAATGAAAAAAAAAAATCACCTAACAATGGATAAACGCCAGCCAGTGACTACAATGTACAATCTAAATGCTTTACATACTTCAAGTGTCTACCATAATATTTATTATAAAGAGAGTGATTGGTGCTTGAAATTTTTCAGGGCAGTGAGGTGAGATTTAATGCTTGGGTTTCCGGCAACTCTCTCCCTCCTCCTAAACCCATTCCCTCATCTCCCACATAAAATTTCAGAGAAAGGATTATCTGTACCTGAAAGAATTTCAGGACATCCAAAGTAATTCTTTGCTAGATTCGGTGAATTAGGGAGAAGCAACCTGAACTCTATTGATTAGCCAACAGCAGTGATGTCTACTGAATTACTTCAGAACAGTTATCGCTGAGGGTGGGAATAAGAGTAAATTGTAGTTTGAGGTAAATTTGAAATTCTGTTGCTGGTACATCTTTTCCCCCCAAATGAACGTTTGACTCTTCAGTGAACGGTCTCTAACAAAATTTGGGAGGTTCTCTGCTGACCTTTTTCTCCAGGGCATTGGGCACTATAGAATACAGATACTTAAGACTATGTTCCTTAAGTGATGAAAAAATCTTAGTTAATGCATTTAGGGGAATGATGTAGTTATAGGTGTCAGTGATGCAGATGCCTATAGATAGCAGACTCCTTAGTTTCAGGCTTATTTGGGGGGAAATGTTTTAATTATATCTTTAAGAGTCCCCAATTCCCATGAAATGAGAAAAGCAGTGAATCAATATTGTTACTGTTTGGGTATAGGCTGATTTTATTTATTTTGTGAAGCAATATAAGGTAAATGTAAAAAGACTACAAATAACACAGCAGTGGTATTTATCTCCCTTGTTAAACTGGCAGATTTCTAACCTCAGGACACCAACAGCTGTGTAATCTTTGACTTTTATCTGGCACAGCACCATTTTCAGTTTTCTGGATATGAAAAATGTCTTTCTTATGTTGATGTTTTAACATCACTGATTGCAATCATATTGGTTTAGCTACAGTGATTCTGGGCTGTAAAATCAAATAAATTTCAACAGTTTTGATTTTCATGATCTAAAACAGTTTAGGAGAAACTACTTTCTTAACCCAGATTTGCACTCAGTTTATTTCCAAAAGTTCAGTCTCCTTTAGAAAAAAAAAACTATTTATGACCATTATTTTCCAATCAATATAGCCATCCAAGATTAAAGAGAATGAAAATGAACCCAATAAGTGTCCACAAAATGCATGTTGGTTCTATATAATTGTGTTTATAATTGAGATTTTAAAGAGGACAGGAAGGAAGTCATGGATGAAAAAATACCATATCTGGGTTCTTTGGTTAAATTTGGGAGGTAATAGAACTAATGATTGAAAATGGCATCTAATCATCCAGTGTGTGTTCCAAATAGAATAACCAACATAATGACCCCATCAAATGACAATTACTGGCAGCACAGGATATGGGGAAAAAGTAACTAGAAAAAGATTTTCCTGAAAAAGATGATTCAGGGAGAAAGGACATTGAAAAGTCCACTCAGTTGGCTTTTCCCCATGACCCTCCTCAGCTAAGCCTCAAAAAGATCTGATGTTGGGTGGTGACTAAGTGGGGGAATCTGCAAAATCTCCTTATCCCTTGCTCTCACTTCTCCCCCTTAGCATCCTATGAACAGCTGAGTTCCTGACCTTTTCCAGGACAGATGTAATTGGTCAAAACTTCTCAACATGAATAGTATAACTCCTAACTGTAAGTGTGCAAGAGATTCTCTCTGTAATAGAACCATCAGCTGCATCAACTTTGAACTGAAGGACAGCTCTACTGATGGAAGATAATCTAAGACAGTTATACTGTGGTCACAAACAGCTAGAATAGGATAGAACCAGAAGAAAACAAATTATTGAATTCTTTATTTCTGCACCAGAGTAGTAGTAATAATGATAATTATGGTATTTGTTAAGCAATTACTAAAGAACAAACACTGTACTAAGCACTGAGGAAACAGGCACAGAGATGTTGGGTGACTTGCCCAAGTCCACACAGAAGGCAAGAGGCAGAGTGGGATTATAACCCAGGTTCTCTGACTTCCACCCTGTGTCTTTTCCACTAAGCCACAGTGCAAACTACATTATAGAAAACAATATCTCCTACTTTCTAGAACCCTATTTTCACAAAATGTTTTGTCTTAATTTGATAAAGCTTTAATAGAAAAGAAACTGCGGGGTCTCATTTGGAAAAGATATTTTGCCTCGCCTATCAGCTTAAAGGGATATTAATAATGGTGGCTTTACTGCAGACTTTACCATTGGTAATAATGATCTATTCAAGGAGAAACTGAAAAAGCATGGTTTCTAGTGCAACTGTGTGAGTGCATCAATGAGGGTGTCAATTAAATTGGACTTGTAGAAGCATGTTCTTGGTCACCCTCCATTAATGGCTCCTTGAAATTTTAAGAAGTAGCCCTTTTCACAGTTCACGTACAGTTTGTCACAATGTGCGAATGGGAATCATATGCTTGGCCTTCCTGAGCCAGAGGAAAAAAAAATCTATAATGTTTTCCAGAAATGACACTGTTTTTCACTGTCTCATGCATTTCTTGTCTGCCATTCAGTTCGATACATTAGATTTATATCACAGTAGTTCTTTCCATAGGCAGCATGGAGCTGGTGACTGACATTTTCCGCTGAGAAAAGTGAATATTCATTTCTCTCCTGAAAAGAAAACAAAGAAAATCCTCCTTCCCTGTCTATCCCCTTCTCCAGCGCCTTCTCGCTGCCCAATCTTTGTGACACTAAGAGTAAGCTGTTTTTCTCTGGAACTTAGTCTAAAAAAACAACAACAAAATGCTGCTGCAATATAGTGTCTAGCTGATGTATCACAAACATGTCCATTTAATTATCAGTCACTCACTGGGTTCTGAAATCAACATTGGCCCTTGAAGGGTTTTGCAAAATACGATCTTGCAGTGCTTTTCAAAACAGAAGGAGGCCATATGGCCCATCCAAGCCCATCCACCTGTCTATTTAATATGTGTACCATGGAATTTTTATCCCTTTTGACTAGCTCATCGTTAGATACACTCACAGTTGCACGCTTCATTGTTGCCTTCCTTAGCCCATCCCATACATTAATTACCTTCTACGTGACTATTTTCTCCCCCTCTGAACGCTGAAGGGGAAATGGCTGACTCTAACTTGTGTCTTATAATAGCAGGTGGGTAGTTAATTGGGAGACTAAGCAGTTTACCACTAATTTGCAAGAATATGCGATTTCATGAGTAATTGCCATGTAAAAGGTAACTTGGCATTGGACACGGTGAAGCTAAACGACAGGAAAGCACTAGCTATGCATATGGCATTTATTAGACATGATTCTTGCATCGAGTAACAGAAAAATATCTTTTGATCCAGTGTAAAAACCTTGAGTCAAAAGACTTGGGTGGAGGAATGAAAGAGCAAACAGTCTGACCCCGATAGCTGAAGGGATGCAGGAATATGCTTAGTACAGTGCTTGGCAAGTAGTAAGGACTTAAATACCGTTATTATTATTATTATATGCTGACTGCCAGCACACTAAGGACTGTCACTCATCACTAAAGAACTTTGTGGCCCTCCAATCAATCAATCAATCGTATTTATTGAGCGCTTACTGTGTGCAGAGCACTGTACTAAGCGCTTGGGAAGTACAAGTTGGCAACACATAGAGACAGTCCCTACCCAACAGTGGGCTCCACACTGCTACGGTCCTGCAGAAGAGAATAATGGACCCACTCATCACAGATAAATCATTATGGTACTTTTTAAGAACTTACTATATGCCAAGCACTGTTCTAAGCGCTGGAGTAGATACAAGTTAGTCAGGTTGGTCACAGTGGATGTCCCACATAGGGCTCACACTCAATCCCCATTCTACAGATGAGGTGAATAAGGCCCAGAGAAGTGAAGTGAATTTCCCAAGGTCACACAGCAGACATGTGGCAAAACCAGAATTAGAACCCATGACCTTCTGACTACCAGGCTCATGCTCTATCCACTAATAATAACGATGGCATTTGTTAAGTGCTTACTATGTGCCAAGCACTGTTCTAAGCACTGGGGTAGATACAAAGTTATCAGAGCCCCATGGGGCTCACAGTCTTAATCCCCATTTTACAGATGAGGCAACTGAGGCACAGAGAAGTTAAGTGACTCGCCCAAAGTCACACAGCCAACAAGTGGCAGAGCCGGGATTAGAACCCATGACCTCTGATTCCCAAGGCCGGGGTCCTGTCACTAAGCCATGCTGCTTCTTATCCCATTGATACCTCAAAGTTAACATGTCCAAAACAGAACTCCTCATCTTCTCACCCAAACCCTGTCCTCCCCGTTTTACTCATCACTGTAAACAACACAACCACCCTCCCTGTCTCACAGACGCCTAACCTGCACATTATCTTTGATTCATCTTTCTCATTCAACCCACTTAATCCATCCGTCACCACATCCTGGTGACTCTACCTTCACAACAGTGCTGAAGTCTGCCCTTTCCATCCAAACTGCCACTATGCTGATTCAAGCACTTACATGGCTCAGTGGAAAGAGCACGGGCTCTGGAGTCAGAGGCCATGGGGTCAAATCCTGGCTCTGCCAATTGTCAGCTGTGTGACTTTGGGCGAGTCACTTAACTTCTTTGTGCCTCAGTTACCTCATCTGTAAAATGGGTATTAAAGACTGTGAGCCCCCTGTGGGACAACCTTGTAACCTCCCCAGTGCTTAGGACAGTGCTTTGCACATAGTAAGTGCTTAATAAATGTCATTATTATTATTATCATATCCCACCTTAACTACTTCATCAGCATCCTCGCTGACCTCCCTGCTTCCTATTCTCCTCCATCTATTTCTTACTTCACTCTGCTTCCCACATCATTCTTCTTAAAGTTCAGTTCACATCTCCCCACTCTTCCAATGGCTGCCCATCCAACTCCACATCAAAAAGAAACTTCTTTCCATTGGTATTAAAAGCACTCAGTTACCTTGCTCCTTCCTATCTTACCTTGCTGATTTCCTACTACAACCCAGCCCGCATGCTTGGCTCCTTCAATGCCAACCTACTAAGTATACCTCAGTCTTCTCTTCCTTGTGACTGACCCTTAGCCCATATCTCCCTGTGGTCAGGAACTCCCTCCGCTTTTATATTAGACAGAACTCCACTCTCCCCACCTTCAAAACCTTATTAAAATCACATCTCCTCCAAGAGGTCTCCCTTCACTAAGCCCTCATTTTTCTTACTCCTTTCCCTTCTGTTACCCCTTGCACTTGGATCTGTTCCTATTAAACACTTGATATTCACTCCACCCTCAAGCCCACAGCACTTAGGTAAAGATCCATAATTTACTTTAAGTCCGTCTCCCCTTCTAGACTGTAAGCTCCTGAAGGGCAGGGACTGGGTGTACCAACTTAGTATGGTGCTCTGCACATGGTAAACATTCAATAAATACCATTAACTGATTGATAGTGGTATCTGATTTCCTATTTGACTGGGAGATCTGGACTTAATACAGAAAACTCTTCAAACTTCTAGAGCAGCTTTCCCAGTGTCACCTATGACCTGCTCAGTGTAAATGGCAGGGCAAGACTACCAACAGTGAGGTAGTGGGATGCAGTCAGTACATTAAACACTGAAGCAATGCTCTCAGCAACACAGCTCCACTGGACAGGACACGAAAGAAAACCAGATGGCTGCAGGACAGTTAGGCAATTTTGGTGCTGTGAAGTGAAAGGGGGCCCACTCAAGCCTGAAGAGCATAATAAATACTGAGAAGTCATTGTAAAGCATAAACTCAAACCATGCAAAATAGGAGTGAATTCTTGGCAGATCCCTGCAGCAAACAGAT
Organism: Tachyglossus aculeatus; assembly: GCF_015852505.1. Classification (NCBI taxonomy): domain Eukaryota; kingdom Metazoa; phylum Chordata; class Mammalia; order Monotremata; family Tachyglossidae; genus Tachyglossus; species Tachyglossus aculeatus. Next base: position 15,185,174 of record NC_052078.1, read on the forward strand.
CAGCCTGACAAACAGCAATTGGGAGGGCGGGTTATTCTCCTAGAGCACCAGCTTCATGAAGATTGGGATGCCAAGAGGCAACCCCATTCACCCAGCCAAGATCTACCCATACGCACAAACAGTAGGCAGGGGATTATCAGTCCATCTTTAGTCTTCTTAGCCATTCCCACACACGTGGCTAGGCTCGTAAGATCATGCACATCATCTTTGAAAACAAAGGGCTGCTATATATACACAATTGTGTGCTGGGACATAACTCTTTGAGATACAGAGTACATGGAGGAATTTGGACTGCCATAAATACTCTTATAGAGCACTTGAGGAAAACATTTAGAGTCCAGTACTTGGGCTTTTGACCCAACTCCTGATGCTCTAAAGATTCCGTGCCTAAGTTACATAAAGACTCCCAGTCTCCTTTCGAAAGGAAACAATTCTTTCTGTTAGTATCTCAGTACTTTCAATGAATCAGTTCTCTAATGGGTAAGCACAGATGTTTAGTTCACTGTGTTGGTATCACTAAAGAGGAAGAAAAATAGGGCAATTCTCTACTAAGTGGGGGAGAAAGCTGATAGTTCAGTAGAGAATCTAGAGCAACACAATCTAGGAGATGGATTAGATGACCTACTGGGACTTGCCTATCTGACATATCTACTAATATTTTCCTAAGTTCTTGAAGTGCTTTAACCAAACAGCCTCCTTTTGTGGTATCCTCAGTCTCTAAGTAGTCTGTGACTGAAACAAGGTTGCACGGAGAGTCATGCATGACATCGCCAACTCTGTCAATAATGACCATGAAATCACTTTCCCTCCCTCTGCAGCAGCACACCGGCAAAATAAAAAGAAGTGCAGTAATGTACACGCGCAAATTGCCCTCCATAACTAATTTAAATAGCTTTCCACCCTCAAATATGCAAAACTCAGATGAATATTTACAGCATCCAGGAATAGGTACCACAGGAAAAGAAAAAAAAACAGCAGTGTAATCATTCTCAAAATGCTCCAAACACAAATTGTTCTACTGGTTGTTGCTGGGCAACAAGCCCACTGTAGTATTCAGTCTCAGTAAATGTAAAGCGGGAACAGTCTTTTCTGCCCAGGGCAGAGGCGGAGCTCCAGAGGCGGAGGGCAAGGTGTGAAGAGGTTAAAAGTCAGAGTTAAAAGTTCAGTTTGTTGTGACCCTAAAATCAATTTCAAGTACTGTTTGTGACATTTTTCTGTGTTCTATCACTCTATATTAGTCTAGCTACGAGCCATCTAATCAGACTTCTGGGACCATGGGGCATTGAGGCTTTGCTTGTGTCAGGTCAATTTGTACCCACCAGTACAACATCACCTGTAAGGTCCACCATTATCCTGGCTTCTGTGATCCTCAAAGGCTGAGAAACGCCGGGGAGGGGCAGAGCGAGGACAAATTGCAGGGCTTTCAAGCCATTCAGTGAGCTTAGGGGAAGCCAGCTCTGTGGCTTCCTCTGAATAGAGGGTATTTCCCATCTCATTAAGATGCTTCTCTCTGGAGAGACTCTGCCAGGGACTGGACTTTTCAAAAGCGAGATCATTTAGGTGAGATGGGGCCCAATATCATTAAATGCTTAAGAGGTGCATTTTGTACATCAAAAAAAAAAAACAAAAAACAAAAAACAAACAACCAGTCATTTAAAAGAAAAATGTAAAAAGAGGCCAACCCTCTCCCTCCCTGCACCCAGACCCCCCACAGCCCCTACAAGCTGCTGAACATCATTCAGTGGTACTGAGTGCTAAGTACAGGGAACTGTCCTAAGCACTTGGGAAAGTACAGTACAACAGATTTAGTAAGCACGTTCCCGGCCCATAATGAGCTTACAGTCTAGATGGTGAGACAGATATTCATAGGACATTTGTCTTAAAATGGAAAATGAAATATTCAGGGCACAGGCTAGAAGGTCATCCTTCATGGCACACAAAGCACAGAGTCTGAATGTCAAATCTGGAATGATACAGCATAGTAAAGACAGTTCCCTAGAGGGACTCTGGACCAGATATTGAGGGGTTTTTCTATCCCAATTTCCATCATGCTAGCTCACTGGGGATCAGTTCTACTACTTTTCTGGGACTCTACTCTCCCAATTAAAGAGAAAACTAAACAAAACACTCCAGTTTGCATCCAATGATGTCGTCCCGATCAATGTGTGTTACAAAAATTCAAATCATGTCAGGGCTCCCACTGTGCCTCTGCTTTAATTAATACTTCTCAGGGAGTGCAAACAAATTGTAGTATTCAAGGCTGAGCTATCATGATATAAGTTCCTACCCGCTTGGAATAGGCATGCTATGATTTGGCGGGGTAGACAATGTTATTAAGATGAGCCAGCTGCCTTAGGGGTATTCCTTAATGGTCACAGTTCTGCTAGTGAGCTGAATATTTGCTTCAATTACTTCAGCAAAAAATGACTGCCACATTTCTGAAACATCTGAAAAGCCCAGTTTACAACATGAACCAGGGAATAGATGAACCTAGAGGAGATAAAGCAATTTCTCTGCAGGAATGTAGCCCCTTCTCAGGAGGATTTTCAGAGCTTCTTTCCAGGTCACAAATACCAAGAATCTTTCTGGAGTTATTTCTGGTCTCTGTTTCTGGCTCTGATCTCAAGTAAGAAGTGAAGAGGACCCATGTGAAACAGAACAAGTAGTTCATCAAATTAATTTGATCAGGAAAAGAGCTTGGGTTTGAGTTTGGGGTGAAAGTTTAGATTGGTATTTATTTATCTGAACCCATTCCCAGTCGCTTGGGAAGATTCTATTCCTGGAACTGCCTAAGAGGATAGCAGCAATCCTTCATCTTAAGTGAGATTACTAAGGCTGAATCTCTAAGTGCCTCTAAGGTGGTGAGCAGCCCTATGTGACTATAAGACTTTATTTATACGGAGCACAACCAACCCAATAAGACAAGTGACAGCCATGTTAAAAACAAAGTGTCTGAGCTCTTCAGATGAGGTGTGTTCAGCAGAATGTACCAAAGCAAAAACATGGGGCTGCAGTGTTGAACTTGCAAGGGTGGAGTTGGAGCATCAGGGAACTGATATGACAAAGCAGCACACTGCTTTCTGATTTCTCAGTCTGTTGTATGGGCTGTCACTACATATCAGGACAGCAGATCTCTGAGAATTAAAGCTTCCCCCAAGGTGGGAAGAGCCAACTGTTCTTCCACCTGGTTTTGAAGAAAATTCAAGGTGGAGAAATCTCAAGTAATTTTTCCCTAGACATAAATTGGAAAGACGCACAAATGATTGCTCTTGATCTGCTCTCATCAAACCTTGCCACTTCTGCTCTGGGGGCAGATGGCCACCAACCTCCTTTCTTAAAGGGGAAAGAGACTTCCATTATTTCAGGACTTTGTGTTATTCAGGTAAAAATGTATATCAAAGGAGACAGAATCCCTCCTTATCTCCTTCCTACCCAATTTGGGGTTAATCCATCCCACAAGTCTTTCATGGGAGACCCAGACCAAAAGGGTGCATGTCACTCTGACAGCTTTTTTTTTTTTTTTTTAGGACTTTATAGGGACCTTAGATCCACATCCCTAACCAGTTACCTTGCAACTGACAAAGACCTCTTGTTGTTCTGAGCATTGGTACAACATAGCAATCATTTCCACCAACTCTGTGTAATGCCTTAGTCTGGGGATTCCTCCAAGCCTGCACTCTTTCTTACATTTAACTTCCCTCCTTCTCTTGTGCCTTGATCAGCTACGTGTTATGTTGTCCCTCCGCAAGTTGCCTGTCTGACCCTAGAGATGACCCGCACTGGAAAAGACATGCCCACAAAATGACTTTCTTTCTTATTCTCTGGCTAGGAAAGGCATGACATGCTCTGGACACTCAGATAGTTCTCTGGTGAGCAGCTGTAGCTGTTCTCTATGAAGCCTGTCTCAAAATCAAAGGTATTTATTGAGCACTTACTGTGTGTAGAATACTGTACTGCATATGTTGCCGATTTGTACTTCCCAAGCGCTTAGTACAGTGCTCTGCACACTGTACAGTGTGCAGGAAGCAGTGTGGGGAAGCAGCGTGGCTCAGTGGAAAGAGCACGGGCTTTGGAGTCAGAGGTCATGGGTTCAAATCCCGCTCCGCCAACTGTCAGCTGTGTGACTTTGGGCAAGTCACTTCACTTCTCTGTGCCTCAGTTACCTCATCTGTAAAATAGGGATTAAGACTGTGAGCCCCCAGTGGGACAACCTGATCACCTTGTAACCTCCCCAGCGCTTAGAACAGTGCTTTGCACATAGTAAGCGCTTAATAAATGCCATTATTATTATTAGTAGTAGTAGTAGTAAGTGCTCAATAAATACGATTGAATGAATGAATGAATGCTCCTTGGGAAAGTACAATACAGTCTAGAGGGGAGGCTCAGAGTCACTTTTAGAAGCTCTGTCTCTTCACTCACATAGAGCCCACTCTCCTTCTCAGTATGTAGGCCAGCTACCTGTTGCTGTTGCTTCCCAGAAGCCACTGTGTACGTTTCCCTGCTTGGTGTCCTTCAGTTAGTTTGTAAAATGTCTTTTGGATGGAAGCAACTAATATGCATCTGTCCTGGAAGTAAGACCACACATTACAGAATCACTACTCTGTTATTCAAAGGGAGGTTTATGTTCTCCATTGGCCTGCTATCTGATTTATTTCAATATGTTTACTGAAAGGGTTGCCAGAGGTCATTTCATTCCATTTGTTCAACAAGCGGATGAGATTTGACCATGATATGCCAAACATTCCAACTTTGGTTGGCAATACTAAATGACTTTAATAAATGAAAGAGAGATTTTGGCATAGGCCATTGAAGGAAATAAAGAGTACTGCCCTCCCCTCTGTTGTCGCGTATGATATATTCCACTCTAATTGAGCCTTATGAATGAAAAGGATGAGTAAATGGAATCCTGATTTGTATATCTCCAATGAGCTATTACAGAGGAAGTCTCCATGAGTTTATGGATCCAAAAAAACCTGCATAAGGAATATCTGAAATGGGTTTAAATGTTTTGTAGTCTCCCTGACATTGCTGTAATTTGATCCTTTCTGTAGAAGTAATAAAGCAAGAAAATTAATCACTCAGATAAAATTATCCGAATGACTTTTAGTGGCTCTAAGTATTAATGGAGAACTAGCATTCAAGAAACAGGTTGGATAGAGACAAGAATCAGAACTTTTCAAGGTTCCCAGATAGCTGAAGTAGGCTCTATATGGTTTCATCCCAGCTTTTATGACAACAAGGATGTGGGATAGCATTAAAGTATGAAATGTATTGCATGGCAACTGGATGTGCAAACATGGATACATATCCCGGAGCATCCATATGCCCCAGAAGTCCCTTCTGCAAGTGGTCAGGCTACGCAGAACCTCCAGATAGCCAGGTACTTCAGTGAAGAGAAGGCTAAACTTCTAAGCCCCAGACACGGAGGAAGAGACACAAAAGTGGGGATGTCATCACGTCCCTCAACACTGCTGCCCTACTTCTGTGCTTCACACTAATACAGGGCTTTCCAAGTCCTTTTTCCCAAAGAAGCAATGTCCCTGTGGTCTCAGGCCTTCACCCCCTGCCAGCCAGTCCTCCTCCATGCCCATTTATCCTCGTGCACAAGGAAAACTACTCAATGCCTACTTTTTCTGGAACCTACAATTGGCACCTCTTCTGGTGCAAGCAGAAGAGTGGAAATTCTGCTGCGTCTGGCTACCGTGCTGTGCTTCTTTACTCAAGTCTCCAGCAGCAGCCGCTGTTAGCAGCTCACCGCAGATTTGTTCAGTACTTGCTCCAGTGCCCACTGGGGCTCATCCCCAAAAGGCACCCTGCTTCCACAACATTCTTGGAGCTATGCCCATACAGAACCCCCCATCACAAATTAAGCAAAATTGTCACCGAGGCCAGAGCCAAGGGAGTGGAACTGCTGAAGTGGGAAAGGAGAAAAACTGCACCTGCTGCTCCATCTGCTCCCAACCAATGGCTCTCCAAAGTTTGTATTCGTGGGCGGCTTCTTGTTGTGCACCCAACAGAGGCACAAACTCCAGAGAGCTAGTAGGGCAGCAGCAAAAGGTGCTGTTTCTCGTCTCATGAGAAGCCATGTGACTTAGTGGAAAGAGCCCGGGCTTGGGAGTCAGAGGACATGAGTTCTAATCCCCACTCTGCCACTTGTCTGCTGTGGGGCCTTGGGCAGGCCACTTAACTCATCTGTGCCTCAGTTACCTCATCTGTAAAATGGGGATTAAGCTGTGAGCCCCATGTGAGACAACTTGATTACCTGGTATCTACCCCAGCGCTTAGAACAGTGATTGGCCTATAGGAAGCGCTTAACAAATACCATAATTATTATTTTTAATTATTATTATCCTCACTCAGTTCTGGCCTCTGTTACTCCTCTTGTGACTGGGATACTTAGAGTTTCTCATCTATTCAGAGACCATAGCAGGCAATCATCAATAGCAGAAAGAGATGCTGCTGATGTAATTACTACATAATGACAATACTCTGCATGATACTTGGCAGTGCCTCCAGGGGCACGTGGGTGCCAGGTTGAGGGGGTGCCAAAAGAAAGGAGAAAATCCCACAAGACTAGGAGTCAGGAGGCCTGGTTTGAATCCAGGCCTCACCTATTGCCCACTGTACCTCGAGCTTGGTCTATCAATGCTGTCCTCTCACCCACATCCTGCCTCTGGCCTGGAACTAGACTGTGAGCCCATTGTTGGGTAGGGATCGTCTCTATATGTTGCCAACTTGTACTTCCCAAGCGCTCAGTACAGTGCTCTGCACACAGTAAGCGCTCAATAAATACGACTGAATGAATGAATGAACACCATCCCTCTTCATATCTGACAGATGATCATTCTCCCCACCTTTAAAGCCTTATTTAAATAAAACTACTTCTTCTCCAAGAGGTCTTCCCAGACTGAGCCCTCATTCTTCTTCTTTCAGTCCCTTCTGTATTGCCCTTGCACCCTTTATTCACCTCACCCTCTGCCCCACAGCATTTATATGTCTGTCTTCCCCTCTAGACTGTGGGCAGCGAACGTATTTACCAACTCCATTGGTATTGTCCCAAGCACTTAATACAGTGCTCCGCAAACATGAAGCATTCAAAGATGATTGATTGATTGGCCGTGTGGCCTTAAGCCAATCACTTAAGTTTTCTTTGCTACAGATCCCTCACCTGCAAAATAGGGATTAAATACCCACTCTCCACCCCTCATCTCTACCCTTAAGACTATAAGCCCCGAGTGGGACAGAGACCATGCCTGAACTGATTATCCTAAATCTACCCCAGCACTTAGCACAATGCTTCACACAGAGGACGTGCTTAACAAATACCACAATTATTATTCTCTGACTGGGTGTTCCTACATCCAAACCTGCATCTTTTGTGCTCAATCTTGAACACTGTGTTCAAGAAACACATTTCCCTGTGTTACCTTAACTGATGAACACAGTGAGAAGTTGCATTCAGAGTGACCCTAAAGATATTCCATTCATATTCTTGTTGTTCAATGGTTAGGGATACACTGAAACCCTAACTCTTACTGCATTCACCATATTGACTGTACAAACGACTGCTAGGCAAAGGATAACAACATTGTCCAGACTTGTTGAAAGTGACTGACATTCAATAGACTTGGGTTCACCATTTCAGGATGTTTATGATCCACATTTCTAAGTAAAACCAAGTGGGGCCACTTTATATATGGTTATAAGGCCGGGAGTACATTAAGAAAGGAGGCCCAAAACAGATAATTCAGTCCCCCAAAACTACTTACTAGCAATGAGCCTTAAATATTATTTGATCTTTTTGGGTTTTAAGGTAAATAGACCAAACAACATTTGGATGAACTTTGAATAAGGACTTGATACAAACTCAACCCTTTGTGGTTCAGTTATTGCTAGTAATGATCAACCCAAATGAAGTCTTTGCAGTGAAGATAACATCCTTGAACTAGTTGGAATATCATATTTAACCTCTCGGCCCATATAAATGGTCCTCAGAGCATAAGATGGAGCAGCTGTGTTAATAGAAAAGTTTGTTCCTCCTGAATGCTTCCATTTTCATGTATTGGCTGAACTCAGTTATCTGAATTGGGTGATTTTTTTACCCTCCGCCCCTTCTTTTATCATCTTCTTTCCTTGCTTTTATTTTCCATGGGGCAAAAATGCCTTCCTTCCCTCTCACATAAAGTTAAAAAATGGTGTGCCAGGCATCTTCCACCAAGTTCTCTCAACTGCATCTGTTTTCCCCTCTGGTCTTTTTTTTCCCCAAATATTTGAGCAAACAAGTAATTTTTACCAAGATGCTGCAGATGGAACCCAAACAAATCACAGGCTTCAAGGACAAGGCAGTAAAGAGTGGGTCTACTCTCACAAAACAGGAACAGATACAGATTGAAATTAAAACAATCTTTTTTATTTTAAGTGGAAACACTAGCAGATGTCATGGGTAACATATGGAACCAAGAGCCGACAAATAAAGGGAGTTTGATTTTTTTTCCAGTTACCTCTGGCTGTTTGTGAGAACAATTAAGCTGAACAGTTTATCTTTTTGGGTGTGTGAAGCATTAAGCTGAGTACAAGACTTTATGAGAACCACCCTTAACATTCTTTAATCTTAATTCTGTAATTTAAATATCACTTGCCAGGTTGGGTTAAAGGACAGCACCTTTAGTTAGACATTACTATATGATAGATTAATCCTAGGTATCTCTTCCAGAGTGCTTATCATTGCAGCACAACACTAAAATGCACTCCCTCTTTTTTGGTCAGGGTTTCTGGGTGAAACAGAAGAGCCAGGCAGCAAAATACATGAGTATGAGTTGTGAGTCTACAAGGTATTTGCTACTCGAGTCCTCACAGGTTCTTTGTTTATTGTTATTGTTCCCTATCAAGCCAAAGGGACATTATTCAAGAACCTGGGTGTTGTCCTACTGATTTCTCAAAATAATGTTTTTATCCATTTCCGTCATAACAAAAAAAACCCACAAACATTATTCCACTTACTTTTCTGTAGGTAAACAGAAGCAATACTACTGCAAAGGGACTGCAGGAAATGATGGTATTATTACAAAAAGTGAAAGGCCAATGATACAATATGCTTCCTTAAGTAGTTCACTATGTGCTGTGACAAGAATGAAAGCATTCACTACCACAGAATTGTTTCTGGGGATAAAAGCTGATTGACATTCAAGTTTGTAATATTGCTCATATGTAGGGAAAAATGGGATTTTGGATAGTGACAATACCAGTGAGAGTCTTTGAAAGGCATAACCTTATGAGGAATTTCTTTTAGAACAAACTAGTTTATAAAAGTACAATGATCTCTATTATTGGCGGAATGTATTTGTGAATGAAGTGGCTTTCAATGAGAAGAAATCCATTTTAACAGCTCATTTATTGATGAAACTGAGTCTGGTCTCTATTTAGAGTGCTTTCTTGGATCAAGACAGGGAAGATGCATCTGTCTGGCCCAGAGAGATAAAAGAAAGATTTCTCATAAAAAAAATTTTATGGCTTCTCTGCCACTGGGTCTTTGATGATCTAATATTGGAAAATCAGGAATATGGGGAACAGAAAGAGAGCATATACCCTTTTCCTATTGATGTTGGACTGTGTAATGAAAGTCTTATTCAGGTATTAATCAAACAGATTTGCTTCCCCTTTTTTCCATGATTCTAACTGGCTTGAAAGGGTCATCCCTACTACTAACAGGAAATGGCAGCCCAAGGAGTGGTTCCAACAACTAATCTCACAGAAAAGCAAAGAATCCTTTCAAACAAATCCAATTTCTTCCCAAACCCTAGAATCCTAGAGATTTCAAATCTGAGGGGCTGTCCTGAAGACTTGCAAAATCCTAATGGTCCTTGATTATTATGATCCAACTTCAATTATCATGAGCACATTTATTTTTCATCTAAGTGCAAGACAAAGTGCTCAGTTGAAAAATCTCAGCCGCATACTTCCCTAGGTGTCCAGACAAAAGGAGAGAATCAAAATAATTTAACCAAAGGCATTAATTACATGCCAGAGAGCACAGTCTGAGATGATTTCCTGGAGCTCCATTACAGCTGGGAGAGATTTTCGTTTGGTCACCAAAGAAAATATTCATAAGAGCCAAGGCCCAACAATTATATTGTTCCATGTTGCCCTTTGTCCTCAGAGAAAACTATCTGGTTTTTAGATCTCCAGTTCCATTCTACCAACAATGATGCTGTTGGGGTGGATTCATTGCTCTAAGAAGGGAGAGAAAAGTCAGGGTGCTCCTAGATACCTGGAAATGTGAATTTTTTGAGAGGAACAGTGGGGCTCAGTTCTGAAAGAGCATGGGAATGTAGTTCATTCTGAGCTCTCTCCATAATATGTCTTTGTCCGAATGCCCTAGTGCCAAGGCGAGAAACAGAAGAGAAATACGGTAGTTGCTTTCATAGATCTTTGGTATCATCATCCCACTTTGCCTGTGTTCCTTCTGCAGAACCAGACAAATTGTCCATTTCTGTCTGAAGGGGGGAAAAATATGTCCTAATTATTTTTAGGTCTTGGATAAAATATTCTCTTCTCCCTACAGTTACCATACTAATCCTAGTAATGCCTTTTAAACAATTAATTTTTCTTCCCACAAGCAGTCTATTCTGAGGTTTGTCCAGAATAAAGTGACCATTAGAAGACATTAGTCATGAAATGAGACTCCCTAATTACTGAAATAGGCAATAAACAACAAAAAAAAAAATCAGAATTTCTGGAGATCAGTCCCACCCAAGTATGGTGTCTGCTAAACACTCCCTCACCCCTTTCTGCTTTTCCCACCACATAAAATGGATTTTCAAAGCACCAAGGTTTTATTTTACCTGCTATTTTACCTTCACTTTATGAAAAATCCCTTGATCTGTCTACTGCCCTCAAAAAGGCTTATGAGGGGGAACTGAAACATAGACAGCTTCCTGTACACTCTTTTCTGCAAATACAATAAAACCTGGATGTGCAGATGGACTCCAAATGGTGCATGTCCAATTGTGAAACACTGGAGTTTTTCTACTTCTTAGCTGCGAGCACCTTAAAGGCAATATAACTGAGGCGTGTTTTGCACCAATAGCTTGCTATACTTTGCTTTCCGATTTCTGACTCCAAAGTGACTTTGGCCTGCTGTTAGTTTTAAAATCACTTTAGTAATGTTGGGACCTGGGTTTCCTTCATTTTCTGGTCCATTTAGGGTGACGGGGACTGGTGAAATTTTTCAGGGATCAAACAAAGCCACACTGCATTCCTTCAGCTGTTCAGAATGAAATGCTTTTGAGGGAATATGTTCGCACATCCTCCAGGTAATCCATGCTTCACATGTAGTTTGAGGGTCATGGCTTTAATGTCTGCTTTCTGTAGGCTACATAACCTCTATGTCTCCCACCAGAGGAAGTGCAAATGCTCTAGGTAATTGTGTGTCAGGTGCGAAACATGGGTTAGAGGCTTTCTGCATTTACTGCTTTTATCTTCCCCTCCTCAAACAAAGCTTGCTGAATGCCTTGAGCTTTCACCAAAAAAAATCATCTAATTCTCTTACCTAGGCAGTATGAGCTCCAGAAAGATCGAAAAGGGAATCAAAAAGGTCAACGTGGCCTTCAGGAGACTATAAGACCACTGTGGTGTCCAAATATCTAGTTATAGAATGAGGCAGCATGACCTAATGGAATAAATACCACTGACTGTTTGGAAAAAGCATGAGACTTGAAGTCAATGGACCTAGGGTCTGGCCACAGATCCACCAACCTGCTTGCTGTGTGAACTTCGGCAAACCACTTAATGTTTTTGCAACTCAGTTTCCTCATTTGAAAAATGGGGATAAAATATCTCTTTTCCTTCTCTTTTAAATGATGAGCCCCGTGTGAGACAGGTACTGAATTTAATCTACCTTGTGTCCACCTCGGGCTTAGCACAATGCTTGGCACATGCAAACATTTAATAAATTCCATCAACAGCATTAGGACTCATAGTAGCAGTGACGGTATTTTTTTGAGCCCCCACTGGGTGCAATACACTGCATTAAAAGATTCGGAAAGTATGACAGATGCACTCAATGACTGCAGAAAACCCATTCAGTTCTTGGAGCAACATGATCTATGAACTCTTTCAACATCAAATAGTAACGATGTTCACCATAAGCTGCTGAAACACAATCAGCTCCCAAACTCTGAAGGCATGCTCAGAACAACACAGCTAATTCCTCTAGGTAAGTCACAAAAGGATCAAAGCAGGATGCCCAAGCAGCGGCTGAAAGAAGGGAAAGAGGTCAAATGCAAGCAAGCCCAGAAGGCAGAGTAAACATTTTAAAGACATGGTGAAGCCCAGTCTCAAACAGTGTGACAAAGTGGACGCTGGGAGACCACTAGAGAAGGCTGACCAGAAATTGGGAGAATCAATTACATTCATTGACTGCTGTGTGCAGAACACTCTACTAAATGCTTGGGAGAGTACAACATAACAGTGTTGGTAGACACATTCCCTGCCCACCAGGAGCTTATGGTCTAGAAAGGGAGACACATTAAAATAAATGATGGATATGTACACTAGTGCTGAGGGTGGGATGAATAAAGGGTACAGCTCCAAGTGCATGGGCAACACAGAAGGGAGACGGAGTAGGGGAAATGAGGGATTAGTCGGGGAAGCCCTCTTGGAGGAGATGTGATTTTAATAAGGTTTTGGAGGAGGAGAGAGTAGTGGACTGTTGATATTTGTTGGGGGGAGGAGGAGAGTTCCAGGCAAGAGGCAGGATGTGGGCAGGTCTCTAGACTGTAAGCTCATAGTGGGCAGGGAACATATCTACCAACTCCATTCTACTGTACTCTCCCAAGCACTTAGGAAGCACTCAATAAGTACAATTGACTTATATGGGCAAGGGATCAGCAGCAAGATAGACAAGACTGAGGCATAGTATTTAGGTTGGAAGAATGCCCCTCCAATCCCCCTCCTAGAGCCAAGCTTTGTGATGTTTGGAACGTGAAGAGACACAAGAAAGCAGAGTCAGACGATGTGAAATGAAGACCGACTCTTGCTTGTAAACAATATGGGTGGATGTGTTGGATCTTGCATTGGTCTTCTGCATGCATGGCTACAACCTCTCCTTCAACTGCACCATCTTCAAATACACAGGGCAGCTAAATTCATTCATTTAATCATATTTATTGAGCGCTTACTGTGTGCAGAGCACTGTACTAAGTGCTTGGGAAGTACAAATTGGCAACATATAGAGACAGTCCTTACCCAACAACTGGCTCATATGGTAGAAGATTAGAAATGGCTAGCACTAGACACATTTAATGCCAAGAATAAATGAAGCTGAGTAATTTTTTCCTTTTACGTTTCCCTCTCAGGGTAATTCAGATTTCTTGGATAATGTACATTTACGTGATTATCCAAAAGTATCTTTACCATCTAGTGAGGGACCCAGCACAGAGAAAAGAGTTTCAAAAAGAAGGGATACAAAGGAATGGAGTGCTTTCGATTCCAGATTACTGCTCTGTGTCAAGTCAGAGTTTCAATCCAAATGAAAGCATATTAACTTCAGAGCTCCAATGTAGTTAGACATACTGTACCCTACTTGCCTAATGAAGTCTTTGATGTGGATTTGCCCATGGTTGCAGAGGCACCATACCTTTAATCATAGGAAACCAATGACTGATGGTCAGTAAATCATACAATTCCCTTTCATCTCAAGATGCTTATAACGATGTTTTAGAGGCAAATACCTAGATGTATTATCTTTGCCTTTATACCAGATTTCATGCAGGTGTGTCAATGCTATTCTGTTTCCTTCACCCACTGCTGGAAGAAAAGTTCCTCTACGTAAAGGAGCCTATGTTCTTCTTCCAAATATTTGCAGAACCACTCGCTCATGAGAAAGCTCACTAGGAGAAACCTCTAAAGTTTAGGGAACACTGGAGGGGTTCCCCTATCTATAGCAACTATACCTCTTTACAGATTGTCAAATGCAGAATACTATGAATTCATCATATATTAATCAACTATACCCACCAGGGATTTTCTGTTCATTGCCTTATCTGTTAGAGAAAAATTCACAAGAACCACACTATTCCATTTATTTTATGGTTATAAATAATCAAATACAATTTGCAACTCTGTGGTTTGTAATGCACTCAGATTGACTTCGTACATGATAGAAAAGAAGACTTGGTTTTGCCAAAGACTGGAATTCCCTAGGTAATTCTCGCTCATTATGCAGGGCACAGTACAGTTTCAGAGACCTCTCTGAAAACCCAGGGGAAGACTGACTCTCATTAGGCATGTCCCAGTGAGCACCGCTGATGGGAGTTTAGATTGTAGTTCAGATCTGTGGGCTTGGAGGACAGTGATCGGGATTTCAAAAACTGAAATTGGCTGAGTACCGTCTGCTGCAGGTTTTTCTTTTCATAATCCAAAAAGCCTTTGATGCAAAGAATAAACAGAGTGCAGTAATGCAAAACTGAAGATTTTTAGAATGAATCTCAAGTGCTAGATAAATGGTCAAAGGTTTGTTTTTTACAGTTCGATGGAGGCTTATTTCAGGGATGGAAAAAATGTATTTTAGCAATTTAAAGTTGTTCAGATACTATTGCATGAAAGTTTCAAGGAGAACCCCAGTTCTAGAGTCTTAGTGCACACCTCCTTGTGACATTTTCTGGTGCAGCATTCTCTCACTGCTCTCCAACGTCTCATGACCGTGGTAGAGTGAGCCATGAAGAACAAGGCTGTTAAAGCTAAGTCTGAATTTGCCTGGAATGCCTGTTTCCCTAATGAGGGCAGGGTTCTTAGAGTGTCAGCCTTGCTACACAGATCTCCCACCCCAAAGTTTGATTGGGCATCAAATTACATGTGATTTGTCCCCTAGTCAGAGATGAGACACTGTACAGAAAACAGGATAACAGGAGGACCCAGGCAGCAGGGAGAAAGCAAGCTGGGCTGAAAGTCATGTAAAGAAGGGGAGGCTTTTCCATAAGTACCTGTACACTGCTTAGCCAAGTGGGATGTGCCTAGGGCATAAAAGATATCAGAATGAATCCTGTCTCTCGTTTCTACCTTCATTTTAAGTTGCCATGGAAATAAGTGTTGGTGGAGGATTGAGGGTGCATTCACAAACTCTTGTGTTCTCTTACCTGGATGGTACAGGGAGGGAGGTTAGTGGGAGTGTGGGGGAGAAGAGAGAGCAGACATACTGAGAGACAGTTAAAGGATGGGGAGAGAGAGAGTATGTACATACACTGGGAAATGTTGGTGGGGTCAATATGAATTTGTGGCTAGTAACCATTAAGGGCAAGAGTAATTTCTTTTTCTGGCATTGATTAAGCACTTATGTGTCAGGAGTGTACTAAGTGCTGGGGTAGAAGCAAGCTAATGAGGTTGGACTCAGTCCATGTCCCACATGAGGCTCGCAGCCTTAGTCCCCATTTTACAGATGAAGTAACTGAGGCACAGAGCAGTTAAGTGACTGTCCCAAAGTCACGCAGCAGACAAGTGGCAGATCCAAAATTAGAACCCAGGTCCTTCTGATTCCCAGCCCCATGTTCAACTCACTAGGCTTCTTTTTGAGGCTCTTTTAGGAGAACTCTGTTGATGGGCTAGGCTCACCCAGCCCCTTGCATATATAGGCAGGGTGACCATTTGCCCAGTTACATTCTGGAGTTGGGTTTTTAGCTGGTGTGTTTTCCTGCCTGGTACTGATTTGGTACCAGCTATCCAAAAAGTTTTACTGATTTACTTTATCTACCCCTCAAAGCTGAGAATGCCCTTGGCACATAGTAAGTGTTTAACAAATATTAAAATAATAGTATATAATAATTAGTAAATACTCAGCTGCCCTGTCTTAGCTCATAGTAGTAGTAGTAATAATATTTACTAAGTGTTTACTGTGTGTCCAGCACTGTACTAAGCACTTGGAAAGTATACATAAACGGGAATTAGATTTGGATTCTGTCCCTCACAGGGCTCACAATCTATGAAGCATTGCTTTCACAGGCACTACTGAAGTGGGTGTGAGAGGAGCATGTTCCATGCACCCGCCTCTGAATCCTGCAGCTTGGAAACATCTCCCATTTCCGGGACTTGAGAAGGGAACACAATCGGGATTCCCTCTGGGGACTCGCTTTAAGTTTTGCAGGCTTCCCTCTGACATCAACATTATGTGGAGTACCAATAATGTACATTTGTTATTACTTGTTTGGCGAAGGCATGTCTCGATTTTTGTGGATTGTCCCATATTTCTGGAAAGCTCCAGATATGGAAGTTGCCTACTCCTTGCCCCCCTCCCAAGGGGAAAGTTACTTAACATAAGATGTCAATCATTACTTTGGGGGCATCACCTGTTCCACAGTCAACTTCGGGGGAGAAACTGGGCTAGAAGGCTGGAAACCAGAAACATTGGAATGGGTTGCGGGTGGCGGGGCGGAACAGACCCAAGAGGAGGGATCAGATCCTGCCCGGTTTCTGATTGCTGTTTGCCAGAATGACAGAGTCAGTTCGCTGACCTATCAGGGAAAGGCCAGTAAAAGAGTTGCTAAGAACATACAGAGGAGCTTCAGGTTTCAATTAGGAATAAGCATAAAATCAGGGATTGGTGTCTATTCCCGGATCTAGTTCAAGATTCTGTTGCTCAACTGCTGTTGCTGATGAAAACTTTAACCATGTAAATATTAGGCAACCATTTATAACCAGAGAAGCAGTGTGGCCTCATGGAAAGAACATGGGGCTGGCAGTCAGAACCTGGATTCTAATCCCAGCTCTGCCACATTTTTTTTAACGGTATTTATTAAGCACTTACTATGTGCAAAGCACTGTTCTAAGCACTGGGGAGGTTACAAAGTGATCAGGTTGTCCCATGTGGGGCTCACAGTCTTAATCCCCATCGTACAAATGAGGTAACTGAGGCACAGAGAAATGAAGTGACTTGCCCAAAGTCATACAGCTGACAAGTGGCAGAGTCAGGATTTGAACCCATGACCTCTGACTCCAAAGCCCATGCTCTTTCCACTGAGCCACACTGCTTCCCCTTTTCTGCTGTGGGGCCTTGGGCAAGTCACTTAACATCTCTGTGACTCAGTTATCTCATCGCAAAATGGGGATTAAGACTGTTAGCCCAATGTGGGATGTGGACTGCAGCCTACCTGATCAGCTCGTATCTTTCCCAGGACTTAGTACAGTGCCTGACACAAAGTAAGCACTTAACAAATACCATTTTAAAGCAAAACCAAAACAAAAGTGTGTGTCTGAATTATTGGTCTATGAGGGACCTGCTAAATCCCAGAGACTTGGGCATAAAGAAGGGATGGGCAAGTGACATTCCCTCCCAATCGCAACAGCTGACCTGTGAGGTGCAGGACTGTTTGGATGAGCCCTCAAGGCTTCCTATGCCTTTCAGGGGTTTAGCTCTAAGTGAGAAGGGATGGTAGCAGCAAACAATTAGGGCAATCTCACAGTGCACTACCACAGAATCCCAAGAGAGTTCCTACCACAGTTGCAAATTGTTGGAGACACTAAAACCCTAGTCTTTAAAGCCAGGTATTCAACCATAAAAAATGGCCAAAATATCTTCAATTGAAACTGTCCCCTCACCCCTCATGAATTCTCCAGGGCAGCAAGGATGTGTGCCTCAGTAGCAGAAGCAGCATGGCTCAGTGGAAACAGCACGGGCTTGGGAGTCAGAGGTCATGGGTTCTAATCCCAACTCTGCCACATGTCTACTGTGTAACCGTGGGCAAGTCACTTAACTTCTCTGGGCCTCAGTTACCTCATCTATAAAATGGGGATTAAGACGGTGAGCCCCATGTGGGACAACCTGGTCACCTTGCATCCCCCCCCCCCCAGTGCTTAGAACAGTGCTTTGCACATAGTAAGTGCTTAACAAATGCCATCATTATTATCCTTAGGGAATGCTCCAGATACGTTTGTCCATACTGCCAGCTGAGGAGCAACCAGGAATGCAGCTAGGCAAGTGTAAAGTCTCTATGTTTACCCCTCATGACCCTGGGGCAGACAGACAACTCACCACATTCCCCAGAGAATTCTGGGTGGGCTGCTTTCCCTCGTCTCTCTTCATCCCTGCTCCAGGCCACACATCCCCTTTGCAGATTGCACACACCAGAGATCAAATACCACTGATTGATTATCCCTTCAACCACTCACCATAATGGCGGGGGAGTGAGGAGACATTATCCCACACCAACTTCTCAGGCTGAATGAAGGGTAGCTTGGCAGAAGCTATTACAAAACTCATTTTCAAATATGAAAAAGACAAGAATAGAATCAAAGAGACTGAGGAGATGGGACCACCAAGCTAAGTCTAGGTCACTGTGACGAAGTGCAAGAAGAAGGGCTTATTTAATGCCTTTGCATTTGTACCGGCCTCCCAAACAGGCCCTCTCCTCTAAATTTGTCAGGCTCCTTTTAAAAGCTGTTTATATTGCCTGTTTCTGTTATTGTTATTCGTTTAGTAATTCATTCTGCTTATTCTTTGTCTAAGGAAACACTGCCTAAATTCCTCTGCTGCCTCCCTCTTAGCTAAAGTTCATGCTGCTTTCAATCATTCAATTGTATTTATTGTAAGCTTACTGTGTGCACAGCACTGTACTGTTTGAGACTACAAACATTCCCTGCTCACACAAGCTTACAGTCGACAAGGGGAGAGCCATTAATATAAATAAATTACATTACAGATATGTACCTAAGTGACAGGTGGCTGGATGAGGGGATGAATAAAAGGAGCAAGTCAGGACAAAGCAGAGGAAGTAGGAGAAGAGGAAAGGAGGGCTTAGAGGGAAGGCTTCTTGGAGGAGATGTGTTTTCTATAAGACTTGGAAGGCGGGGAGAGTAACTGTCTATTGGATTTGAGGAGTGAGGGCATTCCAGGCCAGAGGCAGGATGTGGGCGAGGGGTTGGCGGTAAAATAGATGGGATCAAGGAACAGTGAGAAGGTTAGCAAAGAAGTGAACTGTGCAGGCTGCGTTGTAGTGGGAGACTCTGCCACATGCCTGCTGTGTGACCTTGGGCAAGTCACTTAACTTCTCTGAGCCTCAGTTACCTCATCTGTAAAATGGGGATTATGACTGTGAGCCCCATGTGGGACAACCTGATCACCTTGTATCCCCCCCAGCGCTTAGAACAGTGCTTTGCACATAGTAAGCGCTTAACAAATGCCATTATTATTATTATAAGAGAGATGAGGTAGGAGGGGATAAGGTGATTGAGTGCTTTGAAGCCAATGGTGAAGATTTTTTATTTGATGCGGAGGTGGATGGGAAACCACTGGAGTTTCTTGAGGAGTGGGAAAACATGTTCTGAATGTTCTTGTAGAAAAATGACCTCTTGCTTGTGTAATCACTAGCTCATAACAGCCTTGCAACATCTCTCCCCTATCCTCTTAAGACTTCCATTCCCTGCAACGTGACCTCCTCTTAACCTCTCTCCCTCTACTCACAATAGGCCTGGCTGATTTGGATATCCAAGCCAACTGAAACACTGGCATCTGTGTACTCCTAAACAATATCACCAAGATGAGGAAGAACTATTCCTTACCGAGAACTGGATGACCATGTTTATATATGTGTGTGGTAAAATTTTCCCTGATATATCTGATTTTCAAAAATTGGCTGATCACTGCTGACATTCAATTAATTACAAAAGGAATTTGCACTGACTGGAATTTATAAAAGTGAAGTTACTAATATGCTAGCTGTACGCAGATATTTTGCTCAGACAGTAGTAATTAACCACTCAATCAGATCAGAGGTCTACACAGCTTGTGCTGCTGTAGGAGTTAACAGTTGGCGGCATTCTAGCACCCTTGCTGAATAGTCTGCAGATCAGAAAAATTGCATTCTATACCAAATAGCTTAGTAGGCTACCTGCAGCCTAGTTTGGGATACACTCTTGGATGACTCCACACTAACTCACTGAGCGCTCTGCCAGTGTTGGGAACACCAGGCAGCACAGCCACATGGGCCTGGGAATCAGAAGGACCTGAGTTCAAATCCCAGCTCTGCCACTTGTCTTCTGCGTGACCTCGGGCAAGTCATTTTACTTTCGGGGCCTCAGTTACTGTATCTGTAAAATGGGGATTAAGATTGTGAGCCCTATGTGGGACAGGTACTGTCCAACCTGATTACCTTGTAACTACCCCAGTGCTTAGTATGGTGCCTGGCACATAGTACATGCTTAACAGAGAGCCCTGGCTTGAAATTAGGAGACCCATGTTCTAGGCCTGGCTCCTCCACTTGCCTGCTGTGTGACTTTGGATAAATCACAACCTCTCTGTGCCAGTTTCCTCATCAATAAAATAAGGTTAAAATGCCTTTTTTCCCCCTTCCCTCTTAGGCTATGTGTTCCATATGGGATAGTGACGCTAACAGATCTGATTATCTTGAATCAGCCCCAGTGCTTAGCACATCCCAAGCACTTAAGATTATTGTTTTACCCCAGAAATACTGTCTTGAGCTGTCTGGGAAGTTCAGTATGATCCTCCTGTGCTGCCTAGTAAATATTTTAAACACTTAAATTGGATCCAGAACAAATTAACGGGAGGTAAGGTAGCCACCAACAGCCCATGCGTTACTGAACACGGAGATGTAGGTCATGCTGAATGTGTTGTCAGGAATGCAGCTTAACATGATGATGTTATTCTAAACATTTTACTGAAGTACTTTTTTATATTTGTTAAATGCTTTCTATAATAATAATAATGATGGCATTTATCAAGTGCTATGTTCAAAGCACTGTTCTAAGCGCTGGGGAGGTTACAAGGTGATCAGGTTGCCCCATGGGGGGGCTCACAGTCTTAATCCCCATTTTACAGATGAGGGAACTGAGGCCCAAGAAGTTAAGTGACTTGCCCAAAGTCACAGAGCTGACAATTGGCGGAGCTGGGATTTGAACCCATGACCTCTAACTCCAAAGCCCGGGCTCTTTCCACTGAGCCACGCTGCTTCCACTATGTGCCAAGGACTGTTCTAACAGCTGGTATATATACAAGGTAAGCAGGTTGGACACAGTTCATTTCCAACGTGAGGCTCACAGTCTTAATCCCCATTTTACAGATGAGGTAATTGAGACACAGAGACACATTGAGACAAAGGCCCAAGGTCCCATAGCTGACAAGTGGCAGAGCAAGATTAGAACCCTGGTCCTTCTCACTCCCAGGCTCATGCTCTATCCACTAAGCCATACTGCTTCTCAAGACCTTCAGAATTCTTCCAACCCTAGGGCATTTCTTGGTGGATGGGGGAGTAGATCCCTAAATCCCCCTTTCCCAATTTCCTGACGAGCCTCTGTGTTCACCTCTCAGGTCCCTCTGAACACTGCTACTGATGAACTCCTCTGCATGCTTAAAATAAAAATACCAAACTAAAGCTGTGCCAGAATCGCCCCTAGCTTCATTCTTAGCATGCTGCTCGGTGGCATGCTAACATTTTTTTGGTGTGTGTGTGAGGCCAGATGGAAGTCAATAAGTCCTGGATCCCTAGAGAAGCAGCACTGTCTAGTGATAGAGCATGGGCCTAGGAGTTAGAAAGACCGGGCTTCTAATCCCGGCTCTACTATCTTTCTGCTGTGTGACCCCGGGCAAGGCGCTTCCTTCTTTGTGCCTCAATTCCCTCATCTATGAAATGGGGATTGAGACAGTGACCCCATGTGGGACAGGGCCTGTGTTCAAGCTGATTAGATGGTTTCTTCCCAAGCATTTAATACAGTGTCTGGCACATAGTAAGCACTTAACAAGTGCCTTAAAAAAGGTAGCTAGTTCTGGGAGACCCTTCATGAGATCCTAGCAGCCAGCCTGAACCTTGATCTGGAGCTCCCAAAGTGATACCAGACTGTGATGGACTCTTCTTCCTTGACTAGACTCAATTTGAACCCACAGACTCAAAGCCTCCCTATTCACCCAGCCTCTAGAACTACTGGCTATGACCAACTCCAGAGAAACCCTGAATTTAGACCTACCTTCTGGGCATGTTACTTTTCTTTCCAGTACTCACTGGTAATTCATCTGACTGCTAAAGACCTCCACATCCCCTTATCTGTGGTTCAGGGAGCCAACTCACTTCGATTGTGAGGTCCTCAAGGGCAGCCATCATGCCTACCCACTCTCCCAAGCATTTAGTACAGTGCTCTGCCCACAGTAAGTGCTCCATAAGTTCCAGTGATTCATCAATTTATTACAAAAGTGTGCCCAGTACCATTTAATCTGACAATGAGAATAAACTGGGAACTGGGAGCTAGAGGAGGAGCTAGAGAGTTTCAGAAAAATGAATTCTCAAGACTCTAGTACCAACACCTAACGATGAAGGACATTTTTCCATCAAAATGTTGACTATTAATTCCTAACACTTTGGACACTATCCCTTGTATCGTTCTATCAAGCAGAGTTCATTTGGATTGTCTTACAGATCAAAGTTTTGTGGGCATTTGTTATGGCATTTACTAAGTGCTTGCTGTGAGTCAAGCACTATGCAAAGCACTGGGGTAGGTACAAGATAAGTGAGTTTCCATCTGATTTCTGAGGTGGTGTCCATAGGGTGATGTAGCTATGTGGTTCCTAGACATCCTGAGTTCTTAACTGTCCCTTAGGTCCTGAGTCTATGTTTTTATTTAAGTGTTTCTTCCATACACACCATCCTGTACCACTTGGGAAATTTCCATCTTCTTCTGACATTTCTCCCCACAACTTCCTTCATGAACTCAAGGGCAGAGATTTAATTCAATATTTTTAGCAATATCTGCCTCCTCTGTCAATAAATAAATCTTTCTGTTCTCTTCGAGAGACCTCTCTGTCTCTTCCTCTGACCCCTCATTCATTATATGGCTGTGCCCTTTCAGGAACTTTCTTGGGGATCATGTTTGGATTTGGCACAGCAGAAAGAGCTGCCTCAGGAGGGCTGAAAGGTGGTCTCTCAAGGTCACTATGGGCCAAATCTTTTCCCTTTCCCTCTCCATTGGATAAACAGAAGACTCCTGTTTCCTGTTCTGCCAATGCCCACAGGGAGAAGTGGCCATCCATCTCTTCTGAAGGGAAAACATTCCATTATTGGTCATTTTGGAGGGAGAAATGGTTTGGAATTCAGTTGATGGAGTACACACTCCTCTTTTACACAGCAGAGACAAACTGGGCAAATGAAGATACCAAACGGCTAACATTTTTTCCTCCAAGATTTTAGAAAAGCTCCAATATTTTATTGTTTCTCTGTTTCACCGGGGCCCAAACCACCTAATTAGAAAAATGATATTTTATATCGAAACATTTCGTTTTCAGGGTCTAATGAAAGAGTGCTACTGCTAATGGAAGGATATCAAGGTTACAGGTAATTAATGCTTTTGCTTCAGCTGCACTGAATAAAGTTCTGCCTCAAAGGCCTACAAACATATTCCATTCTCTACATGGATAGTTTCACAAAGGCCCTGTAAAACACAAACGCAGTTGGATGCTCTTTAGAAAAAGGGACACCCACACATTTTATTCTCTCTACATTTTATGAAAGAGCTTCCCCGCATTTCCCCTGGTGGGAAAATTTCCAGGTACCAGGAACAAAAAGGAACAGAGGTAATAGTAATAATTATAACAATGATGGCATTTGTTAAGTGCTTACTATGTGCGAAGCACTATTCTAAGCGCTGCCTGTTGTCCTAAATTTGGCACCCAGGCATTACTCCTAAGGAATCAGGTCAAAGGGTAGACCTTCCTTTGGCCTGTGGTCTCCAGAAATGGGACACAGAGAGCCCATTTGTTCTATTATCTCATTTTCTCAGCCTTCCAGCAACCTCCAGACAGGCTATGGATTGAAACAAAACAATCTTAGATATTTCTGCATAACTTATGCAAACGTAAGCCAGTGATATTAAGTGGCTAATTAGTATTGGTATCTGGTTCTACAATAACCAAGTACCTAAAACAATGTGCCAAAGTCTTGTTCAGTAATAAGGAATTTGGTCTATAGACCCTGACAGTGATCATTAATTTAGCTGAGTTTTGATTTAATATTTGCATTAATGTATTCTACTATGTCTGAGAATATGAAAGTAACACCTGGTGTGCTCTGTGCAAATGCTTCTCTGCTTCAGGAAGAGAGCCAAAGGGGACATGCGCTTGAACCAAGAGCATCATTATAAATAGGCTCCAGGGAATTAATGCCTGGGATCTCTGAGAATGAAACAAACAAACAAAAAAAGTTAGGGAAAATGGACCAATAAGCAAGTCTTTCTTTTGTCCAAAATGTACTATGAAGGATATTTTGTATCATTTCAAATGTTTTCAATAGAGCACCAGGTCTCCATCGCCTCACTTCAATCACAGGCAAAAAAAAATTTTGTTAACCATTTATAATCTGTCAGCAGGGCCAGTCAGCCCAATTAAAAATAAATGCCTATGTTCAGGGCTTTAATTTTGCTGATATCACTAGGCTGTCAAAAGGTGAATGTTCCTCATAGACTTGTATATGCCAGAGCAGGTCATGTCTTTCTCTGTACTAGACAAGGGCACGTGGAGAAAATGAGTTTTTATTTCCTATTCCTCAAAGCAGTTTCTTTTGTATCCAATGACCCTATGATCATCATTCTCCTCCTTATGGATAATTGAGATTTGGCAATTTGCATGGTTAGCTTATTACACTAAAGTCTCCAAGATTCACATGCAGAGCAACAGCCCCTTTCCCAAGGGGCTGGAAAGCTGAGCATGCTCACAAGAAGCAAAGCTGCTGGATTACTGGATATGAATGATGCTTCCTAAACTTGCTTCAAAATGAATAAAGCAAGATAAATTGACTTTTTGTATTTCAGAGCACAAAAATACCAAAATCCTCTTCATCCTTGATTTTATTCATGGTCCTTTTTTATTTAGTTTTGCAGCTGAAACACTCTCGTTACTTCCAGTGTTTTCCTCGGGTAGAGCTAATAACCAATGAGAAAAGAACCTTTCTTACAGTGACAATCCCTCTGCAAAACTCATCTAAAAACTGACTGGAAATTGTAGGTGACATTTCTGGTATCCAGTATGCATTTCTGAGAATTAGGTTTCTCTCTGGGAGTTCAAAGGAGCCAAAGAATTTCTCTCTTGCCACACTCCTAGGACTGCCTATCCTCACTAGCAATAATCAGTCCCTGACCTGGAAGCTAGAACTAGTAATATGCAATCTATGAATTCAACATACATCTAAAATACATTTCTGGTTCAACAAGAGCTGCTGAGTATTCAACTAGGCTTCTCAGGTGCAGGAGGAGAATGCAGGGGTCTGCTGAACTAGAAATCTGGCTGATTGATACTCTGCTAAATGAGCTTTGGAGCCTTGCCAGGAAGAATCAAAACAGAAAAAAAGTGCTCTTGGTCTATCTGCCTTTTTGGCAAACTATATGTAAAATGCGTTTTAAAAACCGACAGAGACATGTGTTTTTATTACACATGCACTCATTATATTCCAGCTCTATAAAGCCCATTAAAACCAACATGAAGTATTTAAAATCAGTAGCGATCACCTTGGTTGGTTACTGATACACAAGATCAAAAACAAATTCTGAAGTGAAGATGAAGGTGCATTAATAAAATCAGGAACCTGAATGAATTATTAGTGATTACTTGGTGTTCTATTTTGTGAGCTGCCTAAACCACACAAATAAGCTTCAAAGTACGCAATGATAGGAAGTGTTGATAATAGGCAGTGTCTCAAGGATGTTTAGGAGGTTAATACTTTTTGTGCAAAGCCCTAAAAAACAAAAAAAACCCAACTATGTGCATATTGTTCACGTCTGGCATGCTTGACGGTATATAATTATAAAAATTTGGATCAAAATCTGCATTTGGAGGCAGCCCACAGGGTTCACTGCTTTCTTGTGAGTTTTACAGTTTCCAGGTCATGGAACTATGGTAGGAACCTCAAAGTCATGGACGTGCTCTACACTAAAGATCACATTCTTACAGGAACAGCTAAGGACCTTTGCATTGTATAGGTCCAACACAGGTAGTTTCAGATTGTTTTGCTACTGATGAATCAATATTAACCAATTCAACCTTTCTCTGTTCTTTGGGAAGTGGAATGTTAAAACTGACCTCTCTCTTTCTCTACTTCAATAATTCACAAGCTACGACAAAAGAAATACCATTTTTA